>NC_136420.1:302823240-304023240 GCF_052625555.1 Lactuca saligna | reverse complement strand
CCATAACTCCCTGACCTTCCGGTCTACATCATAATGCCTTCCGGCCCATAACATAATGCCTTCTAGCCCATTACAAGCATAACATACATATTTCGTACAAAACAGGCAACTTAACATACAATGCATATATATCTTATAGCATACCAGACCTTCCGCTCACACATAGGTACCCTTCCAGGTACATTATAGTGAGAAGACTCACCTCGTATGATGTCTAAGTCTCATGTGCTCGATATTTCTGAATCTCGTAACCTCGACCTAGCCTCACCTAATCAAATCAAATAATCGTTCTAAATCATTAACGAATCGCAAGGCTGTACTATATTCCTTCTAAAATTCCATAGAAGGGTAAAAGACCATTTTACCCCTCCTTGACCTAAAAGTCCACATGTTGACTAAAACCTTAAAAGTCAACAGCAAGCAGTACGCAGGGTGTACCAACTCCTGTATGCGAGGCTTACTCTTGCACTCCAGAAACGGGGTACGCAACCCCTTATGCGGCGCTTACTCGGATTACGCCCATCGTAATGCCCAGTTTCTTTGTTCAACACATTCAGGTTTTAAACGGTTAAGAGTTGCATACAAACTTCAGATGTGAATACTCTAATATGTCTTAATCCATAAAGTTGAAACCTTTAAGCCTTAGCATGGTTATAAAAGTCACTTTGTGCTCAAAACACCTTTCCTCTTTCCATAATGAGACTATAACTCATGAATGACACAAGATCCACGTCCAAGACTCGATTTTTATGACTCCTCAAAACATATTACACTAGAAAAGGTCAGATCTAAGCTTATGGAGACTCTTTGCACAGAAAGTCTCCAACTTTGAACCAAAATCCTAAAAATGGTCCAACAAGAAAAACTTATGAAGAACAAGGAAAGCTTTGAGCTTTTTACATTAGGAAGGATCTCCAACCATTTTAGAGCTCGGATATACACTTTTTCTTCAACTTCAAGCTCCAACAATGACTCCTTCTTCTCCTTCTTCACCTTGAAAAGATAACTTCAAACTCAAAAACACACACACAAGCTAAAGCATGAATCTCATCTCTCCAAGGACTCACTCAAGGGTGTATGGTGGCTAGGGAAAAGGACTACATGTTCCTTTTATAGTGCAAGGCCACAAATTAGGGTTTTGCATCTGGGTCGATTATGCCCGGCGTAACCTTGGGTACACCAGCGTACCCGGATGACCCGCGTACAAATTAAGCGTGCGAGTACGCACGAAGTACGCCCCAGTACGCCCAGCATACTCATTAATTCATCTTTCACTTTAAGCGACTAACTAGCCAATTCTCCAAAATAGAAGGGATATAAAGCTAACCTGGATTTTGAGCTGTTACAATTCTCCCCCACTAGCACCAGACTTTGCCCTCGAAGTCTCATGTTGTGAACAACTCTGGATGCTGCTCCCACATTTCCGACTTTGGCTCCCAGGTCAGCTTGGACCCTTTCCAATGTTGCTACTGGACCTGAACCAGGGGCACTTCCTTGATCCTTAGAACCTTGATCCTCCGATCCAAAATTGTGATTGACTTCTCAGCCTAATTCAGACTCGCGTCCACCTGTATACCCTCTAATGATACCACTGCCGACTCATCGGCAATACACTTCCTCAGCCCTCGAAGTCTCATGTTGTGAACAACTTTGGATCTCACCCCTCGGGCAGTATTCCTCAATCATGAGGTCTTTCATCGTATCCCAGCCTATGTCGTTGGCCACGACGAGAGTTAGAGATTTAACGTGGCTGTTCCACCACGTCAGTGCCTTCCCTTCGAAGGTGCATGCGGCATATTTGACTTTGCACGCAGCAGGGCAAGAACAGATTTCGAAGACTGATTCAGTCTTCTCGAACCATTGCGAAAGGGCAATGACTCCGCCGGTCCCATGGAAGGGTTTCGGCTTACAGTTGGTGAAATCCTTGTAAGAGCACTCTCTCGAGCGCACAGGAGTTTCCACTGGAATGGAGTTAACCGGGGTTCCACCTCTGCTAACATCCGATGAGTGATACTGAGCCATGGCAGTTGCCACTGCTGCAGCTACGGCAGCGTTCAGAGCGGCAGTATCGATGACTGCAGGTGGAGGAGGCGGTGGAGGCACAGGATTATTCCTAGCCCTGGGAGATTTACGAGGAGGCATCTTTCAACTATAAGTTTATAAAGATGAGAAAAGTGGTAAGAATCAATTTGTAAGAAATGTGCGAATGACACATGGACTAACTAACCATAGCCCACAATTGAATGAGTGTTTGTGTTCATAGTCAAAATGATGTGTAAGAAAACCCAAATGCAAAGATTTATCCCACAGAGTAGGTAGTTGTCAAATAATACTGGTATTACTGATGTAACGAGTTCAATGAAAATTGACCTAACAGTAGGTCTTACATCATACCATACAGAAAGTTTGACAGTTCCTAGATTCCTAGTTAGAGTACTGAAAGTTAGGAATATTTTACAGATAAGTGCTACTTAGAGCACAGATGTTAAAAGACTAACCCTTAACCCAAAAGATAATGATGTACTAGACATCATCTAACGGCGATGAGTATTCCTCGGGAGAACCCTGAGGTCTCTCATTTGACGTACCACATCTTGAAGGTGTCGTTCATGAGCTCTTTGACGAGCTCGAAGTTCCATGACCTCAGCTTGAGAGGAAACCAGACGTTGCTGCAGAGTTTCATTGGTTCTCCGGGTCCGTTCCATATCTTCTTCGAGACGGAGAATGCGGACTGTGTTGACACCAGAGTTGGCATCAATCTCCACGACTCGGTCGATGGCTGCTCGACCTTGCTCGACATTACGAGATATCCTACGGATAAGGACAGGTAGAGCTCGGTCAGCAGAGCCACCATCGCTGACGTTGTAAAAGGTTCGGTCCCCAAAGTATGGTAAGGGTTGACCCTGTTCGTCACTCCAGCGATTCAAGTTATCTACCCACAAGGGAGTGGGACCTAGAAAAGCTGGTCGAGGGTTGTTGTTCGGGACTTGACCTACTAGAGGTAAGTTGTTGACTTCCGGCTCAGAGTCTGATCCATCTGAGAAGCCTTCAGCTTGATGATCCTCCAATGGAATTGGGTGTTCATCGTCAGACTCTGCTTCGAGCCATCCTGCGTTACCTTCACTTGGAAAGTACGGGTCGCCGTGATGGAATCCAGCCATCTAAATCTACGCGAGAAGAGGGGTATAAAGATATAGTATACAAGTAGTTGGTAGTACAAAATACACCTATAGTATTTTAAGTTTAAGTTCTATTGAATCTTCTTGTGGTATTGTTGGTAAGTTTTTAGACTTGTTAACACATCACAACCATTCTAGGGCATATGCTAATCACTCCTCGGACCAGCATAGTTGATCAGGCTATGCCATTCCCAGGGCTGACCATATATCCCCGAGCTTACCTGTGATATTTAACAATCGTAATACTTTTGTTCTTGTCGTTGTGACACTGGTTTTAGTATGAATGTAGACTAGTATACTTAATTAAATATTTTAGTATTTTAAGTATAGACTCTTGGTCAAAGTGTTTTAATCCCAAATGGGTTTATAGTTTAGTATATCTTTTATGGGTTGATATACTTGATTCACTATAAACAATGCTCTGATACCAATCTGTCACACCCCAAAACCAAGAACGGCGGAAACGTTCTGGGGCGGAGGACGTCATGTAAGTATCACAACACAGTAAATGTAAATAAGCAAACAACATCATCCATTGCATTAAATATATATAATTTTAATACAAGCGTGTTCTGTACATTATAGACACCAAAAATAACGTATATCAAAATAATAAGATGAGTCTTGAGTGCGCTCCATCTTCTCAAAAGCTGGTCTCGGTACCTGTCTACTGACGACCTGAGAATACAAGTTATTTTGAAAGAGTTTATCAGCATTAAGCTGGTGAGTTCATAAGTATTTTAGTGTCGGTATTTGTCATCCAAAAATGTTTGAACATGTATAAAGTATAAGTTTGTAAAATGTATGTAAAGAATTGCAATTGTTCGTAAAATTTTGAATCTCTCAGAAAAACCTATATTTTCTATTAAAGTAGCCTTCTACCAAGGCTTAACTGTTTTGTATGCTCGTTTGATGTAAAAATGTGTAATTTCCCAAATGTAACTATCATTTATCAAAATATAGTTTCTACATAAACGTTTAAGTGAGGTTATCACTAAAATATGTAATGGGTAAATTAATGTAGTACTGTAGCCTTTGTATTATAAGACTACTGCGGTACTAACTACCTTAAACCAGATTTATATTAAGGCATTACGTGATAAATTGCACCATACTATTGACTAGTAACAACGACAAATGAATGGTCGTAATAACGGAATGACGTTTGGCACCCGCAGACCTGCAGGTCCGGCTGTAGCTAGCAGCAAGGTGTAGGATTGTCAATCCAGTATAGATCTATACGCAAACTCAACGCTCTCCCTTCAAGAGAATTCTGGCTACAACTCGAGCCATGACAGTTAAGTCATGCTCCGATTTAAATCACCATAATAAAGTATTCATGTATATGTACTGCTTCTCGTTCTAGTATATGTATATGTATTGTTTCTAGCATCATTGTATATGTATTGTTTCTAGTATATGTATATGTATTGTTTCTAGTATCATTGTATATGTATTGTTTCTAGTATCATTGTATATGCATTGTTTCTAGTATCATTGTATATGTATTGTTTCTAGTATCATTGTATATGTATTGTTTCTAGTATCATTGTATATGTACTGTACTGTGTTACCCCGATGGTAACTAACTATTGATGTACTGATAAATTTGAGTATGGAAGTACTTTTATGTCTATACATGTATATATTATATATAACTAATGTTGAAACGACTTTCGGATGGTCACCCGAAGCTCCACCAGACCACATCCAAATCGAGGAAAAGGAAATAGGATAGGTGGCTTTCCTAAGCCTTTTAAACATTATTTATACATTTATACGTATATGGGCATGCAATTTATAAGAAGTAGAACAAAGTTTAATAAAAGCATTTGATAAGTAAAAAGAGTTTGTAAAACGTTTGAAGTGAAACAGTTTGATAAACAGTTTGAACATTGGTAAAAATCGTTGTTTTCCTAGTTATTAATCACATGTGATTAAAGGCAATCACATGTGATTGAAGCAATAACTATAAGTATTTGACTTGTATTCCCCCCCCATAAAGTGTTTAAAACATTTAAAATCATTTCAAGGGTTGTTTCAAGGGGGTATGAACTCACATGTGGTGAGTCGCTTGAATTGAGGTATCGGGTACCGTGCTAAGTGTCAAACGGAGACTTGTTCACACGTACGAGCCTAGTTATCATATAATAAGCATATATATACCTAATTAGCCACATAATAACTTAACCAAGTAAGTTAATACAATTAGGAACATGTAAGCACTCTTATGAGTGTTTAAGGTTCAAATGGTTGCATCTGAGTTGCTACGGGACAAGGCAAAAGGGTTTGAAACATCAAATGGCCTTGCATAGGAGTTCACCACCCAACAAACCCCACATCTTGGAGTTTACGGCCGTAAACTCATGGGTTTATGGCCGTGAACTCCTCAAAGGGTAGTTTTGGGTGTTTTATGGTGCTATCTTGGTCCTAGCTCACTCCTAGCTTTGTTGGAATAACACATGAAGTAGTTTAAGGCTCTAGAACACTCCATATGGGAGTTTACGGCCTAAAGTCCTTCATCCTAGAGTTTACGGCCGTAAACTCTTGGATTTTAATTGATTTGAAGCACTTAAACAACAAGGATTGCTTTCATGAATTTATCTAAGGCTTATGGGGACAAGAGGCACACTTTTGTGCCTTCACTTGGAGTTTACGGCCCAAGATATGTTCCTTGGCCGTAAACTCCTTTCAAGGAGTGCTTTTGATGTACTTTTCTCTCCATTCAAGTCCCAAGAGTTCAAGGTAAATTGTCTTAAGGCCTTAGGTGTGCTTGGAATGATTTTTGTCCCACAAAAAGGGGTTTACGGCCCAAGAGGAGTTCTTGGCCGTAAACTCCTACTAACTTGTGATTTTGATGAACTTTTGATGTTCTAAACAAGTACAAGTATTAGTAGTTAAAGTCCTTAAGCATTTGGGGAAAGTTTTAGGGCATTTAAGCCCTTGAAAAGGGGTTTACGGCCCAAGGGAGTTCCTTGGCCGTAAACTCCTAGAACTTATGTTTCTTGGATGATTCCTAGGCTATAAAGATCATACACAATGTCATTGATAAGTCCTCTAACACGTGGATGGGTCTAGAAAGCATTAAAGTTCCATTTTGGAGTTTACTCCCCAAGAACGTTCTTGGGCGGTAAACTCACGGATCTTGTGTTTTGGACATATAAATGATGTTATAAAGCATATAACAAGTATTAAAACACGTTTAGGAAAATAGACTCACAATCCGGGATGAAAACCCGAAGATCCGTCAGAGAGAATTGGCTTTTCTCTAGTTGGAATTGCAAATAATGAACTAATTTAGTTCTGAAAACTATTTATAGTCCTGGAATATTTTGACAGAAAATATTTTTATTCCGGGAGTCGGACTATAATATTGTGAGACTTACAGTGTTCAAGTTTCACGATCATAGGAGCATTCATTCTCCAGATATGTCCAGAAACGTAAACCCTAAAGTACACAAACTTGTTCGGACAAGTCTGTAATTTACAGAAATTGGACTAGCTTCTATTGAATAGCTGATGTTTGTACAAATGAAAATTTCGGGTTGTCACATCATCCCCCCGTTAGAAGGAATTTCGTCCCGAAATTAGAATTTAAGCAAATAAGAAGTTACAAATAACTAAGCGAAGAGATGAGGATGTTTCAGTTTCATCTGGTCCTCGCGTTCCCAAGTGAATTCTGGTCCTCGCTTGGCGTTCCAGCGAACCTTCACGATAGGGATACGGCTTTGCTTCGTCTGCTTGACCTCACGGTCCATGATCTCTACAGGTTCTTCCACGAAGTTGAGGCTCTCGTTGATCTCAATCTTGTCGAGTGGGATTACGAGAGTCTCGTCGGACAGACACTTTTTCAAGTTGGATACGTGGAATGTAGAATGTACGTTACGAAGTGTGTCGGGTAGATTAAGTTTGTAAGCTACGGGGCCGACTCTTGCGAGAATCTCGAAAGGCCCTATGTACCTAGGATTAAGTTTCCCACGCTTACCGAAGCGTATCAAGCCCTTCCAGGGTGAGACTTTGAGAAGGACTCGGTCTCCCACCTGAAATTCCAAAGGTTTTCTGCGTTTATCAGCGTAGCTCTTTTGTCGGTCTCTAGAGGCTTTCAATCGTTCACGAATCTAAATGATCTTCTCTGTCGTTTCCCGAATGATTTCTGGACCAGTGAGAGTACTGTCGGAAGCTTGCCCTCTTGCTAATTGGGTATCACCCACCTCAGCCCAGCACAGAGGGGATCTGCACTTTCGGCCGTAGAGAGCTTCAAATGGTGTTGCTTTTATGCTCGTGTGATAACTGTTGTTGTAGGAAAATTCGACGAGGGGTAAATGAGTATCCCACGCTTTTCCAAAGTCAATAACACAGGCATGCAACATATCTTCTAAAGTCTGGATTGTTCTCTCACTCTGTCCGTCAGTCTGTGGATGGTAGGCCGTGCTCATGTCCAGCCTTGTTCCTAGGGAATCTTGTAGTGATTGCCAAAATCTTGAGGTGAACCTACTATCTCGATCGGAGATAATGGATATAGGTACCCCATGTAATCGTACGACTTCCCTAATATATGTTCTCGTAAGTTTCTCCATTTTGTCGGTTTCTTTGATAGGTAGGAAGTGTGCAGACTTGGTCAATCTATCAACGATGACCCATATGGTATCAAGTCCACCCGTTGTCTTGGGCAATTTGGTTATGAAATCCATAGTGATCCGCTCCCACTTCCATTCTGGAATTTCTGGTTGTTGCAGTAACCCAGAGGGCTTCTGGTATTCGACCTTTACTCTTGCGCAAGTAAGGCATTTACTTACGAAGGTAGCAATCTCTGCTTTCATATTAGGCCACCAGTATAGCTTTTTAAGATCCAGATACATCTTATCTGAACCTGGGTGGACGGAATACCGAGTGTTGTGCGCCTCGGTCATGACTAGGTCTCGGAAACCACCGTGTTTCGGTGTCCAAATCCGATTCATGAAGTATAAGGCTCCGTCACCCTTGGCTTCTAAGTTCTTGTCCATTCCTCTTAGGGATTCACCCGTCACATTTTCAGGTTTCATGGCTTCAAGTTGGGCCGTCTGAATTTGGTTAGACAAGTGTGAATGGATGGTTATTGATAGTGACTTGACCTTGCGACCAGAATATTCTTTCCGACTCAGGGCGTCTGCTACTACGTTGGCCCGGATGATAACGAATATCGCATTCGTAATCACTGAGTAGCTCGACCCACCATCGTTGCCTCATGTTGAGCTCCTTCTGATCGAATATGTGTTGTAGACTCTTGTGGTCGGTAAAGATAGTGCTCTTCGTTCCATACAAGTAATGTCTCCAGATCTTCAGAGCAAACACTACTGCTCCCAGTTCAAGATCGTGTGTCGTATAGTTAACTTCGTGTGTCTTCAACTGTCGGGAGGCGTAGGCGATGACCTTGCCTCGTTGCATCAGAACACACCCGAGCCCTTGGTTCGATGCATCGCAATAGACTACGAAGTCTTCTATCCCTTCGGGGAGAGATAGTATTGGCGCGGTGCACAAGGCTCGTTTGAGCGTTTGGAACGCTCTCTCTTGTTTCTCTTCCCAGTCAAAGGCCACGCCTTTCTGGGTCAGGGTTGTAAGAGGTTTCGCTATTCGGGAGAAGTTCTGAATGAATCTGCGGTAGTAGCCAGCAAGACCTAGAAATTGACGAATTTCTGTCAGCGTTTTCGGTGCTGACCAGTTCTCAATGGCTTTAATTTTGGAGGGGTCCACGTGGATTCCCTCTTCGCTTACCACGTGTCCTAAGAATTCGACTCTTCGGATCCAAAATTCACATTTCGAGAACTTCGCATAAAGTTTCTCCGTTCGTAAAGTTCCTAAAACTAGTCGGAGGTGATCGCCATGCTCTTCCTTACTCCGGGAGTAGATCAGGATGTCGTCAATGAAAACGATGACGAACTGATCCAAGTAAGGTCGGCATACTCTGTTCATCAGGTCCATGAAAACTGCTGGCGCATTGGTCAATCCGAATGGCATCACCACGAACTCGTAGTGTCCGTAACGAGTTCGGAAGGCTGTCTTTGGAACATCATCCTCTAGCACTCGTAACTGGTGATATCCGGATCTTAGATCAATTTTAGAAAAATAGTTCGCCCCTTGCAGTTGGTCAAATAAATCGTCTATGCGAGGTAGAGGGTAACGATTTTTGACCGTCAGTTTGTTGAGTTCCCTGTAGTCGATACACATACGGAATGATCCGTCTTTCTTCTTAACAAACAAGACTGGTGCTCCCCAAGGTGAGAAGCTTGGTCTTATGAAGCCCTTGCTGAGTAGTTCGTTAAGTTGACCAGATAATTCCTGCATCTCTGCTGGTGCTAATCGGTAGGGAGACTTGGCTACTGGGGTAGCTCCTGGGACTAAGTCGATACGGAATTCGACCTGTCGTTGCGGAGGTAATCCAGGTAGTTCTTCTGGGAAAATGTTGGGAAAGTCACTCACTACTGGAATGTTCTTGAGTTCTTTCATTTCGAGGTTCGTGTCGACGACGTGAGCAAGGAATGCGTGGTATTCTTTGCGCAGATATTTCTGTGCTTGAATACTTGATATAATGCGAAGACTCGCACCAGGTTTATCGCCGTAGACTATAAGAGTTTCGTTAGACGGAAGGTTTAGTCGGATTGCTTTCTCGAAGCACATGATGTCGGCACGATGTAGACTCAACCAATCCATGCCGATGATGATGTCGAAACTTTTTATTGAGACCGGCATGAGGTCGATTGGGAATGAATGGTTATCTAGGGTTAGGATACACCCTAAGTATATGCTACTGGTGTTTTCTGTCTTTCCGTTAGCCATTTCTACTGTGAATTGTTCTTTAAGTGCGTGTGGTTGTGGTTTAAGCATGCGAGCAAATTTGTGGTTTACGAAGCTTCGCTCCGCTCCACTATCGAACAGAATGCATGCATAGGAGTTATCGAGGAGGAACGTGCCAATCACCACTGTCGGGTCAGCGACTGCTTCCCCGTGGCCTATAGCTAGTACCCTCCCTGCTCCTCCAGTATTCCTCGCTTTAGGGCAGTCCCTCTTATAGTGGCCTGTTTCGCCACATCCATAACAAGTTGGGCTCGCGCCAGAGCCAGGGACTTGCGTGATTGGTTGCGCCGGAAATTTACAGAAACGGACGGTGTGTCCTTTCCTGTTGCAGTTAGAGCACTGCATTTCACGGTAGGGGCTGTTGTGGTGGAAGTTGCATTTGTTGCACTTCGGCAAACTTCCAGCATACTGCTTCGTCGGTGCAGTAGCAGCAGGGGTTACTGCGGCATGTACAGCCACAGTTTGCTGCTTCTTGGCAGCTCGCTGTCTTTTCTTGTCATCCCAGAACTTCCGCTTGGTGTCAGCGGGTTTGGATGGTTTTGAGATGGCTAGGGTTGTTGTGGTTGTAGGGGTTTTGACACCATGGTCAATGAGTCGCTGTGCCAGTCGCTTGGCACTGTCGAAGGTAGCGGGGTTGGATGCTAAGACATTCCCCTGATACGGAGGAACTAGTCCCCATATGTACCTTTCAATCTTCTTCCCTTCAGTGGGAACCATATTCGGGCAGAGGGCCACCAATTCGCTAAAACGGGCAGTAAGCGATAATGTTGGTGCCCTTCATGGTCAGGCTCCAAAGCTCCTGTTCCAGTTTTTGGATCTCGCCCCTCGGGCAGTATTCCTCAATCATGAGGTCTTTCATCGTATCCCAGCCTATGTCGTTGGCCACGACGAGAGTTAGAGATTTAACGTGGCTGTTCCACCACGTCAGTGCCTTCCCTTCGAAGGTGCATGCGGCATATTTGACTTTGCACGCAGCAGGGCAAGAACAGATTTCGAAGACTGATTCAGTCTTCTCGAACCATTGCGAAAGGGCAATGACTCCGCCGGTCCCATGGAAGGGTTTCGGCTTACAGTTGGTGAAATCCTTGTAAGAGCACTCTCTCGAGCGCACAGGAGTTTCCACTGGAATGGAGTTAACCGGGGTTCCACCTCTGCTAACATCCGATGAGTGATACTGAGCCATGGCAGTTGCCACTGCTGCAGCTACGGCAGCGTTCAGAGCGGCAGTATCGATGACTGCAGGTGGAGGAGGCGGTGGAGGCACAGGATTATTCCTAGCCCTGGGAGATTTACGAGGAGGCATCTTTCAACTATAAGTTTATAAAGATGAGAAAAGTGGTAAGAATCAATTTGTAAGAAATGTGCGAATGACACATGGACTAACTAACCATAGCCCACAATTGAATGAGTGTTTGTGTTCATAGTCAAAATGATGTGTAAGAAAACCCAAATGCAAAGATTTATCCCACAGAGTAGGTAGTTGTCAAATAATACTGGTATTACTGATGTAACGAGTTCAATGAAAATTGACCTAACAGTAGGTCTTACATCATACCATACAGAAAGTTTGACAGTTCCTAGATTCCTAGTTAGAGTACTGAAAGTTAGGAATATTTTACAGATAAGTGCTACTAAGAGCACAGATGTTAAAAGACTAACCCTTAACCCAAAAGATAATGATGTACTAGACATCATCTAACGGCGATGAGTATTCCTCGGGAGAACCCTGAGGTCTCTCATTTGACGTACCACATCTTGAAGGTGTCGTTCATGAGCTCTTTGACGAGCTCGAAGTTCCATGACCTCAGCTTGAGAGGAAACCAGACGTTGCTGCAAAGTTTCATTGGTTCTCCGGGTCCGTTCCATATCTTCTTCAAGACGGAGAATGCGGACTGTGTTGACACTAGAGTTGGCATCAATCTCCACGACTCGGTCGATGGCTGCTCGACCTTGCTCGACATTACGAGATATCCTACGGATAAGGACAGGTAGAGCTCGGTCAGCAGAGCCACCATCGCTGACGTTGTAAAAGGTTCGGTCCCCAAAGTATGGTAAGGGTTGACCCTGTTCGTCACTCCAGCGATTCAAGTTATCTACCCACAAGGGAGTGGGACCTAGAAAAGCTGGTCGAGGGTTGTTGTTCGGGACTTGACCTACTAGAGGTAAGTTGTTGACTTCCGGCTCAGAGTCTGATCCATCTGAGAAGCCTTCAGCTTGATGATCCTCCAATGGAATTGGGTGTTCATCGTCAGACTCTGCTTCGAGCCATCCTGCGTTACCTTCATTTGGAAAGTACGGGTCGCCGTGATGGAATCCAGCCATCTAAATCTACGCGAGAAGAGGAGTATAAAGATATAGTATACAAGTAGTTGGTAGTACAAAATACACCTATAGTATTTTAAGTTTAAGTTCTATTGAATCTTCTTGTGGTATTGTTGGTAAGTTTTTAGACTTGTTAACACATCACAACCATTCTAGGGCATATGCTCATCACTCCTCGGACCAGCATAGTTGATCAGGCTATGCCATTCCCAGGGCTGACCATATATCCCCGAGCTTACCTGTGATATTTAACAATCGTAATACTTTTGTTCTTGTCGTTGTGACACTGGTTTTAGTATGAATGTAGACTAGTATACTTAATTAAATATTTTAGTATTTTAAGTATAGACTCTTGGTCAGAGTGTTTTAATCCCAAATGGGTTTATAGTTTAGTATATCTTTTTTGGGTTGATATACTTGATTCACTATAAACAATGCTCTGATACCAATCTGTCACACCCCAAAACCAAGAACGGCGGAAACGTTCTGGGGCGGAGGACGTCATGTAAGTATCACAACACAGTAAATGTAAATAAGCAAACAACATCATCCATTGCATTAAATATATATAATTTTAATACAAGCGTGTTCTGTACATTATAGACACCAAAAATAACGTATATCAAAATAATAAGATGAGTCTTGAGTGCGCTCCATCTTCTCAAAAGCTGGTCTCGGTACCTGTCTACTGACGACCTGAGAATACAAGTTATTTTGAAAGAGTTTATCAGCATTAAGCTGGTGAGTTCATAAGTATTTTAGTGTCGGTATTTGTCATCCAAAAATGTTTGAACATGTATAAAGTATAAGTTTGTAAAATGTATGTAAAGAATTGCAATTGTTCGTAAAAGTTTGAATCTCTCAAAAAAACCTATATTTTCTATTAAAGTAGCCTTCTACCAAGGCTTAACTGTTTTGTATGCTCGTTTGATGTAAAAATGTGTAATTTCCCAAATGTAACTATCATTTATCAAAATATAGTTTCTACATAAACGTTTAAGTGAGGTTATCACTAAAATATGTAATGGGTAAATTAATGTAGTACTGTAGCCTTTGTATTATAAGACTACTGCGGTACTAACTACCTTAAACCGGATTTATATTAAGGCATTACGTGATAAATTGCACCATACTATTGACTAGTAACAACGACAAATGAATGGTCGTAATAACGGAATGACGTTTGGCACCCGCAGACCTGCAGGTCCGGCTGTAGCTAGCAGCAAGGTGTAGGATTGTCAATCCAGTATAGATCTATACGCAAACTCAACGCTCTCCCTTCAAGAGAATTCTGGCTACAACTCGAGCCATGACAGTTAAGTCATGCTCCGATTTAAATCACCATAATAAAGTATTCATGTATATGTACTGCTTCTCGTTCTAGTATATGTATATGTATTGTTTCTAGCATCATTGTATATGTATTGTTTCTAGTATATGTATATGTATTGTTTCTAGTATCATTGTATATGTATTGTTTCTAGTATCATTGTATATGCATTGTTTCTAGTATCATTGTATATGTATTGTTTCTAGTATCATTGTATATGTATTGTTTCTAGTATCATTGTATATGTACTGTACTGTGTTACCCCGATGGTAACTAACTATTGATGTACTGATAAATTTGAGTATGGAAGTACTTTTATGTCTATACATGTATATATTATATATAACTAATGTTGAAACGACTTTCGGATGGTCACCCGAAGCTCCACCAGACCACATCCAAATCGAGGAAAAGGAAATAGGATAGGTGGCTTTCCTAAGCCTTTTAAACATTATTTATACATTTATACGTATATGGGCATGCAATTTATAAGAAGTAGAACAAAGTTTAATAAAAGCATTTGATAAGTAAAAAGAGTTTGTAAAACGTTTGAAGTGAAACAGTTTGATAAACAGTTTGAACATTGGTAAAAATCGTTGTTTTCCTAGTTATTAATCACATGTGATTAAAGGCAATCACATGTGATTGAAGCAATAACTATAAGTATTTGACTTGTATTCCCCCCCCATAAAGTGTTTAAAACATTTAAAATCATTTCAAGGGTTGTTTCAAGGGGGTATGAACTCACATGTGGTGAGTCGCTTGAATTGAGGTATCGGGTACCGTGCTAAGTGTCAAACGGAGACTTGTTCACACGTACGAGCCTAGTTATCATATAATAAGCATATATATACCTAATTAGCCACATAATAACTTAACCAAGTAAGTTAATACAATTAGGAACATGTAAGCACTCTTATGAGTGTTTAAGGTTCAAATGGTTGCATCTGAGTTGCTACGGGACAAGGCAAAAGGGTTTGAAACATCAAATGGCCTTGCATAGGAGTTCACCACCCAACAAACCCCACATCTTGGAGTTTACGGCCGTAAACTCATGGGTTTATGGCCGTGAACTCCTCAAAGGGTAGTTTTGGGTGTTTTATGGTGCTATCTTGGTCCTAGCTCACTCCTAGCTTTGTTGGAATAACACATGAAGTAGTTTAAGGCTCTAGAACACTCCATATGGGAGTTTACGGCCTAAAGTCCTTCATCCTAGAGTTTACGGCCGTAAACTCTTGGATTTTAATTGATTTGAAGCACTTAAACAACAAGGATTGCTTTCATGAATTTATCTAAGGCTTATGGGGACAAGAGGCACACTTTTGTGCCTTCACTTGGAGTTTACGGCCCAAGATATGTTCCTTGGCCGTAAACTCCTTTCAAGGAGTGCTTTTGATGTACTTTTCTCTCCATTCAAGTCCCAAGAGTTCAAGGTAAATTGTCTTAAGGCCTTAGGTGTGCTTGGAATGATTTTTGTCCCACAAAAAGGGGTTTACGGCCCAAGAGGAGTTCTTGGCCGTAAACTCCTACTAACTTGTGATTTTGATGAACTTTTGATGTTCTAAACAAGTACAAGTATTAGTAGTTAAAGTCCTTAAGCATTTGGGGAAAGTTTTAGGGCATTTAAGCCCTTGAAAAGGGGTTTACGGCCCAAGGGAGTTCCTTGGCCGTAAACTCCTAGAACTTATGTTTCTTGGATGATTCCTAGGCTATAAAGATCATACACAATGTCATTGATAAGTCCTCTAACACGTGGATGGGTCTAGAAAGCATTAAAGTTCCATTTTGGAGTTTACTCCCCAAGAACGTTCTTGGGCGGTAAACTCACGGATCTTGTGTTTTGGACATATAAATGATGTTATAAAGCATATAACAAGTATTAAAACACGTTTAGGAAAGTAGACTCACAATCCGGGATGAAAACCCGAAGATCCGTCAGAGAGAATTGGCTTTTCTCTAGTTGGAATTGCAAATAATGAACTAATTTAGTTCTGAAAACTATTTATAGTCCTGGAATATTTTGACAGAAAATATTTTTATTCCGGGAGTCGGACTATAATATTGTGAGACTTACAGTGTTCAAGTTTCACGATCATAGGAGCATTCATTCTCCAGATATGTCCAGAAACGTAAACCCTAAAGTACACAAACTTGTTCGGACAAGTCTGAAATTTACAGAAATTGGACTAGCTTCTATTGAATAGCTGATGTTTGTACAAATGAAAATTTCGGGTTGTACAAAGGAAGGGCTAACACCGAGGCTTCGCATAATCTCTGGCGAAGTGTCTCGAATGAGGTCTGCTGCTCCGGACCCCAAGAAAATGCAAAACCCCCTTCCGGGTGAACTTGGTGAATGGCACGGCGATCTAAGAAACTCCTGATCTCAGAAGGTGACCTCGGCAGTTCCCAACTCATCACAACCTCAATCTTTGCCGGATCAACCAATATCCCCTGCTGGTTAACGAGATGCCCTAGGAACTGGACCTCCCGTAACCAAAAATCACACTTGGAGAATTTGGCATAAAGCCTCTCCGATCTCAGAACTCCGAGGATTTCCCTCAAACACAAGAGCCCATATTTAATTAGTCATATCTCTAAATTAATTCTAAATTAATTATAGATAAATACTGATTAAATAATATGATTTTATGTAATATATTAGAACTTATAATATATTAATAAATCATAACTTATACTATTCTCAATAGATTATTCATAAATTGTTCGGGTAAAGTGCAACCCAAATGGACCATGTCGGGTCGGGTCAAGTACCTACCAAATATAGTTATGGACTTAAACACTATATCCAACAATATGCACATGTATCATATACATATGCATATATATATATATATATATATATATATATATATATATATATATATATATATATATGCATATACACATGTATCATATGCTTATGTATACGTTTATATGCATTATATGTATAAGTATACATTTATATGCATATGTATATATTCATATGGACATATGGATATAAATAAACATGTATATATATATATATATATATATATATATATATATATATATGCATATTAATTTGCATATATCCATATGAATATATACATATGCATATGATGCATATGCATATAAATGTATAATTATGCATATAATGCATATATACGTATACATATGCATATATGTACTTCATATGCATATAAGTACAACATATTCGTAGACATATATGATGGATTTCGAGCCTCATTAGATCAAACATAAGATAACAGAAATGATAAAAAAATCTAATCAAACACTCAAAGCAATTGGATCTAAACTCAACTAATATATGTTACTTATTTAAAACTCAATAAAACAGAAAACATGCATTTGACTTCATCTTAGATTTCTTCTTAAGATGAGCTAGTTGATTGGACTAGAGAACTCAAATAGAGTTCATCTATTATAATGATACCTAAGACGTAAAAAACCAACATATATGAACACCCCAATGTGAAGCAACATGAAACAAACTGAAAACAATGATACTATTCATCATCACGATGTGACGATAAAGGTGTCACTTCGTAGCATCAAGCCTTTAGGTTTTCTTGGGCTTTCCTAAGGGTTTCAAATTTTGGAGTAGTAAGTCTATGTTTTCATCCTTCTAAAACCAGGATTTGACACCTTTATTTATAGTGAGGTGGTTTGAGACACTAAAGAGAATTACCATATATAATAGTCATTATCTATGGTATTCAAATGCATATACTTTTTAGGTATTACTATAAAACATAAAATTGACATGTTTAATATTCAAATAACTTTGTAGTTGATTGCTTGGAGTTTGCGAGCCTAGAACCAATAGTGTGGATGCCTCAAATGGAAGTCACAAATCACCACAAACTTGGAAACTTAAGAGAATAGTCACAACCTTTCTTGAAATTGGCCCTCTTAGTATACTCACCACAACTAGTGCGATTTCAAGAACCAAAGCCTCCATTATATAGTATGGTGGATTAGGGTTACATCCTTGTAAACCCTAATACCAATGTCTTTTCATTTTCATGAGATTCATGGGTTAAAGCTCCATGGACTTTCCATGCAAGCCTAGCCCTTTCCATATAAGCATTAGCCCACAATATATAAATACAAGAGCCCATATTTAATTAGTCATACTTTTGATCTCTAAATTAATTCTAAATTAATTATAGATCAATATTGATTAAATAATATGGTTTTATATAATATATTCAGACTTATATTATATTAATAAATCATAACTTATACTATTCTCAAAAGATAATCCATAAATTGTTCTGGTGAGGTGCAACCCAAATGGATCATGCTGGGTCGGGTCAAGTACATACCAAATATAGTTATGGACCTAGACATTATATCCAACAATATGAACATGTATCAAATATATATGCATATATATATATATATATATATATATATATATATATATATATATATAGATTAATATGCATACACATATGCATATAGACGTGCATCATATGCATATGTATATATTCAAATGGACATATGGATATTAATAAGCATGTATATATATATATATATATATATATATATATATTAATTTGCATATATCCATATGAATATATACATATGCATATAAATGTATACTTAGGCATATAATGCATATATACGTATACATATACATATATGTACTTCATATGCATATATGTACAAGATATTCATAGACATATATGATGGATTTCAAGCCTTATTAGATCAAACATAAGATAACTGAAATGATAAAAAAATCTAATCAAACATCAAAGCAATTGGATCTAAACTCAACTAATCTATGCTACTTATTTAAAACTCAATAAAACGAAAAGCATACATTTTTATTTTATCGTAGATTTCTTCTTAAGATGAGCTAGTTGATTGGACTAGAGAACTCAAATAGATGTGACGATAGAGGTTTCAGATCGTAACATCAAGCCTTTAGGTTTTCTTGGGCTTTCCTAAGGGTTTTGATTTTTGGAATAGTAAGTCTAAGTTTTCATCCTTCTGAAATCAGGATTTAACACCTTTATTTACAATGAGTCGGTTGGAGACACTAAAGAGAACTACCATATATAATACTCATTATCTATGGTATTCAAATGAATATACTTTTTAGGTATTACTAAAAAACATAAAATTGAAATGTTTAGTACTGAAAAAACTTTGCATTTGCTAGATGCATGGTGAATTTTTCTGTTTTATCTAGAATTAAAATACTCAACTCAATTATCATTTAATTTGTTGTAAATTGAGTTATGATAGTATGGAAAAAAAATATCTATTACTCTGATTTTAATGGTATTTGTGAATCAAATAGGAAAAATACAATGCATCAGATTTTAATGGTAGCGTAAAAATTGAGTTTACAATAAAATGATTTTTAGGCTTAGGTATCTAAATGAAACTTGTAGTATACATTAAATCGAGAGTGTACATAAAAAGAAGGGAAAATGAATCAGAACACCTACGAACTTTCTAGGGTTTACCCTTTTAGTCACTAAACTTTTTTAGTGGGTTTATGAGGGCACAAACTTTATTTTTTCGGGTTGTTATGTTATTATGTAAATTGTGATGGGGTCAACCAGTCATATTACTGTCACATGTGTTAATGATAACTCTTGCTTTGCTGACTGTGTATGCCGTGTCATTTAATAATATTTACCAATAGATTTACAGGTTTACTTAAATGAGATATGTTGTCGAATACTGTTCGCCATTCACCCCTTCCAGCTCTTTCAATAAACCCTTAATTTTGCTCTCTCTCCTCAAACATCTAACATGGATCCCGTATTAATCCAAGTCGATGTGTATTTCCATGGAATCTTTGAAAAATACCTTATACACTACACCACGGGGTTTACTCAGAGGTTGTCGGACATCGATTTCACAGGCATGGACTGCATCGGGTGTTATGAATTTATGGAAAGGTATACCGGACAAAGGTTTGACCTTAATATCGAATAAGTTGGATTATGCTTATTTCATGGCAATAGCCTATGAATGTGGTGTTATACTTCCTATGTATATAGACCATTTTGGTAATAGTAACATGCAAGAATGGTTAGATGAACACAAAGAAGAGGTTGTTGATAACATAGTGGAAGAAGTTCTTGATGGTGCCATACTAGTTAAAGAAATTGCCTCAGGCCATTTGGATGATGAGGATGAAAATGAGTTTGAGGATGAGGATGACCACGAGGATGATGATGTGGACGTTGATGTAGATGAGGATAACCATAGCAGTCCTCATGTATTCGAAAAATCTAATGGGTCTGATGTCGAAATGGGTGAGAATGCGGCTTTGAGTGGCCCTTTGGAAGAAGGCATGCATTATGATGAAGATGTTTATCCTCAGTTGCCAAACATTTTCAATGAACAGCTTCACTGGACGGAGCAAGAACCTGTGTTGGGTATGAGGTTTGAGAGTCCTAAACAATTGAAATTCATGCTGTGTAACTACGCTGTTGCAAATGCTTATCAATTATGTTTTGTGAAAAATGATAGTAGATGGTTGCTAGCAAAATGTTGTGATGGAAATGTACATTTAGGCTTTGGGGGTCATGGATGAGTAATGAAATGTCTTTCCATATTAAGTTTCTTACTAGTGAGTGTAATTTCTCAAGAATTTCAAATTTGGATCAATTATAAGTTATAGATGGATAAGTACCCACTTTACCCAACAATTTTTCAATAATCAGAAAATGAGTGTGAGATTACTAAAAGAGGAGATCAAAACCACTTTTGCATTGTTGTAAGTATGAGTCAGTGTAGGAGAGCCAAGAAGTATGCATTGAGTCTAGTTAAAGGCACGATTGCAAAAAATTATGTTAGAATATGGTCTTACGGTGAGGAGATTAAAAGATCAAATCCAAGATCCACTGTTAAAATTTATGTGGATACATTTCCTAATGGTAAGAATTACTTCATAAACTTTTGCATATGCTTCGCTGCAGGCAAAGAAGAGTGGCGTGGAGGGTCTAGACGGATCATTAACTTGGATGGTTGTTTCTTGAAAACCTGTTTCCAGGGTGAGTTGTTGTGTGTTGTTGGTAGGGATGCTAACAATGGAATATTCCCAATTGCTTGGGCAGTTGTATGTGTGGAAAACAAAGAGAATTGGGAATGGTTCAATGAAAATCTTGCACAAGATCTGCAATGTTAGAATTATGGAAGTGGATTGACTTTAATTTCTTATCAACACAAGGTATGTTTATAAAGTGTTCAACATAGTATAGTAAATATTTACATTTTAACTCCTCGTATTACTGGTACATGTGCAAGGTTTAGTTGTGGAATTCAAAGAAGTATTCCCAGTAGCAGAACATAGGTAGTGTGCCAAGCATATATATGCTAACTTTGGAAAGAGTTTTAATGGAGCAAAGTTTGAGAATTTGTTTTGGAGTGCAAGCAAGGCAATAACTGAAGTGCATTTTAACACAGTCATGAAAGATATTGAAAAGTTGAACCCTGAAGTTGTTAACCATCTTATGGATATTGATCCAAACACTTGGTCTCTAGCTTTTTTTAGAGTTCACCAGTCATCCTATGAATCTTTGGAGAATGGCTTTTTAGAGAGCTTTAATAGTGTCATTTTGGATGCTAGGAAGACGCCTATTATCAGCATGTTGGAGGACATTCGTATTTATGTAATGCAAAGGATGGTAAATATGAAATGCATAGGTGAAGGATGGAATCGTTATTCTGTTTTTTCCAAACATCATAACAAGACTGAATATTCTACAAAATGAGCAAAGGTATGTATACTTTTTCCATACATTACTTACCACTGTCAACTCTAAATATTGCATTAATCTATGTAGGCATTGGCAGGTTGCGTCTTGTGAGAGTATAAAGTTTGAAACAAGGAAAATGGATGAGTCGTACTAAATGGGTATGGATGTGTTCATTCACTAGCTACATTAGCGTTTTTAAACATAACACCTGATGCGCCATATGTAGAGCCTTTGTACCGGGCAACCTTCTACCAAAATACTTACAAAAAGTATACTAGTGGTATGAATGGGATGAACATGTGGCCTTCAACAACCTTTACACATCCATTGCCTGCTTTAAAAAGAAGAATGCCAAACAGGCCAACAGTCAAAAGAAAAAGGGATGCCTCAAAAAGGTCTAGAAGACACGCTGTTTCAAAGGCAGAGAAAAAGTTTTCTTGTGGCATATACAAAGAGAAATGGCACAACAAGACCAATTGCACACAAATGCAATGGCCACCTAATACTAATGCGAAAAAGAAACAAAAAATCATGCAAACACAAGAATCAGTAAATATGCAAGGAGGTAGAGAAGATGTTGTGATGGGTGATAGAGTTGAGCCACAAAATGTTGAAGTAATGAGGGAAAATGGATCTGAGCAAGAGGTGGGGGTTAATAAAGTTCCAAGGCAAGTGAAAACTACATGTCAACCAAAGAGCAGAAAGAAGTCAGAGAAATTTTTTAAACTAAAGCTTGCTAAAAGAGTTGCACGTAAAGGTGGCAGTGTTGGATCGCTAATGGAGTTAGATTAATTACACTTGTTATTGTGTTCTTGTTATATGGATTCAACAAACGAATTTGTGTTTTCTATTTGGATGTATGTTATAAGTATATTAACCATCGATATTTTAATGCTTTGTTTGATTGTAAAATTTATGGTACGGCATGCTTTTATTAAAATAGGGTTATTTTGGTCATTTGACTTAGTTAATACAATGTTAGTATTTAGGTAGGGGTATTTCTGTCTTTTTTTGTTTTATTTTAATAAACGGATCAGGTGTATTAAAGGAAATTTCTATTATGTGAAGTAACCCAGTAGGGGTATTTTGGTCATTCTAAACAGTTCATTAAAGTAGGCGTATGGGTATTTCATGCTAGTGTTCAGGTAGGGTATTTTCGTCATTTCATGCTAGTATTCAGGTAAAGGTATTTTGGTCATTTCAAACAGTTTATGCAGCAGGCATATGGGTATTTCATGCTAGCATTCCGGTAGGGGTATTTTGGTTATTCTAAACCTTTCATTAAAGTAGGCGTGTGGGTATTTCATGCTAGTACTCAGGTAGGGGTATTTTTGTCATTGTAAATAGTTTATTAAAGTAGGCGTATGGGTATTTCATGCTAGTATCAAAGGTAGGGTTATATGGTTTTTCATGTATTTATTATAGTAGGGCTATTTTGGTTATTTGAAGAAGTTACTTTAGGGGTCTTTCTGTCATTTTAATTTATTAATGAAGTAGGGGTATTTTTGTCTTTTTTTCATGTTTTATTTTAATAAACGGATCACAGGTATTAGAGGAAATTTAGATTATGTGAATTAACCCAGTAAGGGTATTTTAGTCAATGTTTATTATGTCACCAAATCCAGTAGGGGTATTCGAGTCATACATTTATTATTGGACTTAACAATTAGGGCAATTTTATTTCATCCATTTAATCACAAATACGGTCCCTCACAAATACAACAAAAATACACTTTTCATTGTTTTCCATTTCTGGGTTTAGGCAACAACAAATCTGGGTGTATGCATCTTCTCTTTTGTCCCATGTCCCCACAAACATGTATGGTATTAAACATTTCACTTTTTCATGTAGTCCCAAAAACAAAATCAGCAAAAAAATGACTACTTCATCATTACACATGCAAATGAAGTTTTATAAGAGCAATCGTTTTATAACAAGAACAGGTTAACATAACCAACATTTCATTCATGGGTTTCTGCATCTTTACATGTATTGAAGAACTGAACAACTTAAAACACTATTCCCACCACTACGTAACTACATACTAGACAACCACAAAACCTTTTACTAATAAGCACAAAATAGAAGATGCAAATGTAAACAAAATAGTAACCCGAGATTGAAATGTTTAACCTACTAAGCTTCTATCACTTATAAAACAAGTAGGTTAAAACCCTAACAACAGCAACCACAAAACTCCAAAAACCCCAAAGACCCATTTGACTTTCTTCGAATTGTTTTTTCCAAGAACAGATTGTACATACGACACTTGCAACGAACATAAATGATTCTTCAAATCAGCAACCATGTTAGATAGATCGAGTTGCCCTGCTCTAACATCATCGACTTCATGATCTAGGGTGTCCATCTCTCTAGTGAGCTTGCGTCATAGTTCACGAAGGTCGTTTGCAATCTCTTCCATCACATGCGACACTTGCAACTGTGTCTGCAGTAGATTGATCGCCAAGTCTTCATTTGTAACTCCATTCGACACATTTTCAGCCATGTGCCGATTATAGTTGGGTGACCAACTATGATCTTGAGATGATGATGACAACATTGTTTGAGCATTTGGTATCAAAGTATATGGTGTAGTTGGGGTAACCAAGTTATGAATTGTGCCATTTTAGGGCACAAGCTTAGCACTTTATACGGAGGCAGGTGAACAGTGTGAACATGCCACTTGCGCTTCAGATTCCTAAATGATGTCGTTTAGCTACAAGAGTTAAATACAATGGCGACATGTCATCGATGATGTGTCAAATTCGGACGATGTGGCAAGGTGACCGGCTATAACAAGTGAAGGGGACTAAATTGCTAGGTTGCAACACAATTGATTCCCCCATAAAGCCACTAAATAAGTTTAATGACTAAAATGGTAAACCCTAGAAAGTTCTATGGTTATATGTGTCATTTTTCCTAAAAAGAACGTCCAAATCTAACTTCATGTGATGAATTTGTGAATTTTCTAAGATTTGGCATAGCAGTATGCAACCCGAAACTCGAAATTTAGATCGAGCAACATTTAGATAAAACAACCTAAACGAGAATCGTATATCTTGTCAAAAGAAATCTAGCGGTAAAAAGAAAGACAAAAACCAACGTCGGATAAAGAAGTTATGAATTTTTAACGGACTTTTTTCTGTCCCGGCCTGTTAAAAATATAACTTTAAAAATAAATCAAAATTAGCGGACGGAGTCTAAGAGAAAGTTGTATAGCACGGTGTCACCTACGCGTGCATATAAAGAACATCAATAATGGAGATCATATGCGAAAGATATGAATTTGTTGAAGTTTGAGACACAAATTACGAGGTTGGTCCAAAGGAGTACGCCCTGTGTACTGAATTACGCCCAACGTACTCATAAACTTCGCCTCAGATTGACCATGTCGCCCTTCCTTCGCACGATAAACACGTATCAACCACATCTGATGTTCGGATAATGATCAAAGTACTACGACCTGGGTACGAGACGTACACCCAGCGTACTGAGGCTTATCTTAGTACGCCCAACGTACCAAGGATTTACTCTTAGCATAACCTCCCACTACAAGAAAAAGACCCTTTTACGACGCGCAAACCACGATACTCTTTGTTTTATGTTACGCAGAAGATAGTGACATTAAAAAAGCGTCATCTCTTCAAAAAAAATTAGGATTTAGGTCATGCATTATTATGTGCCATTAAATTAGTGTCTCATGTAAAAAAAATTAAAAACACAGAGGGCGCTATATGTTAAATGCGCGTCCTTTATAAGTGTCACTTTATAATTTTAATGAAATACACGTTTAGTACATCCGTGGATGGGGGGAAACATAGTCCCCAAAATTTTGAAAACCCGCTTTTCATCTTCGCAATCGATTAATTCTCCCCTCTCCCTCCTTCTCTCTCTTATCTGATCTGCTTCTCCCCTCTCCACCACGCTAATGAGATCTCTTCGTCAATCAGAGCTACCAGCTGACAAAGATATTTATTTTCTCCCTCCCTTCTCTCTACAAACCCTAGAAACCGCAACCACCATCAATATATTCAAAAGCATCTTCCATGTTTGCGTTTGATGGAAGCATCAACTTGTGGTGGCGTCTCTGGTGGAAATAAAAGGTGAAATTGAAAACTCCCTCCAGGTGAGTGTGTGTGTGTGTGTGTGAGAGAGAGAGAGAGAGAGAGAGAGAGAGAAAATAAACAAAAATAGGAATCGAAGTCGGGGAGTCCTCTGGTGCCAGACATCCCGAGATGAGAAGACAAAGAAGATTCTGGTCCAGCTACCACCCCAACCAGTACCTCCAACTCCATACGCCGACGATTCTCACTGGCAGCTCAGCCGGAGGTAATGAGAGAGGCGTATAAGGATGACCAGTATGCTTCTTTTGTCTACAAGGCATGTGGTGACACTTTTCACCACTAATTCGACACCTTTCAACACTAATTCGTCTCAATCTTACCTCAAAATTTAGGGCTTTCCCTCTGACTACATGTGCGTTTAGACTTTAGATTGATTGTGATATGCATTTTACCTTCTTTCTAACTTTTTATTTTGATGTTATTTTAGGTACAAGGGCAGCTATATCATATCAGAATGAGGTTTTTTGCCTTTATTGAACCAGTATGTAAGTTCATAATTTCCCTAACTCTTCTAAGAATGATTCCACAATTTTGGATCGTATTTTTCTTTGCTTGGCTTCTTTTCGAAGAAAATAAATTCCCACATATTATACCAATTATGTGGGCATCAGGGACTTATGTAGCAGCTAGCAAATAATTTTAATTCACATTTTTCTTAGATAAATTTGGCTCTTATGTTATGAATACATGTTTCTTAGATAAATTTGGCATCAGAGACATATTATACCATTATCTGTTTATCCTTCAACAATTCTTGGAAAAGAAAAGGCTATAGTTGAACAGCTGATGAAGTTCTGCTTTTGAATTCTCTTGATAGCTATGTGTTACAATATATGGTGGAATTACAAAGACGATTGAAAGCTGCAGGGGGTGGTGAGGTGTGGCAATCTGAAGGGGTAGAATTGAATAGACGAATGGGAAATTCAAATAGGTCCTTAGGGGACATGTTTGGTAACACTTCACCTGACTACTTTCCCTTTGAGTTTAGGGCTCTAGAAGTTGCTCTTGAGGCTGCTTGTAGATTTCTGTTGGCGGTGATAGAGCTGGTAACAAGAGTGGCGCTTCACGAGCACTTGTAAAGGATAGGTTTGTCTTTTCAACTAGAACAAGGTTATATTTGTAATTTTCTTGTTTACTGATGCTCTTTTTTTAGTTCAGGATCTCTCACAGAGGAGAATGCTATTGTAGATATATATTGGGATGACATTATCAATACGTATCTTCAATGCAGTCTCGTCTAGCAAAACTACAGGTTTTTCTTTATTCTCGTTGTTTTCTTTCATAAGATCCAAGTTATATATGGTATTAAAAAAGTTTATATATCGTCCCATACTTTTTCTCTTGTTATCTACAGATGATCCATAGATGCTAGGATAGGAATGATATTAAATTGCAGCAATTAGAGCAATGGAGAGAATGGATGATCATTCTGTGAGCGTAAAAAAATCTCTTCTTATTGCATGCATCTCTTGGTGATTGATTATTTTAGTGTTGACTCCCAATCCATGGATGTTGGGATGATTTCCAGATGTGACAAGAGAGTTGCAAAATAAGAGCTCAAGCCACCATTCTGCTTTATCAAGTTCTGAGTTTCACTTTTGACAATTGTTGAGGATCATGTTTTTGTTGAGGATCATGTTTTTGGATGATTTCCAGATGTCACCTATGTGAATTCCCTGTTTTACCCTTTATTTGTCCATCTAGATATCACGCAAAGGTTCATAATCTTGGGTTAAGGGAACGTTTTTAGGCTGCTACATATTTATGTGAACTATCCATCCCACCCTTCAATCTTCACGAAAGTACCATAATCATGTTGTTTCAATTGCTATTATCAACTGTGATGACCAGTCTAAGTTTGTTCCCTTGTTCACCTGTAAATGAAATGTTAAGGTTTCTCATTGTGTGTGTGTGTGTGTGTATATATATATATATATATATATATATATATATATATATATATCAAAGTCACAAAATAAATCAGATTGATTAAAAGAAATGTTAAGTTTATTTACAAGTTGCTTCGTTTTCATCAAATTTTTAAAAGCAGGGGACTAGGGTTGGAAGTTATGATGCAAAAAGATGTTTTAGTAAGTGTTTAAAGTTTTTTTTTTCAAATTATATTTTTTAATTTAGTCAAATAACGTTTTTTATGATTTCTTTTCATTTTAGATACTGTAAAGAATGGTGCTATAGAATCCCTAAGTGTTTTAAAGTGTCAAATACCTGGGCTAGACTATGATGTATTTGTGAAGGGTTCAGGCCCACATGATATTCAGTATGATTATCAGCAAGACAGACCTCCTAAGGAGATAATTGTCAGCTGTAAGTGTGCAAAGGCAGTACTTCGAGGTGCTCAGGTAAGCAACAGTTGAAATTGTTATATTAATCATTTTGTCATCATCATCATCATCATCCTCATTCAAATGATCACACATCCTATCAATCATGTTTTTTTTTCATTCGGGCTTGTAATCTTGTATTATGTTTCTTCTTTTATGATTGCTTAACATTGACTTGGTACCCAATTTCTCATTTTCATTATTCTTTCAGCTGCGTTCTCTTTTTCTTTTTCTTGTTATCTTTCTCCTATTCTCGTTTGTAGGTTTATTGGTCTATAGTGACTAAATAGTTAAAGGAGTATGTTATGACTATGAGAAATACTATTAGTTTTATTATTAATGTGCAACATGATTGATTAGGTACACTAGAAAGTGTTCAGATTTTAATGTTTGAATGTGATATTTGTGTAGGTATATGTTCCATGAATATTAGCATGCAGTGCTCATGTTGAGAAAGGGGATTTAGTTGCAGTTTCAGTTGGTGTTGAACAGCCTAGTCGTGAAAATAGATGAGTTATTGGAATCACACGTGGCATTGTCCTACAAGGACTTAAAACAGGTCTCTCTCTCTCTCTCTCTCTCTCTCTCTCTCTTCATTCAACTTACTTACTTTTACTTCTCTATAAATAAATTATAACACTTTGTTATATATCTATTGTAGATCCTCAATATCTTGAAAGAGATGGATTATATATTGGTCAAGGAACCACACCGATGTCAAGGGCAGGAATTTTTCGTGGATTATCAGGTCTTGGTGTGGATATAACTGATAGAGTTTTTAGATTAACATCCTTTAATGGTATACATTTTTTATTTTTCTTTTACAGTTTTACCCTAAATTCTTTTGAAATTCATTAATAAAAAATTACTACATACAGATGTGATGAATGGGGACATATTTCTTCAAAACTTGCCAAGCATCATTACTGCACATGTCTTAGGTATGTCTACATATATACATCTTTGTTTTCTTCTTTTTGATTGTCAATGAGGGGTAATTCTGGCAATTCATATATTTATAGATCCACAAGAGGGAGAAAGAATATTGGACATGTGTGTTGCCCCTGGTGGAAAAACAACTGCAATTGGTTCCCTTATGAAAGATAAAGGAGAGGTGATTGCAGTTGATAGGTCTCATGACAAGGTAAAATCCTGTTACTACATTATATATCTTTTCATATATCCCTATTTATTTATGTTTTTAAAAAAAATAATTTATCTAGGTGCTTGAAATTCACAATCTAGCTACAGAACTGGGGTAGACTAGCATAAAAGCATATAAGTTAGATGTCGCTTGTTCTGCTCTTGGATTAAGACCCCGCTTGTTTGCTGGAGAGGTATTTTTTTCTTAAAAAAAATCTTTATTTTTATTTTTTATTTTAAAATTTGATTTATTTAAGGACACGTTGGAATCATTGAGAAGACATGGGAAGTATCAGAAACGATTGTTTGATCAGGTTGTTCAGCTGGTTCGCCCGGGTGGAGTTCTTTTTCTATTCCACGTAAGAAAAAAATAAATGAATTAAAAATTTTTTATTGGATAAAAATTAATAATATAAAAAAAAATTCCAGATGCATGATAAATCCAGGGGAAAATGAGGCATTGGTTCGTTATGCTTTGGACACATACAAGTTTGTTTCATTAGCACAACAAGTTAGTTGGTTATTTCTTTTTATTACAACATTCTACTTTATTTTTTTTCTTATTAACATGTACTTTTTATGAGATTGTAGGATCCAAGAATTGGTGGACCTTGTTTGGTTGGTCATTGTGAATTATCAAATGGATATTTTGAGTAAGTTTTGTTATAATTCTCTCCTTATTATCATATGCCTAATATATTTTGTACTTCAATTTGAAGAAAGATCATCAAGCAATAGATATCCTTTTAGCAGAGATCGATATATATATGAGCTTTTTATTTTCAAACATTGTTGGGGAAGAAGGTTGAAACTTGCTCTTTGTGAAGGTAATTTTTTTCTTAATGTATTATCCTCTATATTCTTGATATTTTCCCACTTTTTAAATCTTTTATCAAATTCTCACTTTTGGATACAGAGCTTGATGAGAGAATGCGTGACCTAAATCTTTTATCAAATTCTCACTTTTGGAGGTGGCCATAAGAAAAGGTAAGCAAAGGGTAATTTGGTATTTGTTGTTGTTATTGTGTATTACAATACTTCCATGTATATATGTATAAAGTTTATTCTTATTCAGATTTGCCTTTTACCATTGATTTCCTTATTAAGGCAATGTACTTTGAAAATGTTAATTCTTACCTTTTATCCATGTAGGATCCACCAGGAACAGGAAAAACACAAACAGTTCTTGGGCTTCTTAGTGCCATATTACATACCAACTGAGTATCTAAGTCTCTTAACTTTGTAAGACAATGATTACTTGAGGGTATTTTTAGTAACATTGTAAGAGATTGATTACTTGAGGGTACTTATGGTATATAATGTTATATTCTTTTGTTAACATGGTCCTTAGTGCAATGAATTATCTTTATTGTTTATGGTATTTTATTTTGTATTATGAGACTTTTAATGTGTTATTTAATTTGAAAATTAGTAAATCTATCCAAAAAAGTATTTTATTTCTATTATGAGAAATTAAATGCAAATTTAATTTAAAAATTAATAAATATATAATTTTTTTTAAACATTTAAACGTGGATGATCCGCCGAATCCATTGCTGACTTCACCACGATCGATTAGGTGAAACGGTTCTGCAAAGTTTGTTTGTTCATACAGGCAGCGTGGTTCTTTCGGGTAGGTTTAACAAGAAAGTAAAAGCAATCTCCTCAACCTAGAAAGAGAACTCTGGGATCTTCTTTTTCTTCTTAAGAACCCGAAGGCGAACATTTACGATACGCAAAAATGTGTGTCATCTTCATTTATGACATGGCCTTTCTTAACAAGGGCTTTCTTGATACGCATTGCGTGTCATTAACACGCGCGTCGTAAGGTTACAACACGCGAATGCGTGTCGTCTTCCTTTATGACAGGGCCTTCCTTGATACGCATTGTGTGTCGTAAACACGCATCATAATTGCGCGTCGTAAATGAGCGTCGTCTCTCTTTATGAAAGGGCCTTCCTTGATGCGCATTTGCGCGTCGTCTGAGCCTCTTACGACGCGCAATGAGCGTTGTAAAAGGCTATTTTTCTAGTAGTGTCCTATAAATAGGATGCGAAGCCTCTGGGTTTTGCTTACAAAATTCAACTTCTCTCTCACTTTTAACAACACTTTAACCCCTCTAAAACCCGCGAAGCCTAGTAATACCGCCCCTAACATCCGAAGAAAGCCCAGAGCCCCGAAGTCCTCGAGACAATAATATCTTCCAGTTGAAACTCTGCCTGCGTAAAGCCCGGTGTTTTATCAGAAACTCTCACTTTCAACAAGAAAATCATTCCTAGAAACGAAACGTTGTCTGAATAACCACTCATCAATTGAGTTCATACCGTTGCGCTTTTACGATTTTTTTTTACTGTTTTAAGGGGGGGGGGGGGGGGGGGAATATAGGTCTAACACGAGAATATGGTGTTTACAAATAAATGATTTCTAAATATTTCTAAAACGACTTTAAATAATTTATAAACTCTTTTTAACTTATATTTACTCTCTATATATATATATATATATATATATATATATATATATATATATATATATATATATATATAAGATTTAAAAGGCTTAGGACTAATAATTCGCTTTATTTCCTTTTCCTTGTTTGGATGTGAGTTTAGGGTAAATTAAAGATAGAGAGTTTATATTGGATGGTGTTATGTTAATATAGATTTAACGACGGTTTTAATACCTTTGTTTTTTCACATCCTTAATCATTTTTAAATTCATGTTTTCATAATAAAAATGTTAAAAATCATACTTTGCTAATATAAAACAATTTCACATCTATCATCGATTATATCATGTATTTCAAAGTTTGAATGAATTATTTTCGAAAATATAATGTTGAGGTGACACAATATCATAGGTTTTTCTTGTTTTCGTATTTTCGCAAATTATTTGCATTTTCGGATGAACCCTCCCCTATATATATATATATATATATATATATATATATATATATATATATATATATATATATAGTTACTTAAATCAGTTTGATCTACCTTCATAACATGCCGAGCAAAAGGGATACTTCACAAATAATTCACATAAAAAAATACATATATAAATTATAATAGGTACAATTTATGGAACTATCACACTATTCTCACTTGTCAAGATATACAAAGTTTAATAGTATACTCTCGTACACATACTTTACATTCAAGTATACTAGAAAAGGAACATACTATAAGTTCCTTTAGTTCCGAATGACTTTTCATCATTATTACACACATAATCGTTAATATGGTTTTTATGAGAAAAAGTTCACTCACTTAATTATTTAAGCAATACTACTAAAGACTGATAATTATAACCAGAATCTCCCAACAAAGAGCGAGACAAATGTGTATAGATCTATAACTGATTGACAATCCTGCACTCAGACTGTTCGCTACAGTTAGGCTGGTATGCCTATGAATGACAAATGTCGTTATAGTTCTAACATCCGTAAAGTGTTGTATCAGGCTTAATAGTCTTAGTATGGTTATAATAACTCACAAAAAGATATGAAAAATACATTTAGTGTATGAATAATTAAACAAAGAGGTACAAATACAAGGTGCTGGTTTTAAAATAATACAACTTACCGTATAATACTATCACTTACAATTACAACTAGTGGAACCAGACATACTCACTTTTAAGAGGTTTTCAAATAGTAGAATTTCAGAACTTTGAAAACATAAACAATATAGAAAACTTTATTTTTATAGTTTTATTTTGAATTGAAACTATGTTATACTATTTTATAGTACAACAACATTTACACAAAATAGTTTTATGGTATTAAAACTACTTTTCAGTTAAAATAGAAAATATTGGATTTTCTAGAACAATAAACTTACTCATTATTCAAGGAACAGAAACCAAGTTTTTAAACATAAATACTTATGCACTCACTAACTTAAATGTTGAGACTCTTTTTTTCAAAACACCTGTATTCTTAGGGAATCAGTAGACAGGTACATCTCCGAGATTTTGAGAAGACGGAGCACTACAGAGTCGTGTCTTCTATCTTTTGTTATGTAACTTTCGATTTCATATATACAATGATTTGAATACATATGTACAACGTATGCTTTATTAATGCAATGTTTATTGTACTTTGATTACTATGATGCATGTGTTGTGATACTTAACATGAAGTCATCCACCCCCGGACGTTTCCGCCGCTCCGTTTTAGGGGTGTGACACCTTTATCCCATGAAAACCCCTCAAGACTCTAGATCTAAAGTGTTATCCACTTAGGACATCCAAATCCCAAGAATCATATCATCTGGGAAAAAAACAAGCAAGGAACGCAAAAATAGATCTAAATGACCACAGGGAAAGGTTAAAGCTTTATACTAGAAAAATGTCATGGATGAGGAAAGGATTCTAGATTTATAAGCTCCTTTTTGTGTCCTCAAGCTTTTCCTTCTTCCAATGGCTTCAAGTACACACTAAAAACACATAGAATGGCTCAGAGGCACTCACAATAGCTTTAGAGTTTCGTATCTTCCAGCCTACTCGTCGAGTTGAGGCCTCCCAACTCGTCGAGTAGGTTACTTAAAATACACCGCCCTTATGATCTTTACTTGATGATTTTGGGTCTCCTAACTCGTCAAGTTGCTCTATAAAATAGAATGAATTATAAGTTAAATACATACCAGGAACCAGGCGTTACAATTCTCCCCCACTTGTCTAAGACTTCTTCCTCGAAGTCGGTTGTCTCAAATAATTTCGGATAATGCTCTCTCATCTCCTCCTCTTGCTCCCAAGTCCACTCTGACCCCTTGTGGTGGAGCCACTGCACCTTCACTAACTATAGAACCTTGTTGCTCAAGGTTTTTTTTCCTTGAATCTAGAATTGCTACTGGCCTCTCAACGTAGTTCAGGCGGTCGTCCACCTGAATATCCTCCAATGACACAACTGCGGAATTATCCACTAAGCACTACTGCAGCTGGGAAACATGAAAAGTACCGTGGATTTGACTATGCTCGGCAGGCAGATCTAGTCGATCCATAACATGGCCCACCCGAGCAAAAACCCTAAATGGAGCGTTGTACCTAGGACCTAGCTTGCCCCGTTTCCTGAATCGGAAGACAGCCTTCCATGGTGACACCTTTAGGAGAACCATATCTCCTAACTGAAACTCTAGGTCCAATCGGCGCCTTTCATTGTTGCTCTTTCGCCGACTCTGAGTTGTTTGAAGTCTGCTCTAGACCTGTTTGATCTCCTCAATAGTCTTGAGTACCACCTTAGTTGTGACATCTTGAAATTTACAAGCTTGTTTAATCAATTAAACCTATCAGTGTTAGATTCATTTTGCTTCCAGTTATGACTGTTTGGAACCTGTTTTGAGTGTTATAACCTTAGTATATCAAAAGTGTAAGAGATTGCAAATATCAGCCCAAATTCTAACTTGCTTAGAAACCGTAAACCTCCTGAAAAAGGAGTTTACTATCGAGACCTGTGAGTTTATGGTCAAGGTGACCGTAAACCCATCACTATATATATATATATATATATATATATATATATATATATATATATATATATATATATATATATATATATAGGATGATCACTTCCGCCATTCCTTTCCCTCTTCCAAGTCTTGAAACCGATTCTCTCTTGAAAAGCATAAACTTTTTCATCCAAATCTTCAAGAACAAGTAAGTGATTCCTTATCTTTTGTGTTAATCCTTCCTATATCCATTATTCATTCTTGATTCATCCATGGATTCCATTTTTGAGTCTAGATCTTCAAGATCCTCAAGAACATCAAGAACACCTTAGTGTTTTGGGCTGAAAACACCCCTCATTTTGCTTCAAATCGTAACTATCATCCTCTGATACTTATATCTAGCTAGGATTCTTGTGTTTGGGCTTGAAATCGTCACTTTTCCATGAACAAAAGGAGTTTATGGTCTAGTGTATCTCCTTATACCGTAAACCCCATGAGCTTAAACACATGGGACCGTGAACCCATGAAAGAGTGAACCACTTTGACCGTAAACTCTTATGGTCATACCACATAGACCTTAAACTCAATAGGGTGGCCGTACACCCTAGTTATGTAATCATATGTGATTGTATCCCAGAAATCTTAGAGTTTCCAAGCCAATAAGGGTGTTACCCTTCTTATTTAGTTATCTATACACTAAATTCATACACATACATGTCTATATGTGTCTACTAGGATCATTGTGTGCCTAAGGTTACATCTGACACTCTACAATCCTCTTCCAACCACTCGTCAGAACAACTCATTACAGGTGAGTTCATACCCCTTAATTGACCTTTTAAATGATTTTAAATGCTTTCATGGGGGGAATACAAGTTGAATCATTATAGTTATTATATCAATCACATGTGATTAATAACTATCAAACAAATGGATTTACTATACTTATAACTGTTTTATCAAACAAACTATTTCAAAATGATTATCAAACTCTTTTACATGCTAAACTTTTTTATCAAACTTGTTATTTTATGTCAAATTTTTCCTTTAACTCTGTTTAAAATTATATATTGTCAAAACCATGTCTAATGCATATATAGTTATATAAGTAAGGTTTGAAGTACTTAGGACTAATAACTAACTTTATTTCATGTTCCTTGTTTGGTTGTGGACTTAGAGTACCTTGTGGTTTGTTCGAGTGTCGTTTGATCCTTAGTTATATATTATGTATATATGTATAGATATAAAATCTTTTACCTCGGTTCCAACACCTTTGGGTAGTAAAGGTGTATAAACTTAATAAGTCCTTCAAAAAACTTTACTATTAAACTATAATAGGTATAGTTTAGAGGTATACTACTCACTATTTCTAGTACAATGAACCATACAAAGAATCTGTTCATACATGAGTCAATACTTACTATAAAAGAGAAACAGATATAGAATACTATAACGAGAAACAATACATACTATAGACTATACAATAGAACATACTATGAAGAGAAACTAAGGGAACTTACACGATACTATACATGAGAATATACTATACAAACATTAGAATACGATAACTAGAATGTGACATACTATTTTCGGATACGACAACACATGGTTGTATGATATTGAAACCAAAGTCTCCTGGAGGGAGAGCGGGGATCGTGTGTATAGATCTATACGGGATAGACACTCCCACACCTTTACTGCTAGCTACAGTCCCAACCGATAAGGCCAAGGGGTGATAAAATGTCACCTCAGTATGTTATGACCCCGGAAGGTCATCATTTATTCAGCAGTTAATCAGCATGGTGACAAACGAGCTCACATCTAAACCATTAATTAACCAACTAGGAATTAAATGCAATAAGACTTTCCGAAGTGTATAGCTCATTTAATACGACCTGGAATCTTTATTTTATTAGTTTATAACAAGTACTGTCAATTAAAGGCAATAACACTTTCAGAGGTGTATAGCTCATTTAATACGAACTGGAGTTTTATTTTTTTACTTTATAACTAGTAATGTCACTACTGAGATAAAACATTCTTTTCCCTTACTGCATTTACTTCGTGATTTTTTTACATAAATGACAAAATAAACTATATTTTATAATGATAGTTTCACTGGGAAAAACTCACACATTTACGAAGAACAAACATACAATTAGTCGGGTCTTGGCAAAAGACTACATTTCAATAGAAAATATAGGATTTTCTAAGAAGTACAAACATTTACAAAACAATTTCATTACACTGTAACAAACATTTTTATACAAACAATTACACTAAAATGCTTATGAACTCACCAGCTTTAAAGTTGATAAACTCTTTCAAAATAACTTGTATTCTCAGGTCATCAGTAGATAGGTGCCGCTGCCAGCTTTTGAGAAGATGGAGCACATCTAAGACTCATCTCTTATTTTGATTAATATATTTGGCGTGTTTTATACTATACAGAACACACTTGTATTATAAGTATATTATTAATATAATGGACAATGTTGTGACTTGTTTACTATTATGCTTTGTTGTGAGACCGTACATGACGTCCTCTGCCCCAGAACGTTTCCGTTGTTCCGATTTTGGGGTCTGATAGATTGGTATCAGAGCATTGTTTATAGTGAATTTAGAATATCAACCCATGAAAGATATACAAACTATAAACACAATGGGATTAAAATACTCTAACCAAGAGTTTATACTTTTAAATAATAACATATTTAACTAAGTATACATACCTGCATTTATACTAAAATCAGTGTCACTAGGAGAGAACAAAAGTATTACGATTGTTAAACCTCACAGGTAGGCTTGGGAATGAATGGTCAGTTCTGGGAATGACATAGCCTGATCAACTATGTTGGTCCGAGAAGTGATTAATATATGCCCAAGAATGGTTGTGGCGTGGCAACAAGTCTATAAACTTAACTACTACAATGAGAACGTTGGAACAAAACATGAACTTAAAATACTATAGGAATATTTTGTGTTACTATAATTACCTATCTGAGAACTAAAAAGGTCTTTACTAGTAAGTCAATAGTTGCTAAGTGGATACACTAAAGTTATATGGAATTAAGGTGTAATAGACTTTGAATTTGTGGTCTTTGCTTTACTTCCTGTTCCTTGTTTGGTTGTGGATTTGGAGTTAGATTTACTTATTCGATGGTCTATCATGTTTTGATTTCATATAACTGGTATGCACTATGCAAGTATTAAAGTAACCAGTAAGGATTGTCTTATAATTATATTAAGTAGTACGTCTACTTATATTAGATTCTTATACCCCTTTTCTCACTTAGATATCATGGCTGGATTCCATCCTCCTGGAAATCCGTACTTCCCATACGTATGCAATGTTGGATGGCTTGAAGCTAAACCAGAAGATCATCATCCAATCCCTTTAGATGATCACCTTGCAGAAGGCTTTTCAGATGGCTCTGACTCCGAACATGAAGTCAATAACCTACCCCATGTGGCTCCTGTCCCAGATCCTAACCCTCATCCGACTTTTCAAGGCCCGATGCCAGCGTGGATGGAAATCTTGGAATCATGGAGCCAAGAGCAGAATCAACCCATGTCATTCAATGGAGGCCGAAGCTTTTATGACCTAAGCGAAGGGGGCTCAACAGACAGGATTCTGCCAATCCTGGTCCGCAGAGTTACACAAAAACAAAATATAGGGCATGACAGCTCTCCTTCGAATCATGGAAGTTGATGCCAATGCGAGGATGCATAGCATTCGCACAATTCATCTTGAAGATGCTAATGAGAGGTCTATGAGTGATCATGAGGAACTGCAACAATAGCTTGTGCAACTCGGGATGAAGTCATAGAACTTCGCGTTTGCCAGAGGGTTTATGAATGACAGCTTCTCGACATGGAGCGTCAACTTGCAAGCTTGAGGGTTCACCCGAGGGGTACCCGTTGCCGGTAGAAGATGCCCTACTCGTCTTCCCTCTTGGTTTAAGGAACAACCTTTGTATCTATGATCTATGTAGCATTTTCCTATAAAATATTCCTATCTTTCAAGTACTTAACTAGATTTCTAAGTTGTCAACATTTTCCCTTATGGTTTGATGTAAGACCTACTGTTAGGTCATTTTTTCCGAACTCATTTACATCATTAATACCAGTAATATTGGAAGTTATCTAATCTTTTGGGAAGTCTTTACTCTTGTGTCCCCTACACTATTGTTGTATCTCTGTCATACACTCATCCTAATGGTTGAGCTAAAGCGATTTAGTCCATGGATCACTCTCATCATACTTACAATTGGTTCTTACTATTATCATCATCGCAATAAACTTTCAGTAAAGGATGCCGCCTCGCAAGCGTCCGAATAGAGGAATGCCTGCAAATCAAACTCCACCACCACCGCCCCCTCCACAGTTCGATGCGGTGATGTTCTAGGCTGTTGTGATTGCGACTATGACCCCAACCATGACCCAAGTAAGCTCTGGTGGTGCCAGTGGAGCTGGAACGGGGACCAACTCTAACCATGGTGAAAGCCAATCTCGTACACGGGAGTGTACATGTAAAGACTTCATCAACTACAAACCTATGTTCTTCAATGGAACCGGAGGGATCATTGCGCAGTCCTGTAACAACCGAAAAATCCAACCAATTTAAATTTTTCAAAAACAACCCGATTTCAGTAAATTGTTTACAAAAAGGTTTTCAATACAAATCGTTTAGAGTATTCCCAGAATCACACTGCTACAAAATCATGAGGAGCGGTACGATCACGCCTTCGCCTTGCCACAGTCTCCTGAAGAACCTGAAAATCATTAAACCACAACTGTAAGCCCGAAAGCTTAGTGAGATACCCCCAAAATACCAACCACGAATACCATACACATATCACTCTATCTCATAACGAATCACAGAACAGCCATGCATATCGGGTCTACTGTGGGACTGGTCCACCTTGCAGGGCCTTCAGTCCACCTGGTCCAACCTCCGTGTCCAATCATGTCCCTCGAGTCTGCAGTGTGGTTGGTCCGCCCGTACTGGGACTTCAACTCACCTGGTCCACTCTCTGAGTCTACAGTATGACTGGTCCGCCTGTATCGGGCCTTCAGTCGGCCTGGTCCACTCTCCGAGCCTCGGCATGTCTGGTCCGCCCTCGTGGGGCGTACAGCCTATCCGGTCCACTCGCTAGGCCTTCGGAATAAGCGGTCCTCCCTGGGTATCTTGGCCTACAGCACAAAGCAGGACCTGCCTCAACCCAACTCCAGTCCAAACAACCATGTGCACATAAACATACAATCACATAACAATTCATGTTCAGGCAAACCGATCTAGCAAATCACATAACACAACATACTCTAACAGGATACCGACCTAACCGGTTACTAGCATAGCATCATCCTCTCTACTAGGATACAAACATATCAAAACAATAACATAACAATAGATACCCGGATCTCAATCCGATAAAAGGGCTGGCCTTGGTGCCTTAGACCCTGTTGATGTAGTGAGGATAACTCACCTCGAAACTGCCAGCTGAAAGGATAAGATTCCGCTGCCCCGAACTCCGACACGAACTCCTTCACTAAACACCAAAACACTTAACTCAGTATATATACCCTTATTTACCAAAATACCCCTGGAAGACAACTGGTCAACCCTTGGACAAGGTCAAAGTCAACCCCTGACTGACTCTACTAGCCGAGTCAACCCGATGACTCGCCGAGTCCCCAAGCTCAGAACTTTCCTCAATCCGCTACCTGACTCGCCGAGTCACCCCGAGACTCGCCGAGTCCAACCACTCTAAGTCTACTCGCACCCAACTCACCGAGTCATCCCTTGACTCACCGATTCTCGACTCAACCAGATCTTATTAGGACTCTTCGACAAGACTCGTCGAGTCCAAGAACAGACTCGTCGAGTCTAAGGCTATCTTCAACCTACTCGCCGAGTTGTTCATCCAACTCGTCAAGTTCCAGCTCATCTTCAAGCAACTCGTCGAGTCCACCCTTGTGACTTGCCGAGTACCACAGGTCTGAATCCATACAAAGACATCCCAGGCCATGCAAGTGATCCAAAACATAGATCTAGCCTCCTACAACCCATCCATCTCGTAAAGTGGCAAACTTTATGTGAATCCATGAAGATCTAGGCATTATACACATTAGGGCTAAAGTTGGGGACAAGATAGCTTCACTACATACTCAATCACGGGGACTTTCAGGCATTCCAACCCTTCTCCATTCCAGATCTGAGGTAGCAACCTCAGATCTAACCTCTAGACTCCAAAACACCAAAAGATGTGATCTCAACATCCCCAAAAGTGAAGAATCTAGACAATAGCAGCTCAAGAACAAGGTTTTACCTTCAAAGGATGCCCCAATCTGCCAGGAACTCGAAACCAAGCAAAGCCCCTTGCTCCACACCTTCAAACTTCCAAACTTTCTTCAACAATTACTTCTCCAAGCTCCAATCCACTCAACAATGGTGCTTCTCCAGAATTTTAGGGTTTCTAGGACTCAAGGGGGTGATAAAGAGGCTGGGGAGGAAACATAATGCTCTTTATATAGGACTCAACCCCGAGAATTAGGGTTTTCTCCACTCAGCACCTACTCGCCGAGTCCATCTTTGGACTCGCCGAGTAGGCCACTTGACACGCGACCAAAGTCGCGACCTGACTCGCCGAGTCCATCCGTGGACTCGCCGAGTTTCCCTCCAAAACTTACACTTTTAACCCTTCAACTCTACTCTTGCGATTCTGGGATGTTACAATTCTCCCCCACTTAAATTAGGCTTCGTCCTCGAAGTCTACGACATCTCAACTTCAAGATACTTCCCACGATGCACCACCTGACCTTAACCAGACCAGGTTCCTCAAGGCACAACCATAGTAACCAGAAGCTCACTTTCTCCTTTCATACGGTGTCCCAACCACCTACTCAAACTGGGCACCAGCTGTACCCTCCGATAACCGCACTCAACGACTGAGAATTACCCATAATCCATTACTGCTTCAAATCACAACCATTACTCGACCCATATGAGTTAGAAGTTAATCATGCACCACCCGATTCCTGATCCGAGTCCAACTCTATCTATTCCAGGCTGACAGAAGGACACACTCTTCATAGCAACTCCCATGAGTTCTCTTCTTGCAATCGCATGCACATGCTGAACTAGCTCTAGCACCCTCGGGTTAGGAAACCCATTACTCTGACGATCCTTAAAACATCCCTCAGGATGAACCACTGATACACAAATCCTTTCCCAAAATCAAACAAGGAACCCTAAACACGATATTTGTATCCCTTATGAGCCTGACTTTACAGCCTCCGAAATCCCTTCTGCAACCTCGACAGGCATCCCCTCATGATGTCATCCCAAACCGCCGCCGCACACGCTGCTCAATGACCACCGTCGGACCACTCCGATCATAACTCTGCACTGCCGCTTTCACTTCCGTGAATTTGCACTCCCTTACGGAATTTCATTCCTCCCTCTTTCCTTACTGAGGAAACCACTCGACCGCCTTGTCACCAAGACAAGTACTATGGTGCTCACCCCACGCTACACCACCTCTTTAAAGCGCACCCGATATCCATTCAACACAACTACTCTGACTCTCATCGCAGGGGTTCTCAAGTCCATGCACTATCTTCACTGATCAAGATCACTACCCGGGGCTAGACCTTCCAATGCAATCACACTACAACATACGCAATACATAACCTCGAACCGATCCAACAATACTCGCAGAGTCTTCAGCATGACTGGACCGCCTCACCAGGCCTTCAGCCAATCTGGACCACTCTCAGAACCTTCAGCCAATCTGGACCACTCTCAGTGCCTTCAGTCTGGCTGGACCGTCCTCCGAGCCTTCAGCCTGACTGGTACGCCTACCGGCCTTCAGTCTATCCGGACCGCTCAACTAGCATTCATCATTCCGAGCTATCTCTTCAGAAAGTCCTACCATGCATACCGTTCTAGCCCTCTAGGGGTTCCGAACTCTATCTCCATCATACCTACTCGATCCCGGCCTGCTCCCAGGTCTTCCACAATCGAATGCTCTAGGTCTGTATTCCGCCACGCACGCCTGTTACTCACCCATACGAGCCTGCTCTCGGATGATAGAAATACCGCTGAATTCCCCAAGCAGCTAAACAACCTCTCAAACCTAACGACCATCCGAAGAATTTCCAATTCTCCCCCACTTAAGACACTGACAATTACCCACCGGTTGCCATCACCGATCTCCCAAAACAACCTTGCAGAAAACCAACACTTACACGCAAATTGTTTCACCAGCGCTAACAACTTTCATAAAAATCATATTTCCACACTGAACAACCCGCTCGAAAGGAACCCAATCATCAAATACCCATTCTTCAGACAGCAGCGGCTACCCGACATTCAACCCAACGCCTCAACCGTCACTAATCCTCACAGAGATAATCCACGATAGCTCGAAGCACTAATCCATAACTATAAAGATCCTTCAGGGAACAAAGGATACCAAAACGAAATCCCGAACACAACTCGCCCAACCCTCACGGAACAATGGATACCACACGAAAACCCTAAACGCAATTCCATAACCATCCAACGAGACTAGCAGATAAACGATATTCCACAATAATCATAAATAATCAAGACAACAGGAAAGAAACATACCCGCAACAGCAAGCCGAAAAGCACGACCCTAAGCCCTTGGGGGCTCCGCTCCACCCTGACCTCCACCTGTGATCCTCAACGTGGCCGGTGCTGGAGCCCGCACCGGTCCTGCAGCAAGTTGTGGACAGTTGACCCTCAAGTGTCCAACCTGATGACAATGATAACATATCCTCAAATCCCGAACCGGCACCGACTGCCGACAATCCCTCGCATAGTGTCCATCCTTTCCGCACTTGCGGCATGTACCACCGGACTGACAAACTCCGGCATGACCCCTTCCACACTTTCCAAGGTCGTGGCTACCCTGATCTTCCATCCTGGAATCAACGGTCTTAGACCGTTTCGTCGCCGGCTGCGATAGAACCGGAGCTTGCCTCAGCTCACGCATCTGCAACTCAATCTCTAACTCACGCTGCCTGGCGGCCTCCTGCAACTCCAGCAAGGTCCCGCACCTCTGCGCGGACACAAACTATCTGATGTCTCTCTTTAGCATACTCAGATATGGGGACATCTGAGCCTGCTCCGAAGCGAACTCAGGGCAAAACATCGCCCTCTCAGTAAACATCCTGGTGATTTCCGTCACTGACTCCAAATCCTGCTTCAGCTCGAGGAACTCCTGAGCCAACCTCTCCCTCTCGACTTGCGGAACATAATGAGTACTGAACATCTCTCTGAACTGATCCCATGAAATCGCAGCCCTCTGCGCATCCGAGTATGACCCCATGGTCAATCTCCACCAATCCTTTGCCCCGAGCCTTAACAGGTTCAGAGCGCACCTCACCCTCTGATTAGTAGGGCATGAACACGTGAAGAAACATCCCTCCACGTCTGATAACCATCTCATAGCAACGATCGGATCCTGAATTCCATCAAAGGTGGGAGGCTTCATATTATCGAAGTCCCGATACTGAAAACCTCTACTAGCTCCTCCCCTACCGCTACTACAGCCGTTGTAGCCGCCGCGGCAGCCGTCTCTGTGAGAGCCGCATAGCGCTCATCAAAATACTCCACCATGGCGGTCTTGATCGACCCAAACAACTTCGGCAGCTCAGCCCGAAACAATGCAGCAACCTCATCATGCAGGATCTCATGAATCCTCGCATCCAACTCGCGTGTACTCATCTGACTGACAACCTCGGGCTGTACGGACCCACCCGGAACTCCCTCTTCTGCTCCTGATCCTGACATGGATCCACTCCCAGCATGCCCTAAAATCTCCATACTGAAAATAAACCACCAAAACTCTCAGGTGCTGTTTGTTTTTTCTGAAGTAAAATGTCTGCAGTCTGCGGACCATATCTGTAGACCTCTGTAGTAGAAGAGGTGGACCAAACGTCTGCAGTCTGAAAAAAGAAGACTGTTTGTTTTTTTAACATCTGCGGGCTACTAAAATAAACTGAAATCTAAATAAACTGATTTGTTTAACTTCAAAGTGATTTTTTTAATATTTTTATGACTTTTTTATAAATAATTAATGAATCTAGATCAACTTTTATGTATTATTGTATAAAAAAATAAAAATAAAACGATATGAATTAATGTATATATTTGATAAAACCAATAACTTTGGTTGCAAAGTTATAACTAAATATTGTAATTAGTGATAAAAGAATTTGATACATAAATGGATGGAAATAAACTTCGATTTTTTCAATTAAATTCGTTAAAACGTATCATAAATATTATCTCAAGAAATATAAGAATATATTATGATTCTTTTTCATATTTATATAAACAACTTCAACGACTATTATTGTAATAAATCTTTATTTATAAATTTATCAAAAATATCATTTTTTTTAAGTTTTGTAATTTTATTTTTTCAATTTGTTTATCATTAATAAAGTTGGAAAAAATATAAATTAAAAAAAAAACTTAAAAATAATAAAGACATATGTTTTTTTTAGGCTAGAAGATGTTTGAAGATGTTAGAAGACTCTGGTCCACATCTGCACCAAGAAGAGGGCGCGCAGACATTTTTATGTCTGCAGTCTTCAAAAAAACAAACAATCTGCGAAGACTAATGTCTGCGCGTGGTCTGCGCGGCGCAGACAGAAGAGGCCACACAGATCTGCAGACAAAAAACAAACACTACCTCAGACACACCCCACTATCCCGGGAACCAACTCTCAGACCAACCCTAGAGGTCATGGTTTCCCTGATACGCGTATGGGTCCTGTGCTTTCAGTAGTACGGGCCCATACTACCTTCCACACCTACCCATATTTGTATGAAGTACTTCCACAACACCCTAGCAAAACATACATAATAACGCTCTATCCTCACAACTAGAGGAACACTAGAAATCTCTCACAAGAAAACCCTAGGCTAGCAGGCATCATAAATCAGGAAACACGTCAAGAAATCCTGAAGATCCCTAGCCTAACTCTAGCATGCTGTTCTATCAAAGCTCAATAAAACAAATATCATGTATGGTACTTGCGGGGGTTACTTACTGGCTCCGGCTGATCGTACCTCCGCGTCCTCCTTTACTTATTTTGAAAACCATTTTAAATTTTCTTTTGAAATCCCTCCTCGATTTGAGACTGGAGTTACACAAGTGTTCCTACAATTCGCTCAAACCAAGGCTCTGATACCAACTTGTAACAACTAAAAAATCCAACCAATTTAAATTTTTCAAAAACAACCCGATTTCATTAAATTGTTTACAAAAAGGTTTTCAATACAAATCATTTAGAGTATTCCCATAATCACATTGCTACAAAATCATGAGGAGCAGTACGATCACGCCTTCGCCTTGCCACAGTCTCCTGAAGAACCTGAAAATCATTAAACCACAACTGTAAGCCCGAAAGCTTAGTGACATACCCCCAAAATACCAACCACGAATACCATACACATATCACTCTATCTCATAACGAATCACAGAACAACCATGCATATCGGGTCTACTGTGGGACTGGTCCGCCTTGCAGGGCCTTCAGTCCACCTGATCCAACCTCCGTGTCCAATCATGTCCCTCGAGTCTGCAGTGTGGTTGGTCCGCCCGTACTGGGCCTTCAACACACCTGGTCCACTCTCTGAGTCTACAGTATGACTGGTCCGCCCGCATCGGGCCTTTAGTCGGCCTGGTCCACTCTCCGAGCCTCGGCACGTCTGGTCCGCCCTCGTGGGGCCTATAGCCTATCCGGTCCGCTCGCTGGGCCTTCGGAATAACCGGTCCTCCCTGGGTATCTTGGCCTACAGCACAAAGCAGGACCCTCCTCAACCCAACTCCAGTCCAAACAACCATGTGCACATAAACATACAATCACATAACAATTCATGTTCAGGCAAACCGATCTAGCAAATCACATAACACAACATACTCTAACCGGTCACTAGCATAGGATCATCCTCTCTACCAGGATACAAACATATCAAAACAATAACATAACCATAGATACCCGGATCTCAATCCGATAAAAGGGCCGGCCTTGGTGCCTTAGACCCTGTTGATATAGTGAGGATAACTCACCTCGAAACTGCCGGCTGAAAGGATAAGATTCCATTGCCCCGAACTCCAACACAAACTCCTTCACTAAACACCAAAACACTTAATTCAATATATATACCCTTATTTACCAAAATACCCCTAGAAGACAACTGGTCAACCCTTGGACAAGGTCAAAGTCAACCCCTGACTGACTCTACTCGCCGAGTCAACCCGATGACTCGCCGAGTCCCCAAGCTCAGACCTTTCCTCAATCCGCTACCTGACTCGCCGGGTCACCCCGAGACTCGCCGAGTCCAACCACTCTGAGTCTACTCGCACCCAACTCACCGAGTCATCCCTTGACTCACCGATTCTCGACTCAACCAGAAATTATTGGGACTCTTCGAGAAGACTTGCCGAGTCCAAGAACAGACTTGCCGAGTCTAAGGCTATCTTCAACCTACTCGCCGAGTTGTTCATCCAACTCGTCGAGTTCCAGCTCATCTTCAAGCAACTCGTCGAGTCCACCCTTGTGACTTGCCGAGTACCACAGGTCTGAATCCATACAAAGACATCCCAGGCCATGCAAGTGATCCAAAACATAGATCTAGCCTCCTACAACCCATCCATCTCGTAAAGTGGCAAACTTTATGTGAATCCATGAAGATCTAGGCATTATACACATTAGGGCTAAAGTTGGGGACAAGATAGCTTCACTACATACTCAATCACGGGGACTTTCAGGCATTCCAACCCTTCTCCATTCCAGATCTGAGGTAGCAACCTCAGATCTAACCTCTAGACTCCAAAACACCAAAAGATGTGATCTCAACATCCCCAAAAGTGAAGAATCTAGACAATAGCAGCTCAAGAACAAGGTTTTACCTTCAAAGGATGCCCCAATCTGCCAGGAACTCGAAACCAAGCAAAGCCCCTTGCTCCACACCTTCAAACTTCCAAACTTTCTTCAACAATTACTTCTCCAAGCTCCAATCCACTCAACAATGGTGCTTCTCCAGAATTTTAGGGTTTCTAGGACTCAAGGGGGTGATAAAGAGGCTGGGGAGGAAACATAATGCTCTTTATATAGGACTCAACCCCGAGAATTAGGGTTTTCTCCACTCAGCACCTACTCGCCGAGTCCATCTTTGGACTCGCCGAGTAGGCCACTTGACACGCGACCAAAGTCGCGACCTGACTCGCCGAGTCCATTCATGGACTCGCCGAGTTGCCCTCCAAAACTTACACTTTTAGCCTTCAACTCTACTCTTGCGATTCCGGGATGTTACAAGTCCCAATGGACCAAAAGAATTGAAGCAATATTTGAGATGTGCTCATGTCTAGAAGGAAGCAAGATAAAATATCCTGCCTACACCATCACTGAAAGGGCCCTATCATCGTGGAATGTCCATGTCAAATCAATCTCACTGGTAGTGGCTAACGCCATGGGCTGGGAGACGCTGAAAGATCTAATGGAAAAGGAGTATTACCCGAGTGGCGAAGTTCAGAAACTCAAAGAGGAACTATGGAGCCTCAAGATAAAGGGTTCTGACATAGTGGCTTATACAGCCAGATTCAGCGACCTGGTGACACTATGTCCAAACATGGTCCCCTCTGAAAGCAAGAAGGTGGAGAGATACATATGGGGTTTGGTACCCCCGTATCGAGTAAACGTTCTAGCATCTATACTACGACCTTTGATTGTGCCAAGCAATTGGCCCAAAGGCTTATTGATCAAAAGGTTCCTTATTCTTGTAACATTCGGATTTCCAGGTATTATATTTGATCATTTATTTTTGGAGTTAAGAGAGGGACTCGACGAGTTCACGCCTAGACTCGTCGAGTAGGATCACGTATTGGTTACTGATAAATGAGGGGAGTCGACGAGTCGGTAAGGGTGGACTCAACGAGTCCGTTCTGATGACTAAAACCCTAAATCCCCAAGCATGTGCCCTATTTAATGTACCTTATGGCCTTCTTGTGCGGCTACCTAACCAGAGAGAGTTCCCCTTGAGAGCTTGAGCGAGTTGAGAGAGAGATAAGGCTATATTGATCAATTTTGGTGATTTAGCAAAGGAGAAGTTATTTCCAGCAAGAGGACGTCAAAGTAGCTATGGATCCAGGGTTTTCAAGTTCAGATCTACACTTTTGAGGTGTCAAATCGAATTTCCTTTATGTTTTGGGTTAAGATGCATGATCTAGGTTTTTCTATAGCCTTTTTAGAGTTTCATAAGTGGATTTTATGGTCCTTTGCTATGTTAGACCTCAGATCTGGACCCACAGAGGTCCAGAGAGCTTTCCTCATTCTACTTTATTTTGGTTTATGGAGGAAAGGAGACTAGGTTGCCATGTTAGAAGGAATTTCACCAAAATAAAACTTGGGTGCAATGCATGTGTAGCAAGATTTGACCTTTACATGGTTATTGGCTATGGCGAAGTCAGATCTATAGATTAGGGAAGTAGATCTAACCTCAGAAGGTTAGAAGGGTGTTGTCATGGGTGCAACTCGTCAAGTTCATGAGTGGACTCAACGAGTCGATTCGGGCTTGCCCGATGATTCATTACTGAGTAACCCGATGAGTGGAGAGGGTACTCGTTGTGCCAAATGAGGATTGGAAGGGTTTAGAGGACTAGCTGGATTCACCGAGTCTCCCGAGTGCACTCGACGAGTCTGGTCAAAGTTTGACCATTGACTTCGTTGACTTTTAGGGTTTAGTCAATGTTTGGACTTATGAGATATTAAAGGGGTAGAATGGCCTTATACACTTCTTAGAGATCTGATAGAGAGGGGTTAGCCTAGCCTTTAGAAGTTATATTAATTAGAGTAATTATTATGTAATTAGGCGGAGGCTAGTGCAGAATTTCAGAGTTTGAGGTTTACCGAGTTATCCGAGGTGAGTCTTCTCACTATACTTTACTTTGAGTGGTAATTAGAATTTTATGTTAGAGTATCTTGTATGCTATTTATGTGATGTGTTGCATATCATTATTTCTATGTGATTTATGTTGTGTGTATATCAAAGTTTACAGAGTTAGGACCGGAAGGTCCACAACGCTAGGACCAGAGGGTCCACAGAGTTAAAGCTAGAGGGCTGACAGAGTTATAGCCTCGAGTGGCTATTATGTGTTAAATGTGGTATTTTGGGGAACTCACTAAGCATTTATGCTTACAGTCTTTTGTGTTATGTGTTTCAGGTACCAGTGAGGATCGCGGAAAGGCGCTAGCATCATCAGTGCATACTATTGGAGTTTTCATACATTTTGATCTTGGGATGTGTTTTTATGGATTTGATATGTGATACATTGGGATTTGAGAATATTTATGAAGGAAATTATTTTAAAAGTGAAAAATTGTTTTGAAAAATTTACGGTGTTACAAGTTGGTATCAGAGCCTTGTTTTGAAGGATTCAAATGCGTCTTTGAGCGTATTTGAACTCAAACTGAGGATTTGAGGAATTTTTCAGAATAAAACAATTTTTTTATAAAAGAGTAAAAAGGTTTTGAAAAGAGCAGAGCAGAGCAGTGTGTACGATCAACCAACGCCCGAACAGTGATTTCCCAAAGTACCCTTATATTATGTGTTATGTGATATGAGATAATATGTTATGCATGCTAGAGTAGGATAGGTATTCTTATTAGGACTAGAGTGGTCTGATTTGTGATTCCTTAGCCTAGGGGTTTTTCTGCTAGGAGATGCTTGAGAGTGAGTAGATAGCAGTAAGGAGCTTGTGAGAGATTTGCTAGAGAGTAGACTATGCATAGTCAAAGTAGAGTACTTGGGATTTGGGATCTTATGAGGAGGACTTTGGATGAATACTAATGCGGTGTGGACGGTAGTATTGGGCCCGTACTACTGAAGACACCGGAGCACTGCACAACCCATGTAAGAATCCTTAAGGTACCAGGGAACGAGTAGGGTCGAGTTATCGAGTGCGAGTATGCTCGAGCGAGTCTATGATATTTGTACGTTGTATTTCAGAGACATCATGGTTGGGACACACCATAGACCACAGACCTGCAAGGTAAGTAATGAGGAGCTCAGCCAGATGATCTATGAGGAGGTCGCAGCGGCTATCCGTGCAGAGATTCTAGAGATATTCGGGTCTATTAACACCATGCTGATTGAGACTTTCGATGAGAGATATGCAACGGTTACTAAAGCTGCAGCCGCTGCTGCTACTGCCAGACCCATGGTGGTGATTTGTTACTGTTTTGGGGGTTCAGCAACACGAAGCCACCAGAGTTTGATGGGACGCAGGATCTGATTGTTGCAATGATATGGATTTCCAATATTGAGGGATGCTTTTATACATGTTCATATCCAGAGCATTTGAGGGTCTGGTTTGCGCTGAACCAACTTCGCTTGGGAGCGAAGGACTGGTGGAAGTTTGTGACTGCGCACTTTTCGTCTGCTGAGCTTACTGTATTGACTTGGGAGAGGTTCAATGCTATGTTTCGTGATGTGTACGTTCCCCCAGTGGAGAGGAAATGTTTGGCCTAGGAGTTTCTGACCCTCAATCAGGGTACTGATTCTGCTACTATGATCACCAGGATGTTCCATGAGAGGGCGATGTTCTGCCCTGAGCACGTGTCTACCGAGCAAGCAAGTATGAGTCGGTATTTGAGTATTCTGAGGAGTGACATACGAGAGTTTTCCTAGCAAATTCGTCATACCCAAAATTTTACGAGCTTCAGGAAAATGCTCGGAAGAGGGAGATAGAGCTGGAGACTCAGGTTGGGGAGGAGGTGGAGTCTCAGGGGAGGGATCGGCGACCGGATCAGTCCCAGCTGGTAGAGAAGTGGGCCAAGCCCACCGATTCGAGATCAGGGAGCCAGAAGGGTTGTACTTGTGGCAAGTGCGGCAACGATCATGAGCGAGTGTGTTGAGCAGGGTCTTGCTACAAGTGTGGCAAGGAGGGGCATATGGCGAAGGATTGCCCCATGGGATTTGCAGTTCGTTTTCACTGCAACCAGACCGGACACCGGAAGGCCGAGTTTCCACGGCTGCGGGGATCAGCACAGGGAGAATCACAGGGATCTGCCCCCGTTGCTGTTCGAGCTACGGAGAGTCGTCCGGTGAAGGCCGAGGCACCGAAGGCACGAGGGAGAGCCTTCCAGTTGACAGCGAAGGAGGTCCGCGCAGCGCCTGATGTTGTGGCTGGTATATATTCTTTAATGTATTTACTATGATGCTTGAGATATTGTTTTTATATTATGTTATGTGTAGGTACTTTCCTTGTGTGTTCTGTGCCTACCTTGGTGTTATTTGACTCGGGTGCGAGCAGATCTTTTGTGTCATTAGCCTTTAGTCAGCACACCAGTATTCGTCGAGAGGCTTTGAGTCGACCTATATGAGTTTCCATAGCTGACGAGCGAGTGGTGTATGCCAACGATGTGATTCGGGGATGTGTACTTGAGATCTTCGGAGTTGAGTTTCCGATTGATTTGGTTCCGATTGCGATGGGGGATCTCTGTGTCATCATGGGCATGGACTGGATGAGTAGATTTGGAGGGTTATCGACTATGAGCAATAGCTGGTGACCATACGAGATCCTAGTGGGGGATTTCTTACAGTGTATGGCGAGGGTACCCGTCCTAGGTCCGCATTTTGTTTGGCCGCTAGAGTGAGGTAGAGCCTACAGCATGGTTGTAGTGGATTTATGGCATATATGGTCGATACGAGAGTAGATGCAGAGAGGCCAAGGTTGGTCGGAGGTCCCGATATTGCGGGAGTTGCCGGGTGTGCCTCCCGAGAGGCAGGTAGAGTTCCATATCGATTTGGTTCAGGGGGCAACACCTATCACTAAGGCGCCCTATCGCCTTGCGCCTCCAGATATGCAGGAGTTATCCTCGCAACTTTAGGAGCTGCTGGGGAAGGAATTTATTCAGCCGAGTAGCTCGTCGTGGGGAGCGCCGATCCTTTTTGTCAAGAAAAAGGATGGTTCGCACCAGATGTGTATCGATTACCGGGAGTTGAACAAGTTGACAGTTAAGAACCGTTACTCCTTTCCGAGGATCGACGATTTGTTTGATCCGTTACAGGTAGCGTCTTGGTTCTCCAAGATTGAAATGAGATATAGATATCATCATATGAGGGTACGCGATGAGGATATCCAGAAGACATCATTCAGGACTTGTTATACGCATTACAAGTTCGTGGTGATGCCTTTCAGGCTCACCAATGCACCGACGGCATTCATGGACCTTTTGAACAGAGTGTGAAGGCCGATGCTGGATCGTTCAATGATTGTGTTTATCGATGATATATTGGTATATTCGAGATCAAAAGAGCAGCATGAAGAGCATTTGAGGGAGATCCTCGGAGTTCTGAGATCGGAGAGGCTTTACGCCAAATTCTCTAAGTGCGATTTCTAATTACGAGAGGTCCAGTTCATGGGGCATCTCGTAAACTAGAGCGGGAAATTGGTCTATCCGGCCAAGATTGAGGCTGTGATGAATTGGGAGGTGTCGAGATCCCCCTCAGAGATCAGGATTTTTCTGAGGTTAGCCGGCTATTATCGGAGATTTATCAAAGATTTCTCTAAAATTTCGGTTCCTCTCACCAAGTTGACCGGGAAGGGCGTAGCATTCAGTTGTGGCTCAGAGCAGTAGGCCTCATTCGAGACACTTCGCTAGAGATTATTCGAAGCTATAGTAGATGGTGATATAAGATGGCAAATTGTGGTTTACAGTGATGGTGTTTGAATGTTCTACAAACAATATGAATAAGAGTGGGTTTCATAATGAACATGACCAAAAAAAAGTTTCAAGAACAAAATAATAATAATAAATAAGGTCGATAGAAATGTAAGTTTATTTCTTTAATGTACAAAATAAAATAGTTTAGTAATCTTTTAAAACAAAAATTTATTGGGTTAATATGAAATTTAACCTTTATATTTTTATCTACATAATAATATTTTTAAATGTCCACAGTGATTTTCATAATTTATAACCTCATATTGATATAGATAGATGCAAAAAAGCGTAGTGGTCACTCTCCAATAAGCGAAAGTGACGAAAGAAAATAGTGATAAAGAGGGAGGTTATTATTTTATTGGAAGGAGGAAACATAGAAATTGTAGAGCTGTTCCCGTACTCTTGGATTGCTCATTTCTGGAAAGTTCTCGTTTTATTGCCTTTACTATTTTCATCATTATTTATTGCGTTTTTCCAACATTGCCCTTTATAATTCTATTTTACACCTTCTTATCCAACCACACATTCCACAAGGAACATGGCTTATTCCCATAGGTCATCTATGTGCTCAATGTTGTGGGTTATGCTAATAATTACAATAAATAATATATATATGTACAAAAATAGCAAAATATTTTAATGGTTAATCACAAATAATACCACATATAGAAGATATATCGTAACCTGATTACCACCGTTCATAAGTTATATAAAATAATAATATTTATATTTATCTTGTATTATAAAAGTTACAAATGTTGAACTATTTCAAAAATAATCCTTTTAACACTATGAAAAATTCATAAAATTTTAATTTTCAATAAAAACAGTATCAAATTTGATGAAATAACATTATGTTATACAAAATGATCATGTCATTTCATAAAACGTAGAATATTTTTTAAAAGTTTATTTTAGTGTAGAACTTTTTAAAAAAAGTATAGCAACTAACAAGATATATATTTTATGTTATTCGGAAAATATGATGTTTCTATTTTCAATTACTATATATCTCATATGTTGATATTTTGCTGCATGAACACGTCCTGAAATATCTATTTTTATTTAATATTTTAATAGCTACATATTAATAGGGGCAATGCATAATAACTCTGAATGTCTTTGTATATTAAGACGTGAAATGAGTGCACACATGTATATGTATAAATGAACACATAAACATTGCTAAGAATATTCAACTTCAAACTTTCTATATGTTCATACTGTTGTAAATCAAAAGACACGCAAGGAAATCGACAAATAATATTGTGAATTATATGTCGATTAGTTGCGAATAATAAATTCAATTATTATTATTATATTACCGAGTTTCGTCCAAAACCAAATCTATCATTCTCGATTAGATCCGATTATAAGAAAGGTAGAAGAAGACTGTCATGTTATTGGACGAATGAAACACAAGACAGAAAAATAAAACCGACCTGTTGATAGCTGACTTGATCTTGAAGCAACTGCACGGATCAGATTCCTGTCCTTAAAGGTTTTTACTTCGCTTGTATTGGCTGTAAGCAACAGAGTAAAACCCCAGGATTTAATGCAGCTGGATCGATATTCCAACAGCACTGGAAATCGACAAACACAAAGCGACTACTCGGAAACTAGAAGAAAAAATCGCAGAGAGAGGGAGAGAGCTTTGAGAATTCGTGTGTGTTTTGAATGGCTCCTAGAGAGCTATATTTATAGGTATCGAAACCCTAGAAGGCATAAACCGGGCCCCCATACGCGCACTCGCGGCGTCGGCTAGTGCTAGGCTAGGCGCACGCGTGGGCTTGACCCATTCCTTTGATCCACTAAAGCCTTTGAAGGCTTACCAAGGGAATAGGATTATAAACCCCCAAAAGTTTCTTCTCCCCACCAATGTGGGATACAAAGGAAATTGCCAACTTGCAAATCCTTTATATATATAAAGTTACAACACATACTTTGAAAATCGTCATCTAAAAAATGTCAATTCTACATAAGGTTATATAAAACAATACAAATAAATATTTTAATAATAAAACTTACATAATGATTTTGAACGAATTTTTATAAATAAGAATGAACTGATATAAATAACAAATTTCACAAAACTATCCATCAAACTAATCTTTGTATTCTTTCAATTCACAGAATGAATTGAAAATATTTTCTCTGTTTTGTTGTCACTATTTCTTTGTCTATATGTTGGATCGTTGCAGCGGCATTGAAGAAATATGTAACACATGCAGTAGACCTAATCATATAGCTGTCAAAGGAAACGAATATGATTTAATTTAGAAAACAAAGAAAATAGTAAAACTAGAGACATAAAAGTAGAATGGGGTTTTTTGTTTAATTAAATTAAACTTGATTTATAATTAAACAAAAACAAACATAAAGAAATTAATTTAAAAAATCGATTTAAAGTATTTTCAATTAGATTTTAAATCCTCCTAATATTTATGGTTGATTTATCACAGTGCAATAAATTCACTAGTTGATTATATGAACTAATATTAATAATATAAATTAACTAACACAATGAACATACGATTAGCTAATGAAATAACTAATTAAATACTCGAATTGTGATTGAATTGATCTACTAATTTCTTAGCAATGATCATGACAATTAATCCAGCATAACATGGATATCTAATACTTTCTTACATATTCAAGTTAACAATAATATTATCCAACCATAGGATTTGATCCATCACTAGTTCTAACTGTTTATTGTTTTAAACTAATTCATATAAGTAGATTGGACCACTAAACTACAACAAACTTAGTTGTTTATACTGCATATTATTATGCCAAATGATATAACCTAACCTAAACAAGAATCAGAGATCTCATTAATAGGAGCTCAATGATATAAAGACAGACGAAAACGGACGTTGGATGACAAGGTTATGAATTTTTAACGGGCTTTACATGTCTAGGCCTATTAAAATATAACTTTAAAAATAAAGTCAAAATTAACCAACGGAGTCTTAATGAAAGTTGTAGAGTACATCACCACCTACACGTGGATATAAAGAATATCGAAAACTGAGTTCGTATGCAAATGTTACAAATTTTAGAAGATAATTAGTTTTTGGAGTAATCGGCGAGTGACACGTGGCACAAATCCTAACCATTGCTTACTCCCCATGCCATGCTACCAGATGGTGAAACTTGGCACCTCAACTCGACAATTTGGAGGCTCAGAATTCGCCAAGTTGGACCAATTTCCAGCCTATAAATAGCATTCGAGGTTCTCCCATTTTCCTCACACCTTAACCCTACTCTCTCTCTAACTTCTCTATAAACCTCTCCTAACCCTTAGTACTTCCCAAATGCTAAGAGCCGAGTCCCAGAAAGCTAGAAGGCTTCGAGAAGAAGAGCTTTCGACTTGGAAGTTCTACCTCCGCAGAGCCCGGTTCCTAGCCAAACCTCCATGTAAATGAGTTATGCTTACCTTACTTTAGGAATAACTTATGTTTAAGTTTAGTATCGTTATTATGAACTTATAAAAAATATATGAATTATAAAATATAATATACAAAGTGTTATTATAATATCTTTTAATTACTCACGGTACAGAGAATCTGGTTTGAAGGGCCGCATAGGGTTGTAGGATTTCAGAATGCTATAATGCCAAAATGAACTTGCCCTCCGGTGCTTCATGTCTGGCCCCTGTCTATACATAGTGGTTGAAAAGTATTGTTTAACACTTATAAAACAATACTGATCGTAAATAGTCGTGATAAACATTAGAATAAAATTTAGTGGTAATAATACTAAAGTCTCGTCGAAGAGAAATATAAGTGTTAGAAGCGAAGCATTGTCCGAGTTTGGAATCATCACTTTAACAAGTGAGGGCATAGTTACTTTCATCTTACACATAGATATGAAGTATTTAATATAAATTACATGCTATGTGTGCATATTACCTGTGTTCTTGATATCTATGCTGGATGAACGCTTTATACATGTTTTAAATGATTTAAATTGTATATGTATTTTATATCTACGAAAATGTTGGGTAAAACATGGGAAAATGAAAGAGTTGATGTGTAATAAAATGATGAGAGGCCTTGATGTTTACGATGATCCAGTCATTTAGCAGAGTATAGATGATGACCATAGGTTATTCTAGATAGTCCAGTGGAATGCTAACATGCTCGCAACTTTTATTTATTTATATGAACTACGTGTTCACCAGTTGTACTTCATCCCCCTCATGGTTGCCTTATTTGACATCTATTGCTGAGAAATGCCGTAAGAAGTGTTGCATCCTGATGAAAATCCTTAGCCTAGGTCTCTTACTTGAGATGCTTTAGGGACAGATAGCGAGGATAACGAGAATGGGTAATCGGGTTGTTTGATTTGATCAAACTAATAAACTTAATTATTGTGGGTTGAAAACCCTATGTGCTCACCAGGCTGCAAAGCCTAACCAACTCAGTTTCTTTTATACAGGTAGTAATAAGACAGCACATGAGTGATGATCTGGTGAGAGATCAATGGATTATAGGCCACTAGAATAAATAGATGTTGTAAGGCCTATGATGTTTCTGTTAATGCTTTTGATATGTATTGACAATGACATCACGAGGTTTTTAATATAATGAAAATACATTATTTCGGAAATGCTTTGATAAATTCTTTATCATATTTTGGGAACAAATTATGAAACATAATTCATAAACAGTATAATCTGATTTTCAAATAAAGCATAAACAAATCGGTTTTTTCTGGTTGTGAAAACGGGGATGTCACAGTTGGTATTAGAGCATTAGTTTAAGCGAACTAGGAATTTGTAGGATGTCTCGACCTAAACTTAGAATGCTAAGTGATGATTGTGAGATGAGTGTCTACTAAATTTTTGACAGGAGCACTAGCTTATTTTTAGGAAAGATGCCTAAATTGCTTTTATGTACTAAATGATTTATGTTATAGCTATAAAGATGCCTTATATGGTATTTTTTTGATCGGATCTATGGTTTGTTCCTGAACGGATCTAGAAACTTTATTTGTTCAGGATTCTGAACGTATAATTATAGTATTAGAACTAACATTTAACTTTTCGGAGTGACAAGGAGGATGATACGCCTATCGTAAATAAAGATCTAAATTCACCTACTTTGGTGTACAGATCAACATTGTGAGAACCCAAAGCAGATTCAGAAATGCTAACAAAAATGCTAATCAAGGACTTGTGATTGAGCATGCACTAGAATTAGCAACTGCACCTAATCCAATAACAATGGCAGGAGCCGAAGAACTGATTAGGGCTATGATGGCCAAACAAAGAGAGGAGATGAGATAGATGTTGCATGACAGGGATGAACCTACGATACCTGTTAAAATTCCAGAACTAAATGACGAAAAATCAGAAGGGAACTAGGGTAGAATCGTTGGTCAACCTGAACTACCAGTGGTTAGAAGGAATAACCAAGATGAAGGAATCGAGAGGAAAGAATGAAAATATAAGGACTTCACGAATTTGAAGCCATCGACTTTCACTGGAAAGGAATATCCCATTGGACTAATGGATTGGATCTCTGAAATGGATCTAGCCATCATAACATGTGGTTGCAAGGGCAAGCTACAAACCACATATGCAGTGTGTCATTTCAGAGGTAGCGTTGTTTACTGGTGCGACACTCTGGGAAAAGATCATAAGCCCCAATGAGTCACAACAAATAAGATGGACAGAGTTCTTGTTACACATGAAATGAAAGTTTTGCCTGACCCAAAACCTGCTAGAGCTAGAGAACCAATCCCTAACATTGAAGAAATGCATCATGTCCACTGATGAATACACCAATGCCTTCACAAAGCTAACAAAAATCGATAAATATGAAAAGAGACTTCCATGGGAGTATGTGGTGCCAGTACGCCAAGCATCTACTCTTAAGGCAGCTATCTGGGCTGCCAAGTCTGTTGAGGATATGATTAAGGGAAGAGCCGCCAACAAGGTTGATGTTGGCGAAAATGGAAAGTTTGAAGGATCTTCGAGGTCCAACAAGAAGAGAAAGTTTCATTCAATAAAATTTGGAGGAGGAAGAGGAGGTAAAGCTAAGTGGTGTGAGAAGTGTAAAAAGAAACACTTCGAGAAATATAGCACGGAGGTGACTTGGTACAAGTATGGAAAGACTGGGCACTATGCTAACGAGTGCACATCCAAAAAGAAGGTGTGATATGGATGTAACGAAGAATGGCACATTTCGAAAGATTGCTCGAAGAAGAAGGATGAAACAAGACCTAAAATTCCACCGAGACTGAAGGCGAGAGTTTTCCATATGACACTGGAAGCTGCAAAGGATGCAACAAATGTCGTTTCAGGTATCTTTCTTGTAAATGGATTGTCTGCCAATATATTGTTTGATTATAGAGAAAATTACTCCTTTATATCACATAAATTTAGTGGAAGACTAGCATTTCCTATAGATAAACTTGATAATGCTCTAGTTGTAGAAGTTTCCATTGGTAAATTCATACCTTTTACCGATTGTATTAAAAACATCATCATCGACTTATACGAAAACAAATTCCACGTGGAGCTGTTACCCATTGAGTTGAACGGTTTCGACATCGTATTGGGAATAGATTGGTTTAGCGCCAACGATTCTGAAATACTATGCAAGAAGAAGATAGTGAGATTAAATGCACCTGGAAAAAAGTCATTTATGGTGTACAGGGACAAACATAGAGTGAATTCTGGAATCATTTCCCTGATGAAAGCCAGAAAATGTTTGTATAAAGGATGTACGTTATACTTGGCATTCGTGATTGATGCAAAGAAAGAGAAGAAATATATAAAAAGATTACCAATGGTGTGTGACTATCCGAAACTCTTTCCCGAAGATCTTACTGGATTGCCCCATGATAGGCAAGTAGAGTTTAGAATAGATTTGTTACCAGGATCAACACCAATAGCAAAAGCATCATACCGAGTAGCACCGACAGAGATGAAGGAGCGAGCTCCGGTGTTATTCATGAAGAAGAAGGATGGAAGTATGAGGATGTGTAGAGACTATAGAGAGTTAAACAAGGCAACGATAAAGAACAAATATCCAATGCTGAGGATTGATGATCTATTTGATCATGTGCATGGTTCGAGCTATTTCTCAAAGATCGATCTCAGGTCAGGATATCATCGGCTGAAGGTGAGAGAATAAGATATTGAGAAGACCACATTCAGAACGAGATATGGACACTAAAAGTTCTTGGTTATGTTATTTAGACTAACCAATGATCCAGCAGCATTCATGGATTTGATGAGCAGGGTTCGTAAACCATTCCTCGATAAATCTATGATAGTTTTCATGGATGACATTCTGATTTACTCAAAGAGCCAGCAGGAGCATGGAAAGCATCTATGAGAAGTATTAGAAGTTCTGAAGAAGAAGAGGTTGTATGCAATGTTCTCCAAATGAGATTTTTGGATTCGAGAAGTCCAATTCTTGGGTTATGTGGTTAACCAAGAAGGGATAATGGTTGATCCAACAAAGATTGAAGCTGTAATGAAGTAGGAATGACCAAAAAGTCCCATTAAGATTCGAAGCATTCTAGGATTATGTCACACCCCCAAACCGAATTGGTGAAAACATTCAGGGGTGGAGGACGTCATGTACAATATCATAACAATGCATAATAGTAAAACAAGCAACAACATCATCCATTGCATTAATAGTATAATTTATACATGTGTGTTCTGAAGGTATTTTTAAGATACCAAAGATATATATATATATATATATATATATATATGTGTGTGTGTGTGTGTGTGTGTGTGTGTGGGTGTGTGTGTGTGTGTGTGTGACAACCCGAAATTTCCATTCTATACAAACATTATCACTTCAATAGAAGTTATAACAGTCATAGTCGATTTTCAGACTTTTCGTATAAGTTGGAGTAATTTAGGGTTTACACTTTAGTAAACATCAGGAGAGTGGATGCGCTACAGTTTTGTGCAACACTGTTATTCTAACACTCGGATATATTAGAAATCATTTCCGGAATAAAAATATTTTCTGTCAAAATATTTCAGGACTATAAATAGATTTCTGAACTAAATTCATTCATTATTCACATTTCCAACTAGAGAAAAGCCATTTTCTCTCTCACGGATCTTCGGGTTTTCATCCCAAATCGTGAGTCTACTTTCCTAGATGTGTATTAATGCTTGTTATATGCTTAATAACATTGTTTACATGTCAAATATGTAAGATCCGGGTGTTTACCGCCCAAGAACGTTCTTGGGGAGTAAACTCCAAAACGAAGCCTAAAGGCTATCTAGTCCTGTTTCCTTGTTAGGTAGCTAGTTAAGGACATTGTGTAGAATCATTTGAGGCTAGAAATCAATCAATAACACAAAGCTTTTGGAGTTTACTCCCCAAGAGTTTCTTGGACCGTAAACACCAATTTCAAGGGGCTAAATGAGCCCTAAACACCCCTAAGGATTTAAAACAATTACCCTCTAATACTTGTAGATAATTTGGAGACTTAAACTCATCAAAATCATCCCTTAAAGGGAGTTTACGGGGAAGGAATATCTCTTGGGCCGTAAACTCCAAGTAAAGGCACAAAAGTGTGCCTAAAGTCCCCTTGAGCCTTAAACAAAAACCTAGAAGCTATCCTTTGTGTGCAAGAGGCTTAAAAGAATTAAAACAAACACCCCATAGGAGTTTATGGATGTAAACTCTAGGGGTTATGGCCTTTAGGCCGTAAACTCCTCAAAGGAGCATTCTAGGGCCCTAAACTACCTAAAGGATTAATCTACCAATGCTAGGCTTATTCTAGAATTCATTTTACACACTTAAACTGTCACAACTGAAAATTTTGTGTCTTGTAAACTATACACTAAAGCTAAAGTGAATCAAAAGCTTAAGAACATGTGTAACCCCCATGATTGTAACAACAAAATTTCAATCAAATACACCATACAATCATTCAAATGGTCAACAAACAATTGGAAACCCTAGAAGTTCTTATTTAGGTCCACTTTGGACTAGAACTCCCTTATTGGATCCAAATGGACCAATAAGCTTCCAATTGGAATATCATGGGCTTAGAACCCTAATTGGGCTCTAATTGGACCCACATTCATTTATTTCAATATTATGGGCCATATTGGGCCTAGAATGAAATAAATTGAAAGCTTTGATCCATGATTAACCTAATCTATCTTATTAAAACATAAAAATCACAATTTTATTTTCTAAGGCCAATAAATACCTAAGATTAACCCTAATAGTGGTCTTAGGGGCAAAGGCCCAATTTTCTTCCTTTTCCTTCCAAAAATCTCGGCCCAAAAGCCCAAGCCCAAGATGAAGAGTTGACTTCATCATGCCACCTCATTATTACCTCTTGGTTCTCCATGCAACATCTCATACTTCCATGTATACATCACCTCAAGGTCTATTTCTTCTTCCTCTCTCTCACTCTCGGCCGAGCAACACACACACACATTCACCAAAAATCTCTCAACTCTCTCAAGAACACTCCTTCCTCCCTCTCCAAAAATTTTCGAGATTCAAGTGTATTCCAAGGGATTTTTCACAAAAATCACCATCCAAGGTAAGGTTATACTTAATTCTATGATCTAGTTTCCTTGAGCTATCAAATATCTCTTCTTAACTCATGAGAAATCATGATCTTGTACCTTAGAAACACCTCAAGACCGAGATCTTCTTCAAGGGGTGCTAAGGCCGAAAATCACCAAACTTTCTTCCATATTCTCTTCAAAAAAACCGAAAGCTTCAAACAAGGTGAGCTTCATACCCCCTATTTTCGGTTTTCATGAGTTTTTTTGGGGGGGGGGGGGGGGAATACAAGTGAAAGTGTAGATCTATATGTATTTTGTATGCTTGGTATGATTCCATGCTTATATGTGTGATTTTTGTGTGTTATAATGTTGGATATAGTCATAAAACCCCTCAAAACCGAGATATACCTCTAGTTAAAAGACTCTAGCATCAATTATGCTTCTACATACAAAGTATTTCTAGAAAAATGGTTATATGGTTTAGTAATAATTTCTTTGAGCTAAAAACACCATTTTTGGACCTAAAACGCGAATAATACAAACTTTAAGGGCCTAAATTGACAAATCACGAACTCTGATGGTTGAACTATGTCAAAACAGTTTCAATAAAGAAATTTCTGGAAATATACTTATTTAGAGGATTAAAAACATAAACTTCAAGCTTAATGGGCTAAAAATGACATTTTAGGCCCAATGAGGCCCATTATGCGAGATTTTCTGTTTTGGAGGGTCAAAACTGCATTTTCCTATAAAACAGTGGACTATAAGTGTTCCAAGTCCTTTTCAAAGGTTTAAAATGCTTTTTAAATTTAAAAGGGACTAAAGTTGCAAAAAAATTTCAATTTGGGCCAAAATTGTCAAACTTTCGAAAAAGAAGGGTTATAGCCGAGAAAAACTAAAATTCAGGGACTTAAGCTGTTTTCTATGAAAAATATGCTGGAAAATACTTATTTCAATAATTTTTGGTATTAAAATGTCAAGAAAATTGATTTAAGGACCAAACCGGAAAGTTTTTAAATAAAGGGTTGAAAAAGTAAATTTTTACAAATAATGAGGGGCTGAAAACAGAAAATTCTCAAGACTAGTTCAATACATGCAAATTGATCCAATGATGATACCACAATTATCGATGAAATACAATACATTACAACACCAAAAGTCGTTGTCAAATGAATTGGTTCGGTCTCGAACCAATAAAAATCCGAAATTACTAACACGACAACACTATGACATTACGACATTACGATAACGATTGGGAAGTCACTATACATGCGAGTGTGCACAGACGTCTACGCACCACCTTTGGGCCCCAAAAGTGTAAAATCTTGTTCGTTGAGCCTAGCTAGCCCAATGACCTGATCTTAAGGCCCGAAGACCTCTCTCTTACGAAGTGTTGGGTTTCACCGATCCGACATAACGTAAAAGGACTTTCAATGGCTTGTATACTACTGGTCCCCAAGGGTCCTTTGGTATTGCTAGTAAAGTCTACCTTTTCATGCGAGGCGGGTCTGGGACCCCTCGTACCTTTTATCCCCAACCGGCTAATGGAGTTATTGAGGCCTTCGTGTCCTCGTTCTCTTCGGGTGTGGGACTACACGTAGTCAGGGCGGTTGGAGAACGTGATTAGTACGGACGACGCCTTCAGGATCGTTAGTATCGCTATAGACTAGTCGTTTGTGTAACGTGTGTTTGTAGCAAATAATCATGCTCAACAATAATCCAACGTCGCCTGGTACCGACAACTTCACACGTTGCAATTGTTTCAATGTACGAATTAGGAAAACATCGGGTTTTCCTAGGGTATTTCAATACACACGGATTCGGAATACACACAAATTTTAAATGAACAAGTTTTACAAGTATAGAAACAAACAAGCATACCTATGGATCTTCACACATTTTTGACTTTACTATTTTCAGAAAATATCGGATTTTCTGGTGGTTCTCAAAACATTACAAACATTGGATTTCAAACATTACTTATGAACTCACCAACATTTCATATGTTGACGTTTTTCAAAATACTTGTATTCTCAGGTAACAGATAAAGTGGAGGATGAATTGTACTCTATGACGTTTTGCTGTGGATTAATTTAGTATCAAATAGTTATTTTTGAGAATGTCATGTTTTGGGAACAATGTAATGGATGTAAACGCTACCAGTTGTGTCATTCCAAATGTTGGTGATGTATAATGTTATGTTTCATGTATATGCAATGTGATGGTATTCAATTGAGTCACGATAGCCCTCGGACGTTTCCGCCGTTTGGTTCGGGGGTGTGACAGGTTGGTATCAGAGCCTTGTTTATAGTGAACTAGCATATCTAGCCACACATGGATATGCAACTATAAACCAAAAAGAGGGACTAACATAACTCTGAACAAAACAAGTGAATAAAACACCCTTGCTTGCACTAGGAATAGGAACATAACCCCGAACCAAACAAAAATAATACTAGTGTCTCGGTTAATTCGGGAACTGTTCTTAGTGATGCCAAGGAGTGAATGCAGCCTGATCAACTACATTCTCTCCAATGTAAAACTAACACACGTCCTGATGAGATCGGGATTTCTAGGGAATCTAAAACCATACCTCTACCACCGAAAAGAGAACGCCTACTTGATCTATGCGATAATTGTAGCATCCTAGGAATAACGTTAGCATAATTACGCACTCTCGCAGACCACATGGCTGGTTTTCATCACCCTGGAGACCCCTACTTCCCTAATCAGGGGAACAACGGATGGATAGAGGAAGAGCCTGAGGAGGAGCCCAAGGAAGACCTCGAAGAGGAATCTGACGGGGAACCGGAGGCCGAAGTTGATGGCGAGTCGGCTGAATCAGAGGAAGATGAAGGAAGCCTCGAGGAGGATGCTGATGATGGAGAAGGGGGTGATTCGGATGCGGAGTCCGAAGTCATCAACCCCCCTTACCCGATCAGAGTACCTGCCTATCGCGTAGGCCCCACTGGTCCTACACCGCCCTGGGGTATTGATCTTTGGAGATAGAGCAGACAGCAGGGACAGCGACCCCCGTATGGCATGTCACGCGAGTTCTTTGACCTGAGAGACGGAGGACCGGCCGATCGAGCCCTACCAGTCATGGTGAAACGGTTGCGGAATACGGGCGACCTTGCCCAGGACACTGCCGATCAGGTGCGCCAGTTAAGGACTAGGGCCGAGCGTGCGGAGCAGGAGACGCGTGACGTCCTTCGAGAGTTTCACATGAGGCAGGTTTGGTGGGAGTCTCGACTCCGGGACGCGGAAAGCTTGGTGGCTCGTCTTCAGGGAGCATCCACATCCACGGCACCACCTCCGGACGCAGCTCATCGCGGTTAGGAATAGACTTATCATAGTAGGTCGTTAGGAAATATGCTATGTACTCCGACTCTATGTTTAAGTGACTACACTACTCATAGAGTCGTTATGCTGTCGAACTAGTATCACTCATGTATGCTCCTACGAGCAAATTTTCATGTATCAAATGCGGATAATATTAATAAATTTTTACGTGTTTTATTACGATATTGCAAATTGCTATGTGTTGAGAAATTATTATTGATTGGTCAATGGTAGTAGTGTTTAAGTTCGTACCATGCACCTAGTCAGTAGGATCACGACCTCACCGAAACAACATACCCTCAACATCTTTCCGTATTGTGACAGAAAGATGCCTCCCCGACCTGCTCGTGGAAACCCAGGACCAACCCCACCTGAAGTTGACTCAGCCGCTTTCCAGGCAGCTGTATCTGCAGCAGTCACTGCAGCGATTGCGCAAATTCAACAAGGGAACAATGGAGGAGTCCATGGGCAAGGAGCTGGAAGTTCAAACAATGGAATGAATCAAGGATCCACCAAGACATGTACCTACAAGGACTTCACAAACGCCAAACCACGAACTTTTAATGGCACTGGAGGGGTGATCACTCTTAAGCGATGGATCAAAAAGGTGGAGTCGGTATTCGAGATATGCGACTGCCCTGAGCACATGAAGGTGAAGTTCGCAGCCTGCACTTTTGTGGATCAAGCACTCACCTGGTGGAACGGACATGTAGAATCCATGACACTCCCTATAGCCAACTCTATGCCGTGGACAGAGATGAAAGAAATGTTAATGGCAGAGTACTGCCCACGAGGAAAAATACAGAAGATGGAACAAGAGCTATGGAACCTCACTGTGCAGAACGCGAATATCGATGCCTACATATAGAGATTTAGCGAACTATCTCTGCTGTGCCCGGGTATGATCGCCTCGGAAGGAAAGAAGATTGAGCGATTCATCTGGGGACTCACATCAACAATTCAAGGGAATGTGATAGCTGCAAACCCCGAAACATTTGACAGTGCCAAAAGATTGGCAAAAAGGTTGTACGACCATAACAACAAAAAGGGAGAGAAGCCAATGGAGACTGAGAAGACGAAGGAAAGTGATGGTAAGAGGGGAAAGAACAATAAGCGGAAGGGGCGCCAGGGCCCCGACACCTCCAAGAAGCAGCAGGCAGTGACGGTTAATGCTGTTACCGCACCGGTTCCAGCCACACCACATGCTCCAACCTCAGCCACTTCAAATGCTTCCAGACCTTATTCCGGTAATCTTCCCAAATGCAACAAGTGCGGTTTCCATCACTATGGAGAATGCAAGGATTTTCAGTGCACCAGTTGCAACCGAAGGGGTCACACCGCAAAGTACTGCAAGACTTACCCTCCCCATAACCAAAATCAGGGAACCAACAGCAACAACCCTCGCAACAATAACAACACCCATGCCAGCGGCAATAACGCAGGGCCTAGCTACACCTGCTTCGGATGTGGAAAGACTGGACACATCCGCCGAGACTGTCCTAACAACAGCAATTTAAGAAATGGAGGAACAGGAAGGATGTTGACCATGGGTCAGGGTGAGGCCCTTCAAGACCCCTCTGTTGTTACCGGTACGTTTCCCTTAAACCACGCTTATGCATGCATCTTATTTGACACCGGAGCGGAACGAAGCTTCGTAAGCAATAAGTTTAAGCATTTATTAAGACAACTACCCCAAAAGCTAAATGAAACCTATACGGTGGAAATGGCCAATGGGAGAACCGAATCCACTGGGGAAATCTACACCGGATGTACCCTAACTCTTAATCAACACCTCTTTCGAATAGATCTAATGCAGTGTCAATTAGGAGTTTCGATGTGATCATCGGCATGGACTGGTTAAGCCCCCACCATGCCGAAATTATGTGCCATGAGAAGGCCGTTCGTCTTCGCCTCCCAAATCACGAAACCCTGGTAATTTACGGAGACAAATCTAGCATGAACCTTCGCCTCGTTTCGTGCATCAAAGCACAGAAGTATCTAAGAAGGAACAATTTGGCGTTCCTAGCTCACGTGGTGGATAAAACCAAGGAGGAGATTAACGTTCGAGACATTCCCGTAGCATGTGAATTTCCGGACGTGTTTCCTGAAGATCTCCCGGGAGTACCCCCGGAGAGACAGGTTGAGTTTCGAATCGACCTTATTCCAGGAGCAACTCCTCTCGCTAAATCACCCTACCGGCTGGCTCCTGCCGAGATGCAAGAATTATCCAGCCAACTCAGCGAACTTTTGGACAAGGGATTTATCCGACCTAGCTACTCGCCGTGGGGAGCTCCGGTGCTCTTTGTCAAAAAGAAGGACGGATCCTTCAGAATGTGCATCGATTATAGAGAGTTGAATAAACTCACTGTTAAAAACCGCTACCCACTCCCACGAATCGATGATCTATTCGACCAGCTCCAAGGAGCTAGTTATTTCTCCAAAATAGATCTACGGTCTTAATACCACCAACTCAAGGTCCGTGAAGAGGATATTCCCAAAACCGCTTTCCGAACCCGCTATGGACATTATGAATTCGTCGTAATGCCCTTCGGTCTAACAAATGCACCTGCCGCATTTATGGACCTAATGAATCGAATCTGTCGACCGTTCCTTGACAACTTCGTCATTGTATTTATCGATGATATCCTCATCTATTCTCGAAGCAAAGAGGAGCATGGCCAACATCTACGACAAATTCTGGACACCCTACGATCGGAAAAGCTTTACGCCAAACTCTCCAAGTGTGAGTTCTGGCTTCGGAGTGTGAATTTCCTAGGCCACGTGGTTAGCCAAGACGGAATTCATGTGGACCCCTCTAAGGTCAAAGCTGTGGAAGGATGGGCAACCCCGACTACACCCACAGAAATTCGTCAGTTCTTAGGCCTAGCAGGCTACTATAGGAGATTCATCCAAAACTTCTCCAGGATCGCCAAGCCGCTTACCTTGCTTACGCAAAAGGGCGTGCCATTCAAGTAGACAAACCGACAAGAGATTGCGTTTCGAACCTTGAAGCAAGCTCTCTGTAGCGCTCCTGTATTATCTTTGCCTGAAGGAACGGAAGATTTTGTGGTCTACTGTGACGCGTCGAATCAGGGCTTAGGTTGTGTTCTCATGCAACGTGAAAGAGTAATAGCATATGCGTCCCGCCAACTAAAGACGCACGAGGTAAACTACATGACCCATGACCTAGAACTGGGAGCCGTGGTCTTTGCTCTAAAAATTTGGAGGCACTACCTGTACGGTACAAAGTGCACCATCTTCACGGACCACAAGAGCCTCCAGCACATCTTGAATCAGAAGGAGCTGAACATGAGACAGCGAAGATAGGGGGAATTACTAAACGACTACGAATGCGAGATCAAGTACCATCCAGGTAAGGCCAACGTGGTAGCTGATGCATTAAGTTGAAAAGAGTACACTAATCGTCGTACGAAAACGCACTCGATAACCATTCAATCTCATCTGGCCACTCAAATTGCATCCGTCCAGTCAGAGGCTATGAAAGCGGAAAATAGAGCAAGCGAAGCATTGTGCGGAATGGAAAAGAACCTGGAAGCAAAGGAGAATGGAGTATACTATTTCATGAACCGTATTTGGGTCCCTAAACTTGGAGGGTTCAGGGATGTTGTCATGAAGGAAGCCCACAAGACGCGATACTCCATTCATCCCGGTTCCGAGAAGATGTATTTGGACATTAAACAACACTATTGGTGGCCTAACATGAAGGCGGAAATCGCGACTTATGTCAGTAAGTGCCTTACGTGCGCCAAAGTAAAGGTGGAATACCAAAAACCCTCAGGATTGTTACAGCAACCGGAAATTCCTGAGTGGAAATGGGAAGGGATTTCTATGGATTTCGTGACCAAGCTACCCAAAACGTCGGATGGATTAGATACCATATGGGTAATAATTGACCGACTGACGAAATCTGCCTATTTCCTGCCAATTAAGGAATCGTACAAGGTGGAGAGATTGACGCGTTTATACATTCGAGAGATCGTGAGACTTCACGGAATACCAACATCTATCATCTCGGATAGGGACAGTAGGTTCACGTCCCGATTTTGGCAATCACTCCATAAGGCGATGGGAACAAACCTCGATATTAGCACCGCTTATCATCCACAAACGGATGGTCAAAGCGAGCGAACCATCTAAACGCTCGAAGATATGCTCCGCGCATGCGTGATAGACTTTGGAAAGTCTTGGGATACCCACCTACCCTTAATCGAATTCTCATACAACAATAGTTACCATTCGAGCATCAAGGTGGCTCCTTTCGAAGCACTTTACGGACGTAAATGTAGATCATCGTTATGTTGGGTTGAAGTGGGTGACACCCAACTAGCAAAAACACACACAACGGATGCAGCACTAACGGGACCGGAGATCATCCGTGAAACCACGGAAAAGATAGTTCAAATCAAAGCTCGGTTGCAAGCATCGCGTGACCGTCAAAAGAGCTACGCTGATAAACGCCGAAAGCCCTTGGAATTGCAGGTCGGTGATCAAGTACTGTTAAAAGTCTTGCCCTGGAAAGGAGTCATTCATTTTGGAAAGCGGGGAAAACTAAATCCGCGATACATTGGACCTTTCGAAATCGTCGCCCGAATTGGTCCAGTAGCGTACAGACTGCAACTACCCGCAGAGCTAAACGGTGTACACCCCGTGTTTCATGTTTCTAACCTAAAGAAGTGCCTATCAGACGAAACCCTTGTCATTCCTCTTGACGAAATCGAAATCAATGAGAATCTCCTGTTCGTCGAAGAACCAATCGAAATCATGGACAGGGAGGTGAAGCGTACTAAACAGAGCCGCATCCCAATCGTGAAGGTATGGTCGAACGCAAAGCGTGGACCAGAATTCACTTGGGAACGCGAAGATCAAATGAAGCAAAAGTACCCTCACCTATTCTAGCATTCTCAAATCTAGCTTTCCAACAGAATTTCGGGACGAAATTCCCTCTAACGGGGGGATGATGTCACAACTGGAAATTTTGTGTCTTGTAAACTATACACTCAAGCTAAAGTGAATCAAAAGCTTAAGAACATGTGTAACACCCATGATTGTAACAACAAAATTTCAATCAAATACACCATACAATCATTCAAATGGTCAACAAACAATTGGAAACCCTAGAAGTTCTTATTTAGGTCCACTTTGGACTAGAACTCCCTTATTGGATCCAAATGGACCAATAAGCTTCCAATTGGACTATCATGGGCTTAGAACCCTAATTGGGCTCTAATTGGACCCACATTCATTTATTTCAATATTATGGGCCATATTGGGCCTAGAATGAAATAAATTGAAAGCTTTGATCCATGATTAACCTAATCTAGCTTATTAAAACATAAAAATCACAATTTTATTTTATAAGGCCAATAAATACCTAAGATTAACCCTAATAGTGGTCTTAGGGGCAAAGGCCCAATTTTCTTCCTTTTCCTTCCAAAAATCTCGGCCCAAAAGCCCAAGCCCAAGATGAAGAGTTGACTTCATCATGCCACCTCATTATTACCTCTTGGTTCTCCATGCAACATCTCATACTTCCATGTATACATCACCTCAAGGTCTATTTCTTCTTCCTCTCTCTCACTCTCGGCCGAGCAACACACACACACATTCACCAAAAATCTCTCAACTCTCTCAAGAACACTCCTTCCTCCCTCTCCAAAAATTTTCGAGATTCAAGTGTATTCCAAGGGATTTTTCACAAAAATCACCATCCAAGGTAAGGTTATACTTAATTCTATGATCTAGTTTCCTTGAGCTATCAAATATCTCTTCTTAACTCATGAGAAATCATGATCTTGTACCTTAGAAACACCTCAAGACCGAGATCTTCTTCAAGGGGTGCTAAGGCCGAAAATCACCAAACTTTCTTCCATATTCTCTTCAAAAAAACCGAAAGCTTCAAACAAGGTGAGCTTCATACCCCCTATTTTCGGTTTTCATGAGTTTTTTTTTTTGGGGGGGGGGGGGAATACAAGTGAAAGTGTAGATCTATATGTATTTTGTATGCTTGGTATGATTCCATGCTTATATGTGTGATTTTTGTGTGTTATAATGTTGGATATAGTCATAAAACCCCTCAAAACTGAGATATACCTCTAGTTAAAAGACTCTAGCATCAATTATGCTTCTACATACAAAGTATTTCTAGAAAAATGGTTATATGGTTTAGTAATAATTTCTTTGAGCTAAAAACACCATTTTTGGACCTAAAATGCGAAAAATACAAACTTTAAGGGCCTAAATTGACAAATCACGAACTCTGATGGTTGAACTATGTCAAAACAGTTTCAATAAAGAAATTTCTGGAAATATACTTATTTAGAGGATTAAAAACATAAACTTCAAGCTTAATGGGCTAAAAATGACATTTTAGGCCCAATGAGGCCCATTATGCGAGATTTTCTGTTTTGGAGGGTCAAAACTGCATTTTCCTATAAAACAGTGGACTATAAGTGTTCCAAGTCCTTTTCAAAGGTTTAAAATGCTTTTTAAATTTAAAAGGGACTAAAGTTGCAAAAAAATTTCAATTTGGGCCAAAATTGTCAAACTTTCGAAAAAGAAGGGTTATAGCCGAGAAAAACTAAAATTCAGGGACTTAAGTTGTTTTCTATGAAAAATATGCTGGAAAATACTTATTTCAATAATTTTTGGTATTAAAATGTCAAGAAAATTGATTTAAGGACCAAACCGGAAAGTTTTTAAATAAAGGGTTGAAAAAGTAAAATTTTACAAATAATGAGGGGCTGAAAACAGAAAATTCTCAAGACTAGTTCAATACATGCAAATTGATCCAATGATGATACCACAATTATCGACGAAATACAATACATTACAACACCAAAAGTCGTTGTCAAATGAATTGGTTTGGTCTCGAACCAATAAAAATCCGAAATTACTAACACGACAACACTATGACATTACGACATTACGATAATGATTGGGAAGTCACTATACATGCGAGTGTGCACAGACGTCTACGCACCACCTTTGGGCCCCAAAAGTGTAAAATCTTGTTCGTTGAGCCTAGCTAGCCCAATGACCTGATCTTAAGGCCCGAAGACCTCTCTCTTACGAAGTGTTGGGTTTCACCGATCCGACATAACGTAAAAGGACTTTCAATGGCTTGTATACTACTGGTCCCCAAGGGTCCTTTGGTATTGCTAGTAAAGTCTACCTTTTCATGCGAGGCGGGTCTGGGACCCCTCGTACCTTTTATCCCCAACCGGCTAATGGAGTTATTGAGGCCTTCGTGTCCTCTTTCTCTTCGGGTGTGGGACTACACGTAGTCAGGGCGGTTGGAGAACGTGATTAGTACGGACGACTCCTTCGGGATCGTTAGTATCGCTATAGACTAGTCGTTTGTGTAACGTGTGTTTGTAGCAAATAATCATGCTCAACAATAATCCAACGTCGCCTGGTACCGACAACTTCACACGTTGCAATTGTTTTAATGTACGAATTAGGAAAACTTCGGGTTTTCCTAGGGTATTTCAATACACACAGATTCGGAATACACACAAATTTTAAATGAACAAATTTTACAAGTATAGAAACAAACAAGCATACCTATGGATCTTCACACATTTTTGACTTTACTATTTTCAGAAAATATCGGATTTTCTGGTGGTTCTCAAAACATTACAAACATTGGATTTCAAACATTACTTATGAACTCACCAACATTTCATATGTTGACGTTTTTCAAAATACTTGTATTCTCAGGTGACAGATAAAGTGGAGGATGAATTGTACTCTATGACTTTTTGCTGTGGTTTAATTTAGTATCAAACAGTTATTTTTGAGAATGTCATGTTTTGGGAACAATGTAATGGATGTAAACGCTACCAGTTGTATCATTCCAAATGTTGGTGATGTATAATGTTATGTTTCATGTATATGCAATGTGATGGTATTCAATTGAGTCACGATAGCCCTCGGACGTTTCCGCCGTCTGGTTCGGGGGTGTGACATAAACACCCAAAACCACCAAGACAAGAGTTCACGACCGTAAACTCAAGGGTTTACGACCGTAAACTCCTTGTGTGGAGTTTATTGGGAGGTAAACTCTTATACAAGGTCCTTGGAAGCTTTTCAATCCTTTTTCCTGGTCCCATATCGACTTAGATGCAACCCTTAGGACCTATAACACTTATACAAAGTGTTTACATGTTCCTAAGTGTCCCAGCTTATTTCATTAAGTTATTAATTGGCTAATTAGTTATATATATGCTCATTATATGATAACTAGGCTCGTGCGTGTGAACAAGTCTCCGTTTGCCACCTAGCGTAATATCTGATACTTCAATCCAATCCATTCACCACAAATGAGTTCATACCCCTTTAATTAACCTTTGAAATGCTTTTAAATGTTTTACATACTTTATGGGGGGGGGGGGGGAATAAAAGTTAAACACTTACAGTTATTACATCAATCACATGTGATTACATTAATCACATGTGATTAATAACTAGAAAACCAATGATTTTATCACTGTTCAAACTGTTTATCAAACTGTTTTAGTTCAAAATGTTTTACAAACTCCTTTACTTATCAAATGCTATTATTAAACTTTGTTTTACTTCTTATAAATTGCATGCCCATATATGTATAGATATATAAGAAATGTTTAAAGGGTTTAGGAAGGCCATCCGCCCTATTTCCTTTTCCTCGATTTGGATGTGGTCTGGTGGGATTTCGGGTAACCGTCCGAAGGTCATTTCAATATTAATTATATATTAAATATACATCTATAGACATAAAAGTTGTCACACCCCGAAAACCAAAGGCGGAATACATTTCCGGGGTTGACTACCATGTTGAGTATCAAATCCAATGTACATAGTAAGTAAAGTAAAACAAGCATTACATTACATAATAATAGTTTTACAGTTGTTTCAAAAGTAAAGTTTGTACAGTTGTGATACATAGTATATATAGACAAAATGTAACGGGTCTTCATGTACACCGTCTTCATGCAAAAAGATCTTCGGGTACCTGTTCTAACGCTGACCTGAGAACACAAGCTGTTTGAAAATCAGCATAAAGCTGGTGAGTTTATAAGAGGTTTTGGTTTACGAAAATGTATCGGTTTCCTTTCTGTTTCTGAAATGTTATGTACACCAAGAAAATCCCGTATTTTCTCGAAGGTTGGTTATTGTTTCACAATTGTAAAGTATAGTAAGTTTGTACACTGAAAACATGTTTACTCATGTGAAAATCTATAGTTGGTTAACTGACTGGTTAAACTGTTCTGTTTACTTATCATGTGTTACCAGGAAAGTCCCATACTTTCCTTGTTGTATGTTACAAATTGTAAAAGATGTAATGTTATCCATTCTGTGACTCTTTCTAGTTATGTAAGTGTTACCCAGGAAAGCCCCATGCTTTCCTGCATGTATGTGTCTTATGTAAACGATGTAAAAGATGTAAAAGATGTAAAAGATGTAATCGTGATTAGGTTCCATGTTCTCCCCAGGAAGGTCCCGTACCTTCCTGAATGTTAGTTACAGTAGGTAAAAGATGTAAAAGATGTAAACGATGTAAACGATGTATAAAAAAAATCCATTATTACTGTAAGTAAATCTCTGTTATCCTAATTGCGAGTTCCATAACCATACAATAGACTGAAACCTGTGGCAATAAGTAGTCCACATGTGGCAATAAGTCGTCCACATACTTATGACTTTCGTCACCCTTGAACCATTTCGGTTCGGCTGTAGCTAGCAGCCAGGTGTGGGGTAGTCAGCCCCGTATAGATCTATACACTCAAGTCACACTCTCTAAATACCAGAGATTCTGGTTATGGGTGTAGTCCTCCACTCGCGTAATCCAGGTGGAGTGTTCTCCGAGGACGTGTCTCCAATCATACCGGAATAACAAATTTACTAGTAATAATATGAAAGTCCTCCACTCGCGTATGTGCGTGGAGTGTTACCGAGGACAAAACAGTGTATAGGTATTATATTCAAATGTTTTAATGTCATGCTTTTAACTGATAAAATGTGGGAAACCATTTGTGAAATACATGTAAAACATACTAGTTTAAAGACTTATTTCACAAATATATGTTACGTGATCTGTATGTTCGATCTGTTATCAGTTGTCGTTATCAGTTATAAAAGCATAAGAATATGAAATACACATTTGAAAACATGTTATGAGTACAAGAATTCCCTTGTACTTTGCTTGTGTTCCCCCCCTGAAAACAATGAAAACAGTGAAAAAGGGTAGGGGTATGAACTCACCGGACTCGGAAACTTGTCGGTTTTGAATGCTAGACGTCGGTTCGGGGTTTGATTACTCGCGATGACCCTATGTAAGATGATATAATGTCCATATATATACAATTAGAGATACATTCACTAATCATATGGAACATTACACTCCAATGAGGTTAAACACCTCAAAACGAGCGTTTGGAGTGACCCGGGTGACATCTTCGGACTTGTAATGGCACTAGGGACTTGGGACATGAGTTTACTCTCCATAAGTAAACATTTAAATGAGTTTACAACCATGAAACACACTCACACATGAGTTTACGGCCGTAAACTCATGTTGGTGTGGTTTTGAGGGTTTAAGGGCTCAAATGGACCTAGAGGTTGCTAGAATGGATTTTCTAAATTGCCTTGGAACACTTGGACTGAATTTAAATCATCAAAAAGCTTATTTTATGGGAGTTTACGGCCCAGAATAGGTTCCTGGCCGTAAACTCCTTAATCTTCATGAAATGGGTGTCAAATGTTGTCAAAACCAATCACATGTGATTCATAAGATTATTCCAAGACTTAGTATGATCTTTATGTGACATTTGAGGGGTGTTATGGAGTTTACGGCCCATGAGACCCTCCTCATGGCCGTAAACTCTAATGTAGGGTCATATAAAGTGTTTCAAGGTCTAAAACTTGCATAGAAGGGCATCTAAATTTCATCTAAGGGCTTTAGGGGTGTTTAGTTTGCATTCTAACACCAAAAGTTTTGGAGTTTACGGCCCAAGAACAATCCTTGGCTGTAAACTCTAATAAGTCTCACAAAAGATGTGTTTTAGGCCCTTAAAGTATTTTTGGTTGGTCCCTTGATTTATTCCAAGGCTTTTGGTGGTGTTGGATGGCTTTCTAACACCCTAGAATTGGATTTATGTCACATTTTGGGGAGTTTACGGCCCAAGCACTATCCTTGGCCGTAAACTCACATAAGTCCCACAAAATTTATGTTTCAAGTGTCCAAATGCTAAAGCCAAGGTCCTACAATTCATATCTAAGCCATAGGAGTGATTTGGAAGGGTTTTAGGGCATGAAAAACCCCTTTTACTTGAGTTTACGGCCTAAGATTATGCCTTGGCCGTAAACTCCTTTAAATGGCTCAAAATCATAGTTTTAAATGTTCTAAGTCCATATCTTAAAGTCCCATGGCCATATCTAAAGTCCAACTATGCAAAGGAAGGGTTTTAGGGCTTAAAAACCCTTCAAATGTGAGTTTACGGCCCATGAAGGTTACATGGCCGTAAACTCATGAATGTTGGTCTAATTCATGCCTTAAACTCGAAATTGGATGCCAAATATGTTATAGATTAAGGCTAGGAAGGTACCTTAGAGATTAGAAGCCTTAAATTTTGAGTTTTGATCTCTTAAACTTGGATTAGGAGAGAGGTGGGTAATGTTTAGTGATAATTTGACCAAAGGCTTCAAATGAAGTCCTAAACACGTTTATATAGTGTTTAAGTCTTGGACACGGTGAAATTCTACCCGATACCGGCGTTAGACGGGGTTTTTGGTCGTACCCGATTAAGTTACCGTAACCCGATACGGTAAATTTTAGAATTATTCCGATCACTAAAGTTGGGTGTTAAATTGATTTCTAAATGTATGAAGACACCCATTAAGTCATTTTAGATGCGTACTAATTAATGACTTAATTAAACGGAGAAATCGGAAATCGGAAATCGGAACGACGATCGATTGCGCGAGTTGATTTATGAAAAAGGTACATTGAAATGAAGCGGAAATTTCGGGTTGTTACATGGATAAGAAAAGAGTTGTGGATACTTCTGTTTCATTGAGTCTTCCCGTTCCCAAGTGAATTCCGGTCCCCGCTTGGCATTCCAGCGAACCTTCACTAACGGGATGCGACTTTGTTTTGTACATTTGACTTCTCGATCCATGATTTCGATTGGTTCCTCCACAAAGTTGAGGTTTTCATTGATCTCGATCTCGTCTAAGGGAATTGTTAGGGTTTCATCGGATAGGCACTTTTTAAGATTTAAAACATGGAAGACAGGATGAATGTTACTGAGTTCGTGAGGTAAATGAAGTTTATAAGCAACTGGAACAATCCTGGAGAGGATCTCAAAGGGTCCAATGTACCTCGGATTAAGTTTCCCACGCTTGCCAAAGCGTACAGTGCCTTTCCAGGGCGAGACTTTCAACAGGACACGATCTCCAACCTGGAATTCTAGTGGTTTCCGACGATTATCAGCGTAACTCTTCTGACGATCACGTGAGGCTTTCAGTCGGTTACGGATTTGAATGATCTTTTCGGTGGTTTTGCGGATGATTTCAGGACCAGTGAGAGCACTATCGGGGACTCGATTCCTGGCTAACTGTGTATCCCCCACCTCGGCCCAGCACAGAGGGGATCTGCACTTACGACCGTATAGGGCTTCGAACGGAGCAGCCCTAATGCTGGTGTGGTAACTGTTGTTGTATGAGAACTCGATCAAGGATAGGTGTGTATCCCACGACTTTCCAAAGTCAATGACACATGCCCGAAGCATGTCCTCCAGGGTTTGGATTGTTCTCTCACTCTGTCCATCGGTCTGAGGATGATACGCCATGCTCATATCTAGTTTGGTTCCAAGGGCTTTTTGAAGAGATTGCCAGAATCTGGAGGTAAACCTACCATCTCGATCAGAGATAATGGAAACAGGTACTCCGTGTAGACGCACTACTTCCTGGATGTAGATTCGCGCGAGTCTCTCCATCTTGTATGATTCTTTAATCGGGATGAAGTGAGCGGATTTTGTCAAACGATCGACAATTACCCAAATGGTATCGTACCCACTAGAACACTTGGGTAGTTTGGTGATGAAGTCCATGGTAATCATTTCCCATTTCCACTCGGGGATCTCGGGTTGTTGGAGCAGACCTGAAGGCTTCTGATGTTCGATTTTGACTTTGGCGCAAGTCAGACACTTGCCCACGAATGTAGCTATCTCAGCTTTCATATTTGGCCACCAATATTGTTTCTTGAGATCCAGATACATCTTGTCCAAACCTGGGTGAACAGAGTACTTGGTTCTATGTGCTTCCTCCATGACTATTTCCCTGAATCCACCGGATTTGGGAATCCAGATTCGATTCATGAAACAGTGAACTCCGTCACCTCTGATCTCAAGTTTCTTTTCCATTCCTCTCAAGGTTTCATCTGACACGTTTTCAGGTTTGAGGGCTGCATACTGAGCTTCTCGGATTTGCGTAGGTAAGTTGGAATGGATGGTCATCGTCTGGTTCTTCACTTTGTGGCTTGTACTATCCTTTCGGCTAAGGGCATCTGCTACCACATTGGCCCTGCCGGGGTGGTAACGGATTTCACACTCATAGTCACTGAGTAATTCTACCCATCGTCGTTGTCTCATGTTTAAGTCTTTTTGATTAAAGATGTGCTGCAGACTCTTGTGATCAGTGAAGATTGTGCACTTGGTTCCGTAGAGATAATGTCTCCAAATCTTCAATGCGAAGACTACTGCTCCTAGCTCCAAGTCGTGTGTGGTATAGTTGACTTCGTGTGTTTTCAGCTGTTTAGAGGCTTAGGCAATCACCTTTCCTCTTTGCATAAGCACACAGCCTAAGCCTTGATTAGATGCATCGCAGTAGACAACGAAGTCCTCTGTCCCTTCCGGCAGAGACAGAACAGGCGCGCTGCTTAAGGCTCTCTTTAACGTTTGGAATGCAGATTCTTGCTTATCACTCCAACAAAAGGGTACACCTTTCTGTGTTAGAGTGGTTAACGGTTTGGCGATTTTGGAAAAGTTCTGAATGAATCGACGATAGTAGCCAGCGAGACCTAAGAATTGACGAATTTCCGTGGGTGTTTTCGGTGCCGACCAACTCTCTATCGCTTTAATCTTGGAAGGATCTACATGAATACCCTCCTCGCTTACTACGTGACCGAGGAAAGTTACCTTCCGTAACCAGAATTCACATTTGGAAAATTTTGCGTAAAGCTTTTCGGATCTAAGAGTTTCCAACACTATTCTCAAGTGTTGTTTGTGGTCTTCTTCGTTTCGGGAGTATACGAGGATGTCATCAATGAATACGATAACGAATTTGTCTAGGAAGGGACGGCACACCCGGTTCATCAGGTCCATGAACACAGCTGGTGCATTGGTTAGACCGAAGGGCATCACTACAAACTCGTAGTGTCCATACCGAGTCCTAAAAGCTGTCTTGGGAACATCATTCTCCTGGACTCGTAACTGATGGTACCCCGACCGAAGGTCTATCTTAGAGAAGTAACTGGCTCCCTGGAGTTGATCGAAGAGGTCGTCTATTCTTGGAAGAGGATATCGGTTCTTAACGGTTAACTTGTTCAGCTCACGATAGTCGATACACATTCGAAAGGATCCATCCTTCTTTTTGACAAACAGAATCGGAGCTCCCCAGGGTGAGGAACTCGGTCTAATGAATCCTTTACTGAGCAACTCATTGAGTTGACTGGATAACTCCTGCATTCTCTGCGGGAGCTAAACGATACGGGGATTTTGCTACTGGAGTAGCTCCAGGAATTAGGTCAATACGGAACTCTACCTGACGTTCGGGAGGAATCCCTGGAAGTTCTTCGGGAAACACATCGGGAAAATTACAGACTTCGGGAATTATCGCGAGGTCTCTAACTTCTTGTTTCTCGTTGATCACATGAGCTAAGAATGCAACACACTCCTTTCGAAGGAGTTTTCGAGCTTTGATGCAAGAAATGATATGAAGGTTGGAACTGGGTTTATCGCCATAGATTACGAGAGTTTGATCCGAAGGAAGATTGAGACGGATAGCTTTTTCGTAACAAAGGATGTCAGCATGATTGGGACTCAACCAATCCATGCCAATGATAACATCAAAGCTCTTAATGGAAACGGGCATGAGGTCTATAGGAAATGAGTGATCATTTAGGGTAAGCGTACAACCTATGAATACGTCGTTAGCGCTTTCTTTCTCACCATTAGCCATCTCGACGGTAAACGTTTCAGTTAGTGGTTGAGGATTTGGTTTTAGATTATGTTTGAATGCATGACTAACAAAACTCCTTTCAGCACCCGAATCGAAAAGAATACTAGCATATGAGTTGTCGAGAAGGAACGTACCCGAAACAACAGTGGGATCAGCAACTGCTTCCTCCCGTCCCATGGTTAGGACCCTTCCAGTGTTACCAGCAGTTGACTTCTTGGGACAATCCCTTTTAAAGTGCCCGACTTCACCACAGTTGTAGCAGGCTTGACTAACACCTGCTCCCGATGATTGGTTAGCTGATTGAGTAGGGGTTCTGCAGTACCGAACTGTGTGCCCTTTCTTACCATAGTTGGTGCAAGACAATTCTCGACAGGGACCAGGATGATGATGGTATTTACACTTGTCACACAGAGGAAGGTTACCAACATATTTACTGGTAGGAGTTGAGGCTGTGGATCCCATGGCAGAAACAGCAACAACAGGAGTAGCAGTAGCAGTATGGACTGCTACCATCTGTTGTTTCTTAGATGATCCTTGAGAAGATTGACCTTTCTTCTTTTTCCAGAATTTCCTCTTTTCACCACTCCTTTGAGTCGGCTCAGAAGTGGTAGTGATTTCCTTGACATCGTCGTTGTGATCAATCAGAATTTGTGCTAAGGTCTTGGCATTATCATAGGTATCCGGACGAGCAGCCAAAACATGACTCTTTATTGGTTGAGATAATACCCAAACGAACCTTTCGATCTTTTTGTTTTCAGGAGTGACTAACCCCGGGCAGAGAAGTGCGAGATCATCAAAGCGGGAAGTATATGCAGCAATGTCGGAACCTTTCATCTTCAGGTTCCAGAGCTCGTGCTCTAATTTCTGCATTTCACCACGGGGGCAATATTCAGCAATGAGGAGTTCCTTCATGGATTCCCAGCCCATGGCATTGGCTACGGGTAAGGTTAGAGATTTGACTCGACCATTCCACCAAGTCAAAGCTTTATCCGCGAAGGTACAGGCTGCAAATTTGACTTTATTGGATTCCGCACACGCACAGATTTCAAAGATGGACTCGATTTTCTCGAACCATCGAGATAAAGAAATGACACCTCCAGTGCCATTAAAGGATGTTGGTTTCGCATTCATGAAATCCTTATAGGAACCCCCTCTTTGGTGTCCCTGGCTACCCTCAGGGTTTTGAGATTGAGTACCGCCACCCGAACCACTAGGGTTCATTTGTGACATAGCTGCTACCATTGCAACTGTCATCATTGCCTGAACTGATGCTAGGTCAAATTGGAGAGGAGGTGGCGGCGAAGAAGGATTGTCGTTGTTCTTTGAGCTAGATCTCTTTCGGGGAGGCATCTTGCTCTAATAAGATCAAGGAAAAGAGGATGGTAAGTCCTCTACATTGAATCGATAGATATGACAGTTATATGATTCGAGTAAGCGATAAAGCAGGAATGAGTTATCGAACAGATAATTTATCGCTAAAAGTGATCACAGAGAACTACTCGAAGAAGGATTACTACGGATGATTGGAATCGAGAAATACTCCCATAGTATTTCATGAATTATTCACGGCAATGATTTGATGTTTGGAATATTAGGGTAAGTTTTAGGCATGTCACATATCATAGTCACTCCCAAGCACATGTTGGTCGTGTCTCGAATGAATATAGTTGGCCAGGCTATATTGACCCTAGACACGACTACATAACTGCTCAGGTTTAACCGTAGTACACAACACCCATTTACTTATGTTCTGTTCTACTTGTGGTTACGGATGACGACCGTTTGGTATACTTGTATACTTTTGAAAATACTTGTAGTTTGAAGATACTTTTAATTCAGAGCACTTAGGCCCTCTAGTGTTTATATTTTTTATACCATGTAAGGTTTGGTATACTTTATTCACTATAAACAAGGGCTCTGATACCAATCTGTCACACCCCGAAAACCGAAGGCGGAATACATTTCCGGGGTTGACTACCATGTTGAGTATCAAATCCAATGTACATAGTAAGTAAAGTAAAAAAAGCATTACATTACATAATAATAGTTTTACAGTTGTTTCAAAAGTAAAGTTTGTACAGTTGTGATACAAAGTATATATAGACAAAATGTAACGGGTCTTCATGTACACCGTCTTCATGCAAAAAGATCTTCGGGTACCTGTTCTAACGCTGACCTGAGAACACAAGCGGTTTGAAAATCAGCATAAAGCTGGTGAGTTCATAAGCGGTTTTGGTTTACGAAAATGTATCGGTTTCCTTTCTGTTTCTGAAATGTTATGTACACCAAGAAAATCCCGTATTTTCTCGAAGGTTGGTTATTGTTTCACAATTGTAAAGTATAGTAAGTTTGTACACTGAAAACATGCTTACTCATGTGAAAATCTATAGTTGGTTAACTGACTGGTTAAACTGTTCTATTTACTTATCATGTGTTACCAGGAAAGTCCCATACTTTCCTTGTTGTATGTTACAAATTGTAAAAGATGTAATGTTATCCATTCTGTGAATCTTTCTAGTTATGTAAGTGTTACCCAGGAAAGCCCCATGCTTTCCTGCATGTATGTGTCTTATGTAAACGATGTAAAAGATGTAAAAGATGTAATCGTGATTAGGTTCCATGTTCTCCCCAGGAAGGTCCCGTACCTTCCTGAATGTTAGTTACAGTAGGTAAAAGATGTAAAAGATGTAAACGATGTAAACGATGTATAAAAAAAATCCATTATTACTGTAAGTAAATCTCTGTTATCCTAATTGCGAGTTCCATAACCATACAATAGACTGAAACCTGTGGCAATAAGTAGTCCACATGTGGCAATAAGTCGTCCACATACTTATGACTTTCGTCACCCTTGAACCATTTCGGTTCGGCTGTAGCTAGCAGCCAGGTGTGGGGTAGTCAGCCCCGTATAGATCTATACACTCAAGTCACGCTCTCTAAATACCAGAGATTCTGGTTATGGGTGTAGTCCTCCACTCGCGTAATCCAGGTGGAGTGTTCTCCGAGGACGTGTCTCCAATCATACCGGAATAACAAATTTACTAGTAATAATATGAAAGTCCTCCACTCGCGTATATGTGCGTGGAGTGTTACCGAGGACAAAACAGTGTATAGGTATTATATTCAAATGTTTTAATGTCATGCTTTTAACTGATAAAATGTGGGAAACCATTTGTGAAATACATGTAAAACATACTAGTTTAAAGACTTATTTCACAAATATATGTTACGTGATCTGTATGTTCGATCTGTTATCAGTTGTCGTTATCAGTTATAAAAGCATAAGAATATGAAATACACATTTGAAAACATGTTATGAGTACAAGAATTCCCTTGTACTTTGCTTGTGTTCCCCCCTGAAAACAATGAAAACAGTGAAAAAGGGTAGGGGTATGAACTCACCGGACTCGGAAACTTGTCGGTTTTGAATGCTAGACGTCGGTTCGGGGTTTGATTACTCGCGATGACCCTATGTAAGATGATATAATGTCCATATATATACAATTAGAGATACATTCACTAATCATATGGAACATTACACTCCAATGAGGTTAAACACCTCAAAACGAGCGTTTGGAGTGACCCGGGTGACATCTTCGGACTTGTAATGGCACTAGGGACTTGGGACATGAGTTTACTCTCCATAAGTAAACATTTAAATGAGTTTACAACCATGAAACACACTCACACATGAGTTTACGGCCGTAAACTCATGTTGGTGTGGTTTTGAGGGTTTAAGGGCTCAAATGGACCTAGAGGTTGCTAGAATGGATTTTCTAAATTGCCTTGGAACACTTGGACTGAATTTAAATCATCAAAAAGCTTATTTTATGGGAGTTTACGGCCCAGAATAGGTTCCTGGCTGTAAACTCCTTAATCTTCATGAAATGGGTGTCAAATGTTGTCAAAACCAATCACATGTGATTCATAAGATTATTCCAAGACTTAGTATGATCTTTATGTGACATTTGAGGGGTGTTATGGAGTTTACGGCCCATGATACCCTCCTCATGGCCGTAAACTCTAATGTAGGGTCATATAAAGTGTTTCAAGGTCTAAAACTTGCATAGAAGGGCATCTAAATTTCATCTAAGGGCTTTAGGGGTGTTTAGTTTGCATTCTAACACCAAAAGTTTTGGAGTTTACGGCCCAAGAACAATCCTTGGCCGTAAACTCTAATAAGTCTCACAAAAGATGTGTTTTAGGCCCTTAAAGTATTTTTGGTTGGTCCCTTGATTTATTCCAAGGCTTTTGGTGGTGTTGGATGGCTTTCTAACACCCTAGAATTGGATTTATGTCACATTTTGGGGAGTTTACGGCCCAAGCACTATCCTTGGCCGTAAACTCACATAAGTCCCACAAAATTTATGTTTCAAGTGTCCAAATGCTAAAGCCAAGGTCCTACAATTCATATCTAAGCCATAGGAGTGATTTGGAAGGGTTTTAGGGCATGAAAAACCCCTTTTACTTGAGTTTACGGCCTAAGATTATGCCTTGGCCGTAAACTCCTTTAAATGGCTCAAAATCATAGTTTTAAATGTTCTAAGTCCATATCTTGAAGTCCCATGGCCATATCTAAAGTCCAACTATGCAAAGGAAGGGTTTTAGGGCTTAAAAACCCTTCAAATGTGAGTTTACGGCCCATGAAGGTTCCATGGCCGTAAAATCATGAATGTTGGTCTAATTCATGCCTTAAACTCGAAATTGGATGCCAAATATGTTATAGATTAAGGCTAGGAAGGTACCTTAGAGATTAGAAGCCTTAAATTTTGAGTTTTGATCTCTTAAACTTGGATTAGGAGAGAGGTGGGTAATGTTTAGTGATAATTTGACCAAAGGCTTCAAATGAAGTCCTAAACATGTTTATATAGTGTTTAAGTCTTGGACACGGTGGAATTCTACCCGATACCGGCGTTAGACGGGGTTTTTGGTCGTACCCGATTAAGTTACCGTAACCCGACACGGTAAATTTTAGAATTATTCCGATCACTAAAGTTGGGTGTTAAATTGATTTCTAAATGTATGAAGACACCCATTAAGTCATTTTAGATGCGTACTAATTAATGACTTAATTAAACGGAGAAATCGGAAATCGGAAATCGGAACGACGATCGGTTGCGCGAGTTGATTTATGAAAAAGGTACATTGAAATGAAGCGGAAATTTCGGGTTGTTACAAAAGTACTTCCATATTCATACTTATCAGTACATCATCAGTAAGTTACCATCGGGGTAACATAGGATCATACTACTACAATTTCTAGATAAATGAGTCAGTTCATTCATGAGTTAATACTTATTACTACGAGTACTTATACAACTATACTAGGAAGAAAACATATACAACTATACTAGAAGGAGAACATATACAACTATACTAGAAAGAGAACATATACAACTATACTAGAGGAAGAACATATACAACTATACTAGAGGAAGAACATATACAAATATACTAGAACAGTTCATTTCATTACATATACAAGAATACGTTAACAATTGTGATCCACTGTATCGGAGCATGCCTTAAATGTCATGGCCTGAGTTGTAGCCATAATTCTCTTGGAGGGAGAGCGTGAGTTTGCGTATAGATCTATACTGGATTGACTATCCTATACCTTGCTGCTAGCTACAGCCGGACCTGCAGGTCTGCGGGTGCCAAACGTCATTCTGTTATTACGACCATTCGTATGTCATTGTTACCAGTCGATAGTATGGTGCAATTTATCACATGATACCTTAATATAAATCCGGTTTAAGGTAGTTAGTACAGCATTAGTTCCTATAATACAACACTACAGTACTACATTGATTTACTCCTTACACAATTAGTGATCTTTTCACTTAAACAATTATGTACAAACTATATTTTGAAAATGATAGTTACACTTGAGTAAATTACAAACTTTTACAGTAAACGAACATACAAAGCAGTTAAGCCTTGGTAGAAGGCCACTTTAATAGAAAATATAGGTTTTTCTGAGAGATTCAAACTTTTACAAACACTTACAAACATTTACATACATTTTACAAACTTACACTTGATACATGTTCAAACGTTTTTGCATGACAAATATCGACACTAAAATACTTATGAACTCACCAGCTTAATGCTGATAAACTCTTTCAAAATAACTTGTATTCTCAGGTCATCAGTAGACAGGTACCGAGGCCAGCTTTTGAGAAGATGGAGTGCATCTAAGACTCATCTTATTATTTTGATATACATTAATTTTGGTGTCTATACTGTACAGAACACGCTTGTATTAAAATTATATATTTAATGCAATGGATGATGTTGTTTGCTTATTTACATTTACTGTGTTGTGATACTTTACATGACGTCCTCCGCCCCAGAACGTTTCCGTCGTTCTTGGTTTTGGGGTGTGACAATGTGTATGTCAAAATATAAAAAGAATCTTGAAATTACACCGTCTTCTCAAAACCTGGCCATACGTACACGTTTATGTTGGATTAGATGTCTAAGCCCATAACTATTATTGGTATGTACTTGACCCGAGAGTAGCATGGTCCATTTGGGTTGCATATCATTAGGACAATTTGTTAGGATGGAATTTTGAGAGAAGGTAATTTATGGTTTATTAATATATTATAAGTTATAATATATTAATATGAAATCATATGTTTTAATTAGTATTGATCAATAATTAATTTGGAATTAATTTAGTGATCAAAAGAGACTACTTAAATCTATGGGGACTAATTATGGTAATTAGTTATATTTATATGTAATGGGCTTATGATCCATGTTGGACTAAGTTTATGTATGGATACATAAAGAGTTGGGCCACATGAACCATTGATCATAAAACCCATGGGTATGGATTTGGGTTATACCCATGACCCTTGGAATCCTACATATAAATAGGTTACTCCATAGCCAAAATTACCACTTCTTTTCATAGAGAAATATGGAGGTGTTTTGGAGTATGAAGATTCTCTCTCAAATGTCCACCTTTATCCATGGCGTGTTATGATTCCATTTGAGGCTTCCACACTATTGGGGCTAAGAATTTAAGGTTAAATACATCAAGACTTCAAGCTCCATCAAAAGTTATGTTATCCTGACTAGTATCTTATATGATTTATGTCAAATGTATGGTAGTTGTAGGTTTAGTACCTTGGAAACCATTTGCATGTATAATTAGTGAAAACATAGATCCAAGGTATTTAGGGTTGTATGTGCACCATGGGATGTTGTAGTATACTAAAACCCAACAATGGTATCAGAGTCGTGAGTTATTTTCTAATATATTTGATGCAAATGTATTTTCTTCGAAGTTGAAGAAAAAGGAAAAAAACATGAAGTTTGTCAAATTTTAAGATAATAACTTGATTTTATGAAAAACTAATTATTTGTAAAATTTGAGTCACTTTGCTACAAGAGTTGAATTAGATCAATTTATTAAAAGATAGAATGATGTGATTATTTTTATTTGTTTTAAAAGTTTGATCTAAATGTTTTTAAGGAGTTACAAATTTTGTCATAAAATTTTGGATCTCAAAAGTTTTTTTTTTCAAAGTCATGATCATAAGAGGTTTGAATCTTCCATAAGTTATGGATGTGAAATGTCTCATTCATTAACTCTTTAGATTATGAATTCCAACAGTCTTCAAAGGATAATTGTCAAAGTTTCAAGATTTGTATTAGTTTATATGATTAGCTAATTTCTTGAAAATTGTTGATGTGAATTATCTTTACTTATGTGTTTAATCTAGATCATAGAAAAATTATTTGATTATTGTGTTAATTGGAATATTTGATCTTAATGATTTTTTTATGAACTCCATAATTTTTCTAAAATCATTAAGGTCCTATCCTACCTTTTCCAATTAACACAGTAATCAAATAATTTTTCAATACTTAATCCTCATTATAAAGTAACTATACTTAAGGACCTATCCTACCTTTTCCAATTAACACAATAATCAAATAATTCTCAATCTTAGTTACTTTAGGAAAATGTGAAAATGGTGCTAACCCATGAAATTACACTTTGTACCTTACCAAGTCGTTAGTGGACACTAATAAGGACTAGTAAGAGTGGCAAATGGTGACTTAAGTTTTATCATAGATCGGTAGAGCGCGTGTGGTTAACCGGCATATCGATTAGGTGATTAAATTAAGGGTACCAAGTCAATTTGCATGGTTATTCACACCTTGTTTGTGATCATCGACATCCTAGTCACAAACTTGAGAGGGCATAATCGAGATTCAAATATGCCATTGAAAGTTCAATGTATCTCAATAGATCTAGGAGTTTCAACTCCAATTAAAACTTAATTATATTTCGTTTTTCATGGTGGAAATTGGTAATCGTCATTTACCTACCTTTAAATATTTTATAGCTTGGAATATGGCATCACTCTTCCTAGTTAGAAAATACTTTGTTGGGTCCTAGCCTTAATATTTCATATTGGGTGTTATATTAAGGACTTTAAATCAACTAAACTTGAATTTCACCCATTATAGATGTCTAGTTAAGACAACTATGATCTTGCCAAATCTTTAGGAAAAAGCTTTCCTGATGAAGATGCTATCCCACATGGCAATCAAGGTGAAAGATTAATCCCTTTATTGTGTATTAATGGGAATGGAAATCATGCTTCACTTCCTCCACCTCCTCCAATTATTCTCCCTATCCCACAAGTTCACATACTTGATAAGTTCAAGGTCACTGAATCCCTATTAGCAAACCGGGAGATTCGGGTGTCAAAGTCTCGAGGTAGCTAGCTGTTGACATGGTTCTTCAGTCACACCCTGATGATAGATCAAGACATGACCCTTAATGATCTTACCTATTTTCTTGATAATGCTAAATCAACAATGATTTGGGGCATTAATAAAGTAAATTACATTGGAAGATCTACTTCCAAACCCAGCTGGACATTGACAACGGTGATATTGGAAGTCCAGAAAAGCTTTCTCTACCTAATGGAAAGGGATCGGCCATGGTCAAGTCACTTGACCTAATGGTAAAGAGACTGGCTAAGTCTGAGATTGTCTTGTGTACCATTTACAATGATTCGATATGTTTCTTTTGCCAAAAGAAGGGGCATTGGTTGTGAAGCTGCCAAATATACTTGAAAGTTCATAAGGATGGTAAAAGTCAAAAAAATTGACATTGCTTCAGATAGAAGTCCATTATCTAACTCTATTAAGTTCCTTTTTGGAGATTCTTAGGACATAATGTAATCTAATTACATTTTGGTGTCAAAGGATGCTTGAAGTAAAGAGTATGTTGATTCTGATCGCGAAGATGGATTTCGATCTTATGGTTCATTGATCAAAATTTTGAATTGCTGCTTAAGAGTTATGATATATTGCTTAAGAATAGATAACAACATAGTTTTCATATGTATTTGCGTTGTAAGGATAAGATTTTTTTCCAAAAGTGTTTTAAAATAAAAGAAAAAAGTTTTGATTTTATTTATTTTAAATATCCTTACAATGACATTTGTTAAAACTGTTATTTATATGTTTCCATTAATAAGCAATATTGGAAGATGGATTTGATTCTGTCATTTGTGGTAGTGTCATAATTTACCAAATAAGGAATAAATTCTCATGACCCAAGTTTCAGTTGGATAGAACTTGGAACCGTGCAAGTTGTATTGTAGGATCAATGAGAATTTTCATTTTTGGGAAATTAAGACTAAATCTTTATTCACATGTATGTGTGAGTCAAGTGAAGGATGGGTACACTTAGTTGTGTGCTAGTCAAGTCCACCACAATGAATGATAAGACTATTCGTCATGATTTACTAAAGTTTAGTAAATATGGTTATGCTTACAAGTTTAAGTATAATTCTGGATCATTTGAAGAGTTACAACGATAGGCAAAACGAATGAGAAGAATAAAATTTGGCAGAAGGATAAAAGTTTCTAAAATGTGAAAAGATGAGAGTGTACTTTAGTATCATGTTTTATGATTATCTTAGTGATTAGAAAAACCATATCACAATTGATCCTCTAAGGACACCTTAGTGCATTTGTTTGGCTAAGGAGAGGAATCGTGGATTGTTGAAATGGTTAAATCAAAAGATAAATCATACTTCATTCCAAAATCAAGTCTTAGAGTCATACTCTAAGATTGTAACTTGAGTGATATAAGTTTAAGAAAGGTTTCTAACACTTATCAAATGTAGTGTAACATGTTTCTTACTATTCTACATTTTGGATTGGTAAGTTGTGATATTTTGGATAAGACAAAGACCAACTAAGATCAATTGTGTGAAGTGTTAATCTTGATAAGAATTCTCACCAACTCTTGAATATTTTTCTGTCAAGGAATGGTTCTTGACAAAGAGAATCTTATATGTCAAGAGGACAGTAGGAGTCTTAAAAGAACTTGAGATAACTAATCAAGAGTATTATTAATCACTAGCCCACGACTTGGGGTTTGTAACTTATCGTGTTGACACATTCTTATTTCTGTGACCATTCCAGTTAAAGTTGTCCATGCATGTGAGTTCTAAGAGTTTTTAGTTGTTTGCATAACAACCTGGAAACAATGGTAGGGCCTTGTGCTGCCAGATGGCAAGAAATTAAGATTGAACAAGTTCAGTCCATATGAGTTTATATTTGTCACTAATATTGTCTTGTGATTAAGGTTATGACAAATTCACATCGATAGGAACACTTACACCATAAAGTCTAAGTGTCATAAGGTTTGTCTTCGATTCATGAAAATGATGGAAAGGAAACTCTTTCACTAAGTAGATTTTGAGTAGATAGCAATTGTGAGAATGAAAAAAGGTCTAAACATTATGATTACAGTACCCCTCTTCATAATTGTTTAGACACACATATGAGCTATCTAAGGAAAGGTGTATGTTTTTGATAAAATCATATCAAAGCATCTCGTATCAGAAATCTGAACTTTGGTAAGAAAGTCAATAAAGTATTCATTTCTAGAAGTCCAGTTGATTTCTGGGTACATGTCAAAGCTAGTGGGAGCATAAGTGTTATGCTAGTAAGATAATAATCATTATACTAGTGGGAGCATGATTATTATGTGAAAAATTGCAAGTTAGCAATGTTAATTATTGAAAACAAAAGGTTCAATTCGCTTTGAAAAGTTGTTTTACTATAATTAAGGGAGAGGATTTTATACTTCGTTCCAATTCTACAAGTTTAGATTGAGATTTTAATCAACTTTAGTCAAGGATATATATGAATGTTATGTTGGAATGGTTCCAAATAAGGAAATTCTATATATGTTGCGTTCTCGTAATTCGTTTATGAATACGACATCCCTCTTCATAGTTCGAATTTTGAGAACATGGACAATTAAAATTTTATAGCATGAATCGTATCCCATATGCTTTGTGTGACAACCCGTGATTTATTTTTCATCACAGTAACCCGTTTTCGTTAATAAAGCCGTTAAGTTCCAAAATCCTCCATTAACTTTGTTTTAAATAAATTATTGCGACTTCTATTAATGTTTTAAAAGTTTTGGAATACATTTTAAAACATTAAAATATTTTCTATTTCATTTAGAAAATATTTTGTTTTATTTAAGTCGTAATTACGACAACTTTATCGGGTGCGACCAAAAGCATCGTATAACATCGGTATCGGGTAAAATTCCACCGTGTCCCAAACTTTCAGCATATATAAGCTTGAGAGAGCCTCATTTGAAGCTTTTTCACTATATCTCTACTTTCTATCACTACTCTCTCTCTCTCTCTCTCTCTCTCTCTAGAACTCGAAATTGGTCCAAAAACCCTCATTTCAAGCATCATTTGGAAAGCAATCCATCCAAAACTTGTTGTTGAACTTGAATAGCATGCAAATTCATGTTGAAAACACTCAAAACACATGTGAACATGTGTTTACGGTTTGGGGACCCTCCCAAAACCGTGAACACCTCTCATGAGGGTTTTTATGCCATAAAACCCTTCCAAACCTCATTTAGGGCTTGGATTCGACTTAGAAACTTGCATGCATGAACTAAGGACCCCAAAATCATGACATTTGATGTATGAACATGAGTTTATGGCCCAAGAACCTTCTTGGACCGTAAACCCCCATGCATGAACCATAAACGCCTGTTAAGGTGTTAAAAATGCCCTTAAACACCACCAAAAGCTTCCAAACGTGTCTAGGACCTTCTACTCCATCATTTGAAGCACCAAATCATACAAGAAGGGACCAAACATGATTTTACGGTCCAATAACATGCTTGGACTGTTAACCCTCATTCATAGACCTTAAACACCTTTCAGGGTGTTAGTTTGCCCGAAAACACCTCCAATGAACTTCCATGAGTGCATAGAACCTTATAACCCTTCAAGAAATGCACCAAAACATTCATAAATGGGAAAAACTAGAGTTTATAGTCCAAGAACATTCTTAGACTGTAAACTCATCTTCCTAGACCATAAACACCCCCAAAGGGTGTTTAAGTGCCCTTATCACCTTGAATGGCCTGTATGTTGGACTAGAATCACATGTGATTAACCTACACACACCAATACCCATGAATCATGGAAAAACATGAGTTTACAGTTGTAAACTCATGTGTTTAAGGTAGTAAACTCCCCAAGAACATCTTCATAGACCGTAAACTCCATTTCCAAGGCCATTTCAAGTCCCGATCACTTCCTAAACCATGGAATTAACCCTAGAACTTTCCCGTGTGCATTGTAAGACTATTTGGCAATCAAGAACACACCAACCATGAGTTTATAGCCGTAAAATCATGGGGATATGGTCAATGGACCGTAAAATCCTCAAAGCGTTTACTTTTGAAGACTAAACTCCATATCTAGCTCCTACACATCCATAGATATCACCCAGGTCACTCCGAACACTTGAATTGATGTGTTTTCATGTCTCAAAGTGTATATTAATATCTAATTAGTGGTTCAAAGTGTAATTAGATAAAATTTTGTATCATTTCATATTACATAGGAACCTCGCGTGTTATCAAGCCCCGAACCGACACATAGCATCCAAACCGACACATTTTCTCGTCTGGTGAGTTCATACCCCTACCCTTTTTCAATGTTTTTCACTGTTTTCAGGGGGAATACAAGCAAAGTACAAGGAATACTTATACTCAAAAGTTGTATTATATGTGTTATATTTCATATTACATATGCTTTTAACACTGACAATCATAATAGATAAACGTGGAACTTACAGAACATACTATCGTATTATCTGTGAAAAACATTATAAATTTTTGTATTTTATATTTCCACAAATGGTTTCCCACATCATAACAGTTAAAAGAATAATATTTGAACTTTAAACATGAAACTTATAACATTGTTTTGTCCTCGGTAACACTCCACAGAGATACGCGAGTGGAGGATAGTCATTTGATATTTCTGTATTATTACTAGTAAATTTGTTATAGTTATAAATTGGAGACACGTCCTCGGAGAACACTCCACAGAGCTACGCGAGTGGAGGACTGTTGTGACAACCCGAAATTTCCATTCTGCACAAACCATATGAAGCCAATAGAAGTTAGAACAGTTACAGTGAAATTCCAGACTTTGGGTATAAGTTTGAGTATTTCAGGTTAGCACTTAAAGAGATATCAGGAGAGTAGATGTACTAAGGTTTTGTGCAACACTGTTATTCCAATACTCTATGATATTAGAGTTCATTCCAGGCATAAAATATTTTCTACCAAAAATCTCAGGACTATATATAGAAATCTGAACCATATTCATCCATTAGTTACATTTCCAACTAGAGAAAAGCCAAATTCTCTCTCACGGATCTTCGGGTTTTCATCCAAAATCGTGAGTACCTTTCTCTAGTTGTATTATATGGCTTATAATGTGCTTAATAACATCAATTTCATAACAAAACAACTAGATTTGTGAGTTTACCGCCCAAGAACACCTTGGGGAGTAAACTCCTAAAAAGATGCCTAGTCCTTCCCCCGTGATTTGCAACTACCTTAGGATTGTATGCTAGTGTGTATATGACTTGAAATCACCCCAAGAACACCAAAGTTTAGGTGTTCACGGCCCAAGAAGTTCTTGGACCGTGAACTCCAAAAACAAGGACCAAAGAGTGCTTTTAACACTCTTAAAGCTTTGGACAATTACCTATATTTACTCCTAGTTAATTTAAGCTCTTTAAAACATTAAATATCCCTCCCAAAGTGAGATTATGGCCCTAATATGGTTTATGGGCCGTGAACATCAAACAAGGGCACCAAAGTGTGCTTAAGGCCTTCATTTGCCTTAGATAAATGTCTAGAACCTATCCTACATGTGCATGGGACTTGAAAAGCATAAAAACACCCCTTCCATGAGAGTTTATGGCAGTAAACTCAAAAGGAATTGGCCTTGGGGCCGTAAACTCCTCAAAGGAGGTTATTAGTGTTCTAAACCTTCCAAGAATTAATCCACCAAGTTGGAATGCTTCTAGGGATCAATTAGAGCTTCAAAACACAAAATGACACCAAGCTTAGGAGTTCACAGCCATAAACTCAAGGGTTTACAACCATAAACTCCTTGTGTGATGTTTATGGAAGAGTAAACTCATGTATAGGGTCCTTTGGAACCCTAAACCCAATTGCCTTGTCCCAAAACAACTTAGATGCAATCCTTAAGGCTTATAACAATTATATAAAGTGTTTATTATGTTCTAGGATGTCTTAACATTTACAATTAGTAGTTTAAAACTAATTGGGTGCATATATGTGTGATTATATGTTCATTAGGATCATAGTGTGTGTATAAGTCCTCACTTGACACTTAACAATCCGACACCGTTCAGTACATCCAAACCACCATCTACAGGTGAGTTTATACCCCCTTAGTCAATGTTTTAACTGTTTTTAAATGTTTTATGGGGGGAGGGATACAAGTAGAATTATGCTAGTTACTATACCAATCACATGTGATTAGTAAGCAGCATTCAAATGATTGGCTACTCATTAGCCATTTTACCAAACAGTTTCCTTCAAATGATTTTCATAAACATTTTATATGATTAAAACTCCTTATTAAGTTGTACACTTTACTCTGTACGCTTCATTTCAAAGTCATTTATAATTGTGTTTCAAACAAATGTTCTTTTATACTTAAACTGTTTTATCAAACCCACGCTTTCAAACCATTTTATAGATTGACATCAAGTTGATCGTTTATTAGATAATAATTATGTTCAAACGTTTTACCAAAATTATTTTATGCTTTTATATTATCAATTGCATGCCTATATATGTATAGTTATATAAGAAATGTTTAAAAGACTTAGGAAGGCTATCCACTGTATTTCCTTTTCGCGCGTGAGATGTGGTCTGGTGGGATATCGGGTACCTGTCCGAAGGTCATTTAAATATTAGTTATATATCAAGTGTACATATATAGTCATAAAGGTTCTTCCAGTTCATTCGATACCCTTGGGTAGCAAGGGTATACATCCATGTCCATACGTACCAGTTAGATTACTAGTAAACTACCATAGGGGTAGTTTAGGAAGATACTAGAACTATTATTAGAACACGATATCATACAATGAGTCAGTTCATTCATGAGTCAATACTTGCTAGATAGAGAGAGAACACACGTTACAGCTAGCACACGTAGAACATTCACATGAGTACATTTACACGATTACATTTACATGATTACATTTACATGAGTACATTTACATAAACACGCTTACATGAGTACATTTACATAGATAATATATGATGAGTTATTATTACAATTTATATGTATAGATTACGTTATAAAATCCTCATTCTTATCTTTACCTTGTGATACAATCACATAATCGACGAGATAGATTGGATTTAATATCCTAGTACCAAAGGATACTTTGTGGGACTAACCATTCCTATAGCCACTGTTAGCTATAGAGGATAATGAACATCTATAGATGCCTACGGTTGATACCATTACAGATATACTTTCAGGGATTAACTATTCCTACACCCATTTGTTAGCAACAGAGGTAAATGTACATCTACGGATGTCTTAAGTTAACACTGTTATTTACCCTAGTACCAAAGGGTAATACTTAGGTTAGTTATATTATTACCTTTATTTTGTGACTCATTCACATAATCGATGAGGTGAATTATATTTGAGTATCCTAGTACCAAAGGATACAATTTCTTATAATAATAATAATAGTAACAAAGTCGGGTCTTGGTAGAAGGCTACATTCAGAGCAGTTAGGTCTTGGTAGAAGGCTACATTCAGAGCAGTTAGGTCTTGGTAGAAGACTCCATTTTATAATAGTAAGAATCATAGGGATTTCGAGGGTTTTTCAAACGTTTACAGTTGCTCTACAAACATTTTCATACTTATACGAGCTTTCTGTCAAAACAACATCTAGTCTTTAATTACTAGTTTTACAAATTAAGACACATTAATACTTATGATCTCACCAGCTTTAAAGCTGATACTCTCTTTCAAAATAACTTGTATCCTCAGGTCAACGATAGACAGGTACCGATGCAAGGTTTAGAGAAGATGGAGCCCGATCAAGACTCATCTTTTATTTTGATTGTACTTTAGTGTCTATATTAAAATTTGATAGAGCACACTTGTATTAAAATTATATTATTAATGCAATGGATGATGTTGTTGCTTGTTTACTACTTTTCATTATTGTTATACTGTACATGACATCCTCCGCCCCAGAATGTTTCCGCCGTTCTTGGTTTTGGGGTGTGACAGATTGGTATCAGAGCCTTGTTTATAGTGAATTAAGTATATCAACCTGAATTAAGTATATCAACCCATAAAAGATATACTAACTATAAATACAATGGGATTAAAAATACTTCGACCAAGGGTTTATACTTTAAATAATAAAATATTTAATTAATTATATGTGCCTACATTCATGCTAAAATCAGTGTCTCTAGGACAGTACAAAACAATTACGATTGTTGGGCAACACAGGTGGACTTAGAGACATATAGTCGAAACTGGGAAGATATAGCCCGATCACCTATATTATCCGAGGGTTGACTAGCATGTGCCTAAGTGTAGTTGTGTGGTTGCGACAAGTCTAAAATCTTACCAACCCTACCATAATGAGAACACTAGAACATAACATTAAACTTAAAATACTATAGGAGTATTTGGTGTTACTATAAGTACTTTATACTTTAGAACTAAAATGGGATCTTCATTACTATGTTGATAGTTGCTAACTGGATACACTAAGGCTATATGTAATTAGGATGTTATAGACTTAGAATCAGTGAAAATTTTACTTTACCCCTATTATGTGTGAATTTGGAGTTAATGTCACTTATTCGAAGGCCTATCCTGCTTCGATTACATATAACTCGTATTCACTTCACAAATAGCGATGTAACTAATGAAGATTTTATAAATAATTATCTAGATAGTTTTGTCTAATAATTATTTTCATACCCCAATTCTCGTGTAGATAACATGGTTGGACTCAATCCCCACGACAACCAATACCTTCCAAACGAAGTCATTGCTGGATGGTTTGGAGAAGAACCAGAGAATGATCGTCCGATTCCTTTGAATGATCACCATGATGAAGACCTTTCGGATGGTGCTAACTACGAACCCGAGGTTGAGAACCTACCCCAGGCAGCTCCCGTTCCAATTCCTAACCCTCGTCCAACTTTTCATGGCCCAACGCCTCCATGGGTTGAATGTTTGGGAACATGGAGCGAAGATCAAGATCAACCTATTCCGTTTAATGGAGACCGAAGCTTCTACAACGTAAATGAAGGGAGCACAGCAGATAGAGTTATACCAATCTTGATCCGTAGAGTTTCCCAAAACGAAATTCAGGGCAGGACAGCTCTACGTAGGATCGCGGAAGTTGACACCAATGGAGGGATTCATATCCTTTGCACCAACAACCTTGAACATGCTCGCGAGACATCTAAGAGAAACCACAAAACCATGCTGCAAGCACTAGCTGAAACCCGAGCCGAAGTCATTGAGCTCCGAGTACGTCAGAGGGTATACGAAAGATACCTGCTTGATATGGAACGTCAACTGGCTAAACTGAGAGTTCACCAGAGGGATTACCGTCGCCAGTAATAGATGTTTTACTTTATTTTTCCTTGTTAAAAGGAATTGTTTTCTGTCTATGCTCGGAATGGCATTTTCTATGAAATTATCTTGTACCGTATGTACTTTTGGTTAGGTCTTTTTTCTGTCAAGGACTATCCTCTCTAGATATGATGTAAGACCTTTTTACAAGGTCATTTTCCCGAAATTTTATGTCATGAATATCAAAGATATTGACAGTCGACTAACTTCTGTGCCATTCTTTATTCAAATACTCATATCATACTTTTAATTGAGTCTATCTGAAACATACTTTAGTCAAGTCATTGGACTATAGTAATTTAACTTCGGAGACATTTCCAAGTCTATTTTAGTGGTTGGATCATGTTATTCACCAACCATCGATACCCCGGCTTGAATGAAAAATGTCTTGAGACCATTTTACGAACTTACTCTCCCTCTGTACTAGGGCTGCATCATAGGGATGTAGGTCAAACTCACGAGAACATACTTCTATTCTTTTCATAAACAGTTGAATTAAGTCTAGGTTCAACCATGCTCGCTCACAAATTCATTTTCTTTTCGTGAAACAGAATCATGTCGCCAAAGAAAAACGATCCACCCATCAACCAAGCACCGACCCTTCAGATTGATGCAGCTACCTTTCAGGCTGCAGTCTCGGCTGCCGTGTCAGCTATTCTGACCCACCTTCACGCTAATAACGCGAATGTTAGTGGAGCTGTTAACAACAATGCTAATCCAGGTGACAACCCAGTACCTCCACAAGCAACAAACTACCACGATACCCCGAGTTCCGAGACCAAGAGTAACAAACGGAAGTTTTGGGCCAAAAAGAAGGACAAATCGCTTCGACGGGCGAATAAGAAACAACCACCGGTAACGACCTTCATAGCTACGACATCTGCAACTCCTACTACCATTCCTTCTGGTGTCCCAATTGTCCCTACACCAGCCATGCAATATGCTGGAAACTTACCAAAATGCTATGAGTATAGCTTTCATCATCTGGGTAGTTGTTGTCTGTTACTCTGTTTTAAGTGCAACAGGAATGGACATACTACCAGCTGCTGCAGGATCCAGATCCAACACATTACTTCAACCACCAATATCCAAACCTCTCAGATATGCCATCTATGTGGCATCATGGGACACTTCAAAAGGGACTGTCCAGTAGAGAAGGACAATGACGAATCCGGAGCGTTTGACCTCAGAATGGAGAGAGGCAGTTAAGGACCCGAATATAGTATAGGTTCCTCCAAATCGTCAGTATTTTGTATGTTCAAAAACATGTTTAAAACTAGTGCAACTAGAGTCTTATCTTTTGCGGGATCCTGTCGATATAGGGATGCTCATACTGTGTATACTTGTCTTTTGTAGTATATCTTATTCGCATCAATACTCTTGTAGTAAATCTGAAGTACTGTAACTCTATTCATGGTTGCACGGTTGTTTTGGTTTGTAAACGTTTTTATGTTCAAATCTAATGTCTTTAAGTTTCTGTATGATTCCGACATTATCATACGACTCGATTCAATTTGATCCTCACAAAAACAGCTTCATACGTACATCTCTTTGTCAGTAAACATAGTTTTAGCGAAGCCGTCATATCAGAACACCGAAGTACTCATGCAGGGAGCACCTCATAGTTCTTTTCTTTTTCGAAGAAATCCCTGAAGTACCACTCGTATAGTACGTCAAGTTCAATCCAAAGATCCATACGGTTAATCTAGCGTTGAAGAATGTATACATAGGGGCGATATGTAATTAAGGTTCTACAGGTTTAGAATTGATGATTCCGCTTTAACTTCTTTTTCCTCGATAGGATGTGAGCTTAAAGAAGAATCAGTTATTCGACTAACTTTTCAATCTTAATTATATACGACTCGTATACACGAGATTGTGATTGTGAAACCATGTATGAATTCCAATATGAACTTCAGGACAGAGAACTGCCCAAGACGACAAGTATCGCATCGTCATGTGAACAAACTTAGAACCCAGTACGACTTCTGTAAACATATTGCCCTCCAGTCTAAACACCTACGAAGATACAAGAACAGCCCGGACAACTTAGCGAACTACACAGAAATAGAATGAGAAGACTAGGCTTCTCACGCTGGAGAACCCCGGTCATATTCTTTCAGAGATCGACGGATTGCATTGTATGTACCTCGACTATCGAGGACTCCGTCAAGATTATCCAGTAGAAATCGTTATCTCTGCCTCGCATAAATGATTTGGTTGAGCAAACACAAGGAAAGAATTACTTTCAGAAATGGATCTGATATCCGAATATCACCAGTTCGAGTGTTAGGGAAGGATGTCCGGAAGACTACCTTCCAAACTCTATGCGAACACTTCAAATCCGTAATAATACCCCTCGGATAGGACTAATACGCCCATAGTTTTCATCAGCTAAATGAGTAGGGTACGTCTTTCTTACTTGGATCAGTTCGTCATTTCTCCATGTAATGACTTACTTATCTACCCTCGTAGTGAGAAGAAACCCATGGAAACAATACCTTCAGAGGTACTTTTCGCAAAGTTCTCTATGCACGAGTTTTGAAATTGAAGAGTCACATTTCCATGACACACTGTTAGTGATGTGGGAAATTTTGAGTACTCTTACAATTTGTCAAAACCGTTGAGAATTTGTCGACACCAGAGATGCCGACAGTCATTCGCCAAATTCTAGGTCTTACAGACCTACTGTCATAGTTCATCCAAAACCCCTCGCAAATCACAGGAAATCGTACGACCTTGACCCAGCAAGGAGTGGCCCTTGACTGGGAAGTTAAACAAGAAAAGGAAACCTTGGAGATTCCAAATTAGAGACCAAGTTCTTTAGGAAGTCTCACTCTGGGAACGACTTAATATGCTTCGTAAAGTGTGGAAAGTAAATCCAAGATGGATAAGACCTCGGAGATTCTTACCAGAATCGGTCCTGTATCTCACAGACTAGATCTACTCCACGAACTCAGTAATGTACATTCTACTCTTCGCGTCTCGATCGTGAAACCATACCTTTCTGTTAGGACTCTAGTAAGTCCACTCGCCGAGATCCTCGCCTCCGTATTAGAACCGTAGTGACCCTCGACCGAGAGGTCAAGCGGACAAAGCAACGTCGGTGCCAGTTACTAAAGGTTCCTTGGGATACCAACCGAGAACCCGATTTCACTTAGGAGCGCTAGAACCAATCAATTAGGAAGTTTCCTCCTCACGATTCTATCATTCATACCTACTTCCTTATCTAAATTCTAATTTCGGGATGAAATTCCCTTTAACAAGGGGATGATGTGACAACCCGAAATTTCCATTCTAAACAAACCATATGAAGCCAATAGAAGTTAGAACAGTTACAGTGAAATTCCAGACTTTGGATATAAGTTTGAGTATTTCAGGTTAGCACGTAAGGAGATATCAGGAGAGTGGATGCACTAAGGTTTTGTGCAACACTGTGATTCCAATACTCTATGATATTAGAGTTCATTCCGGGAATAAAATATTTTCTACAAAAAATCTCAGGACCATATATAGAAATCTGAACCATATTCATCCATTAGTTACATTTCCAACTAGAGAAAAGCCAAATTCTCTCTCACGGATCTTCGGGTTTTCATCCCAAATCGTGAGTACCTTACTCTAGTTGTATTATGTGGCTTATAATGTGCTTAATAACATCAATTTCACAACAAAATAAATAGATTCGTGAGTTTACCGCCCAAGAACACCTTGGGGAGTAAACTCCTAAAAACATGCCTAGTCCTTCCCCCGTCATTTGTAACTACCTTAGGCTTGTATGCTAGTGTGTATATGACTTGAAATCACCCCATGAACACCAAAGTTTAGGTGTTCACACCAAAGAAGTTCTTGGACCGTGAACTCCAAAAACAAGGACCAAAGAGTGCTTTTAACACTCTTAAAGCTTTGGACAATTACCTATATTTACTCCTAGTTAATTTAAGCTCTTTAAAACATTAAATATCCCTCCCAAAGTGAGATTATGGCCCTAATATGGTTTATGGGCCGTGAACATCAAACAAGGGCACCAAAGTGTGCTTAAGGCCTTCATTTGCCTTAGATAAATGTCTAGAACCTATCCTACATGTGCATGGGACTTGAAAAGCATAAAAACACCCCTTCCATGAGAGTTTATGGCAGTAAACTCAAAAGGAATTGGCCTTGGGGCCGTAAACTGCTCAAAGGAGGTTATTAGTGTCCTAAACCCTTCCAAGAATTAATCCGCCAAGTTGGAATGCTTCTAGGGATCATTTAGAACTTCAAAACACAAAATGAAGCCAAGCTTAGGAGTTCACAGCCGTAAACTCAAGGGTTTACGACCGTAAACTCCTTGTGTGATGTTTATGGAAGAGTAAACTCATGTATAGGGTCCTTTGGAACCCTAAATCCAATTGCCTTGTCCCACAACAACTTAGATGCAATCCTTAAGGCTTATAACACTTATATAAAGTGTTTATTATGTTCTAGGATATATTAACATTTACAATTAGTAGTTTAAAACTAATTGGGTGCATATATGTGTGATTATATGTTCATTAGGATCATAGTGTGTGTACAAGTCCTCACTTGACACTTAACAATCTGACACCGTTCAGTACATCCAAACCACCATCTACAGGTGAGTTTATACCCCTTAATCAATGTTTTAATTGTTTTTAAATGTTTTATGGGGGGAGGGATACAAGTAGAATTATGCTAGTTACTATACCAATCACATGTGATTAGTAAGCAGCATTCAAATGATTGGCTACTCATTAGCCATTTTACCAAACAGCTTCCTTCAAATGATTTTCATAAACATTTTATATGATTAAAACTCCTTATTAAGTTGTACGCTTTACTATGTTCGCTTCATTTCAAACTGATTTATAATTGTGTTTCAAACAAATGTTCTTTTATACTTAAACTGTTTTATCAAACCCACGCTTTCAAACCATTTTATAGATTGACATCAAGTTGATCATTTATTATATTATAATTATGTTCAAAGGTTTTAGCAAACTTATTTTATGCTTTTATATTATCAATTGCATGCCTATATATGTATAGTTATATAAGAAATGTTTAAAGACTTAGGAAGGCTATCCACTGTATTTCCTTTTCGCGCTTGAGATGTGGTCTGGTGGGATGTCGTGTACCCGTCCGAAAGTCGTTTAAGTATTAGTTATATATTAAGTGTACATAAATATATATATATATATATAGATATATATATATATATTCATAAAGGTTCTTCTAGTTCATTCAGTACCCTTGGGTAGCAAGGGTATACATCCATGTCCATACGTACCAGTTAGATTACTAGTAAACTACCATATAGGTAGTTTAGGAAGAAACTAGAACTATTATTAGAACACGATATCATACAATAAGTCAGTTCATTCATGAGTCAATACTTGCTAGATAGAGAGAGAACACACGTTACAGCTAGCACACGCAGAACATTTACATGAGTACATTTACATGATTACATTTACATAAACACACTTACATGAGTACATTTACATAGATAATATATAATGAGTTATTATTACAATTTATATGTATAGATTACGTTATAAAATCCTCATTCTTATCTTTACCTTGTGATACAATCACATAATCGACGAGATAGATTGGATTTAATATCCTAGTACCAAAGGATACTTTGTGGGACTAACCATTCCTATAGCCACTGTTAGCTACAGAGGATCATGAACATCTACGGATGCCTACGTTTGATACCATTACAGATATACTTTAAGGGATTAACTATTCCTACACCCATTTGTTAGCAACAGAGGTAAATGTACATCTACGGATGTCTTAAGTTAACACTGTTAGTTACCGTAGTACCAAAGGGTAATACTTAGGTTAGTTATATTATTACCTTTATTTTGTGACTCATTCACATAACCGATGAGGTGAATTATATTTGAGTATCCTAGTACCAAAGGATACAATATCTTAAAATAATAATAATAGTAACACAGTCGTGTCTTGGTAGAAGACTACATTCAGAGCAGTTAGGTCTTGGTAGAAGGCTACATTCAGAGCATTTAGGTCTTGGTAGAAGACTCCATTTTATAATAGTAGGAATCATAGGGATTTCTAGGGTTTTTTTAAACGTTTATAGTTGTTCTACAAACATTTTCATATTTATACGAGCTTTCTTTCAAAACAATGTCAAGTATTTAGTTATTAGTTTTACAAATTAAGACACATTACTACTTATGATCTCACCAGCTTTAAAGCTGATACTCTCTTTCAAAATAACTTGTATCCTCAGGTCAACGATAGACATGTACCGATGCAAGGTTTAGAGAAGATAGAGCCCGATCAAGACTCATCTTTTATTTTGAATGTACTTTAGTGTCTATATTAAAATTTGATAGAACACACTTGTATTAAAATTATATTATTAATGCAATGGATGATGTTGTTGCTTGTTTACTACTTTTCATTGTTGTGATACTGTATTAGACGTCCTCCGCCCTAGAATGTTTCCGCCGTTCTTGGTTTTGGGGTGTGACAACCGCCCCCCGTAACCAGAATCTCTTAGATAGGGAGCGTGACTTGAGCGTATAGATCTATACAGGGCTGACTACCCCACACCTGACTGCTAGCTACAGTCGAACCGAATGGTTCAAGGGTGACGAAAGTCATAAAGGGTGATGGACTACTTATTGCCATAATTAGTCTATCGTATGGTCATGGAACTCGCAATTTGGATAACAGATATTTACTTTTTAGTAATAATGGATTTCAGTAACTAGTTTACTTTGTAGTTATTAGTTTTATATACGTGTGAAAACTAATACATTTTCAGTATACATCTTTTACATTACATTTTGGATTGGTGAACTAACATACACTTTACAAGGATAATCAGGTTTTCAGTATACATCTTTCACATTACATTTCAGATCGGTAGCCAACATTTAGGAAAATATGGGATTTTCCTGGGATAACAATTATACATAACCAAAACCGTGAAACATAACAGATAACTAAACTTTACATTAAAGAAAATATGGGATTTTCTTGGGTCATAACTTTTTCAGAAATCGAAAGGAAACTCGTACATTTTCAGAAAACAAAACCACTTATGAACTCACCAGCTTTATGCTGATTTTTAAAATTCTTGTATTCTCAGGTTCGCATTAGACAGGTAACCAATGATCCTTTTTTCGAAGACGAACTACACCGAAGACACGTCTTTCTTTTGTTCATATATATACATATGTATCACACTTGTACAACTTTACTTTTGAACAAATGTAAATTTTCATATGTAATGTATTGGTTGTTTACTTTGCTTACTATGTGCATTGGATTTGATACTCAACGTGGAGTCCGCCCCAGAAATGTTTTCACCTTGGTTTTTGGGGTGTGACAGATTGGTATCAGAGCCCTTTTTTATAGTGAATAATGTATACCAAACCTTACATGGTATAAAAATATAAACATTAAGGTGCCTAAGTGCTCTGAACTAAAAGTATACTTCAAAGTATAAGTATTATCAAAAGTATACAAGTATACCTAACCGTCAAGATCCGTAACTACAAGTAGAACAAAATATAAGTAAATGGGTGTTGTACGTTGCGGTTAAACTTGGGCAGTTATGTAGTCGTTTCTAGGATCAATATAGCCTGGCCAACTATATTCATTCGAGACACGTCCAACATGTGCTTGGGAGTAACTGTGGTGTTCAGCATGCCTAAAACTTACCCTAATACCCCAAACATCAAACCATAGTCGTAACGCATCATAAAATACTATGGGAGTATTTCTCGAGCCAATCCTTTGCAGAGATCCTTATTCAAGCGTTGTTCCCTAATCATTCTTTTAGCGATAATTTATCTTTTTTGATAACTCTTTCCTGCTTTATCGCTTATTCAGAATATATATCTGTCATATCTCTTGATTCAATTCAGAGGACTCACCATCCTCTATTTCCTGATCTTATTAGACTAAGATGCATCCAAGAAAGAGACCCAACTCAAAGACCAACAACCCTCCGCCACCACCTTCTCCTCAAATTGATCTTGTAACACTACAGATAGCTATTACTGTTGCAGTGAAAGCTGTCATGTCACAAATGAACCCCAGTAGTTCAGGAGGTGGTCCCTAACCCCAAAATCCAGGATATAGCCAAGGACACCGAAAGGGGGGTTCTTATAAAGATTTCATGAGCACGAAACCCACGTCCTTTGATGGCACTGGAGGTGTCATTTCCCTCACCCGATTGTTCATGAAAATCGAATCCATTTTTGAAATCTGTGCCTGTTCTGACTCCGACAAAGTAAACTTCGCAGCCTGTACCTTTATCGACAAAGCGCTGTATTGGTGGAACGGCCGAGTCAAATCCCTAACTCTACCTGTAGCCAATGCTATGGGTTGGGAATCCATGAAAGAACTGCTTCTAGTGGAGTACTGCCCTCTGGGCGAAATACAGAAGTTAGAGCACGAGCTCTGAAACCTGAAGATGAAGGGTTCCAATATTTCCGCACACACCTCGAGGTTTGATGATTTGGCACTACTCTGTCCAGGAATGGTTACCCCGGAGAGTAAAAAGATAGAGAGATTTATTTGGGGGCTGACCCAACCGACCAAGGGAAACGTCCTCTCCGTGAGGCCGGATACTTATGACAGTGCTAAAAGTTTTGCCCAGACCCTGATTGACCACAATGATGAAGTTGAGGGAACAACCACCACTCCTGAACTGACTAAGACAAGTGGTGAGAAGAGAAAGTTCTGGAATAAGAAGAAAGGTCAATCTTCTCAAGGATCTTCAAAGAAACAGCAGACAGTAGCAGTCCATGCTGCTACTACCCCTGTTGCTGCTGCTTCTGTTGTGGGATCCACAGCTCAAACACTCCTACCAGTAGGTATGCTGGTATCCTTCCTCTGTGTGAAAAGTGCAAATACCGCCATATCCCTGACCCCTGTCGTGATCTGTCATGCACCAACTGTGCTAAAAAGGGGCACACGACTCGACTCTGCAAGGCACCATCCCAATCTGCAAATCAATCTTCTGGAGCAGGTGTTGGTCAAGCCTTGTATAATTGTGGAGAAGTTCGGCATTACAAGAGGAACTGCCCCAAAAAAGCGATAGCTGATAATACCGGGAGAGTCCTAGCCATGGGATGGGAGGAGGCAGTCGCCAATCCCACTGTTGTTTCGGGTACGTTCCTTCTCGACAACACTTATGCTAGAATTCTTTTCGATGCGGGTGCTGAAAGAAGCTTTGTTAGTCATTCGTTAAAACATAATCTTAAACCTAATCCCCAACCATTAACCGAAACGTTTACCGTCGAGATAGCTAACGGTGAGAAAGAAAGCGCTCGCGATATATTCTTAGACTGTACACATACCCTAAACGATCATTCATTTCCTATTTATCTTATGCCAGTCTCCATAAAGGGATTTGATGTTATCATTGGCATGGATTGGTTGAGTCCCAATCATGCTGATATCCTTTGCTACGAAAAATCCATCCGTCTCAATCTTCCTACGGGTCAAACTCTCATGATCTATGGCAATAAACTCAGCTCCAACCTTCACATCATTTCCTGCATCAAAGCTTAGAAACTCTTGCGAAAGGAATGTCAAGCATTCTTAGCCCATGTAATCCACGAGAAACAGGAAATTAAAGACCTCGCGAGCATCCCCGAAGTCTATAACTTTCCTAATGTCTTTCCAGAGGAGCTCCCAGGAACTCCTCCCGAACGTCAGGTCTAATTTCGCATTGACCTAATTCCTGGAGCTACCCCCGTAGCCAAGTCTCCATATTGCCTAGCTCCAGCAGAAATGCATGAGTTATCCAGCCAACTCAACGAGTTACTCAGCAAAGGGTTCATCAGACTGAGTTCCTCACCCTGGGGAGCTCCGACTTTATTTGTAAAGAAGAAAGATGGATCCTTCCGGATGTGTATCGACTACCGTGAGTTGAACAAGTTCACCGTCAAAAACCGATATCCCCTTCCGTGAATAGATGACCTCTTCGATCAACTTCAGGGAGCCTAATATTTCTCGAAGATAGACCTTTAGTCAGGGTACCATCAGCTACGAGTTCATGAGAGTGATATTTCCAAAATAGCCTTCAGGACTCAGCATGGATACTACGAGTTCGTAGTGATACCCTTCGGTCTAACCAATGCACTGACACTGTTTATGGACCTGATGAACCGGGTGTGTCGCCTTTTTTGGACAAGTTCGTCATTGTGCTCATTGATGACATACTTGTCTACTCCAGAATCGAAGAAGATCACAAACAACAGTTGAGATCAGTGTTGGAAACCCTTAGATCCGAGAAGTTGTACGCAAAATTTTCCATGTGTGAATTCTGGATCCGGAAGGTAACTTTCCTTGGTCATGTGGTAAGCAAGGAGGGTATTCATGTGGATCCTTCCAAGATTAAAGCGATAGGGAATTTGTCGGCACCATAGACACCCACAGAAATCCGTCAATTCTTGGGTCTCGCCGGCTATTATCGGAGATTCATCCAGAATTTTTCCAAAATCGCCAAACCCCTAACCACTCTAACACAGAAAGGTATACCCTTTTGTTGGAGTGAAAAGAAAGAATCAATGTTCCAGATATTAAAGCAAGCCTTGTGCAGCGCGCCAGTTCTATCCCTACCCAAAGGGACAGAAGACTTCGTTGTCTATTGAGATGCATCTAATCAGGGCTTAGGCTGTGTGCTTATGCAAAGAGGAAAAGTAATTGCTTATGCCTCAAGACAACTGAAGGCACACGAGGCCAACTACGCCACGCATGAATTGGAGTTAGGAGCCGTAGACTTTGGACTGAAGATTTGCAGACATTATCTCTACGGAACCAAGTGTACGATCTTCATTGAACATAAGAGCCTGCAGCACATCCTCAATCAGAAGGACTTAAACATGAGGCAACGGCGATGGGTAGAGGTGCTTAGTGATTATGAGTGCGAGATCCGCTACCATACCGGCAAGGCCAATGTGGTAGCAGATGCCCTTAGTCGAAAGGAAAGTTCAAGCCATAAAGCGAGAACACTGACGATAACTATCCATTCCCATTTATCCATGCAAATCCGAGACGCCCAGATTGAAGCCCTCAAACCAGAGAACGTGTCAAGCGAAACCTTGAGGGGAATGGAAAAGAAACTTGAGATCAGAGGTGACGGAGTTTACTGTTTCATGGATTGAATCTGGATTCCAAAGTACGGAGGATTCAGGGAGATTTTTATGGAGGAAGCACACAAGACCAGATACTCTGTTCACCCAAGTTCGGACAAGATGTGCCTAGATCTCAAGAAACAATATTGTGGCCAAACATGAAAGCCGAGATCGCTACATTCGTGAGCAAGTGCTTGAATTGCGCCAAAGTGAAAGTTGAGTACCAGAAACCCTCGGGTCTGCTCCAGCAACCCGAGATACCCGAGTGGAAATGGGAGATGATTACCATGGATTTCATTACCAGGTTACCCAAATGTCCGAGTGGGTACGATACCATTTGGGTAATTGTCGATCGTTTGACCAAGTCCGCTCACTTCATCTCGATTAAAGAATCGTTCAAGATGGAAAGACTTGCGCGGATCTACATCCAGGAGGTAGTCCGATTGCATAGTGTACCTGCGTCTATTATCTCTAATCGAGATAGCAGGTTTACCTCAAGATTTTGGCAGTCTCTTCAAAAGGCTCTTGGAACTAAACTAGACATGAGCACGGCTTATCACCCTCAGACCGACGGACAGAGTGAGAGAACTATCCAAACCCTGGAAGACATGCTTAGGGCATGTGTCATCGATTTTGGACAGTCGTGGGTCACACATTTGCCTTTGATTGAGTTCTCGTACAACAACAGTTACCACACCAGTATCAAGGCTACTCCGTTCGAGGCCCTCTACGGTCGCAAGTGCAGATCCCCTTTGTGCTGGGCCGACGTAGGGGACGCGCAGCTAGCCAAGAGTCGATTTCCCGACACTAGTCTCACTGGTCCTGAAATCATCCGCGAAACCACCGAAAAGATCATCCAAATCCAGGAACGATTGAAAGCTTCACGTGATAGACAGATCAGTTACGCTGATAACCGATGGAAACCTCTGGAGTTCCAGGTTAGAGACCATGTCCTGTTGAAGGTCTCACCTTGGAAGGCATGGTACACTTTAGAAACCATGGGAAACTTAATCCGAGATACATTGGACCCTTCGAGATCCTAGCCAGGATCGGTTCGGTAGCCTATAAACTCCGATTACCTCACGAGCTTAGTAACATTCATCCCGTCTTCCATGCCTCAAATCTTAAAAAGTGTCTATCTGAAGAAACCCTCGTGATTCCCCTGGATGAGATCGAGATCAATGAAAATATAAACTTTATAGAGGAACAGATCGAAAGCATGGATCGAGAGATCCAACGCACGAAACAAAGTCGCATCCCGATAGTGAAGGTTCGTTGGAATGCCAAGTGGGGACCGAAATTCACTTGGGAGCGTGAAGACTCGATGAAACAGAAGTATCCGCATCTCTTTCCAAATCCATGATTTGTATCTTAATTCTAAATTTCGGGACGAAGTTTTCTCTAACGGGGGGATAATGTGACAACCCGTGATTAATTTTCCGTTACAGTAACCCGTTTTCGTTAATAAAGCCGTTAAGTTCCAAAATCTTCCGTTAACTTTGTTTTAAATAAATTATTGCGAATTCTATTAATGTTTTAAAAGTGTTGGAATACATTTTAAAACATTAAAATATTTTCTATTTCATTTAGAAAATATTTAGTTTTATTTATGTCATAATTACGACAACTTTATCGGATGCGACCAAAAGCATCGTATAATGTCGGTATCAAGTAAAATTCCACCGTGTCCAAAACTTTCAGCATATATAAGGTTGAGAGAGCCTCATTTGAAGCTTTTTCACTCTCTCTCTACTTTCTCTCACTACTCTCTCTTTCTAGAACTCAAAATTGGTCCAAAAACCCTCATTTCAAGCATCATTTGGTAAGAAATCCATCCTAAACTTGTTGTTGAACTTGAATAACATGCAAATTCATGTTGAAATCACTCAAAACACATGTGAACATGTGTTTATGCTTTGGGGACCCTCCCAAAATTGTGAACACCTCTCATGAGGGTTTCTGTACCATAAAACCCTTCTAAACATAATTTACGGATTAGATTCGACTTAGAAACTTGCATGCATGAACTAAGGACCCCAAAATCATGATATTTGATGTATGAACATGAGTTTATGGCCCAAGAACCTTCTTGGACCGTAAAATCCCATGCATGAACCATAAACTCCTCTTAAGGTGTTAAAAATGCCCTTAAACACCACCAAAAGCTTCCAAACGTGTCTAGGACCTTCTACTCCATCATTTGAAGCACCAAATCATACAAGAAGGGACCAAACATGGGTTTACGGTCTAATAACATGCTTGGACTATAAACCCTCATTCATAGACCTTAAACACCTTTTAGGATGTTAGTTTTCCCCAAAACACCTCCAATGAACTTCCATGAGTGGATAGAACCTTATAACCCTTCAAGAAATGCACCAAAACATTCATAAATGGGACAAACTAGATTTTATGGTCCAAGAGCATTCTTAGACCGTAAACTCATCTTCCTAGACCATAAACACCCCCAAAGGGTGTTTAAGTGCCCTTATCACCTTGAATGGCTTGTATGTTGGACTAGAATCACATGTGATTAACCTACAAACACCAACACCCATGAATCATGGACAAACATGAGTTTATAGTCGTAAACTCATGTGTTTAAGGTAGTAAACTCCCCAAGAACATCTTCATAGACCTTAAACTCCATTTCCAAGGCCATTTCAAGTCCCGATCATTTCCTAAGCCATGGAATTAACCCTAGAACTTTCCAGTGTGCATTGTAAGACTATTTGGCAATCAAGAACACACTACCCATGAGTTTACGGCCGTAAAATCATGGGGATATGGTCAATGGACCATAAACTCCTCAAAGAGTTTACTTTTGAAGAGTAAACTCCATATCTAGGTCCTACACATCCATACATGTCACCCGGGTCACTCCGAACACTTGAATTGAAGTGTTTTCACGTCTCAAAGTGTATATTCATATCTAATTAGTGGTTCAATGTCTAATTAGATACAATTGTGTATCATTTCATATTACATAGGAACCTCGCGCGTTATCAAGCCCCGAACCGACACATAGCTTCCAAACCGACACGTTTTCTCGTCTGGTGAGTTCATACCGCTACCCTTTTTCAATGTTTTTCATTGTTTTCAGGGGGGGGGGGGAATACAAGCAAAGTACAAGGAATACTTGTACTCAAAAGTTTTTTTATATGTGTTATATTTCATACTACATATGCTTTTAACACTGATAATCATAATAGATAACTGTTGAACTTACAGAACATACTATCGTATTATTTGTGAAAAACATTATAAATTGTTGTATTTTATATTTTCACAAATGGTTTCCCACATCATAACAATTAAAAGCATAATATTTGAACATTGAACATGAAACTTATAACATTGTTTTGTCCTCGGTAACACTCCACATAGATACGCGAGTGGAGGATAGTCATTTAATCTTTCTGTATTATTACTAGTAAATTTGTTATACCTATAAATTGGAGACACATCCTTGGAGAACACTCCACACAGATACACGAGTGGAGGACCGCCCCCCATAACCAGAATCTCTTAGATAAGGAGTGTGACTTGAGTGTATAGATCTATACAGGGCTGACTACCCCGCACCTGGCTTCTAGCTACAGCTGAACCGAAAGGTTCAAGGGTGATGAAAGTCATAAAGGGTGATGCACTACTTATTGCCATAATTAGTCTATCGTATGGTTATGGAACTCGTAATTTGGATAACAGAGATTTACTTTTTAGTAATAATGGATTTAAGTAACTAGTTTACTTTGTAGTTATTAGTTTTATATACGTGTTAAAACTAATACATTTTCAATATACATCTTTTACATTACATTTTGGATTGGTGAACTAACATACACTTTACTAGGATAACCAGGTTTTCAGTATACATCTTTCACATTACATTTCAGATCAGTAGCCATCATTTAGGAAAATATGGGATTTTGCTGGGTTAACAATTGTACATAACCAGTACCGTGAAACATAACAGATAACTAAACTTTACATAAAAGAAAATATGGGATTTTCTTGGGTTATAACTTTTTCAGAAATCGAAAGGAAACTAGTACATTTTCAGAAAACAAAACCACTTATGAACTCACCAGCTTTATGCTGATTTTTAAAATGCTTGTATTCTCAAGTCCGCATTAGATAGGTAACCAATGATCCTTTTGTCGAAGACGAAGTACACCGAAGACACGTCTTGCTTTTGTTCATATATATACATATGTATCACACTTGTACAACTTTACTTTTGAACAAATGTAAATTTTCATATGTAATATCATGGTTGTTTACTTTACTTACTATGTGCATTGGATTTGATACTCAACGTGGAGTCTGCCCCGGAAATGTTTCCGCCTTGGTTTTCAGGGTGTGACACTTCAGGTATAGGATCAATTACATGTGTTAAAATATTTATCCATTCTAAATTTTCCAAATGCCTGGGGCATTGAGAGGGGAAAAGGTCTAGTATTAGATATGACTAAAATGATTAAACAATTGTCGAGGATAATCTAAGGTTTACCAAAGATTGATTGGTAAGGGAAAATTGGAAGTATAGAGCTAGGACCATATTGACATATTCTGAAAAGGAGGCAACTCTTGTTCATAAGTGATAGTCAAAATGGGAATATGGAAATGTTTCCATAGGTGGAAGTTATTCTTTGAATCTGTATAGGATTAGAGTACTTAATGCAAAGAAGAATGTTCAAAGGAATGTACTTTGAATTTAAGACTTTGTTTGCATGGAATTGCTATCCAGTGGAATACTTTATAAATGTCTATTGCCAAGTCTTTGTGACTTTTGTGCATAGTCATTCCAAAGGGATCATGGAAAATATGTTTAGAATCTAACAGATTATAGTAAATGGCAAGAGTTTGGCATTCTTACATTTACTATAAGGATTTGAGATTGTGAAATAGAATCATTGGAATTATGTTCAATTAATCTATTTCACAAAGTAAAGATCATAGACAAACATAGTGTGCATACTTGATGTATGGCATGACTATTGTTTGGACAAACATAGTGGGCATGCTTGGAGCATGGCATGACTATTATTATCAATTCAAGTATAAAGTTGATAAATCGAAATATGAATAATGAGTAATCCATATGGTGGTTAGGTAAAAGGTGTTTTTATCTACACTCAAAGTGTTGGGGCAATATAAGATTAGTATTATTCTTGTGTTTCACTTTGCATGTTTTGACTTCCAGAATAATTGGGTCATTCTTCAAGAATGACTAAGTTATTCAAACCATCCACAGTCAGTCATATATTGGTAGTAGGTATGAATCAAGACTGTCATGAATTTGGCTTGCATGATTTGTCTAAGGCGCATTAGACATAGCAATGGTTATTGCAACATTCATGACTGCTCCTGGAATAAGACTCAAGTATTGGATTAAACCCACGCTAATTTGAGTCACTTCATGGATTTTATCACGAGTGAGTCATGAGATGATAATATCTTATATTCTTCCAACCTAGAGATATGAGTTGTTACTATGAGTTGGTTATACATTGATTGCACGAAAATGCATTCGGTAACTCGATGTTATAAAACGTGCCTTTGTGTATGATTCAACAAGTAGTAGAACAAGCCATATGAGTCGAAATTTATCCATTCCTTTTTCTTTCGGGATAAAAGTGATATATGTGGGCCCCTCGATGATTTTGTGATGAGACCCCTAAGTCCTTGGCCAAGCCTGGACTGATTTGATTTGTTCAATTAGTCGGTCGTCATAAATCAGAAATTGGGAAACAACAAATGCACAAAATGATTATAATCCATGCCTCAGTCCATATGATATCTAGAATGGAGGAATTTCTGATCACTTATCTAATGGACGCGTCATTTGATTTGTTCAGAGTTCGACAACGGGTTTAAGAGCTATGATTGCTAGTCAGGTTATGAAGTCGTACTTGCAATAATAGTTTTAGACTTATCCAAGTGGGAGACTGTTGGATTAGATGTCTAAGACCATAACTATTATTGGTATGTACTTGACCCGAGAGTAGCATGGTCCATTTAGGTTGGATATCATCAGTACAATTTGTTAGGATGGACTTTTGAGAGAAGGTAATTTATGGTTTACTAATATATTATAAGTTATAATGTATTAATATGAAATCATATGTTTTAATTACTATTGATCAAGAATTAATTTGGAATTAATTTAGTGATCAAAAGAGACTAATTAAATCTATGGGACTAATTATGGTAATTCGTTATATTTATATGTATTGGGCTTATGATCCATGTTGGACTAAGTTTATGTATGGATACATAAAGAGTTGGGCCACATGAACCATGGATCATAAAACCCATGGGTATGAATTTGGGTTATACCCATGACCCTTGGAATCCTACATATAAATAGGTTACTCCATAGCCAAAATCACCACTTCTTTTCATAGAGAAATATGGAGGTGTTTTGGCGTATGAAGATTCTCTCTCAAATGTCCACCTTTGTCCATGGTGTGTTGTGATTCCATTTGAGGCTTCCACACTATTGGGGCTAAGTTCTTAAGGTGAAATACATCAACACTTCAAGCTCCATCAAAAGGTATGTTATCCCAACACTACAAGAAAAATACCCTTTAATGATGCGCAAACAATGACACTCGCTGATTTACGATACGCATTTCTATGTGTCCTTAAAAATAATGTCAGCCTTCCAAAATTTGAAGGATTGAAGACACGCGTTTTTGCATGCCTTAAAAATAATGTCCAATACAAAAAGAAATACAAACACGGAGGAAACTTGTTTTGAATGCGTGTCCTCTAGAAATGTCTCTTTATTTTTTTTATTAAACACGCGTTTTTAAAGGGCAAAAATGAAATCCTCTGATTCTAAAATTTTAAAGTGCCCGCTTCTTCAATCTCTCCTCGGTATCTCCCTTCATTCACTCGTTCCTAGGGATTTTTCAAGAACCATTCTACCTAGGGATTTTTCAAAAAAAAATCAGAAAGCTCTCCGATTCTCGATCGGTTCTCCCAGGCCTCTACAACAATCGACGATCTCACTTCTGCAACAATCAACGATCTCACTTCAGGCTTACTTCTTGGCCGAGTTTACCCATTCCTTCACCTTAATGAGCTTTTCCCCACTCAGAGAAAGCCTCCCTCTTCTCCCTGAATCAGTAATGGATACCTCTTCCAACATTAGGAGATCCTTAACGATATCCATCAACATCATATGCCACGCAATCATATACAATGAACTACACATTTTCTTCTTCTTCATCCCCATTTCCACTAAGGGGCCATTTGATTTTCTTTCTAACTGAGTTTGAAGTTAGGACCCAGTCCTCAATCCAAACTCATCTTGTTTGTTTTCCTTTCTACACCTTTGGACTCGGTCCAAATCAAGGATCTAGTCCCCATTTTTGTGTCGATTTGGTCCAAGGAAAAATACCTTCTGACCGAGTTGTTGTGTTTCGTTCTCATGTATACCCACTTCCCCGCTTCCTACTTTGCAGTTCGTATGTCGAACCTTGGTTCTCCTTCAAACCAATGCATAACTTCTTATTCCACCACTTCCATCGGTTCTCATGCAATCGATCATCAGACTTCACTCCAGCGCCTCCCATGGATGACGAATTTATTCCAGACATCAGCCTCGCCAAAACATCGTGCATATATATTTGTTTTACAGAGGTGGGGCTGTCGGCGGATTTTTAAATTTGTTTTTAGGATTTCTAGATTCGGTTAATTTGAATGGCGTTGTTACAGAAATTGTTTTATAAGAATTCGCTCAATGGACTTCTCGATGTGTCTGAAAGAATATACAGTAATTATTTAGCCTTCTATGGAGTAATTAGATTCATATGTGTATGTATGTGATACGATTACCTTTTTTGTTAAAACTTTTCTCCGTAAATCATCACTTCAATTCTATGTAGGTTTATATTCTACTTCCAATTTGGGGGGTTTGATACATTAGGTGGTTGAATTCTGGGACAAAAAGTTGTATGATTAGGTATAGAATAGATTGTTATAAAATGCAAATTAGATATGGATCTGTTAAACATTCAACCTCATTTTCCTTTTCTACAGGTCTCAAGATTAGGGTATGGCTGCATGGGGCTTTCAGGTATCTATAACAATCAACAAATGAATCTGTATTCACAATTTATACTCCTTATATATTGTCACTAGCATCTGGGAAGTTGCATTCTGGCTCTTTCCTCCATTGTATCTCTCAGGATCTTCATTTTCTTCAAGCTTCTGCTAAGGCGTAAGTTTGGTAGATCATTCCTATATATAAGTCGTGTATTGATCTTCTTCTTACATATGTAATTGCATGTTTTGAATTGATGGCTTTTTAGTTTAGGGATGGTAGAAGAATGCTCAGATGAAGATGACGATAAAACCATAATCTGTAAAATCAAAAAATGGGTGTTGAAGAAGATGACAATGTTTTGGTCAATTGTCCAAGTAGGCATTTGAATTCCAATGTCTATAGTCTAAAATATCAACAGTATAAAAAGTTATAATTTGATGAATTTAGGTTTGATTAGTACGTATGAATGCAAGAATGGGGATTTGAACTTCCAATGGGGAATATTTCAGATCGTGTATTGATCAAATGTATAGATTACTTGCTAGAAACAACATCTAGAAAAGCAGTAGGAGAGAGATTCCCTGGTAAGCTCGCAACTCCATTTGAGAAAACTAAGCTTTCTGCTTATGCCCTTGCTGCCATGGCACCCTCCATGAGGCTTCAATCATTTTTAAGCAAGCAGATACAAGCAATTCTTGAACCTGATGAAAACATCCATCTTTACAAAAAATGGATCGATAGTCTCTCCTCTAAAAAATACGAGGTTTGTCTCTGTTGGCTTCTTTAAGAAGTGATAGTGACTTTTCACAGAAACAAAGAGTAGGGGACAGGATAAGTGTATCACAGTGAACAAAAAAACTAGGATAGAAAAAGTAACTCACAAAACACAGTGGCAAAAGGCTGCACTTTTATTTCACTTACTTGGAAAAGAGAACACACATCACACGTACACTTTTGCCTTGTATTTAAACTAAAAGAAAAATTGACTGCCTAACAAAAAGGAAACAAACTACCCTTGTATGCATGAAAACAGGGAACAACTAGCTGGACTTATTCAAACTTGGAGACTAAGTAAAATAACAAAAAAAACGTGCAGAACTCTTGAAATTAAGCTGACAAATCTGGATTATGATAATATTCTCCCTCCTAATCCAGAGTTTGGTACCTGTTTGACTCCAATCAGCTCCCGCATTTCCTTATGCTTCACATGTGCCATTGTTTTTGTGAGGATATCAGCTCTTTGTTCTTTACTGCAAACATGGGTTACCCTCACTTCTCCATTCTCCACACACTCTCTTATAAAGTGAAATTTTGTATCAATGTGTTTACTACGACCGTGAAACACAGGATTCTTCATGAGATCCAAAGATGACTTATTGTCAACATGTAAAGTTGCAGGAGCTACTGGTTTTCTGGTTATCTCTGCAAGAAGGCGGCGCATCCATATTGCTTGACAGGTTGCCGATGTGGCAGCCATGAACTCCGCTTCACATGAGGATAGAGCCACACATCGCTGTTTCTGAGATGCCCATGAGACAAGGTTTTCATTGATGTAAAATGCCATACCACTTGTACTTCTTTGATCATTCACATCCATTGCCAAATCACTGTCAGAGTAACCAGAAATCTTGTTTTCATCCTTCCCTTTGGAGTAAGCTAAGCTATAATCCAGGGTACCATTCACATATCTGAGAATTCCTTTCACAGCTTGGAGGTGCTTTGTGGTTGGTCTCTCCATGAATCGACTAACCACACCTACTGCAAAGGACAAATCTGGATGGGTATTGGTTAAGTACCTCAAGCTTCCCACGATTCTTCTATACTCAGTTGGATTTACCAACTCTCCGCCTTCATCTTTGGTCAGTTGTGTCTTATGTTCCATAGGGCATTTGGTGGGGTTGCAGTTAGCCATGTTGGTCTTTGCTAGGATATTCTTTGCATAGGCCTCTTGTTTCAACGTGATTCCTCCTTCATGTTGACTCACCTCTATTCCCAAATAATAGGTTAAGAACCCCAGATCATTCATCTCAAACTTCTTATTCATTTGGTCCTTGAAGATTTTGATCTCCTCATTGCAATTTCCTGTCACAAGCAGGTCATCTACATACACAGCCACAATTAAGACTTTACCTGCTTTGTTCCGAGTGTACACAGAGTATTCTTGGGAGCACCTTGCAAATTCCAAAATTTTCAAGTATCTGTCTAAGCAAGCATTCCAAGCTCTAGGCGCTTGCTTCAGCCCATAGAGAGCTTTCTTGAGTTTACGCACTTTGTTTAGCTGGCCTTTCTTCTCAAATCCCTCTGGTTGAGATACGTAAACTTCTTGCTCTAAGTTCCCATTCAGAAAGGCCGATTTCACATCTAGATGGTGCACGAGCCACCCGTTTGTTCCTGCGAGAGCAAGTATTACTCGTACTGTTTCTAGTCTAGCTACGGGTGCAAAGACTTCGTCATAGTCTATCCCCGGTTTTTGGACATACCCTCTTGCTACCAATCTCGCCTTATGCTTCACTATCTTTCCTTTTGGATCCTTCTTCACTTTGAAAACCCACTTCAGCCCTATAGCCTTTCGATCTTTAGGAAGCTCGACCAAATCCCATGTCTTGTTTCTTTCAATTGAATCGAGCTCTGATTTCATAGCCTCAACCCATTCTACTTGTTTGAAAAGTCGATACCTTTTGGGAGCGCCTCCACCCGTGGAGCTTGAGACTGAGCTTGATGACCCAATTGACGACGTTGGGGTGTGTGGAGACGATACGACCTGTTGAGGCATGCCTTGTGGGCTTGTGGGTGATTCCAATTGAGGAGTAATGGGTTGTACAGGAGTATTAAAGGGCTGTGACATGTCTTCATTAAATGGCCCACTTTCAGTTAATGTTGGACTATCTTGATAAGGATCAACGTTTGACTCATTAGGCATATTAGGTATTGATCCCTCTATTTCAAAGGAATCTTCGCTGTACCCATCCACTGTGAACACCATTCCTGGAACATCTCTTATCTTTCTTGCTGTCTCCCATGGCCAGCTTTTATTTTCTTCAAAGCACACGTTCCTGCTCACATATATTAATCCTGTGTCTGGATCCAAAACTCTATATGCCTTCATCCCTTTTTCTACTCCAAGATGAACAACTTTCATACTTCTATCTTCTAATTTCTTCAAGTAATTCTTAGGCACCCTCATATGCCCAAGACACCCAAACACCCTAAGATGCTCTACCTGTGGCTTTCTACCCGTCCATACTTCATACGGTGTAGTATCCTTAACAGCTTTTGTGTAAACTCTATTTAGAACATACACAGCGTGACTTACTGCCTCTCCCCACAAAACATCAGGCACCTTCATGAATTTTAAGCTACTTCTAACCATCTCCAAGACAGTTCGATTTCGCCTCTCCACAACCCCATTTTGTTATGGAGAGTATGGTGCAGTGTAATGGCGATCCAGGCCTGTTTCATTACAGTATCAAGTGAACTGATTTGAAAGAAACTCACCACCACGATCAGTTCTAAGAACCTTTATCTTCTCCCCTGTTTCGATCACTACTTTAGCCCTGAAGTTCTTAAAAACTTGAAAAGCTTCATCTTTTGTTTTCATTAAGTAGACCCACATCACTCTACTGTAATCATCTACAAGCAGCATAAAGTACCTATTTCCAACGGGTGTAGGAGGTGAGACCGGTCCACACAAGTCACCATGGACAAGCTCCAATCTTTTCTTTGCCCTGTAGTTTGCTTGTGAAGGGTAGGAGTTTCGCGACTGCTTTCCTACTAGAAAACCTTCACATGGCTGATTTAGGATGAGTATCTTTGGCATACCTTCAACTAACTCCTTATCGGACATGAGTTTTAGGGAATGAAAATTCACATGGCCCGTCCTAGCATGCCAAAGCCATGAGGGTTCACTGATTTCAGCAACTAGGCACGTTGACTTCACTTCTTCTAATTCAATCTTGTAGAGCCGATTCGAAGATCTCTGGACCCTCATCAACAACCTTCCAAAAGTGTCATGAACCCATAAAAACGGATCCTTTATTCTGATTTCATCCCCACCTTCAGCCAACTGTCCCAGACTTATTATGTTGCTACATAAGTCTGGGATATAATAAACCTCATCCAACTTGCGATGTTCTCCATTTTTGCACTGGAAAATAATTGAGCCTTTCCCTTCAATCCTCACTCTAGCTTCATTCCCAAACTTCACATAACCTTGAATCGTTTTGTTTAAATTTCTAAACTTGTACTTGTCACCTGTCATGTGGTTGCTGGCCCCTGTATCCAAATACCACATATTTGAGTGCCTCACTGTATCTCCTTTTGTCTTCAATGGTGGGTTTAAGTTTTCTTCATTCAAGAACACTTCACCATCTTCTAAAGTTGCATCAAAAGATGCCAACAATAGTGTTGGTTCGTTGTCAAACTGTTCTTGTATCAAGTTATTCACTTGATTTCGTTCTTTTCTTGGATTCTTACATTCTGCCCCATAATGTCCATAGTCTTGACAATTGTAGCATTGTACACTACTCTTGTCTTGACTGCTGGACCCACCATTGTTTCCATTCTTTTGGTGAGGATAGTTACCTCTGCCACGACCACCGCGTCCACCTTGATTACCACCTCTGCCTCGACCTCTACCCCGTCCTCGTGAGCCTGCACCACGGTTCCCTTTGGGGTTTGATTTGGAGTCCTCTTCTTTCTTCTTCTTACTTCTTTCAGTCCATTCTTGATGAGTCAAGAGGAGCTTCTTGTCATCAGTTTCACCTTGACCCCGCATTCTTTCTTCATGGGCCTTTAACCTTCCTATCACTTCCTCAACTGTCATCTCATCTAAATCACCAAACTGCTCAAGAGTTGAAGCAATCTGCAGGAATTTAGATGGCATTGCCCGTAGTAATTTCTTCACCACATACGACTCTTCAACTGTTTCGCCCAATGTACGAATGTTTCTCACGATGTTAGTCACTTTTATAGCGAATTCATCTACTACCTTCGTATCTTTCATGCTCAAAGATTCAAACTCTGCCTTAAGAGTTTGTATTCTTGCTATCTTCACTCTATCTGCCCCAAGAAACCTTGTCTTCAATGCATCCCACGATTCCTTTGTTGTTTGCTTCTCAGCCAAAGACAACAACATGTCTTCTGGGATGCCTTGGTAGATGGCTGCCAAAGCCATCTTGTCTTTCTTCACTTCAACCACTGTGTTTGCTGTTCTGGGCTCAACTGCATCCCATACTCCTTGAGCCTGCATGAAGACATTCATTTTTATAGCCCAGGCAGCATAATTGGTTCTTGACAGCATAGGATAGTGGAGTGTGATCTGCCCCTCCTTCTCGTTGTGGTTGTTTCCTGTCATCTCTCTCTCTCTCACGGGGTTGGTATTTGGGCATGCACCAGGTTGTGCTCTGATACCAAATGTTGGCTTCTTTAAGAAGTGATAGTGACTTTTCACAGAAACAAAGAGCAGGGGACAGGATAAGTGTATCACAGTGAACAAAAAAACTAGGATAGAGAAAGTAACTCACAAAACACAGTGGCAAAAGGCTGCACTTTTATTTCACTTACTTGGAAAAGAGAACACACATCACACGTACACTTTTGCCTTGTATTTAAACTAAAAGAAAAATTGACTGCCTAACAAAAAGGAAATAAACTACCCCTGTATGCATGAAAACAGGGAACAACTAGCTGGACTTATTCAAACTTGGAGAGTAAGTAAAATAACAAAAAAAAACGTGCAGAACTCTTGAAATTAAGCTGACAAATCTGGATTATGACAATAGTCTCATCATCCATTAAACTTAATCAATCAAGGAAACTGGAATCTTATATTATTATATATATTTGCTCCACTATTAGGCTTCAGCTGGATCCTTAAACTTTTGAGACCTGTTTTGTTAATTATAATTATAAACACATTATTTTTTTAGACCAATTCAATTTAATTTTTACTGGAGGAGAGAAGCGTAATTTCACTTACAATAAGATGTAATATAGATCCCCAACCGATGCTTGATGAGCATGTAAGTGATCTTCTGCCCATCCATACCAGCTCCTCGCTCCACTGACTGTTTAATAAAAACATATATCATTTTTTTATAAAAAAATAAACTGATAGTCGAACTATAATCAAAATAAGAGAAGAGATGAGTCCACCTGATTGGCTAGAGTAATCTTATCAGTTTCAGCCAAGGCATCTTTCCCCACCAACTGAAAAAACAACCACCACCATGTTATCCCTCCCCCTTACCAATATATACATATATAATCCCTCGACATAAATTCTCATTTAATATTTTATGATTCCAGATACAAAAAGAAACAAACCTGGACAATTTCTTTTGATGATATTCTATTCTAGATACAAAAAGCAACCACCACTATGGATCGAAGAACTGTTGGACAAATTGAACGTGTGTTTGTGTTGCAGTTATGTGTTGCAGGCTATGGTAACCTGCCAGGTGACATGGTATGCTTATCATCTTTCCTCATTGTCACAATTTTTTTAGTGTTTTGTTCTGAATTACAATTGAAGGGTATTTTTGACATTTGAGTAATAATATAATATTGTTCAGGCTTTCTGGGACTATGTTGAGAAAAAGCAACTTAGAGCCACTAAAGGTGAATGGTCAGTAACAAGCGAATGGTCTCCTAATGGAATTTATTTCATGACTACTACAACAGCTCCAAGGCGACAAATTGACTATGGGTATTATTATTATTATTTTTTATAACATTATTTATAATTTAAAAAAAATCAATTTGCTAATAAAATATTTCATTACAATTTCTTAACAATCTTAGATTTTAGTCTTTAACAATTTCTATAGGGGTCTAACGAGTCAACTTTTCACAGAATCTAATAACATTGCAAGATTGGTCAAAATTCAATAGAACATTTAAGGATATCAAGGTGCTCTTACTAGCATAGATGCCTTCAATATTGTTTATCCTCAAAGTATTTGTTGTTGGGGTAAATTTGTCATATTCATATCATAATCTTTTCTCAAGTTTTGTGGGTAATAATCTCAATTTTTTTTCGTTTTAACTTATATTTATAGTTTCTACTCCTTCTATTCCTACAAAAAATGAGCTCACATTGGTCTTTGAATTCAATTCAGATAGTTTTCAAATGCCAAATTATGTGTCTTTTCTTTTTGTGGTTTGCATATCTTCTGGATATAGCTCTTAAAATGTTGTTGGAAAATAGAAAAGTTATCTCTTTAACTGGTAATACTTTGGAATTAGCATATTTTGGTTGCTTCTCATTGATGCTTCAAGTGAATTCCTGTGGATGATTTGTTTCAGTAGTGATAGGTTTTACAAAAAATTTCAATTTTGAATCTATGCCCTTGAGGGCGGATGATTTATTCCCTCATGGCTTTGGTTAAGAAGACATTTTGCTCTTCCAGACAAACCATATTGTGCTAAATACATCTTTCTCATGTGGCAGATGTCATTATAGATAATGAATTCCGATGTTGGTAATACCACTCAAGATGGTAGGGGCACTGATGACTGTGATGAAGGTATTTTATATTGAAACTTAACTCTTCAGCATCAATGCCTATCACAAATTTTTTCAAACAATTTTGGAAAGATCATGTGTGATCATGTGTTAGTTTGTTTTGAATGGCATAATAAGCATATCTTACCACTATTGATTACAATCAAGAGTTGTGAATAATATTACAAATTTATAACTCACAATAACTGTAAGTATGTTTTGATGATTCATATGAGTTCAATTGTTTAGAATTTAGAATATAAGTATGTTTTGATGATTCACACGTGCTTTTGAATCATGATTCCGATTTCCATCCTTGTGTACTGATTTGGATTCCACATTTAACCCCTTTGAATTCAGTGACTTCTCTTGTATGCTATTTAGAATTCTAAAATTTTAATTGGCAGATGATGATGATGAATATGAAGATTCTCGTGATGGCAATCATCTTTTGGAATTCATGTTTGGAAATATCGATGGGGCTGGTGATCTTGATATTGATTACCTTGATGAGGTATCTATTCTTATTTTTTATAAGTGTTTATATATATATATATATATATATATATATATATATATATATATATATATATATATATATATATATATATATATCAACTTGGATACTAAAACCATGGTTTTGTTTCTCAAGATGCAAAGGAGCATCTTACTGCACTAGCTGACAAGCTTGGTTCTTCACTAACAGATATCCATGTATGCAACTACTTTCTACTTCCTTCAACTTGTGTTTATTATTAGTTTTATTACTCATAAAATATTTCCATGTACTCTGTTTTGGTATGATAACTGATAAGAACCTTTCACTATTTTAGTATCTAGATCTAACTCTTTGTTCTTTTACTATCTCATTATTCAGCTGTCACTAAAAACCTCACAAACATCTGTTGTTGTTGCTGAACAAGGTATTATTGTTCTTATTAATGAATTTATGACTTTGGAGTTATAGGATAATGGTTGATTATGTGGACATTATAGAAGATGAAGTTTTAACATAATTTTGTTCAATAAGTTGTTCTTGATCTATCCTAATGTAGGTTGGAAATACAAAGAAAAATGCAAGAGAGAGTTTTGCATATGGAGCTTGTGGTCAGGTATGCTCTACAAATGTTATGCCTTTTTCCTTTTTAACATAAAATACAAAGGTCAAGTATGGTCTACATATGTTGTGATGTGATGATTTTATGGTTTGATTCATCAGTTTGGTAACATGAAAACCAACAAACACTTGCCCAAGTATAGAGAAAATTCCAACATCAAACACTTTTAAAAAAAATAAAAAAAGTACATAAATTTAACAGTGTGTGTTGCTTGATATAGTAACCAATTCCCTCAGCAAGCCAAAGAACAAAGATCAGTTACTTCAGAGACTCAGATCAGATGTGTCGCCAAGAACCTCGTGTTCTTTTGTCTGACTACCCATGTGTCCCATTGGAGGAAGCTCAAGGTTCTTTACTTCTGTTACACTTTAATAATCCATCTTCACACTTATTTTGTAGTTATGTTTTTTTTTTGCAGGCAATATAGATATTGTGAGCAAGTTCATATGTTTAGAGTTCTTAAGTGGTGTTATTAAGGAAGAGTGGAGACAAGTGAGGCACACATTTAAAAAAAATCAGCACAAATCTTGTTTATAGTGAGGCACACATTAGGTTATTAGAACTATTAGCTTGTAAATTTTTGTTACAACTTCTATTGATTTGTTTTATTTTTCTATATATGGAACGATTATTTGTATGACATTAAATTTCATGTAATGGATTGTATTTTTTTATATATGATATTTTATTTTCTATTATGAGACATTAAATACAAATTTAATTTGAAAATTAGTAAATCTATAAATAATAATTTTTTAAACATTTAAAATTATGATACGTAAAAATGTGTGTCATCTTCATTTATGACATGGCCTTTCTTGACTGGGGCTTTCTTGATACGCATTGTGTGTCATTAACACGCACACCGTAAAGTTACGACTTGCGAATGTGTTTCGTCTTCCTCTATGACAAGGCCATCCTTGATATGCATTGTGTGTCGTAAATGCGCGTCGTAATTGCACGTCGTAAATGAGCATCGTAAATGCGCGTCGTCTATAGACAACACGCAAAAGCGCATCGTCTCTCTTTATGACAGGGCCTTTCTTGACGTGCATTTGCACATTGTATGAGCCTTTTATGACGCGCAATGAGCATTGTAAAAGGCTGTTTATCTAGTAGTGTAACTAGTATCTTATATGATTTATGTCAAATGTATGGTAGTTGTAGGTTTAATACCTTGGAAACCATTTGCATGTATAGTTAGTGAAAACGTAGATCCAAGGTATTTAAGGTTGTATGTCCACCATAGGATGTTGTAGTATACTAAAACCCGATAGTTTACTTGTGTCCTGAGAATAAAAGTTATTTTGAAAGAAAGGATCAACATTTAAGTTGTTAAGTTCATAACTATTTTAGTGTCAAAAGTTTGTATATGTTTCATGAAAGTGTTTGCAAATGTTTGTTGTAAATGTTTGTATCTCCTAAAAAAATCCTATATTTTATACTTGAAATGTAGCCTTCTACCAAGACCCGAATGTTGTGCATGTTGTTTGTTTGTAAAAGTGAATGCTTTTCCCAAGTAAGACTATCATTATCAAAATATAGTTTACATTTTTGTTTATGTGAGAAGATCACAATGTGAATGCAATGGGAAAATAAAGATGTACTGTAGTATGGTATATAGTAATTACCGTTGTACTAACAACCTTAAACCACTTGTTTAATTAAGGTAAAATGTGATATGATTATAACCATACTTGATTGACTAGTAAAACACGACTATCAAAGACGTCGAAATGGTATGACATTAGTCAGCCGTAGACCTGCAGGTCCCACTGTAGCTAGCAACAAGGTGTAGGATGGTCAAACTCGTATAGATCTATACACAAATTCACGCTCTCCCTCCATGAGACTTTGGTTACAAAACATGACACAGCAGTATATGGCCATGCCATGAAGTAGTGACTCACATTAATGTTATAGTATTCTTGTATTTGTATCTTATGTTCTCTATGTTCTACTGTATTGTATGTTCCACCCTGTTTCTCATTATAGTATGTTTGAACTGACTCATGTATGAACTGACTTTTGTATGTTTCATTGTACTAGAAATAGCGAGTAGTAGTCCTCTAAACTATACCTATTATAGTTTACTAGCAATGTTGTTTGCATGACTGAGTATGTTTTTACATTTTTGCTTCCCAAAAGTGTTGAACTGATGTAAGAAATTTTATATCTATACACATATACATAATATATAACTAAGATCCAAATGACACTCAGACAAACAATCGATACCCTAAGTCCACAACCAAACAAGGGACAGGAAATAAAGCGAGTTATCAGTCCTAAGCCCTTTCCACCTTATTTATATAACTATATCTATATAGACATGATTTTGAAAATATATAAGTTTTAAAAAGAGTTTGATAAATAATTTAGCAAATATAAGGGTTTTAACATATAAAGGAATTTTAACAACTTGAATGGCTACAGATGACTTGATGTCAATTTATAAAACGTTTTGAAATAGATTGTCTGATAACACAGTTATGCAGTATAAGAAATCCAATTGTTTGATTGTTATTAATCACATGTGATTGATATACAAACTATAATGTTTCTACTTGTATCCCCCCCCCCAATAAAACCTTTCAAAATCATTTAAAAGATAAGTTAGGGGTATAAACTCAGCTGTAGTGAGTGATTCGAATATGAGATCGATATAGGATGCTAAGTGTCAAGTGAAGCTTCGAGCACAAACGAATCCTATTAAGCATATAATGACATATATATATATATATATATATATATATATATATATATATATATATATATATATATATATATAATTATTGTATATAAAAACTAATCTTGATAGGGAACCACCTTAGGGACTAGGAAACACTTGGATTGAAGTGTTACAATCACATATGATTGTTCTAAGGGGTTTACGGCCACACAAGTGTGATCACGGCCATAGTGTTCGGCCATGGTGTTTACGACCATGGGAGTTTATAGCCAAAGATGATCTTGAGGAGGGTTTACGGCCAAAGGAGATGCTACGACTGTAAACTCTTATTGTTCTTGAGGAATGGTTGTTTTCAAGGGTGTATTTCAATAGCTTCTATTGGATAACTAGTATATGGAAGGATACTTATGTTTTGAAGCATGAAGGGGTGTTCACGACCCAAAGAACTAGTAGGTGTTCTTGGTGTTCTTGCTTTAAGTGATGAATATTTGAAGATACCTAGAAGAGATGAATTCATGGATGAAACCATAGAGTTTTACTAGGTTAAGAAGGATATCAACTTATAAATGGAAAGATCACTAACACTTTTGAAGATCAAGATGAATATTCTTGATGATACTTAAGAGAGAATCGAGTTTCTTGACTTGGAAGTGTGAGAAGTGAAGAGAAATGAAGGAATATCATACCTATGGAAGGAGTTCACAGCCAGGCAAGAGATTACGGCCGTAATCTCTAGTTTATGGCTGTAAACTCCAAGTGTTGGTGTTTTCCGGCTTGAATGTTGCTCACTGAACTCTAGTAGATACTTCCTAACACCCAATCCTTGAATGTACTAGGGTTAGAACATTCAAAAAGACCCTAAAAAAGGCTAAAAGATAGAAAAAACAAGTCTGACACTAGATAGAATTAACTGTCTTTACAAGATAGAAATTTCAGATTGTCATAGATTAGTTGGATATTACCGAAGGTTTATCCAAGAGTTTTCTTCAATAGCTTCTCCATTGATAGATTTAACCCATAAAGGAGCTATGTATACATGGAGTGAGAAATATGAAGAATCATTTCAGTAACTAAAGAAGAAGTTGCGTGAAGCACCGATTCTTTCTTTACATGACGAAGTTGAAGACTTCGCAGTCTATAGTGATGCGTCTGGATTTGGGTTAGGTTGAGTTCTGACCCAAAGAGATAAAGTGATAGCATATTCATCTCAAAAGTGAAAGAACACAAAAATAACTACCCCACTCATGATCTCTAGTTGGCAGCGGTAGTATTTGCATTAAAGATATGGAGGCATTATCTTTACGACACCAAGTGTAAACTTTTCACTGATCATAAGAGTCTCCAGTATCTCTTTGATCAAATGGAATTGAACATGAAACAACAAAGCTGGCTAGAATTTCTCAAGGATTATGGTGAGATACCTTACCACCTTGGTAAAGTAAATGCCGTGGCTGATACTCTAATTCGAAAGGTAAACCTTGAAAGAAAAATGTCAAGAGCATTAAGAATAGAAGTTGTACTTACGATTATGGAAAGCATTAAGAAATCTCACGAAGAAGCCTTGGAGAAAAAAGACTGAAAGGAAGAACGTTTCGGAAAATGTTGGTGTTCAGTATGAATAATCAAGGATTGAAGGTATTCCAAGACAGAATTTAGGTGCCTAAGATGGTAGGAATAAGGGTGTTAATACAAAGAATGACCCTCTTTAGCTAAAGGAACCACAACTTGATATATTGTTGATACCATAGTAAAAGTATTACCACAACTATGTTTTGTCTACCGCAATTAAAGCTGTTGTCTTGAGAAACGAAGTGAACCGCAACCCTATCCACTACCGAAGAGAAGAATGATCAACATTACTACCTTAGCATGTTAGCATAGTATTATCCAGTTATCCTTGCATGGTCACTGAAGCCAGTAGATTAGTCTATAAATAGAGACTCCCATCTTCATGTAATGTACCACTTCTTCACGATCTATTGAAGTTTCACTGAAATAAAAAGATCATTCTCTCATGTCTCTATATCTTATCTATAACTCCTAAGGTCCTCTTCACGTTAAATTGATCACATTTAGTAACTTGTGTTTTAACGCAAACCTTGTTACGAATCAGCTTGGTGTATACTTCATATAACTTATAGTCATTTATATTTCCCTTTCATCTCCGAACTTCATATTTTAGCAACTAACTATCTAACCATTCGAACTTATTATTAATGAGCTTACTTGATCCTTCAAGATTAACTTATTCTGCAAGTATTATGTTGTACTTACGTTTGTTTAAGTGTTTCTAAAAAAAACTCTCAACAATTGGTATCAGAGCCAAAGTGGTTGCTTTTTAAATGAAACTCTGATTTTGAAAATCCTTCTATACCACTAAAGCTCATTCTTGAAAATCAAAAAAGAAACAAAAAAGGAAATATGGCATAAGAAATATCATTGAATGTTTCCAACGGTGTTGGAGGCTCTAATAGAGCACCAATACTTGTTGCTAGTGATCACTACCATTGGTAAAAATGAGTGGAAAGGTATCTCAAGAGACTTGGAAGAGATATTTGGAGATATGTTGAAAAAGGACCTCATGTGCCGATCCTCACTCCAGTTCAAACATATGGTACTCAAGCTAGACTAGGTGGAGGTCAACCAACAATGAATCGACCAACAAATGTTGATCTAGAATAAATGGAGAATGATTATGTTGCCTTCTATGGAATGTCTTGCGGTGTGGCTCTAGACAACTTTGATATTATCATCAATTGCAAATTGGTGAAAGAGATCTGGGACGTGAAAATAGGAATGTCCCAGAATGCGAATGACAAAAGATTTTTCCATTAACTACGATGAGTTCTTCTACCAGTTGTTTATAACTATGTTTGAGGTTGGAAGATATCGAAATAGATTTGGGATACATTAAAGGAGAAGTATCATGGGAATGAAAGAACCAAAAAGTGCTCAGTGACGCAATGCTTGTCAGCATTGGCCGATTTTAAGCAAGAGGAAAGTGAGACTATCAAAGCATATTACGATTGCTTGAATGATTTGATCTTTAAGTGTAGTTGATATGGAGTTGTCCGTCACACTCTTGAGTTCAATCACATCTTCATTTTGGGTCTGAGAAAGGAATGGAGGGATATTTGTCTCATGATCACGACTCAGGAGACTTTCGACACCTACTCTCTGTCGAACATCTACAATATCTTAAAATTACATGAGTCTGAGGTGAAGGAGATAGCTGAGGAGAGAAATGAAATGAATTTTGGTGGTCCTATAGCACTTGTTTCAAAGACAACTGGGAAATAGAATGGTTTTAATGAGGAAGAAAAACAAATTTAAGAATGTTTGTTACTTAACATAGATAATAAAAATGTTGCATGCTACTCCAATAATAGGGTTAAGAAGTTATAAAAAAGCCAATGAGTGGAAACTTAAAAAACATTTATGAGAAGATGCCAATAACGAACTCTAATGTAGTACAAAACGATGTTGAGAAAGTAGAGAAGAAAAAAGAAGGAAAGAAAATTTGAGAAGAAACTGAAGGGGATTTCAACTACAATTATAACTATTATAACGAGCATAATCATCTTGTGAATGATTGTATGCTGAGAAGGCAGGAGGAGAAGAAAGAGAAAGTAGAGGATGAGGCATACTATGCAATAAAGATAAAAGAATTTTGTTCAAAATATGGGTATAAACGAGCGGAGCCTAAGCCTGACCAAGCTCAAGCTCGGCTCGTTTAATTTTGAAGAAGCTTGAGCTCTACTAGTGAATAATTAAGTGGGCTCGCAAGCCTAAATAAGCCTATATATATATATATATATATATATATATATATATATATATATATATATATATATATATATATATATAGTCATATATAAATATCTTATTTTATATAAAAATATCTTTTCTATAAATTGTAACTAGCTTATTTTTATATAGAACTACTTTCTATATAAATTGAACTAGTTTATTTAAGTATAAATATAACTTGTAAATAATCATACTTTATGATATATTTCATAAGTTGTTATTTCTCCAATAAATATTATTTCCACAAATCATAAACTCCCAATTAGTAAAATATTATTTCAATGAAATAATAATTTTCCAATTAAATACTAGTGTTGATATATTTATTAATAATTAAATTATACTAATAAATAATCAAATAATTGTAACTTGATATATGGTGTGACCCTATATGATCATATATTATTAGGAATATCATTCTATAATGACTCTTGGGCATACAAGATCTTTCAATCTCCTACTTGCACAAGACTCATCTTAGATTGATATAGATAGTTATGAATGTCTAGCAACATTTAACTGCCCCCAATATTATATGATGAAGATTCCATTCATCAATATCCAATTTGCAAAAGCTGTAAGCTTCAATTGACACATTAAGGTATGTTTATCAATTATCCCTTTGTTACAAATATCCTGTTGAACATGAGAATTGGATCGCAATCAATCTCATTTGTAATTCAGCTTTGGGTAATGTGCGTTAGATCTCTAACTCTCAATACATATGAGTAACAAATCCGATCTTGAATGCACAAGCATCTTGCATAGTTCATATCATACCCGAATACGACTTTTATAACTACCCGATCAAGGAATAAATTTGGTCATATCAAAGAACAACACTCCCTACACTTAAATCCCACTATCTATCTTAGGTGTTAAGGATACAAAGATAGTACCTTTTAATCAAGTATCACTCATAACTGCAATCTATGAGATGATTTTGATGCGAGTCCGTTCAATACTAGTTCTCTGACAAGTACCTATGAAACATGGTTACAACCACTTGCCTACTTTCATCTAGTGAGAGTTAACCAATCCATTTCATATTATTTTTACTTCATAATTGCTCCCACAATCATGACCGACTATGAATATTTAAAATAAAAAGATTACTCATGGATTAAACATGTTAATATAGAACACAACAAGTATTAATATAATAATCATATCCCAGTATATCAGAACATTATTTAATAGTGTTGTTACAATGTTCCAATATCCAAATACTAAATTAAAATCAAAATACTATTACTAGAATAATAAAAGTCTTATGGATGAAGTGTGACCACTCATACTTAGCTTAAAAGGAAATACTTTATTCATGGGTATGACTAAATTTAATTTGTGTAAATTCTGCGAATACAATCATCTCCATATTTGACATTACTCTAAGTGTAGTTAATTTTTTTGGATAATATAATTGGTGCTCTTATGTGGCATAGAGTTTCTTAGCTTGATTAAGTACACTCTATTACTTACAAAATATTTATAGGTTATCAATGAATGGAAGGATTCAACCTAGTTTTTCAATGATCTAGTTCATCAAATTATATTTGATTTCAACTTCTTGAAAAGTAGTGTAATCTTATTTAGTAGATTGTGCTATTTTGTTTTCCTTGGATCTCATTTTAACTAAACTTACTCTTCATTCCATAATGAATTCATAATCCTATTATAATTCATAATTTTCTATATTTATTTAGAAATCTAAATCATATGTAGCTCTTTACATTAAGATTTTGTTCTAAACTAATTATCTCATATACATTCTCTTAGCTCTTCTTAAGTACTTTTATTTTGTTCTCACAATCATTGAGTGACTTAAACATGTATTCAAATTTTTTTCTCATGATATGACATAAATGATGTATTAATTTTCCAAGCAAATAAAATACAAATAATTTTATCTAGCTCAAACCTATGTGCTAGATCCATTTGATACAAACTCAAATATGATGTCATGTGATAGTGTCAAGAATCTTCCAAAGGAATCTTGTATCTTGACCTCTTTCAAGATATTGTCATTTCATGCAAAAATAATTTTAAAACCTCTAACATTCATCTTTATCTATCTCCTATAGATTTTACATTCCAAGAATGTATCTTGTCATTCTTAAGTCTTTCATTTTATAAATACTTTCCGAGTCAAGTTGAAAATCACCTTGTATAGTCGGAATGTCATTTCAAATGATTAATTATGTCTCTTTCATACAAGATTAGGAATATCACTATCCTCCCATTAGTTCTTAGTAAACACATACACGTTCTTTTTCATTTTGATATAAAAGCATACCTTGTATCTTTATATTAAAATGACTATTCCAACCTTGAGATGTTTTATTTATATCCACAAGTGGATCTTAAGCCCTACACATCAGGTTAGGATAACATAGATTAAGAAAACCTCCAGGCTAATCTATATAGATATCATCTAGTAGTTGTCTATTAAGAAAAGCATTCTTTCATGAAATCTATTTTCTATATCTCATATTACGAATATTAAGTTATAGTAAATAATATCCTTGTTGATCTAATCATAACTCCTTTTGAAAAGGTTTGATCATAGTTAATGTCATGAGTATGAAAAGACCATAGTTAATGATATGAGTACGAGAAAATCCTTATACAACACGTATCACTAAATGTGTGTATATATCCATGTATATATATTCTATCTAGAAGAATCTCTTACTCCTTCCAGCCTTGCTATAGAGAGGAAGATTAATCAAGCCCATACATGGTTATTAAGCATGGATAACATCTCAATGTTCATGACTCTAATTCATTTGTCAAATTCAAGATCTAATATAACATTTTGGTAGTTAATGGATTAACTAGAAACCATTGTGAACAATTTGTGTTTATGAATAACTACTATTCATGTTCAACAATTCCTTGTTGAAACTAGTGCCAACAACTCTTACATATGGCTATGGTTCTTGAGTTGCTTCAACTTTCATGTGCCTCCCACTTGCTTTGTCATTAGAAGCTTGCTTTCTTCTAACTCAACTTTCAGAGGAAAAAATGAACTTATTCTTGGTGGGTTTGTATATAATAATCTAAATGCCTTTTAGAATAATCTACAATTATGTAATTAGCTGATGTTTGTATTCTAGTACAATTAATAGTGATTGAAGTATAATCCCAAAGGTTAAAAGGAGGGCATTTCTACCGATTAGAAAGTAAATCATACCAAGTAAGATTTAATTCATCCTTTATTATCATTAAATCCTAAAATTATTTTTAACGGGTTGTATGTATACATTTTGAAAACTTTACAATAATTAAAACTACTATATTTGTTAAAAAAAAAAAATTGATTTGGTATCTTGTGCTTGATCTCAAACATTCATTAGAAAGGAAATCACACAACAAAGTGTATAGTTTCTTAATAACTGTTTTCTCCACACTTTAGTGAAAATATTATTAGGAATATTTTATATATAAATAAGATTCACATATGTCAAACAAACAACATTATTTTCCTTCAAATAGCACTTTCTTGAAGTTGAAATATGTGGATTTCATGTATACAATAAAGATAACAATGTCATCGATAAGTTTGATTTAAAACAAGTTTAAGTCAAAAGTTCTTGCATATAGAACTTAATTTTATTTATAAAATGTTGATATTTACTTTGTAATTCTATTAAGACCTCTAGTCTTAGAAATGGAAGTCAATCATTTCAGAATATGATTATTAGCGTTAAGAAAAACGATTTAGTAAATAATCAAACATTCAAATAAATAACTGAGATATAAATATTTAGACATGCTAAATTTAAAACATACGTCATCCACCCCAAACCAGAATGGTGGAAACGTTTAGGGGTGGATGACGTCATGTACAATATCACAACAATTGAATAATATTAATCAAAGTAACAACAACCACTGCATTGATAATATAGTGTTTACATTATGTTTATAACATTGTTTGTATAACACCAAAATTGTATAGCAAAAAACTATAGACGTGACACCATGAATGTTCCGTCTTCTCAAAAACTCGTAAGTGTACCTCCCTACTAGTTCTCTGAGAATACAAGTGATTTTGAAAGTATATCAACATTTAAGTTGGTGAGTTCATAAGTATTTTTGTTTTAGTGATCTGCATTTGTATATGGAAAATGTTAGTGTGTTCCTCCATAAAATCTAATATTTTCTATTATAAATGAAATATAGTCTTTGGCCTTAAGACCAAAATGTATGTTTGTTACTGTACTCTGACATAATATACTGTATTGGGAAAATAGTGTATTATATTGTAGTTGTACGAAAACCCTTGGTATGTATGCACCTGGAATCTACCATCTGTACTGTAAAGTAGTGTATTGTAATGTAGTTCTATTATTAAAATAAAACCATTGAATTTATGTTTATCCCATAAACCAAATTGTTTAATTAATACTTATTATGAGTGATATTATAACCATGCTAAAATTACTAGTGGTATGCGCGACGTTCTTCTAGCGTCGGAATCTTATGACATTTGTCACCACAGGCCTGCCGGCTAAACTATAGCTAACAGTTTAGGTACAAGATTGTCAGTCCCGTATAGATCTATACACAAATTCACACTCTCCCTCCAGGAGACTCTGGTTATAATTTATGACTTTATTGTGTACTTTAGAAGGTACAATGATGTAGTGGCTCATAATCCTATATTAACTTGTTTACGTATATTATGTAAATGTTCTCTTGTTCTTGTGAGTGTCTGTATACCTCTTTTGTAGTGTACTCGTAGTTTAAAATCATTATACTTAAATAATTATTTGAGTATTGTATCTTTGAACTTAGTAAAATAGTGTATGTGTTCCATTAATTATACATATTATAATTTATCATGCATGCTGTTGTATTGTTCCTTGAACTAATAAACTAGTATGTATATTTCATAAACTATACCTATATAGTTTATATGGATTTTCTGTGTGAATAGAAATCTTTATGAAAATACCTCTTTGTTCGACATATTACAAAGAGGTTAATGTTTTATTTAAATAAGTATTATACTCGTATATATAATTAGGATTAAAAAGGTAGTCGGACAAGAAATTTTACCCCAAGCGCACAACCAAACAAGAAACTTGAGTTAAGGCAAAAACACCAGTCCTAAGCCTGTTGAATTATATATATATATATATATATATATATATATATATATATATATATATATATATATATACACTAGGAGTGTGCACGCGCGATGCAGCGGCGACGATTTGTTTTATTCCGCCGATTAGTTCGGAACAAAATTTAGTGTCGTTTCGGCAATTATCAAGTTGCTTCCGTTTGGTTTATTTCATTTCAGAGATATGTTTCTTTCGGCGATCAGTTGTTTTTAGACGGACATCAAATAGTAATTCTCGTCTATTACTCTTTATCTGGCAATAGACGACGATTAATTTCATTTCAAACAAATAACATTAAGATGATGATAAATTTCCATTTTATTTGTGTCATTTCAAATTTCAAATGTGAAAATATGTTATATTAAATATATAAATAATTAACTATGTTTAACATAAAAAATATATTTTTTTTTACGAAAATATACATGACGTAAACATAAAAAATGTTATATTTTTTTTGCGAAAATATATATGACATAAATATATGAAAAGTTAATTATTAAATATATAGCTTTTTTTTATTTGATGATGTGGTGAAATTCATTCTTTTTATCCTTTTATATGTTTGTCTTAAAAAGACTTATTATAATGATTTATATAAATATTTAAAAAAAAGTGTATGTATATTTAATATATTTAAAATTAATTCATATTGCAATAAAAACATCCAACTCAATAAAAACAATGTAATTTGTAATCTTCACCATCAACAATTATTATTATTATTTTTTAATTACTATGCCCTTAATATATTTGCATAAGATTTGCTCCTATGATGACTTATCACTAAGTTACAACTTTTGTTTATTGAAACCAAAATAAAAACCATCTATATATTTCCTTAGTATTTTTTTTTCAACACAATCTTAAATATATACATTGATATTTTGATTCTTAACACCAAGATAATAATAATATTATATCTATTTGTTCAAGTGTTATAAATAAATATTTAAACTATATTTAAGATAAATTTTTTTATTAAAAATATAGCAAATAAACCAAATGTAAATCTTATTATGAATAGTAAGACTACTAATATTTAATGGATATTACAAAATTAATACTTTTTTAAGCACTTTCTAGTGTATATCATTATCACATCTATCTCTTTTTCTTGTTCTTCCCCGTGTAACCAATCACCATTATTTTTATATTTCTTATTTTTTAGATTCGATCATGACTTCAAACATATTAACCGAATATGTATTTATTTTTTTGAACTAATTTATTACTTCTTTTCTCTTGTTAAGGTGTGTGCCATTTATATATTTTCTCATTTAATATTAATTTAAATGATAATGATAAAAATATTTAATTATTGATAATATATGTTAGTTATTGATTCACAATGTAAGGATTTGTATAAAGAATAAAAAAAAAATACCATTTAATAAAATACATGGTTTCACATACCTTGTAGGGAATACTTATATGCATAGTTGTGACATGCACATAAACAATTACATATTGTTATGATGTTTAATTTATCACTTTTTGTTTTTGCTTTTTTTAAATTGGTGCATTTATTAATGTTATTTATGTTAGGATGATGCTATTCAAAGATATTTTTTATAAACATGCACTCTTATTCTTTATTATTATTTTTTTTCAATAAATATTATAATTCCTAAAAGTACATATGATTTTTAACGTTTTGATGTCTTTCGGCTTCCCAATACACTCGTCACCTTCCCTAGCAATCCATTTATAAATCCTTTTTCTTTTAATATATTAAAGGAAAAATATATTTACTAGTGTGATTAAACTTACAATATATGCATTTAAAACAAAAAAAAAAGAAATGTAGATTAGTCATTAGTGATGTGTTGTAACACATTTAATATAGTATTTCCCATTAATATCAAATAAAAATAATTTAAAAACAAATAAAATAAATGTTTATTTGTTTTCTTTCCACAACACTTTTGACGATTGTATGTCTAAAGTTAGAAACAAGAATAGGGTAATATTCAAGACAACAAAATTTTTATATTTACTTTCAAATATGGAGGTTTCCCTACTATAGCTTGGCCTTTGGAAGCCCGACGAAGGGAGGCTCCCATCTTCCCCCTACAAAGAGAAAACAGATAACATAAAACATCTGCATGAAAATAAGAAAAAAAAGAAATGAAACAGTTTGAGGATTAACATCTTACCACTTCTCTATTGATAAAGAGTCCATGTCTGGGCCTGTATCAATAATAGATATCCTAACATCTGAAATCTCCATACTGCCAAGAAATGAAAATTATGTGAAACAGTAGAAGCCAAAATCTTATGAACAATTCTTAGCCAAAAGGTACCACACAACTCAGAAGACTCCTTGTACCTTATTAACCTCTTCTCATGTTCACCATTAGACCACACAGCTTGCAATGAATTATCCTATAGAAAAGTGCATGACATGAGAGTCTTGAAGATGGGATTTTAAGGAAAATTAATAAACAAATATCATTTTTTAAACTAAAAACAAAAACATAAACATAAACAGAAAATGTCTCCTACACAAATGAAGTCATACCTGATTTGTGTTGAAGCCATACCTAATTTTTGTGCATACTCCCTAGGTGAAGTGATGATGTCCAATCAGGACAGTTGTGTGCATACTCCCTAGATGAAGCCATGTAATACTTCTTCCCAACAACCATCACAAGATTACAAAGCTTCTGAAAGACAAGCCGAAGATTGAGAATTCTAAATCTCAATCTGAAATCAAAATCATAAGGAAGAAATCCGAAATCATAAAATCAGATGGGAAGAAATCTGTGAAAAAGAATTCTGAAGAAGGAGAAATTGAATATAAACATTACCAGAATCAAAAGAGAAATCGAAGGAAGAGACAAATTCTCTTAATCCCTCCTCTGATTTCTAGAAACCAGTGCGTCGTTGTATAAAACAGCTTCTGAATCAATAAGCTTAAGATACCCTTAAATGGTTCCACAGATTCTCTTATGTGCTTGCCTATGTTTAGAACTAGGGTGTGACTTTGGAAACGGCCATCCACATCTATGGAAAATATGGCTTGCAAAATCGAAGTAAAATAACAAACCACCATTAAAATATGTTATTTTCATAACAGTAATTCAATTAGAAATAAGAAATATAATAACTACTTCATAAATTAACGAATATAAAAACTGAAGAGGTGGCGATTTTGCTCTGATCTTGGGTATCCATGTTTGTATAAAGATAAAAAAAAATGGTTTTTTAGAAGATGGGAAAATGAGGGGAGACTTGTTTGAAGAAGATTGCAAAATGTACGAAGAAAAGTCAAGAAAAAACAATTTTTGAGAAAGTCTTTGTAAGGAGTGATATCACCATCTATCACCTCCACCGATAAGCTCCATCTCTCTTCAGACCAAGCCATCAGAAAAGTCGCTTCCGCTCAAGATAATTTTATACGTGTGGTGGTTGAATCGGGGAAATCCTCGTCTTTGCAGGAAGAGGACTTGGAGTTGAGTTGTTGTGTGTAATGAGGAATTTGTTGAAGAAGATTAAGAGGAAAGTATTAGTAGGAGATAAGGTATTGGTAGGTTTGATCGAAGAGGAATGATCAAAAGTTTCTCCCAAGTCTATTAGGGTTCTTGGTAGTTCTTTGAGAAGCAAGGTTCATAATAGCAATCTGAGGCTAGAAGAGGCAACGAGCTAGGATTAGAGACGGTGGATGTTGGTGAGGGTGGAGACAAGGAAGAAGTAGGCGGGAGTTTAAAAAATTTGGGGATTTCATTTTCCCTGAGAGGCGCGTTCTTAAAAAAATATAAAACGACATTCACAGAGGACGCACATTTTAGATAAAGTGCCCTCTGTGTTTTTTATATTTTTACATGAGACACTAATTTAAGGGCACGCAATAATGCGTGACGTAAATGCTTACATTTTTTGAAGAGATGACACTTTTTAATGTCACCCTCTTTTTCGTAACATAAATCAATGAGTGTCGTGGTTTGTGTGTTGTAAAAAGGTCTTTTTCTTGTAGTGTCATAATCTCTTGACAAATCAATGTGACGTTACCCATCAACCCACCTTTTGCTTCCCATGCTATGTAGTGTACACTAAACGTTTTTCTTTAAACCCATTCTTTTTACCTTTCTCTCACCTACTTTTTACCTTTCCAACAACCCATCTTATCCCCACATGATTTAGGAAATATTTTTCAAGAATAATAACAAAAATAAAGCTTCTTCGGTCTCAAAATTTTATGAAAAACAACATTTTTAGTCATCAGCCCTGTCATCCTCGGTGCTCTACACCGCAACCTAAAAATAGACTGAAGACATGTCATACAAAGGAGTTACATTTGATGTACCGAAGATAAGTTGTAGTCTTGTCATAAGAGGTCCTCGCCTGAGAAGCTCTTGCAGTCCTTTTCACTCCAGGACAACAATGACTTGCTACCGCAGCCGGCTACTTCTTTCGTGTTCTGTCCTCACTTAGCGTAGACTAAAGCTTGGTCCTTGCAACGTATCACTCCTCGCAGACCAACCTTTCTTTAGTCAAACCCCTCCTCGCCGATTAACCACTAACACAAACCTGTTTAAATCACACCAGTGACTTCAGTCTTCAGTGATCACCTACTCTTCATATACTACCCACTCCTCCCTAGCCCTCCTCGTAGCACTGCCCAACCCTCACCAAAGCTCCTCTTTAAACCTCAATATCCCTCTCATACCGCAACCCCTTCTCTTAGGCTTCATTTTTTCTTATTTTTATTTTAACACTCATTTGACCTCTTTTTTGTTTTTTTTTATCACCAATTAGTTTTTTTAATAATATTTTTTTTGCCTATTTTCTTTCACGAAAAACTAAACCGCAACAAATACAATTTTTTTATAACGCCAATTATTTTTTGTTAACACAAATTTATTTTTTATTTTAAAATAAATTGTTTTTATTAACACCAATTTTTACCATCAACGCAACCCATGATCAAAAGCACTATGCAAAGAAAATTTTTTACAGAACTCGATTTGTTGTCTTCGCGAAAGAGATTATTTTTGGATATTTATTCAAGCTTCGATCGTCACAGTGGATTACTTCTTGCTGATTATAGTTGAAGGTTTTTATTATTCTTCGCATGAGGATTGTCCTTTAATCAAGATCTTTCAACCTACAGTCCTTCGATCAGTTTCATAGGACCAGTTATTCTCCATACCACAATCGAACATCATATTTTTCTTTGCAAGGCTTTCACCGCAGTTGCATTTGATCAATAAAGTTGCTTCGAAACCTTCGTTCTACGATGATTTTTATGACTTGTAGCTCTTGATTTTCTATTGACAAACCATATGTCTCAAGCAAGTGGAATTTATTTATTAGAGACCACATCAGGAGTTTCAACACTGCAATTTGGGTACATTAGCATTTTTCAGCAGAGGAGAGATTTTTCATGTAGAGTTCTTTTTGTTACTTTGGTACTTGTTCAGGCAGTTTCAGCGGCATAATCAACTAGCGACTTATGACCTTGGAAGTATTAATATACTTTCCGTCTTGTGTTTTATCAAGACCCTTCATACTTCTAGGGGATAATGAGAAGCTCTTGGTAACTGATACTCTCCATCCAGATTTATTTATTTTTGGTATCTACGCATTGGTTTTCAAAAATAGGATCAGAATCTTATGTTATCACCAGGATTAGATTTTATGATTGTTTGAGAGTGGATTTTCAGGATCTTTGAGGACGATTAATATATTTATGCAATGTGGGACTCTTTTTTTTGTCATCCTTTGATCAAATTTATGGCCTCACTATATGTTTCTCGGATCCAAATTAATAATTATTCATACTCTACTTCAGGATGTTTCATATGTTATTAACATGTTATTCTTTTGAATAATTTTTGGTATATTATGATGCGAGAACTAGATATGTTCTAGATTTTTTATGCCGAAGTGTGAATTAATTATGGGATATTCAGTTTAGGAGTTATCAGTACACTTTTGAAGTTGATACGTTTGGTTTAATAATCACATCTCAAGATTGGAGTCTCATTCTTCAACACCGGAGATGCTTGACCTTGGATGCTTATAAGACTTTGACTATAGAGATTTCATTTCATAGTTTCTGATATCACTACCACTTTAGAGTTTCAGAGACATTTAAGCTTTTGGCTCTCATTATGTATCATTTTTATTACTACACCTGTTAGTTGGTTGCTATATATTTTAGTCATTTATCAATGTAATTGTATCCCTCATCATTTGTGAGAATTTAAGGAGAGATTGTTGGAGCATGGAAATGCTCTACAAATTACGAATGATAGTTAGGTTATTATATTTCCTTTTATTTTTTGTAAGGTACATCTCTTTAAAAATAGATAGGTAGTGGTCATTTTATTGTGTGCATCAAAACGTAGTCATTCTAGCTAAAGAGAATGGGATGGGGTTTCTCCCCATTCAAGAGAGTTCTTCATTGTCATATTGTAATTCTCTCTTTCTAGTAAATCATTGGATTACTCATGTATTGGTGTTCTTCATATTTTATTATCTTTGATCTCAAGATCTTATTATTTTGCACAAGCCAATCGTTCAAAATGGGATCTTATTATTCCACACAAGTCGATCATTCAAAATGGGATCCTGTAATAATGGATTTTTCCATATAGCTCATATTACAATCACATGAGTATATGCACTAGTTGTATTAGTCAGTTATGTTACCATAATCAACTCCCAATATGATGGAATTACATATTGCTTCAATTTGTACACTTAACATTTGCTAACATGGATCTTTCCAAGTTTCTGATATCAGAATCAATTGGTTGTAGGAACTAGTTAGCGAGTTGATTGTATTTCCATAATCAACTCCTATCTCGATAGAATTCTACATATAACATCAATGCTACAGATGTACTAAGTATATTTGATACTTTCTCCATCCTATAGCTAAATATATGATCTTTCTTTTCCTTTAATAGAACTATTCTCAAAGCACGAACACGATTGATCAACTCTTCTAGCTTGTACTTTATAATGGTTTTGATAGTAGTTACTTTTTGTGGATATTTTTAAGACATCATTTAATTAGTGATTAGACCTAGTTTATTTTATTGACCCTTAATGAATAATTACCTAATTACAATATTATTTCATCCAAGGCTAGGATCCATATTTCACTCCAGGATGTGAAGTGGATTAGCCAAAAATCTCACGAAGAAGCTATTTACGTTGGAGGGTTCAAGTCCCGTTTGGGACATAGGTGGAATATTAGCCCAAAAAAATTGGTGGGTATAATTAAAGGTGGTGTATTACAATAGGCCTTATAGCCCAGTGGTATCTGGTGTTTCCCTCCCTTTTGAGGTTGAGGGTTCAAGTCTTGTCGTCGACATAGACGGGTTTAAGGAGTAGTTTAGGAGTAGGTTAGATTTTTGATTTTCAAAAAAGAAGCTATTTAGGTAGACAATCATTTTCAATCTCAATATTTATGAGATCACTAGATCTTTTAATATTTATTGGCACTCTGTCAATAGCATGTACATCTCTTCTTAAGCTCATTTAGCATTCACGACAAGATTAGTTGCGGATCATGTATCGAAATGTTGAATCGACTATGCGAAGCTACATGATATTTGACTCAAGTAATGCTTCATAATTATGATTAATATATACATTACTTCGATAATATTCTTATTTGACGTGTCGGTAAGACACCACATATAACACCAAGAAGAATATATGAGAAGGCATAGTTTCCATGGGAAGCGTAAGATTCACATTACGAATATAAAACTAGATTTGGTTTAATTACTTTATTAAGTGAATACTTTTAACTTTGCACAATTTTCCTATCAAACCCTTTCAGTAACTTCACTTTAAATGCAAGAAGGCAGTGAGGGTGACGAGTAAAGAATGCCTCTTAAAGCTGGCGTCATTGGGAATCAAATATGCCTAACTTAAACCTTCATTATAACAACAAAGTGGAGGAGCCTAGTCGAGGTAAGACTAACAACTCACATACGAAACATGGGAGAATGTAACATTTATTTTGTTTTTATACATATAAACAATATTTTACTTTATATACACATTTGTGGATTATAAGTCTTTTAATTTTATTCACTAAAAACTCAACAATTAAATTATATGAGTTCTAATCATTTAATTTTTAATTAATCTTATAATTAAATCAAAGATGAATTTATTTTTTAGTATAGAGGTTATTTTGTATGTGATTAAGATTGAAAAAGATAAAAAACCAAAAATAAAAAACAAATTTAGAAGAATCTGGAACATCAGGTTTCAAGATGTAGAGTAGCATATGTGACACCATGACATACAGAAAAAATATGATTTTATGGAATTATTATTTTTAGTTTTCAACAACAGGTCACAACTTGAACATGAGATGGTCACGTTATGGCGATGAAGTCGGTCGCGATCCAGGTAGATACCATGTTACACTCTAAATTTTCAAATAAAATTTTCATTTTTAAATCCACCCAAAACACAGTTTAACATTTATCATACTAAATTTATAAATTGTTTCAAACACAAGACATAAACTTGTTTGTAAAATATCCTAAAAGCATCAAAACATGAATCAACTAGTTGGTGTGCACAATCATGTCGGTGCCTTCCCGTGATCCTGAGATGTACCTGAAACACATTTCACACAACACTGTAAACACAAAGCTTAGTGAGTTCCCAAAAAATAAAACACACAAATAATCAGCCTCTCATGGCTATATCTCGATAAGGACCCTCCGGTCATGTGTCTCAGTGACGACCCTCTGGTTTCACGGCTCAAGTTGGACCCTCCGATGATATATCTCAGTGAAGATCCTCTAGTCTCACGGATCAGGTTGGACACTCTGGTCCTGTATCTCAGTGAGGACCCTCTGGTCCCGCGGCTCGAGTTGGACCCTCTGGTCCTCTCTTAATAATGCACACGATAATATACAACATAAATCGTAAAGACAAAATGCATAATATCACATATCTCAATAGAAGCACGTAAGACCCTCTGGTCAGTAAGAAAAATAAGAGCCTCCGGTCGCACAATAATTACCACTCAGGTAAGTATAGTAAGAAGACTCACCTCGTAAGTAAAGCAACTATGTCTTGCACTCAACTGTCAGACTAGACTCTGTCTATTTATATCACAATCATCTCTAATTAACAGTTTACAATAACAGCTCCAGAGATGTTAAGCTAACTCCTTTACTAATTCTCAGAAATGGTACCATTTTACCCTTCCATGGTATCGAAAGTCCACAACTTTTCATAATAGACATACACTAGAATATCTCTATATAGCTTAGCCTGGAGGTTTTCTTAATCCATGTTATCCTAACCAAATGTGTGTGGCTTAAGATCCACTTGCAGATATATATATATATATATATATATATATATATATATATATATATATATATCAAGGTTGAAATAGTCATTTTAATATAATGATACAAGGTATGCTTTTATATCAAAATGTAAAGGACATGTGTGCTTACTAAGAACTACTGGGAGGATAGTGATATTCCTAAGCTTGTATGAATTAACAGTATCTTGAAAGACACCATGATACAAGATTCCTTTAGATGATTCTTGGCATTGTCACATGACTCATTTTTTAGTCTGTCTCAAAAGGACCTAACATATAAGTTTGAGCTAGATGAAATGATTTACATTCTGTTTGCTTGGTAAATGAATCTATCATTTATGTCATATAATGAGATACAAACTGGGTACATGGTTAAATCATTAGATGAATATGAGAACACTCTAAGAGTACTTAACAAGAAGTAAGGGAATTCATATGAGATAATTAGTTTAATATAAAATCTTAATGCAAAGAGCTACATATGATTTTGATTTCTAAATAGATATAGATAATTTTGACTTATAATTGGATTTTGACTTCATTGTGGAATGAAGAGTAAGTTTAGTTGGAATGAGGTTTACACAAAACATAATGGCACAATCAAGTACAAAATAAGAATACACAACTTTTAAAGTTGAAGTCAAATATGATTGGATGAATGAGTTCTTTGAAAAGCTTTGTTGATTTCTTCTTTTCAAGGATCACACATAAATCTTTGTGATTTTGAGAGTTCACTTAATCAAGCTATGTCACGAAAGAACACCAATGATATTCTCCAAGATATTTAACTAGTTTTGGAGTAAAATTCAAATATGGATATGATCATCGCATTAATACTTGTTGTAACATGTTAAAACATTAACACATATCATCACATTAACAAATATTAAATTTAGTAGAGGCCATTAAGAAAGCCTTTCCTTTTAAGCTATGTATGAGTAGTCACACTTCATCCAAAGGACTTTATTATTCTAGAAATGGGATTTTGGTTTGGATTTAGTATTTCGATATTGTAACATTGTAACAATAACTATTACATAATGTTTTGCTATAATGGGATATGATCATCACATTAATACTTATTGTGTTCTATAAATTTCATATTCGGTTGTAATTGTGGGAGCAATTATGAAGTAAGACTAATATGAATTGGATTGGTTGACTCTCAATAAATGAAAGTAGGAAAGTTGTTGTAACCAAGTTTCATAGGTACTTTTTGGAGAACTAGTACTGAACGGACCCGTATCAAGATCAACTTGTAGATCACATCCATGAGTGACAATTGATTAAAAGGCACTATCTTTGTATCCTTAACACATGAGATGCATAGTAGGACTTAAATATAGGGATTACTATGCTTTCATATGGTCAAACGCTAATCTTTAACTGGGCAAATATAAAAGCCATTTTTATATACGGTTTTGAAAGTGGGTCGTCACTAGGGGTTGAGGCCCAACAATCAGTTGCCATAGGGTTTAAGGCTTCAGGAAAGGAAGGATTTAGCCTATTTTGGATATGGTTGCTATGGTTTAAGTGATCCATGTATTCAATTGTGTCTTTATAAGCCAAGGGTAAGACTATAAATTGAGATCTTGGTCTTTTATGGGTTTTGGGTTTTATTCAGAAGGTATTAAGGCTTGGGGTATTGTTAGGAGCGTAGGGCTTCTCGCCACCTTTTTGTGGACATAAGGTTCATTGGAAATTGACCTAGGATGAGTGACTTATGGAATTTTGAAGTTATTAACCGAATTGGTTCTTGCATGGAAAAGCTTGCAAATCAGTTCCATGCAAGCATGGATGCATGCACACCTTTAGTTAGGTACGACTCGCGTAAGGTGGGGTACATCCACCGTAGAGTTGGGGAAAGTGGACATGGGTTTTTGGAGACGTACGTCTAGTGTGACAACCCGATATTTCATGTCAATGTAATGACCTAAGTCAAGTATTGTAATCTATTTTTGAATAGATAAATAAATAAAAATAGCGACAGAAATGAAATGTTCAAAAGCCTCTATTGGGATACCTAAAGTAAAAGATATCATAACAAGGTTTTCAGAAATTTAAAGAACACAAAAATCCAAGTTATAACGAAGAAGTTATGGCCAATCGAAAATCCGCATCAAAATCGGTAAAAAAAATGTTAAGCGTAAAACGCGAAATTACAATAAAATACTTTTTAGACTTAGGTATCCAATTGAATGTCATAAAGGAAGTTATGATTTTTCTATGTTTCGGAGTAGCGGTAGACAACTAAAAACTCGAAATAGAGATCGAGCGATATTTAGTCGACACAACCTAAACGAGAATTGAAGATATCGAAAATAGTAGTACAACGATAAAAGACAGACGAAAGCGGACATCGGATGAACAAGTTATTGATTTTTAACGGTCTTTTCCTGTCCTGGCCTATTAAAAATATATAATTAAAAATAAAATCAAAATTTTCCAATGAAGTCTAAATGAAAGTTATAGATTATATTCTCTTATAAGCGTGGATATAAAGAACATCAAAAACGGAGATCGTATGCGAAAGTTACGCATTTTAGAAGTTCGGGACACACAAACCGAGGGGAGTATGCCCAACGTACGAGAGAATGCCCAGCGTACTCAATGTAGGGCCTCGGATCGACCACATCCCCTTCTACCCTCTAGAATGTCCCATCCGAAGTATGGAGTCCTATGATGGTGTCATGCATGACGTACGCACCGCGTACGCGAGTACACCCAACGTACCAACCGGAGGTACGCCCAACGTATGAGGTCAGTTCCCACCCTATACATAAGCATGTGAGGCTTCCGAACTTCTTTTCCAATTCACAACATTTCTCCCATATTTTCTCACACTCGAGCCTCCCGAAACTACCCCGATACCCCGGTTATGTATCCAAGCTACGATGAAGGTCCGAAGCTCCGAAACTCCCGAGAAGTTTACCACTTCCCAGTTGAAGTGTTGCCCGAAAAAAATCTTGTTTTCTTCAAATCATCACACTTACCAGGTGAGTTGATACCCCTATATCTTCAAATCTTGTTTTCTTTTAAAATGGCAATCGTTACATACAGTTTCTAATATTTTTATCTACATTTTGTGTATAAATGTTAAATAAGTAAAATAATGATATTACAAATGTCATACTTTACATGCAATGTTGGTAATTGTGACAACCCGAAGTTGTTCCATCGCCACAACCCGTTCCATTTATAAAACTCGACTTAAGCGAATTATTCCGATTCCGTTTTTGGATTAGGTCAATTAAGTTAAGACTTTATTTTGACATTGTTAGTATCCAAACACGTTAGAAACACATGAAAACGCCCCAAACTAATAATTAGAAAAATTTTAGTTTTGACCATATCGGGTTACGACAACTTAATCAGGTGCGACCAAAAGCCTCGGTTAACATCAGTATCGGGTAGAATTTCACCGTTTCCCAAATCCAAACCATATTTAAAGTGGTTTAAGCCTCATTTGAAGCCTTTTCACTCTCTCTCTAACCTCTTTCCTCAATCCAAGATTTAGGTCCAAAAATCACTCATTTCAAGCTTCAAATCACCAAGGTAACTATCCTAGCTTCTAGTATAACATCCTTAGCCTTCATTTTCGTGTTTAAATCATGATTTAAGACCTCAAAAATGTGTTTACGGCGCTAGAAGACTCTTGGTCCGTGAACACATATAAATGGTGTTTTTGAGCCTCAAAACCCTTCCAAACCACCATTGGAGCTTATATATGGCTTAAGGACTTATTGAATTGGACTTAGAACACCTGAAACTCAACATTTGGAGAGTAAACATGAGTTTAATGCCCAAGAACATGCTTGGGCCGTTAACACTCTTTCATGGGTAGTAAACTCCTTTTTAGGTGTTAAAATTCCATTTACATACCTCCTAAGCCTTGAACTAATAACTAGAAGCAACCACAAACAAGTTAGGGGCCTTAAACTTAATACAAACCACTCCATAAGGAGTTCATGGCCATAAACCCCCCAAGAATGGGTTCCTGGGCCGTAAACTCTTATAAATGGGTTAAATGGTGCCCTAAATTCATCCCTTGGCTTGTAAAAATGAGCATAATCACTTGTGATTAACCTATGACCTTCAAAGCACATAAGAAATGAGTGGGTGAGAGTTTACGGTTGTAAAATCATCAAATGGTCCTTATGATTGATTTAATCCCTTTCAAATGCCCTAGAAACAAACCTAGCATCATCCCTCAATTGATACAAGACCATTTAGCACTTAAGAACACCATCCATGAGTTTACGGCTGTAAACTCATGGGTATGTGGTGTTTAGGGCCAAAAAATCTTCTAAGAGTAAACTCCATACCCAAGCCATACATGTCCATAAATGTCACCCGGGTCACTCCAAACACTTGAATTGAAGTGTTTTCGCGACTAGAAGTGTATATCCTCAATTAATTAGTGATTTAAATCTAATTAGAAACATTTGTGTATCATTTAACATTACATAGGAACCTCGCATGTTTTCAAGCCTCGATCCGACGTTTAGCATCCTAGTCGACACATTTCCTCGTCCGGTGACTTCATACACCTACCCATTTTCAATGTTTTTCACTGTTTTCAGGGGGAATACAAGCAAAGTACAAGGAATACTTGTACTCAAAACTTGTTTTGTAAGTATTGTGTTTCATATTACATATGATTTTAACACTAACAATCATAACAAATAACCGTTTGAACTTGAAGATCACATTATCATATTATTTGTGAAAAACGTTATAAATTGTCGTATTTTATATTTTCACAAATGGTTTTCCACATTATAATAGATAAAAACATAACCTTTGAACTTTGAACATGAAACTTAGTATATTGTTTTGTCCTCAGTAACACTCCACAGAGATACGCGAGTGGAGGATAGTCTTTGTAGATAGAACTTAAACAGGATATTCCGCATTATTACTTGTAGATTTGTTATTCCTAGAAATTGGAGACACATCCTTAGAGAACACTCCACAAAGATATGTGAGTGGAGGACCGCCCCTGTAACCATAATCTCTTAGATAGGGAGCGTGACTTGAGTGTATAGATCTATACGGGACTGACTATCCCGCACATGGCTACTAGCTACAGCCAAACCGAAAAGGTTCAAGGGTGACAAAAGTCATAAATGATATTGGCCTTCCTTTTCCATATCTCGTCTATAGTATGGTTATAGAACTCGCAATTTGGATAGTAGAGATTTACTTTTTAGTAATAATGGGTATAGTAAATTAATAAGCTTAAGAATTAGTTTACTATGTTGATAGTTTTATATACTTGTTAAAACTAACATATATTTCACAAGGATAATCAAGTTTCCAGAATACATCTTTTACATTACATTTTGGGTTGGTAAACTAACACACACTTCACAAGGATAATCAGGTTTTCAGTATACATCTTTACATTACATTTTGTATTTGGTAGCCAACTTTTAGGAAAATATAGGATTTTCCTGGGGTAATAACTATTCATAACCAGAATTGTGTAACATAACGGAAAACTAAACATTACCTTTAAGAAAATATGGGATTTTCTTGGATAACCACTTTTTCAGAAAACAAAAGGAATCTCGTTAATTTTTCATAAAACAAACTGCTTATGAACTCACCAGCTTTATGCTGATTTTGAAAATGCTTGTATTCTCAGGTTCTCCTTAGATAGGTATTCCGCGATCTTTTGAAGACGTATGGAAGTCACGTCTTTCTTTTGCTTAAAATTATGTATCTATGAAACTTGTATTACTTTACTTTTAAACCGATGTAATTAATCTATGTAATGTAATGTTTTGTGTTTTACTTCGCTGACTATGTACATTGGTTATGATATTCAACATGAAGTCACCTCCGCCTCGAAACATTTCCGCCCTGGGTTTCGGGGTGTGACAGATTGGTATCAAAGCCCTTGTTTATAGTGAACTGAGTATACCAAACTTTACATGGTATAAGACTATAAACATTAAGGGGCCTAAGTGCTCTGAACTAAAAGTATACTTCAAAATATAAATATTTTCAAAAACATACAAGTATACCTAACCGCCGAGATCCGTAACTACAAGTAGAATAAAACATAAGTAAATGGGTGTTGTACGCAGCGGTTAAACCTGGGCAGTTATGTAGTCGTGTCTAGGTTCAATATAGCATGATCAACTATATTTATTCGAGACACGGCCAACATGTCCCTGGGAGTGACTGTGGTGTTCAGCATGCCTAAAACTTACCTAAATATCCCAAACAACGAGTCGTCGTTGCAGCGAATCATGAAATACTATGGGAGTATTTCTAGATCTAACTTTGTTGTAGAAAATTATCATTCAAGCGTTGCCCCTCAATCATTCCTTTAGCGATAGTTTATCTACCTTGATAATTCATTCTTGCTTTATTGCCTAATAGAATTATATGTCTGTCATAAAGAGATATCCCTTCTTTCATATCTCTTGATTTAATGCAGAGGAATTACCATCCTCTTTTTCCTAATCATTTTAGATCGAAATGTCTTCAAAGAAAGAACCCAGTTCAAGGAACAACAACCCTCCGTCACCACCTCCTTCTCAATTCGACCCTGTGATGTTCCAGTTGGCTGTTTCTGCCGCAGTGACATATTTGTACCCTGACAGGTTCGGTGGACCAAGATGTAACACCTACCCCCAAAACCATGAAAATGTTCAGGAGCATCAGAATGAAGGTGATAAGATTAAGAAGGTTATTTGGAAAAAGCGAAATGGTCAGAGTTCCCAAGGACCCTCCAAGAGGCATGAAACTGTGGCAGTTCAAGCTACCACTACTCCTGTTGCTGTGTCTACAGTTCAAGCGCCTACCACTGGGTAGGGATGAGATTTAGAACCGGAAAACCGGACCGGAACCGGAACCAAACCGGAACCGGACCCGTTAGAACCGGAATATATAGAACCGGGTCCGGTTCCGGGTTTAAAAATTGGCTTTATCCGAGTTCCGGGTAATCCGGGTTTGGGTCCATTGGGTCCGGGTAAACCGGGTCTAAAATCCGGAACCGGTTTTTGGAACCGGAACCACTTTTAGGGCCGGAACCACTTTTTGTGAAACGTTTACAAGATGTATATCTTATTCGTTTCAACTCCAATTGACATACGGTTTTTTCCAACATGTAGTTTAGAGTTTGTACATGATTCTAGACTATAAATTTTTCATTTTTAGTTTTATATTCATTGACTTACAGTCCTCAAAAGTTGAGATACCAAAGCTGAAAGTTTTTAGTTTTTTAGTTTTTTTGTATTCGGTGAAAGTTTTAAAGCATGCATATCTAATTCGTTTGAAGTCGGATTGACATGTGGTTTTTTTTCAACTTCTAGTTTACAGTTTGTGCATGAGTTTAGACTATAATTTTGTCATTTTTGGTTTAACATTCAATGATTTACAGTCCTCCGAAGTCGGGATATCAAAACTGAAAATGTTTTTGTACTTTGTATTATGTGAAAACATTAACACAGGTATATCTCATTCGTTTAAATTCGGATTGACATGTGGGTTTTTCCAGAGTGTATTTTAGACTTTGTACATGATTTTGGACTCTAATTTTGTTAATTGTGGTTTCGTATTCAATAAGTTACAGCCCCCCAAAGTGGAGATATCAATATGAAATTTTTCAAAGTTCAACCCACTAAGTTGTAAGTAATTACCAAAAATTCCGGTTTTTTCGGGTTTTTCGGGTCTAAACCCACTTTATCCGGTTCCAACCTACCCACTTTGATGTTTCCGGGTTTTCCGGTTCTAGACCCACTTTACCCGGAACCATACCCGGAACCGAACCGGAACCGGTTCCTATATACCAGTCCGGTTTCCGGTTCTATAAAATCCCGTTAACCGGTTCCGGGTTTTCCGGGTCCGGGTCCATCGGGTCCGGGTTTGGACCCACTTTCATCCCTACCACTGGGTATGCTGGTAACCACCCTTGGTGCAACAGGTGCAGTTATCACCATCGTATCCTTGGCCCATGCCATGAGTTGATCTGCAAAAGATGTGGCAAAAAGGCCCACTCTGCTCAAAATTGCAAAACACCAGTTCAACTAATCAATCAAGCTTCCGGATCGAGTACTGATTGGGCCTGTTTTGGTTGTGGAGAAATCGGGCATTTCAAGCGAAACTGCCCAAAATCAGCAACCACCAACAACGTCAACAAAGCCGAGATGGTTTCATCTATGAAGCAAGAGGAGGCAGCAGCTGATCCCACCATCGTTGCGGGTACATTTCTTCTCGACAATTCTTATGCTCGCATCCTTTTCGAATCTAGTGTCAAGAAAGTTTTATTAGTCATTCATTTAAATATTTTCGTAAACATAGCCCTCGTCTAAATAACCCAAACAGTTACCGTTAAGATGGTTACCGGTGAGAATGAGTGCACTAACGACTTATCTGCAAGCTATATCCTTACCTTGAGTAATCATTCTTTCCTCATTGACCTGAGGTCGGTTTCAATAAAGAGCTTTGATGTTATATTTGGCATGTATCAATTGAGTCCTGATCATACTGATATACTTTGTTATGAAAAAGCTATTCGTTTCAGTTTCCCCTCTGACCGGACCCTCATGATATATGGTGTCAAGTTTAGCTCAAATCTTCGCATCATTTCCTGTATCAAAGCTCGAAAACCTCTGCAAAAAGGAGTGTTAGGTATTCCTAGTCCATGCAATCAGTGAGAAACAAGAAGTTAAAGACCTCTAGACCATCCTTAAAAAATAAATAAATAAATAACCGTAGTATTCCTGATATCTTCCCAAAGAGCTCCCGAAAATTCCTTCCGAACGTCAAGTCGAGTCTCGTATCAACCTAATCCCTGGAACTACCTCCGTAGCCAAATCTCCATACCATGTTGCTCCAGTAGAAATGCAGTAGTTATCCAGTTGGCTTAATGAGTTGACCGTCAAAACCGATATCCTCTTTCCTTAATTAGATGACTTCTTCGATAAAATTCAGGGAGCTAGCTACTCCTCGAAGATAGACCTTAGGTCAAGACACCATCAGCTACGAGTTCACGAGGATAATGTTTCCAAGACAGTATTCAGGACTCGATATGATCACTAAGAGTTCGTATTGATACCCTTCGGTCAAACCCATTTCCCTTGGTCATGTAGTGAGTAATGAAGACATACGCGTGGATCCTCATAAGGTCGAAGCAATAGAGAATTGGTCGACACCGAAGACACCCACAGAAAACCTGTCAATTCTTGGGTTTCGCCGGCTATTATTGTAAACCCATTCATAAAATTCTTCCAAGATCACCAAACCCTTAACCACTCCGACACAGAAAGGTATACCCTTTTTGTTGGAATAAAAAGTGAGATACATCATTCCAAGAATTGAAGTAAGACTTATGCATCACACCTAACCTGTCCCTGCCAGAAGAAACAGAGGACTTCATTTTCCTTTGCAGTACGTCCAATCAGAGTTTAGATCATATACTTAGGCAAGAAGGAAAAGTTGATGTTCACGCTTTGAGACAAACAAAAGGCACACGAAGTTAACTATACAACTCATGACTTGGAATTTGGAGCAGCAGTCCCTACACTGAAGAATGAGAGACACAATCTCAATGGAACCAAGTATGCGAATTTCACTGACCTTAAGAGACTACAGCATAGCTTCGATCAGAAAAACATGAACATGAGGCGCCCTTAGCCGAAAGGAAAGCTTAGACAACAAGACTAAGACATTGACAATGACCATCTAGACCCATTTACTCACTCAGACCTGAGAAGCCTAGTTAGAAACCCTTGGGATTGCTCCAGCAGCCCGAGATACCCAAATGGAAATAAAAGATGACCAACATGGATTTCACCATCAAGTTACCCAGTTTTCCCGAGTGAGTATGATACCATTTGGAAATGGTTGATCCTTCAATAAAACCCGTTCACTTCCTTCCGATCAGAGAATCATTCAAGATGGAAAGACTCACGCGAGCCCACATCAAAGAAGTAGTCTGACTGCATAGTATACATGCGTCCATTATCTTTGGTTGAGATAATAGGTTTACCTCAAGATTTAGGCAGATTCCTTCAGAAAACTCACGGAACCAAGCTAGACATGAGTACAACTTATCATCCTCAGACAGTTGGACAGAGTGAGAGAGTTATTCAGGTCATGGAATACATGCTGGGAGCATATGTCATAAATTATTGAGTGACTTTGGATGCCCCTTTACCTTTGATCAAGCCCTCGTATAATAACAGTTATCGCACCAGTATCCAGACTGCATCACTTGGAACCCTCTACAGTCAAAAGTACAGATTCCCTTGTGTTAGGCCAAGGTAGGAGGCACGCAGCTAGCCAAGAGTCGATTCCCCGGTAGTACCCACACTGGTTCTGAAATCATCCGCGAATCCGTCGAGAAGATCATCCAGACCCGAGAACAATTGAAAACTTCACTAGATCAATAGAAGAATTACGCCAATGTACAATGGAAACCTATGGAATTCCAGGTTGAAGATCGTGTCCTGTTAATGGTCTCGCCCTGGAAAGACATGATACACTATGGAAAGCACGGAAATCTTAACTCGTGGTACATTAGACCCTTTGAGATCCTCGTTAGGATCGATCTCGTAGCCTTCAAACTCAAGTACCTTCAGAACTTAGAAACATCCATCCAGTCTTCCACGTCCCAAATCTCTAGAAGTGCCTATCCTATGAAACCTTATTAATCCCTCTTGAACAAATTGAGACCATAGACCGAAAGATCAAACGTACAAAACAAAGCCACGTCCCGATAGTGAAGGTTTGTTGAAATTCCAAGCGATAAACTAAATTCATTTGGGAGCGCGACGACCCGATACAACAGAAACATTAGCATCCTTTTCCATAACTTGTATCTTAATCTTTGAATTTCGGGATGAAATTCCCTCTAACGGGGGGATAATGTGACAACCCGAAGTTGTTCCATCGCTGCAACCCGTTCCGTCCGTCGACTTAAGCGAATTATTCCGATTCCGTTTTTGGATTAGCTCAATTAAGTTAAGACTTTATTTTGACCTCGTAAGTTTCCAAACACGTTAGAAACACATGAAAACGCCCTAAACTAATAATTAGAAAAATTTTAGTTTTGACCATATCGGGTTACGACAACTTAATCGGGTGCGACCAAAAGCCTCGGTTAACATCAGTATCGGGTAGAATTCCACCATGTCCCAAATCCAAACCATATTTAAAGTGGTTTAAGCCTCATTTGAATCCTTTTCACTCTCTCTCTCTAACCTCTCTCCTCAATCCAATATTTAGGTCCAAAAATTACTCATTTCAAGCTTCAAATCACCAAGGTAACTATCCTAGCTTCTAGCATAACATCCTTAGCCTTCATTTTTGTGTTCAAATCATGAATTAAGACCTCAAACATGTGTTTACAGCCCTAGAAGACTCTTGGGCCGTGAACACATATAAATGGTGTTTTTGACCCTCAAAACCGTTCCAAAACACCATTAGAGCTTAGATATGGCTTAAGGACATATTGGATTGGACTTAGAACGCCTGAAACTCAACATTTGGGGAGTAAACATGAGTTTACTAGCCAAGAACATGCTTGGGCCGTAAAAACTCTTTCATGGGTAGTAAACTCCTTTTTAGGTGTTAAAATGCCATTTACATACCTCCTAAGCCTTGAAATAATAACTAGAAGCAACCACAAACAAGTTAGGGGCCTTAAACTTAATACAAACCACTACATAAGGAGTTCATAGCCATAAACCCCCCAAGAATGGGTTCCTGGGCCGTAAACTCCTATAAATGGGTTAAATGGTGCCCTAAATTCATCCCTTGGCTTGTAAAAATGAGTAGAATCACTTGTGATTAACCTATGACCTTCAAAGCACATAAGAAATGAGTGGGTGAGAGTTTACGGCCGTAAACTCATAGTTTACTACCGTAAACTCATCAAATGGTCCTTATGATTGATTTAATCCCTTTCAAATGCCCTAGAAACAAACCTAGCATCATCCCTCAATTGATACAAGACCATTTAGCACTTAAGAACACCATCCATGAGTTTACGGCCGTAAACTCATGGGTATTTGGTGTTTAGGGCCGAAAACTCTTCTAAGAGTTTACTCTTGAAGAGTAAACTCCATACCCAAGCCATACATGTCCATAAATGTCACCCGGGTCACTCCAAACACTTGAATTGAAGTGTTTTCACGACTAGAAGTGTATATCCTCAATTAAGTAGTGATTTAAATCTAATTAGATACATTTGTGTATCATTTAATATTACCTAGGAACCTCGCACGTTTTCAAGCCTCGATCCGACGTTTAGCATCCTAGTCGACACATTTCCTCGTCCGGTGAGTTCATACCCCTACCCATTTTCAATGTTTTTCACTGTTTTCATGGGGGGGGGGGGGGGGAATACAAGCAAAGTACAAGGAATACTTGTACTCAAAACTTGTTTTGTAAGTATTGTGTTTCATATTACATATGCTTTTAACACTGACAATCATAACAGATAACCGTTTGAACTTGAAGATCACATTATCATATTATTTGTGAAAAACGTTATAAATTGTCGTATTTTATATTTTCACAAATGGTTTTCCACATTATAATAGTTAAAAACATAACCTTTGAACTTAGAACATGAAACTTAGTATATTGTTTTGTCCTCGGTAACACTCCACAGAGATACGCGAGTGGAGGATAGTCTTTGTAGATAGAACTTAAACAGGATATTCCGCATTATTACTTGTAGATTTGTTATTCCTAGAAATTGGAGACACATCCTTAGAGAACACTCCACAAAGATATGTGAGTGGAGGACCGCCCCTGTAACTAGAATCTCTTAGATAGGGAGCGTGACTTGAGTGTATAGATCTATACGGGACTGACTATCCCGCACATGGCTGCTAGCTACATCCAAACCGAAAAGGTTCAAGGGTGACAAAAGTCATAAATGATATTGGCCTTCCTTTTCCATATCTCGTCTATAGTATGGTTATAGAACTCACAATTTGGATAGCAGAGATTTACTTTTTAGTAATAATGGGTATAGTAAATTAATAAGCTTAAGAATTAGTTTACTATGTTGATAGTTTTATATACTTGTTAAAACTAACATACATTTCACAAGGATAATCAAGTTTCCAGAATACATCTTTTACATTACATTTTGGGTTGGTAAACTAACACACACTTCACAAGGATAATCAGGTTTTCATTATACATCTTTACATTACATTTCGTATTTGGTAGCCAACTTTTAGGAAAATATAGGATTTTCCTGGGGTAATAACTATTCATAACCAGAATTGTGTAACATAACGGAAAACTAAACATTACTTTTAAGAAAATATGGGATTTTCTTGGATAACCACTTTTTCAGAAAACAAAAGGAATCTCGTTCGTTTTTCATAAAACAAACCGCTTATGAACTCACCAGCTTTATGCTGATTTTGAAAATGCTTGTGTTCTCAGGTTCTCCTTAGATAGGTATTCCGCGATCTTTTGAAGACGGAGCGTATGGAAGTCACGTCTTTCTTTTGTTTAAACTTATGTATCTATGAAACTTGTATTACTTTACTTTTAAACTGATGTAATGAATCTATGTAATGTAATGTTTTGTGTTTTACTTCGCTTACTATGTACATTGGTTATGATATTCAACATGAAGTCACCTCCGCCCCGGAACATTTCCGCCCTAGGTTTCGGGGTGACAGTAATAGACTAAGGTTTATCATTCAAATTAAACACAGTTTTTGTAAAGCCCGAAATCTGCCAATGTATCAATCAAATCCATTTGATGGTGCGGAATCCCAATCAAACGGATGATGTCAGATCAAATAGAAGAGAAGGAGAAGAAGAATAATATGAATCTTCATATCAATTGATATGAATTAAAGTTCCAGATACAAAAGATTCACACACACATACGCTCCTTATTCTCTCTGGCCGTAAACCCCTTCTAGTTCATCAATCAATTCCTCACACCCTAATACCTATATTTATACTAAGGGAACATGGGCTGGAAACAAATGGGCCGGAAATGAGTTTACGGCCGTAAGGTGTTTATGGCCATAAACTCAACCGTAAACATGGCCATAAAATCATAAATATTATAGAAAAATACAATTACCAAGAAAAGTAAAGTATAAACCATATTTTAACCCAACAATCTCCCCCTTGGTTTATAGCTTTCTTTTCTTAATTGACCCAACAAGCTCCCCCTAAAAAGTAGCTAGCTCTTCTTGTCAATCTTCAATGAGAGCTTGGCTTCATCTTTAACCTTCAATTTCTTCACAACATCAGGATGAACATATGAATCTTCAATGAATGACTTCATCTTGAGCACTTGACGTTTTCTTCAGAATTTGGCATTGAACGCACATTGGGTGAGGAGGCTTGACGTACTGATTTTTGAAAGATGGCACTTTTAGCTTGAGAATCTTCAGAGAGAACATCAAAGAGAACAAATCTTCTGGATCACTTCAGCAGGTACAACGATAGCAGCAGACTGGTTGAGAAGGCGTCAATGCAATCCGTCACATAATCTTCAATTTCTGTTGCACCTTGCTTCTGCGGTTGAAAGATTGAATGTTGAAAGAATAATCTTCATTTCTTGCTCCTTCGAATGCGAATTCTTCGATGCTCACGGACGAGGCTTTAGCTTAGAAATCTTCAACACAAACTCCATGAGTCTTATCTATACCTGAAGTCACTTTTCAAGACATAACAAAACTAAAAGAAAACTTAGCACACAAATTAAAACAGAAACAAAAATATTTTTTGGATTTTTTATTTTTCTGAAAGAAATAAAACAGAAATAACACTATTTTTGGATTTTTAATTTTTCTGATTTTTCTTTGATTTTTTTAATTTTTTTTTATTTTTTTTTATTTTTAGTTCTCCCATAATATTTAAATTATAAGAAACTATGACAAGTTTAACAAAAATAAAATGATATCTAACTATAAGAATGATTTCGGATCAAAGTTTTTAGACAACCTTTATCCACTTGTCGGTACCTTTCATATTCACATCTTTGTCTGGTCGATCATCGGTATTGTTTTCCACTTAAACACGAAAAATTGTGACAAATTTAGGACATACTATTTGTTACCAGACAAGGTGAACTTATGTTCCTAGTAATTATATCTTATCCTAATTCCTTAAATACTATATCTTAAGGACCATTCATCTAACGACGACCAAGGATATTGTTGTCCACCAAAATTGAGCAGCGAGATCTATAGACAATCTGTATGTGTTCAATTTTAAGTGTACTGGAACGTGTTTCCCGCTTCCTGATATGACCCAGACAACAAGAACTTCCAGAGTACTCCTTACACCGAGTGAGCAGACAACCATTCAGAGAGAAGATAGATTCAGAATTTAATAACTTATCACTTTAGAGGGGTTGAGAAGTAGAAAGTTGCATATGCTGTGTACCAGGTCGGATTTGAGGTCACGCAAAGGAGACAACATGTGGCTAACAGATAGGAGGAATTTCATAGATATAACATGTAGAGAAATAGAGTTGCATATGTTTCAATCCAGGTCAGATCTCTTCCAATCACACAAAGGGTGCAACATATGACTAACAGATAGAAAGAAAGAAAACAATTTTCTACGTACCTAATATATCGGAATTTACCAGTCGCCCCATCCAACCGGAATTAAGGACAAAATCCGCACATCTAGGAAAAGTTAAACCACGGTTCCAAGTACGGGTTCAATTAATGTGACGAGTAGATTCTCATATATATCTCCCTGCTCAACCTATCCGAGCATCGTATTGTCAGGCTGAACGGATCTAACTAGGTCAAAATTTGTCAAGTCTATAAATTTCCTAAGTTCAACTCTGCCTAGTCAAGTCCATTTAGAATTTTTCGTGCCTACCGACGCATCAAGTCAGAGCATAGACCCTTCAACTTTGGGTACGTTACGCAGACTCAGGTTGCCTGTTATCACTTGATAATATCACTTCCCAAACCATCTCCCTCAAGCACATTTCATAACCAACATATATATATATATATATATATATATATATATATATATTGATTTTCTAATGTTTTTGGATTTTTGTTTTAAATTTTCTAATTTTTATTTTGTTTTTATTTCTCCCCCTAAATTTGTGCATAGGAGAGAAACGAAAGTAAATGCGCAAATTTAAACTATCCTAAAACAAAAATTAGTCTTTAAAGCGAATCAGATTAAGAAAAACTTAGGAGTATAGAGAAGAAATACTCAAACCGTAATTCACCGATTGAATCTGCATTTAGAAGGTCTGAGAATAGCAAGCATAATCTCAGAACAGATCCGAAAATTCTTCATATCATTAAGCACTAACCCGATGAGTGATCCCTTATTTTCTTCCCTTCTCGCAAAGGACACATACTCTCAAATAATGTTCTGAGTGTTGTACAATTAAGAGATGTCCCCAATCATATGACAGGAGCAACCACAACCAACAAACCAAATTCTGATGATATGGCTCCATAGCTGCTCGGACACAAAGCAGGATCAGTTGGTCTTTGGAACCCAGTCCATTTTGAAACCGGGTCGACCTTTGTCATCAGTGAAAGGTACTATCTCCCATAACATAACATGTTTATCACAAACAGAAGATGTAGAAACGTTAGAGTCGTTAGTTGATTTGGGAGAGTGAGCCTTTGGTACCCATTTGTAGTTGGGTTTAACCCATTTCTTTTTCGATCCGATGGGTGCCTAGGTGCTTGCTTTGGAGCTTGATGTCGGCCGTTGAGATGACTTTGATTTTGGCTTCACGGAAGCATTTCTTGGATTAGACTTCTTGGCTGGCACTCCCTTCTTGCCTTTGGGATTCAGATTCTTGACCTTCTGCGCGTTCCAGTTACCATTGTCTGAACGTGACCTTGAGGGGTTTCTTTTGAAAAATCTCCCTCTTGGTGTGTTCTGCCAGCCTTGTGCATAGTAGGGAACATATGCGCGATTAGGATAGTTTCTGGCAATGTGTCCAGGTGTTCCACAGTGAAAACAAGTCCTTTTCTTCACTGGGAAATTGTTTCTTCCTAACCTCAGAACAGATCCGAAAATTCTTAATATCATTAAGCACTAACCCCATTTGTGATCTCTTCCTTTCTTCCTTTCCCGAAAAATAACACATACTCTCAACAAAGGTCTGAATGTTGTACAATTGAGAGATGTCCCCAATCATATGCCAGGAGCAACCACTACCAACAAACCGAAGTCTGATGATATGCCTCCATAGCTGCTCCGACACAGAGTGGGATTAATTGGTCTTTGGAACCCAATCCATTTTGAAACTGGGTCGACCTTTGTCATTAATGCAGGGTACTCTCTCCCATAACATATCCTGCTTATCACAAACAGAAGACGATGAAATATTAGAGTCATTAGAAGATTTGGGAGTTTTCACCTTTGGTACCCATCTATATTCGGGTTTAACCCATTTCTTGTTTGATCCGATGGGTGCCTCGGCACTTGCTTTGGAACTTGAAGCCGATCTTCGAGATGACTTTGACTTAGCTGGTTTTTGTTTCAGTGGAGCATCTCTTGGATTGGGCTTCTTGGCCAACACTCCCTTCTTTCCCTTGACATTCGAATTCTTGGCCTTGTGGGTTTGATTCTTTGCCTTCTACGCGTTCCAGTCAACTTTCTTTGAATGTAAACTGGAAGGATTTCTTTTGAAGTATCTCCCACTTGGCGTGTTCTGCTGGCCTTGAGTATAGTAAGGAACATATGCGCGATTAGGACAATTTCTGGCAATGTTTCCAGGTATTCCACAGTGAAAACAAGTCTTTTTCTTCACTGTGAAGTTATCTCTTCCTGCCCCTGGTGGCGTATCCTTGCCTTGTCTCTTATTGTTCCCACATGCACACTTGCCACAGGTACTCTGTTTAGCTTGAAATGGTGGCATGTATTTACCAATGGCAGTTTGATTAGAAACAACAAATTTAGAGTTCACGAGGTCGTTTGTTTGTTCAGAAGAACTCTCCTTGTTCTCATCCTCTGTTACTTTTCCTGCACAAGAAGTAGCAACATTAGTATCTTCAATATTAATAACTCCTCCTGACACAAATCCAGCTCGTTTGCCACATTGAAGATCTGCCTCCCTGCCAGTTTCGTCCTGTGTCATAGGGATGGATGTGTAGTTATGATTATAAGGAGGATGAACACTATCATACCCTAGACCCTTGTTTTGATTTTCTTTGAATTTTAATTGGGTTTCATATAAAGACTCGAGTGTCTGAGTTGACGCAGTATAATTTTTGAAACTGACATCTGTTTTTCCACACTTAATTTTTAAAGCGTCAAGTTCTTCAGTTACAGCAGCAAGTTGTCTCTTAATATAATCATAATTTTCACACTTGTTGCTATACTCTTCCTGAAGTTTCCTAAAGTCCTTGGTTTTTGCTTCTAATTCAGCCTTTAGGGGTTTCTGTCCTTTCCTGAGTTGATATCCTTTATATCTCAGGTCCTCAACTTCCCCTTTTAATAAATCAATTTGTTCCCGAAGAAATTTCATCGTATCTTCACATGATTGAGAACATGAAACTTCACATGAATGAGAACACGACACTTCATTGACCGGAAGGTTTGTTGAACTCATTGTTTTTCGACAATTCAAAGCGTTAATTTCTTCATTTATATCAGCTAGACTAAGACGATTGAGATCTTTTGTCTTCTTGATGTCAACCACATCCATATCCCATGATTTTGGAAGTGAATTCAATAGCTTTTTGCTTATCTCAGATTTAGACAAGAAGATCCCAACTATATTCATCTCGGTAATAAGTGTAGTAAATCGCTGCAACTGAGTTTCGAGGGTTTCTCCAGGGATATAATCAAAAATGTTTAAATTTTGTCTTAACATATCCTGACGACTCTCTTTCATGTTTTCAAGTCCCTCGTAGACCTTAAAATCAATTAAAAAAAACACACAACTAGAAGCTAAAATAAAACTTAAAAGTCAAATAAAAAAATCAAACTCAAAAGTCAAACATGAAAAAGTCAACCTTGAAAAAGTCAAACTAAGAAAATCAAACTTGAAAGTCAAACCGAAAAGTTAAATTTGAAAATTTAAAAAATTAAACGAAAAAGTCAAAGTTTAAAGTCAAAGGTCAAACTTGGAAGTCAATGTCAAAATTTAAAATAAAAAATTAAAAAAAATAAGAGTCAAAAATTAAAATATAATTTATTTATTAATTTTAATTTAATTTATTTATTATTATTATTTTTAATTTTATTATTATTGTTATTATTATTTTTTATTTTGGATGAAAAAGAAATTTAAAATTAAAAGGAATTTAGTTTTGGAGTTAAAAGTGTTAAAAAATGAAAGTTGGAATCGACAGGGATGGATTAAGTTCAAATATTCGAAGTTAAATAACAGAGGATTGCTTGTTGTGTTGGTTAAGTGCGCTGCCTTGTGAACTAGAGGTCCCGGGTTCGAAACCCGGCGCCCTCATAACTGTTTCGCACTTTTTTTTTAGTGTATGCGAAGCGAGGACGAGCACGCGATGCGAGCCGATGCGATGCGAAGCGGTGACTTGTTGCGAGATGCGAGACTGTAAACGCTGCTAAGCCGTATACTCCGAGCCGAAAACCTCGGGCCGTGAACTCCTCGGAAACCCTAGATGCTGGCCGCCACCCCCTCGCAGTTTACAACTAAAAACACCGTTTTTTACCCTTTTTTGCTCCAAAACTCGATCAAAAACCCGTTTTTATTAAAACACGAAGAACAACCCCCCCCCCCCCCCTTTTTTTTTTGCGAGATCTATCCAAAAACGCAAAAATATTTCGAAAATAAGATCAAATAATGCCCCAAATCTAACAAAATTGACTGATACAACTTGGCTCTGATACCAATTGTAAGTACCTAATTTGCCCGTGTATCAATCAGATCCGTTTGATGGTGCGGAATCCCGATCAAACGGATGATGTCAGATCAAATACAAGAGAAGGAGAAGAAGAATAATATGAATCTTCGTATCAATTGATATGAATTAAAGTTCCAGATACAAAAGATTCACACACACATACGCTCCTTATTTTCTCTGGCCGTAAACTCCTTCTAGTTCATCAATCAATTCCTCACACCCTAATACTTATATTTATACTAAGTGAACATGGATCGGAAACAAATGGGCCGTAAATGAGGTTACGGCCGTAAGGTGTTTACGACCGTAAACTCAACCGTAAGCATGGCCATAAAATCATAAATATTACAGAAAAATACAATTGCCCAGAAAAGTAAAGTATAAATCATATTTTGACCCAACACTTTTGAAAAACTATAATAGGTATAGTTTACGACATATAAACTTGTGTGAGACATTTAACTTCACGTACTTTCAAATACGCATTTCAAGTCATGTGTTATAAACCATAATCTCCTATAGAGAGAGTGTGATACTTGTGTATAGATCTATATGAGATTGACAATCTCGCACCTAAACTGTTAGCTACAGTTTGACCGACGTGTAACGACCCGTTCCCGGTACGTTAATTCATTAGTAATTGTTGTAAGTTTTCAAGAGGGACTCGGCGAGTTCTATCCTGACTCGCCGAGTAGGGTCGCGACTTCGAGCACGCGTGAGCCGGGGACTCGTCGAGTCCATATCCCTGACTCGGCGAGTCCATCCGTCTGGGTGAAACCCTAAATCCCCGGGTTGCCCACTATTTAAACCACCTTATAGCCCCCATTCTCGCCTCCCTCACCCTGAGAACACTGTGAGAAAGAACCCTAATCCTCCCTTGTGTGAGCTAAGTGTTTTGTGCCATTTTGTGAAGGTTTGAAGGAGGAGAAGAGCTGTAGTGCAAAGATCCAAGGGCAAATCTGAGTTAATTGAGGTATTTTCGGAGTTTCCCTCTTGTTATATGCTTTAAACCTCCATTAGAGCTCTTCTAAGATCTAGTTGATGCTTGTTCCAAGCCTTATGTTTGCATGAATGCCTTAATAAGTCGAGATATCTTTAGATCTGAATGATGGGGTGTTGTAGTGCCCAGATCTACTGCCTTTTTGGAGTTACTTTGCATATTAACCATAGATCTACCCATTTTATGCATCTTTTAGCCTTATTTCCCTTATTCATGAGGTTGTACACGTAAAGTTGGAAACTTTACGTGGTAAATCAGCTTATTGGACCCAGATCTATCAATTGTATGTGTTGGATTCAAACAAAATCGAGTAAAAATCAGTTGCATGGCGGCAACTCGGCGAGTCGGGAAGAACGACTCGGCGAGTTGGGTCGCGAGTTCCCAATTCCTTCATTTTTACCAGTGTCGAGTGAACCCAGTGAGCTAGAGAGTGGACTCAGCGAGTTGAGGGTAAACTCAGTGATGGAGGGACTCGGCGAGTTGTTCATCAACTCGGCGAGTCCAAGGCAATCTCCTTAAGATCAAGAACAACTCGTCGAGTTTGTTCATCCGGCTCGGCGAGTCGGATGAAGATTGTCTGAGTTCTTGGATCAAGAGGGTACTCGTCGAGTCGATGCCAGACTCGACGAGTAGCAGCGAGTAAGAGTGAAAAGTGAGAGTAGGACTCGGCGAGTTGGGTGGCCCAACTCGGCGAGTCAGTCCAAATGAGAGTAACTTTGACCAAGGGTAAAAGAGTCATTTTACCCCAAGTGCAGTGTTTAGTATTTGATTGAGTGTGTTTATGGACTTGTAGCCGAGGAGATTCAGGAGCAGCAGCCGTTAGCTTCCCGAGCCACACACTCAGCAGCCAGCTTACGAGGTGAGTTTCCTTCCAGTAGGAACGGGTCTAAGGCCACAATGCCGGCCCGTTCAGTTAGCAGTAGTTTCCGGATTTAGGTCCGATGCAGTAGCTAGTATGTTCGATGCCTTCGTGGCTCGAACAGGATTTGTGTGCTATGTTTTATGCGTTAAGTATTATGTGTTCCGGGCTACGGCTCGATGTAGTATGCCGTATATGTGTTTATGCTAGTTTATGTGTTATGCTATGCCATGTTCAGTCAGTCGGTTCCGGACTTCGGTCCGATGCAGTTAGTTCCGGACTTCGGTCTGATGCAGGGGACAAGGTCCCAGTCAGTTCCGGACTTCGGTCCGATGCAGTTAGTTCCGGCTTCGGTACGATGCAGGGGACAAGGTCCCGGTCAGTTCCGGACTTCGGTCCGATGCAGTTTCCGGGCTTCGGCCCGATGCAGTGGGCAAGGCCCAATATGTGTTTATATGTTATTGTATGGTATGTGGTAGTTTGGGGGAGCTCACTAAGCTTCGTGCTTACAGTTTCAGTTTTGGTTTCAGGTACTTCCGCAAGCAAAGGGAAGAGCTCGGGGTGATGGCATCGCACACACCACAGTTTTAGCTTTTAGCCTGGGATTGATTTAGTTTGTTTTGATTTGCCGTAGTATGATACAGTTTCCGCACAGTGTTTTCTATTATGTTGGAATGCATCACGTATGGTTTTATTATATGACACTCTGATTATGGTTTTGATTATATCGAAAAACGAAATTTTTTTTGGGTCGTATTTTTGGGTTGTTTCACGACGGGTCTGGGGTGACAAACGTCATATCATTCCAACGCCTGAAGAACGTTGTGACAAGCAGTCTGGGTCAATAGTTTGGTTATAAAACTCATATGAAGTATTAAAACATTTGATTTACGCAGCTAACAAATGCCTTATTGATTATATATGCATATATAAATCTACTTACACTATTTTAGGCATGGGAAATACTTGTGCATTCCGGTTTTTGGGAACTTTTAAAACTACTATTCATTTATGAAAAATATTGGAATTTCTAGATACAAACTCAGTTACGTTATACAAAAAGGCATACAATTTTTATACAAAAACACTTATGAACTCACCATCTTAATTGTTGACACTTTTTCAAAACAACTTGAATTTCTCAGGGATTCAATAATACAGATAAACAACAACTTTTGGAGAAGGGATGCAAAGGCGTCAATTTCAAACTTATTATATCATCATAATGTAATTTCTTTTGAAACATGTAATACAATCAACAATGTAACTTTTTAAATTATATTTATTATGGTTGTCTATGGTTTCTTTACTATTTACTCAATTGTTATGATACTACATGAAGTCATCCGCCCTCGAACAATTCCACTGTTCTGGTTTGGGGGTGTGACAGATTGGTATCAGAATATTTGTATATAGTGAACTAAGTATATCAAACCACATAAGATATACAAACTATAAATGCAAAAGGACTAAAACTCTCTGACAAAACGTTTTCACATGTTACCAACCATACTTCATTAAATTAAAATGTTAGTTTCATAAATGTACAAATACATGCATGCAACAGTTTAATGCCATAGTTAGAAGTACACAAAAGTATTAAGACAAGCTCAACACTATAACTAAGCCTTGGAATATGTAATCAGATCGAGAATGAATATAGCATGTTCAACTATATTTATCCGAGATATGACCAACGTATATTGGGGAATAGTTACAGTGAGCAACAAGTCAAAAACTTACCAAAGTAACACTAGAATCAAACTTACAAATTTAAATACTATAGGGGTAGTTATGACACATTAAAAACTATAACAAGCAAGTAAACCCCAACATTTCGTTAGGACTACAATCGTCAATTAAATAAAAAGTAAGTCTTAAAAAATATATAAAAAATAAAAAAAATAATAATAAAAACTTTCACTGATAGGTTTATAATTGAAAAGTGCATACTTTAAGGTTACACATGAGTGAGGTTGCATGGGTTTAGGATTTATGATTTCACTTTAGGTCCTATTCCTTTTTTGGATGTGGGCTTAAAGTGAAGCTATTTATCTAAAGGTCCATTCGATCTCAAATATATGTAATTTGTATACACTAGGTAATTATAGGAGGACTTGGTGTATGCTTTATTATAAAATTTTCTTTTACACTCAAGTTTTATATATAATTCTCTTATCTCTATTCTCGATCAGACAAAATGGCAGGATTTCATATCCCCGGGGATCCATACTATCCAAACTAGGGCAATGGAGGTTAGATTGAGGAAGATCCAGAAGAGGATCCTGAAGAGGTTCCCGAGGAAGATCCAGAAGAGAAACCCGAAGAGGAGGAACCCGAAGAAGAATAAGAGGAAGCAGATGATGAGGGCACTAACTCAGAACCCGAGGTCTACGATCCTCCCCAGCTAGTACCAGATCTCCGGCGGGACTTTTAGGGCCCAACGCCCCTCTGGGTTTTGGATCTGAAACGATGGAGTAGGGAACAAGGACAACGTCCACCCTACGACATGGGATAAGGCTTTTATGACCTCTGTAGTGGAGGTTCGGCTGACAGAGCACTCCCTGTCATGGTTCTTCGCATCGCCAACCAAGGCGAGCAAACAAGGGTAAACGCCAACCAAATCATGGACATTGGTGCCACTGTCCAAATCATGGCGGTACGTCTTCGTCGCCTGGACGAAGAACATGATCAAACAATCGAGCACACCTTTTCACTCCAGAAGACATTACTGCTGCTAGAGCCGAGGTAAGGGAGTTCTGGAAAAACCAAGCCGCAATGGAGAGGTAAATCATCGAGGCTGAATGTCAACTAGCTCGAGCTCGGAATTCCACCACAACATACCATGGTCCGCAGTGTACCACCAGCTCGGAGTAGAGTGCGTACTTCTTGCGCTATATATATACTTATCGAGTGAGCATTGGTGCTACTCTTTCCTTTTTGTATGTAAACCCGACGGATTGTGAGTACACAATTTGATGGGCAAAATGCGGTCAAATTTTCCCATTTTCATTGATGTACTCTAGGCCTGTGTTAAGGTCAAATTTTCTCTAATCGATGTATCGAATATTAATATCAATGAGATTTACACGCGTTTATTATTTCATTGAGTGTTTCATTAAATTCTTAAAATACTAAGGAAATCATGCGCTTATTTTTGTAAGCCTCTTATTTCACAATTAACTTACAAATTCGGTAAGGTTCGGAACATAAAGCATATAATACAAAGACTTTCCATAATCATTTATGAAGACTTATCAAGATTTCATATTTTAACTTATGGCAGAATCATAAAGCCAAGAAAGAATGCCCGATGCTTCAATACTACAGGAACACCAACACCACCCCCATCAATGGACAATGTTGCTTTGCAAGAAGTCGTAACAGCTGTTATCACAACAGCAATGGCACAAATGAGTAACAACGGGTCAGGAGGAGGAATACATAACTCTACCAATGATCAACATCAGGGTCGTTCTAGGGAATGCACTTACAAGGACTTCACTAATAGCCAACCCATATCCTTTAATGGTACCGGAGGAGTAATCGCTCTATCTCAATGGATAGAGAAAACGGAAGCAATATTCGAGATCTTCTTATGCCCAGAGGGGAGCAAGGTAAAATTTGTTGCCTGCACTTTCTCCGAACGAGCCCTAACGTGGTGGAATGGCCACGTCAAGTCACTAACTCTGGTAGTGGCTAACTCCATGGGATGGAAAAACCTGAAACAAATGCTCATGCAAGAGTACTGCCTGAGAGCCAAAGTACAGAAGCTCGAGCAAGAGCTTTGGGGCCTAACTATGGTAGGCTCGGACATCACAACCTATACCAATAGGTTTAGTGACTTAGAAATAGTTTTCCAGGGAATGGTTGCTCTAGAGAGCAAGAAGATCGAGAGATATATCTGGGGAATATCACCCCAGATTCAAGGAAGTGTACTAGCTTCCAAGCCAGTTACTTTCAATAGTGCCAAACAACTGGCACAGTCGCTCGTTGACCATGGTGTCTGCCAAGGATTCAGGACTACTTTTCCATAGCAACCCATAGAGAGAAACAACAACAACAACAACAACAACAACAAGTTTTGGAACAAAAGGAAGGGTTAATCTTTGCAAGAACCTTCCAAGAAACAACAGATAGTGGCAGTCCATGGTGCTACTACTCCCACTACTGCTCCTATTACCCCTATACCAGCAAACAATATGTTGGAAACCTACCCAAGTGCAGCAAACGCAATTTCCGTCACAACGGAAATTTTTAGGTGATGCACTATAATAACTACAATAGGAAAGGGCACACTGCCCGTTACTATAAGGCACCGGCACAACCAATCACCCAAGTTCCTGGAGTCGGTATAGGCCATGCATTTTATGGGTGTGGTGAAGTTGGGCAATACAAGAGAGATTGCCCTAAGTCAAGGAATGTTGGCGGAATAGGAAGGGTGCTGGCAATAGGGCAGAACAAAGCAATAGTTGATCCCATGGTGGTTACGGGTACGTTTCTCCTCAATAGCGTATATGCATGCATACTCTTTGATTGTGGTGCAGAGAGGAGTTTCGTGAGCCATGAATTTAATCACTTACTTAAACAAAATCCCCAATCACTTATAAGATATTTATAGAAGAAATGGCCACCGGTAAAACAAAAAGTACAAACGATATGTACATAGGCTGCACGCTAGATTTAAATGATCACTCGTTCCAAATCGATATAATGCCGATTACTATAAGAAGCTTTGACATCGTCATCGATATGGATTGGTTAAGCCTTCACCATGCCGATATACTTTGTCATGAAAGGGCCGTTCGCCTTAATCTACCAAATGGAGAAACTCTTATCATTTATGGTGATAAACCCGATACAAATTTACAAATCATCTGTTGAGTTAAACCCCAAAAATACATGCGCAAACAATACCATGCTTTCCTAGTCCACATGGTAGATAAGGAAAAAAGAAACAAAATATATCAAAGACATCCTAGAATTCTGCGATTTCCCCGATGTCTTCCCTGAAGATCTTCCAGGAGTTCAACTAGACCGTCAAGTCGAGTTCAGAATTGACTTCATTCCGGGAGCTACCCCAGTAGCAAAATTATCGTACCGTCTAGCCCCGACAGAGATGCAAGAATTATCTAGCCAACTAAATGAGCTACTCAATAAAGGATTCATCAGGAAAATATTCTCACCTTGGGAGCACCAGTCCTATTCGTAAAGAAGAAGTATGGATCTTTTCATATGTGCATCGACTACCGAGAGCTAAACAAGCTCACACTCAAGAACCGATATCCCCTACCATGAATAGATTATATGTTCGACCACCTCCAAGGAGCAAGCTACTTCTCAAAGGTCGAATTAACATCCGAGTATCATCAACTGTGAGTCCTGGAAGGAGATGTTCCCAAGACGGCCTTCCAAACTCATTATGGTCACTACGATTTTGTAGTGATGCCTTTTGGATTAACAAATGCGCTGGCAGTGTTCATGGACTTAATGAACAGAGCATGTCGTTCTTTCCTAGATAAATTCATAATCGTGTTCATAGATGATATACTCATTTATTCGAAGAGTGAAGAACAACATAGTCAACACCTCCGGCAGGTCTTAGAAACATTAAGGGTAGAGAAGTTATACGCAAAACTCTCAAAGTGCGAATTTTGGATTCAGAAAGTAGATTTCCTTCCTCAGGTGGTCAGAAAAGAAGGGATACACGTGGACCCTTCCAAAATCAAGGCAATCGAAAATTGGTCAGCTCCAAGAACTCTAACGGAAATCCGACAATTCTTGGGTCTTGTTGGCTATTATCAAATATTCATACAAAACTTCTCAAAGATTGCCAAACCACTTACCACCATGACTCAGAAGGGTGTAACCTACAACTGAGGAGAAAAGAAAGACATTGTGATCCAAACACTGAAACAAGCCCTATGCAGCACACCTATCTTATCCCTATCCGAAGGAACAGAAGACTTTGTGGTCTACTGCAATGCATCAAACCAAGGTCTGTGATGTATTCTAATGCAACGAGGAAAGGTCATCGCATATGGCTCGAGACAACTCAAGACGCACGATGTCAACTACACTACCGACGACCTCGAACTGGGAGCATTCGTTTTCGCTCTAATTATCTGGAGACACTATCTCAACAGCACGAAATGCACCATCTTCACCAATCCTAAGAGCCTTTAGCACATACCCAACGAAAAAAGAAATCCACATGATACAGAGAAGATGGGTTGAACTACTGAGCGATTACGAATCTAAGATTCGTTATCATCCGGGAAGAGCTAATGTACTAGCGGATGCTCTCAGTAGAAAGGAATACTCAGGCTGCCGAGTGAAATCCTTAACCATGACGATCCATTCACACCTATCCACGCAAATTAAGGAAGTTCAAATGGAAGCCTTGAAAATAGAAAACATGGTGGGCGAAGCCTTAAGAGGAATAGATAAAAATATTGAAGTCAAGGGTGACGGAGTTTGTTACTTCATGAATTGAATCTGGACACCGAAGTTTTGTGGGATCAGAGACATTGTCATGAATGAGTCTCATAAGACTCGATACTCCGTGCATCCCGGTTCAGACAAGATGTATCTGGACCTCAAGAAATTGTATTGGTGGCCGAATATGAAGGCCGAAATTGCTTCCTATGAACGCAAGTGTCTGACTTGCGCAAAAGTCAAAATAGAGTACCAAAAGCCCTCGGGATTGTTAGAACAACAAGAAATACCTAAGTGGAAGTGGGAGCGGATAACTATGGATTCCATAACCAAGTTACCCAAAACAGCGGGTGGACTTGACACCATCTGGGTGATCGTCGACAGATTAACCAAATCCATGCATTTCCTACCAATAAAGGAAACTGACAAGATGGAGAAACTAGCTCGAACATACATCAGAGAGGTTGTGTGACTGTATGGTGTGCCAATATCCATTATCTCCGACATAGATAGTAGATTCACCTCACGGTTCTGGCAGTCACTACAAAAATCTCTAGGGATGTAACTAGACATGAGTACCGCTTACCATCTACAAACTGACGATCAGAGTAAGAGGACCATTCAAAATTTGGAAGATATGCTAAGAGTTTGTGTGATCGATTTTAGTAAGGCATGGGATACCCATTTACCACTAGTTGAGTTCTCATACAACAATAGCTATCACACTAGCATCAAGGTTCCCCCATTTGAAGCCCTTTATGGGCTCAAGTGCTGATCACCTCTGTGATGGGCTGAAGTGGGTGACACGCAACTAGCCCGGAAATTATAAGAGAAACGACCGAGAGGATTGTCCAAATCCACGAACGACTAAAAGCTTCAAGAGACAGAAAAAGGAGTTATGTGGACAAAAAACGGAAGCCCTTGGAATTTCAGGTTGTGGACCGGGTTCTACTGAAGGTCTCACCCTGGAAGGGGTTAATACGTTTTAGAAAATGTGGGAAACTAAATCCAAGGTATATCGGACCATTTGAGATCCTTGCCAGGATTGGCCCGGTAGCATACAAACTTTGATTACCACAGGAACTCAATAACGTACACCCTACCTTTCATGTGTGAAACTTAAAGAAGTGTCTATCCGATGAGGCCCTCATCATCCCACTAGACGAAATCTAAATCAACGAGATTCTACACTTCGTAGAATAGCCCGTAGAAATCATGGATAGGGAAATTAAAAGAAGTAAACAAAGTTGCATACACATTGTGAAGGTCTGCTGGAATGCAAAGCGAGGGCCTGAATACATGTGACAACCCAATATTCCAACTCTTTGTAATGGCCTAATAGGTCAAGTATCGTAAACATTTTTGAGTTACTAAAATTAACTTTGATAATAAAATGTCCAAAAAGTTTCTATTTAAATTCTTCTATGTTTAGATATCATTAAACCATGATCGTACGTAAAAAGAACGCCCAAATCCGACTTCGTATATTGAAGTTATGATTTTTCCAAGTCCAGCTTAGCAACAGACAGCTAAAAACTCGAATCGGAGATCGAGCGACATTTGGCCGGAATGACCTAAACGAGAATCGAAGGTCTCGACAATGGTATTTCAACGGTAAAAAGTCTGGCAAAAACCGATGTCAGAAAAAAAAGTTATGAATTTTTAAAGAAATTCCTTAATCACGTCATTTTAATAAATAAATAATAAAAATAATTACGGAATTTGCCAACGGAATCTAAACGAAAGTTGTAGATCGTAGTCTCACCTTCATAGGAATATAAAGAAACGTCGAAAACGGAGTTCGTATGAAGGAGATATGAATTTTTGAAGTCTGATAAATAATTTATATATAATTTTTATTAAAAATGTTGGTAATATCCGAAGGGGAGTCAGCCTAGGGCCGAAGTACGCGCCACGTACCTTCGTACGCCCCGCGTACTCGAGGCCACGGCCTCGGATCGTCCACGTCGCCCTATGCGAAGCTACCCGACCCGCCGTCCCATCCGACCCGCCCCATCCGAAATACGTAAGCGATGACGTCGCGTACGCGCTGCGTACGCCAGTACACCCCGCGTACGGAGGCAGTTCAGCCCCCTATAAAAGGGATGCGAGCCTTTCCGAAAAATTTGTTCATTTTCTCTCTTTCTCTCACGATCTTGCCTTGATTTCCGTGCCCGTTCAAACCCGAAGCTCTGGTCTTTTGGTCAAGTCCCAAGAGTCGATTTTACTCCCGAGATTCCCGAGAATCCCGAGAAAAATCCGTTTCCCGAGACGAAACTCTGCCCGGTTTTCGATCTCGCTATCTTCAAGCTTCCAAGTGAGTTCATACCCCTTTATTCAACCTTTGAAATGCTTTTAAATGTTTTAAATACTTTATGGGGGGGAATACAAGTTAAACACTTATAGTTATTGCTTCGATCACATGTGATTGCATTAATCACATGTGATTAATAACTAGGAAACCAATGATTTTATCACTATTCAAACTGTTTTACATCAAAATGTTTCACAAACTCTTTTACTTATCAAATGATTTTATTTAAACTTTGTTTTACTACTTATAAATTGCATGCCCATATATGTATAGATATATAAGTAATGTTTAAAGGGCTTAGGAAGGCCATCCGCCCTATTTCCTTTTCGCGCACTGAGATGTGGTCTGGTGGGATTTCGGGTGACCATCCGAGGGTCGTTTCAATATTAGTTATACACTACAAGAAAAACAGCCTTTTATGACGCTCATTGCGCGTCGTAAAAGGCTCAGACGACGCGCAAATGCGCGTGAAGGAAGGCCGTGTCATAAAGAGAGACGACGCGCATTTACGACGCGCAATTACGACGCGCGTTTACGACACACAATGCGTATGAAGGAAGGCTCTGTCATAAAGGAAGACGACATGCATTCGCGTGTCGTAACCTTACGATGCGCGTGTTAATGACACGCAATGCGTATCAAGAAAGCCCCTGTCAAGAAAGGCCATGTCATAAATGAAGATGACACACATTTTTGCGTATCGTAAATTTAAATGTTTAAAAAAAATAAATTTATATGTTTATTAATTTTTAAATTAAATTTGCATTTAATTTCTTATAATAGAAATAAAATACAATATACAAAAAATACAATCCATTGCATAATATAAAATAAAATTTCATACTCAAAAAATAAAATAAATTGCACAAATTATAATGTCATACAAAGAATCATTCAAATGTTAAACAAAAATAATACATTGCTAACATGTGTTATACATTCCTATAAAACTAACAAATAATCATACAACTCTGTTTCTTACTGGAAAGGAATGCCAAACATGATTACAAGTCTCCCTTAATCTTGATTACTCACCTGCTTAAGTAGAATGCTGTTGTTGAAAAGGTTACCTAGAAACAGAGAAAAACACAATACCTCTCCCACAATCACAACATCATTTACAGAAAAGGGTTGTCAATTCGAGTATTTTTTTTACCAAATTTTCGTCCTTCTTCCCTCATATCCTCTAATATTTCTTCATATTCTCCATCATCCATCAATTTATCAGCATTGATCACCTTCATTGCACCAAAAAAACCATGCTTGCTTTTACCAAAATTATTCAAAAATATCATATTTTCTCAAAATGAGGTTTTCCACATTAACCAACTCCTAACATTTTCTCAAAAATATTATTTAAACATCATTTACATTTTTTCTTTTTAAAATAGAAAAAACATAAGGTACCTCAGTTAAACACAAAACTTTAGTTGGAATCTCATCAGGTAATCTAGGTAATCCGGGAAGATTAAACCCTCCAACTTGTAAGGCCATTTTCGACAAATAAAAACATGATGTTTCAAAACATTGAACGTACATAAATAATAATAATAATAATAATAATAATAATAATAATAATAATAATAATAATAATAATAATAATAATAATAATAATTAATAATAATAATGTAGTATATGCATAACTATATGTTGTTAAGCCTGGGCCATAATGGTCTCCTGTTCAGATTTCATCTGCCCGCTGCAGTAAAATAAAGAGCATCAAAAACATCAGATTTATCATAAACTTGTTCATAATAATAAAGCCCACATGGATTGAGAAAAATTTAAATTATTAATAATAATAATAATAATAATAATAATAATAATAATAATAATAATAATAATAATAATAATAATAATAAAGAGGGGCAAAAACATCTTTTTGACTCTCACTTACCCAGGGGTAAGCCCAGCAGCAGCTAAATTAAGGTTTGGATTTGGTTGACTGGGGCACCACCACGATAACCACCACCACCACCACATCCACGGTTCCATTACCAAAGACTACCTAGAAAAGATTCATAAAAATTAATAATGAAGAAACTATAGGAAGACTGAAGATAATATTATTGAAAGTGATTATGTAAAGTGTGAACAAAGGGGAAGAAGATTCTCTGTTGTAACTTGTTTATTGGAGGAGATTCTCTATTGCTAACTTGTCTCTTTTTAGACTCTCCACCTTGTTCTCTTAAACCAAAATGAAGACTTCAATGAGGATTCACACAACATCCATTGATAGCAGCAAATCTGGAAGCACAATGGTCCAATCCCATTCAAGTTTCTTTGGACCTATCAACAAAATAAGAATACAAAATTCTTGTCATGATGGAAATATTAAAAGCTAGTAAGATTTAAAATGAAAATGATTATAAAAATAAAAGAAAATTTAAACCAACAACCAATTAAAAGATGCATGGACCATTGTATTTGGCAGTAAGTAAGCAGCAACTGATAACCACAACATCAAACTTTTCAAAGAATTCAAACAGATACGAAATAATTTGGTCCAGGAACGTTCCTGGACCAAATGTCATAGTTGTTCCTGATGATTGAACTGAATTCATAACAATCCATAAGTAAGGAATCAAACCAACTAGTTGCTTATAACTCTGTGATACTACATGCATTCAATATAAAATCACCGAAAGCAAAAAGGAAATATTTATCTGTTTTCACAAATCCTGCCACCAAAGCCCTAGGCAACACTGCAATCCATTCATCTCGGTTAAGTTAGTAGTAGTATGCAATAATAATAACTATATGCCATCAAGGAAAGTCAAACTAGAACATACAATTGACTTGAAACTCTTTATGACAGATTCAAAGCTTTAAGGTTTATCTTCTGCAAAACCAGAGACAAAAGTCAGTTCCATAAACAATGTAGAAGAAAAAAGGTCTAGTCAAAAGTCAAATGAAAGAGAACAATGGTTATAACTTACGTATAGATAGAGGGTCTATATGTACAAAGAACTTGCAGCAACTATCAAATAGCAAAACACAAGAATTACTCCCTTGAAGTAATTGGATGTTCCATCCTACAAATATATAAAAGAACCATTTTTAAATGAAAATTTTAATTAATCAAATTTTTGTAAAAATATATGAATATGAGGCTTACTTGCAACATGAAAGCCACTACTAGAACTGTCATAATAAGAGTTGTTGTCTCAAAAAGTTGAAAATTTAGGTCCAAAGGACGCCCCATGATCCACCCAACAACCACACAAATGGAATCTGCAGTTACAAACACAAAAATTTTAAAATAAAAGTTAGTATTTGTTTAAATTATGCTGCTATTTCTTTAAATTAACCTTTCTTTTAATATACAGAGAAAAAAACACGTACAACAAACATAGATATTTGTGTTGAGGAGCCAATCGCGACTCCTAAAGAGATATCCTGCAAAGATTGTAACTAAAAATATTTAAAAAACTAAATAAAATGAATTATGATTCTTGTAATGACTAATGACTTACAAGCTTGTCTTTCATGACAAACATGATGGCACTTGCATGTTCTGCTCCATTTCCAACAATAGGAAGAAGTAGGCCCCATATGTAATAAGCATTACACAACTGCTAAATCTTGAAAGGGCCAATTCTGACTTTCCCAAATGCAATTCAGTGTGTGTGAAGTGAAGAATAACAAGGAGTAACAGACCCATCACTGCCATTAACAGCAACCCTTAGCTCATCACAACATTTGGCTGCAAAACGTGTTCCTTTTTAGGAAGAAAGATTCCTCCACAGAAAAACGTGCATCCAAGAACAAGCAACATGTTTGCCAAAATTGACCCTAGTAATGATTGTTGCACAACACGTAGCATACCATGGAATTGAATTCCTTCACCCTCCCCTAGGAATAGTGAAATACATCAAACAAGGAATTAAATTGTATCTCGAATATGTCAAAAACATAGAATTTTTTTTAAAAAAAATGAAGCAAACAAACAATCAAGCCTAAGTGGTATAAAAAGAAACTGAATTACTATGATGCATTTGTCAAATTCTTGATATTTTTAAGCAAACAGACTCACCCAAACTTGTTTTAAGCTTCAAAAATATGTCATCCCGACTCTTGCTTGAAACTTTACTAAGCCTATCCTGTAATGAGTGTCGAAGAGCACCTGTTGGTGGACAAAAAGAGCATTCAAATTCAATAATCACACACACACACACACACACACATATATATATATATATATATATATATATATATATATATATATATATATATATATATATATATATATATATATATAGAACCCTATTACTAAATGTATGTATCGAATTGGCTTAAGCCCTTAAGTATGACATGAGGACTTACTTGCAGACATAGGTTGGGATTTTCTATCAATCTGCATTACAATTGATTTGCTGCTTAAGTTACCATCCCTCTTTAATTCAATACATATAGGTGCGCGAGTTGCACCACCTTCACCAGTTGGCTGCTCAACTTAATTTGAAAATTGAAATGACTTGTTTTGTTATCATAATGAATTAGAAAAAACATAAAGTGAATATATATGTCCAGATTGAATATGAAAATAAAGAAAAATGAAGGTCGTACCAGAGCAAGATGCCCAATTAAACTGTTCAAAACTGCTGATTTACCTGCACTCTGAACAATTGGTAGCCCATAATTAGAAATGAACTATTTAAGATCCATAAATTGGTAAACCTGAAAAAGCAAAAGGGTAGGCTAGCAAGATCAGATTGGCTCCATGATTAGCTAAACAGTAGACCCCTAGCAGTTGATGAGTGGAGCTTGATCTAGTAGAAAGCATAATGCAAATTAATACTTCGACATATGGCATTAAGCAACAGTAGATGAGTTTCTGCTGCAAGCAATAGTTTTGAATCACCTATATGCTAAATTGGAATCTAAGCAAAAATAGTTCCCAACTACATTTAGAAAAAGATCCATCAAAAATAGGGATCGCAACAAAAACATATCAAGAGATCCACTGACTTAGTCAATCAACACAAAAGCAAGTAGTCGGATCAAAAGAGCGCATGTAAGACAAACTTACGGTATTGCTAAGAGCAACAAAATTAAGAAATTTGGAAGGGTGTTTTGAAGAAGACGATGAATTTGCATCCCCAATGGCGAACACCTTCGTGGGGTTTGAAGAAAGGGCTGTTGACGCACTCCGGGAAGGTAAATGCATCCCCAACGGTCCAACTCCGCCTATTTATTTCATCGGACCTTTGATCGCCGGTGGCAATCATGTGGATCCTAGCGAAAACGAGTGCTTAAAATGGTTGAATTCACAACCGAGTAAAAGTGTAGTGTTTTTATGCTTTGGGAGTCAGGGTGTGTTGAAGAAGGAGTAGTTGAAGGAAATAGCTATTGGTTTAGAGAAAAGTGAGCAAAGATTCTTGTGGGTGGTTCGAGATCCGCCACCAGATGACAAAAAAACCGACTCGAATTCCGGTGGTGGTAAACAAGTCGGTCTGGATGCGATTCTTCCTGACGGGTTTAAGGGCAGGATTGGGGATAAGGGGATGGTGGTGAAGAATTGGGCACCACAGCCGGCGATACTTAGTCATGAGTCGGTGGGTGGATTTGTGAGTCATTGTGGGTGGAACTCGGTGCTTGAAGCGGTGGTAGCTGGGGTGCCACTGGTGGCATGGCCATTGTATGCGGAACAGAAGATGAATCTAGTGTATTTGGTTGAGAGAATAGACACAAGAGAGACAGAGATATTGATTCAGGTACGATTGAGAGGTAAGAACATTTAATCATTTGAAGAAGAAGGAATTTGGATGGGCGAGGTGGGGACGAGGAAAACTTGTTTCCTGTGAGATCCAAAGCACAAAAGCCCTAGTTTTTCCAATTTTGGGATGGCGTGTCTTTAACATGTGAGAACGTGGGTGAAGGCGGGGGACCTAGGGCTTCTTGTTGGAGGCGCTGGAGGTGGGTGAAGGAAGAGGCCCTAGGGCTTCTTGTTGCTAATTCGAAGATCAACATCGATGGTAGAAGGTGGAGGCATCAGTAGAACGAACAAGGTAAAAGGAGAGGAGATAGAACCATTTGGTGTGAGGGTCGATTTGAAAGAAATCTCAAACCCTTAACCTTAAACATGATGTGAAGCAATTGATCCATAATCTTCTTCGTCTCCGTCAATTCCTTGGGCGCACATAATCGGACGATGGTGGTAAATGAAGCATTATTCGAGAAGGAAGGTGCATTGTCGTAGTTTGAGGCTAGAAGAGGATTGGAGGTAGTGGATGTGGATGAGGGGTGGAGACGAGGGAGAAGAAGGTGGGGGTTTAAAAAATTTGGGGATTTCATTTTCCCTCGGACACGCGCGTTTCTTAAAAAAAATATAAAACGACATTCACAAATGACGCACAAGTGCCTTCCGTGTTTTTAATATTTTTACATGAGACACTAATTTAAAGGCACTCAGTAATGCGCGACCTAAATCCTTAAAATTTTTGAAGAGATGATACTTTTTTAATGTCACTCTCTAATGCGTAACATAAATCAAAGAGCGTCGTGTTTTGCGCGTCGTAAAAGGCTGTTTTTCTAGTAGTGATATATCATATATACATGTATAGACATAAAAGTACTTCCATATTCATACTTATCAGCACATCATTAGTAAGTTACCATCAGGGTAACACAGGATCATACTACTACAATTTCTAGATCAACGAGTCAGTTCATTCAGGAGTCAATACTTATTACTAAGAGAACATATACAACGATTCTAGAACAAGTAACATTATATTACATATACACGAATATGTTAACAATTGTGATCCACTGTATGGGAGCATGTCTTAATTGTCATGACTCGAGTTGTAGCCAGAGTCTCTTGGAGGGAGAGCGTGAGTTTGCGTATAGATCTATACTGGATTGACTATCCTACACCTCGCTGCTAGCTACAGTGGGACCGACAGGTCTGCGGGTGCCAAACGTCATACCTTATTTTTCGACTATACGTTGTCGTTGTTACCAGTCGATAGTATGGTGCAATTTATCACATGATACCTTAATATAAACCCAGTTTAAGGTAGTTAGTACAGCAGTAGTTCCTATAAAACAAAACTACAGTACTACAATAATTTACCCATTATATTTTGGTGATAACATCACTTAAACTTTAATGTACAAACTATATTTTGTTAAAAGATAGTTACACTTGGGAAATTACACACTTTTACATCAAACGAGCATACAAAACAGTTAAGCCTTGGTAGAGGGCTACTTTAACAGAAAATATAGGTTTTTCTGAGAGATTCAAACTTTTACAAACACTTACATACATTTACAACTCATACTTGCGACAGGTTCAAACGTTTTGATAACAAACATCGACACTAAAATACTTATGAATTCACCAGCTTAATGTTGATAAACTCTTTCAAAACATATTGTATTCTCAGGTCATCAGTAGACAGGTACCGATGCTAGCTTTTGAGAAGATGGAGCGCATTCAAGACTCATCATATTATTTTGATTTACATTATATTTTTGGTGTCTAAAACTGTACAGAACACGCTTGTATTAAAATTTTATATTTAATGCAATGGATGATGTTGTTTGCTTATTTACATTTACTGTGTTGTGATACTTTACATGACGTCCTCCGCCCCAGAACGTTTCCGCCATTCTTGGTTTTGGGGTGTGAAAATACACCTATGAGCGCGAAGATCAGATGAAACAAAAATACTTGCATATTTTCCCTAGTCCATAAATACTTATCTTAGAATAAATTTCGGGACGAAATTCTCTCTAACGGGGGGATGATGTGACAACCCGATATTTCAAGTCAATGTAATGACCTAAGTCAAGTTTTGTAATCTATTTTTGAATAAATAAATAAATAAAAATATCATCATAAATGAAATTTTTAAAAGCCTCTATCGGGATACATAAAGGAAAAGATATTGCAACATGGTTTCAAGAAAAGGAAAGAACACAAAAATCCGAGTTATAACGAAGAAGTTATGACCAATCGAAAATCCACATCAAAACCGGTAAAACATTGTTAAGCGTAAAAGGCGAAATCTTAATAAAATACCTTTTAGCCTTAGGTATCTAAATGAATGTCGTATATATCATCAAATCGTGAACATATATAAAAAGAACATCCAAATCTGACTTCGTATGAGGAATTTCTGATTTTTCTAAGTTTCGGAGTAGCGGTAGACAGCTAAAAACTCGAAATACAGATCAAGCAATATTTAGCCGAGACAACCTAAACGAGAATTGAAGATCTCGAAAATAGTAGTACAACGGTAAAAAGACTCACAAAAACGGACATCGGATGAACAAGTTATGAATTTTTACCGGTCTTTTCCTATCCCGGCCTATTAAAAATATATAATTAAAAATAAAGTCAAAATTTGCTAACGAACTCTAATTGAAAGTTGTAGATTATATTCTCACCTATGTATAGATATAAAGAACATTAAACACGGAGCTCGTATGCGAAAGTTACACATTTTAGAAGTTCGGGACACACAAACCAAGGGGGAGTATGCTCGGCGTACGAGAGTACGCCCAGCGTACCCAATGCAGGGTCTTGGATCGACCATGTCCGCCGCTACCCTCTAGCCTGTCCCATCCGAAGTCCGGAGTCCGAAGATGGAAATATTCTTGATGTACGCACCGCGTATGTGTGTACACCCAACGTACCAACCGGAGGTACGCCCAACGTACAAGGTCGGTTCCCACCCTATAAATAAGCATGCAAGGCTTCCGAACTTCTTTGCCAATACACAACATTTCTCCCATATTTTCTCACTCTCGAGCCTTCCAAAAATACCCCGATGCCCCGGTTACGTATCCAAGCTACGACGAAGGTCCGAAGGTCCGAAACTCCCGATAAATTTACCACTTCCTAGTCGAAGTGTTGCCCGAGAAAAATCTCGTTTTCTTCAAATCATCACACTTACCAGGTGAGCTCATACCCCTATATTTTCACGTTTTTACTATATTTTAGGGGAAAATTCAAATGAAACGCAAGAAAAACTTATGTTAAAATGAAAATCGTTACATACAGTTTCTGATGATTTATCTACATTTTGTGTATAAATGTTAAATAAGTAAAATAACATTATTACAAATGTCATACTTTACATGCAAAGTTGGTAATACACTAAGGTTTATCATTTAAATGAAACACAATTTTGAAAAACCATAATATGTATAGTTTACGAGATAGTCATGATATTTTACACTATCTAAACACTATGGAAAGGAAATACTTACATTTACAAGAAAAATGGACTTTTCGTACGTAAATATATTTAATACAAAGTTTTTTGAGACATTTAACTTCACATACTTTCAAGTACGGATTTCAAATCCTGCGTTATAAATCATAATCTTCTGTAGGGAGAGCGTGATACTTTTGTATAGATCTATATGGGATTGACAATCCCGCACTTAAACTGTTAGCTACAATTGGACTGGTAGGTCTGGGGTGACAAACGTCATAATTAAAAATAAATCAAAACTTGCTAACGAACTCTAATTGAAAGTTGTAGATTATATTCTCACCTATGTGGATACATAAAGAACATCAAAAACGGAGCTCGTATGTGAAAGTTACGCATTTTAGAAGTTCGGGACACACAAACCGATGGGGAGTACGCCCGACGTACGAGAGTACGCCCGACGTACGAGAGTACGCCTGACGTACGAGAGTACACCCAGCATACCCAATCCAGGGTCTTCGATAGACCACGTCCCCCGCTACCCTCTAGCTTATCCTATTCAATGTCTGGAGTCCGAAGATGGCATCATGCATGATGTACGCACCGTGTACGCGAGTACGCCCAATATACCAGGTAGAGGTACGACTAGTGTACGAGGTCGGTTCCCAGCCTATAAATAAGTATGCGAGGCTTCCAAACTTATTTTCCAATTCATAAAACTTCTCCCATATTTTCTGACTCTCGAGCGTCCCGAAAATACCCCGATGCCCCGGTTACGTATCCAAGCTATGGCGAAGGTCCGAAGCTCTGAAACTCCTGAGAAATTTACCACTTCCTAGTCGATGTGCTGCCCAAGAAAAATCTCGTTTTCCTCAAATCATCACACTTACTAGGTGAGTTCATACCCCTATATTTTCATGTTTTTACTATATTTTATGGGAAAATGCAACTGAAACGCAAGAAAAACTTATGTTAAACTGCAAATAGTTACATACAGTTTCTAATGATTTATCTACATGTGGTGTATAAATGTTAAATAAGTAAAATAATGTTATTACAAATGTCATACTTTACATGCAAAGTTGGTAATATACTAAGGTTTATCATTTAAATGAAACACACTTTTGAAAAACTATAATAGGTATAGTTTACGAGATAGTCATGATCTTTTACACTCTATAAACACTATGGAAAGGAAATACTTACATTTACAAGAAAAATGGACTTTTCGTATGTAAGTCTATTTAATACAAAGTTTTTGAGACATTTAACTTCACGTACTTTCAAGTTTGCATTTCAAGTCCTGTGTTATAAACCATAATCTTTTTTAGGGAGAGCGTGATACTTATGTATAAATCTATATGGGATTGATAATCCCGCACCTAAACTGTTAGCTACAGTTGGACCGGCAGGTCTGGGGTGACAAACGTCATATCATTCCAATGCCTGAAGAACGTTGTGACAGGCATTCTGGGTTAATAATACAGTTATAAAACTCACATGAAGTATTAAAACATTTGATTTACGGGGCTAACAAACGCCTTAGTGATTATATATACATATATAAATCTACTTACACTATTTTAGGCATAGAAAATATTTATGCATTCCGGTTTTTGGGAAGATTTAAACTACTATTCATTTATGGAAAATATTGGATTTTCTAGATACAAACTCAGTTACTTTATACAAAAAGGCATACAATTCTTATACAAAAATGCTTATGAACTCACGAACTTAATTATTGACACTTTTTCAAAACTACTTGTATTTCTCAAGGATTCAGTAATACAGGTAAACAACAGCTTTTGGGATAGGGACGCTAAGGCGTCAATTTCAAACTTATTATATCATCAAAATGTAATTTCGTTTGAAACATGTAATACAATCCACAATGTAACTTCTTAAATTATATTTATGATGGTTGTGTTTTCTTGCTTTACTATTTACTCAACTGTTATGATACTACATGAAGTCATCCGCCCTCGAACGATTCCGCCGTTCTAGTTTGGGGTGTGACACCCAGCATACAGGAAGTACTCCCAACGTACGCTCAGGATCCCCAAACCCTAATTTTTAGGGTTTCACCATATAAATGCCTTATGTACGCCCCAATATTTATCAATTCAGCCTCTACTATCCCTAAAGTGTACAAATCGAACCCTAAGCCTCTTGTAGGCCTTGTGAGCTATTTTAGTGCACATTTGGGGTGGTTTTGTGGTTTAGAAGAATAAGGAGTTAGAAGAAGTAGCAAGAACATGAAAAAGAGCTTGTAGATCCAAAAGTTTGGCTTCTTTTCTGACTCATTTGAGGTATCAAGCTTCAAACTTGACCACTACATGCTTAGTTGTATTTTAGGGTGTTATTTTTGGCATTTTGGCCCTATAGACGAGACTTTTTGTGTTTTGGTAGTTCCATCCCATTAGACTTGTCCATTTGAGCCCTTGGAAGCATTTAGGACCATAAAAATTGGGCATTAATGGTTAAGCCACAACCATGCAAGTGTTAGATCGTCACAAAGTGTGATTAAGGACTTAAATCATGTCTTAAGCCCCATCTATGCATGAAGGACATAAAGTTTGTAACTTTATGGTTTAAAACATCTTAAAGGCTTGGATCTATGTTTTGGACATTAGGACTTAATGCATTAAGTCACAAAGGAGTTTCTTAGGATGCTGGTCAGTACGTCAAGCATACACCTAGTACGTTGCACGTACTGGGTCAGCCTCCCCAAAGTTGTTCAAGGCCAGAGTAGGCTAGGCCTACATGTCATGTACATCACACATATGCATGTAGAATGTGTAAATGGTGTTTTTGGGAATTTGGATGTTGGTCCTAAGTTTTTTGGGCCTCATGACCCACTGTGGAGTAAGGCATCTAGGCATATGACTGGGATTTATGGTATTGGGCCTTGTGGTCCATTTCAGTTTTGGGCTTATATGTGGGTTTGTGGATTGATGCACTAGCTAAGGAGGTATGTTAGATTGGTAATAAGTTATTAGGCTTTAGGGTAAGGCCAATGTAAGGGTTTGAGCCTAATTTAGAAAATTGAGCCATTAGTGGGTTATAATTTTAGAGTTTTGGGCTTGGGCCTTAGTTATGAATCTTGTTAGGCTAGGGGTCAAATGGTCATTTTACCCCAAGTATGGTTTATGGATCTTGTGTTGGGAACCAATTGCTAATTGGTTGATGTTTTGGTATTAATAGTTCGAGGAGTTGCCAGGGCAGCAACTAACGATTTCTTGTAGGTAACTTCAGCAGTATGAGGTGAATTACCATCATGCATGAGTGGGTCGAAGGCACTAATGTCGGCCCACTAGTAAGTTGCTTACAACAAAGATGATTGTATTTGTGATAATTTTCTTGTATGCTACTATCTTTTGAGATTTATGTGATTTTATGCTATGTTATTATGTGGTGGTGGTAGGAATGAGATAGTCTTTGTAGCTGGTCGAAAGGACTGAAGGGGTACGCCAACACCCATATATGCTTGGTAGTATGTGATTTATGTGTTTATATGCTACGATATTATGTGGTGGTGGTAGGGGTGAAATAGTCCCCGTAACCGATTGAAAAAGGCAGAAGGGGTAGGCTGTTGGGTTTTGAGCAATCTAACACTTCCTAAGTGTGCATGCAACCCTAATAAACCTTGGATGTATATTTGTCTAATACATGCAAAATAATAATTTTCCAAGGTTCATAACCTATCTAACATGGCATGGGGTACTTTTGAACATAAAAGAATTAGATGAGATCACATACCTTTTGATGAGTTTGATTCCTTGGAGTTTGAGAGCCAAGCACCAATAGTGTGAATGCCTCAAATGGAAATCACAAATCACCACAAACACTTGGAAAACTTTGAGAGAGTGTATACACACTTATAAATTCGGCCACACACAAACACACACACTAGTGGCTATTTCATGCAACATAAGCACGCTTATATAGTGTGCATGGTTAGGGTGAAACCCTAATAACCCATGACCTTTCCTTTTCCAAGGATACATGGGTTAAAAGCTCCATGGACTTCCATATAAGCCTAGCCCATTAACTAATGAGTGTTAGCCCACACCATATAAAACAATAGCCCACAATTTAATTAGTCTTCCTTTTAATCTCTAAATTAATTCATAATTAATTTAAGACTAAGACTAATTAAATAACTTCATATTAATATATTATAACTTACAATATATTAATAAACATATGTGTATAACTCTCATAAAATTATCCATAAATAGTTCGGGTGAAGTGCAACCCAAATGGACCATGCCGGGTCGGGTCAAGTATATACCAAATAAGTTATGGACTTAGACACCTTATCCAACAGACTCCCACTTGGATAAGTCTAATAACTATATTTGCCTATATTACTTCAGGAACCAACCAGCAATCGTAGCTCTCGAAAACTCTGTTGAACTATGAAGCGCCATTTTGAGATAAGTTATCATATAATCCTCTCTACTCATGATATCAGCCGGACAAACACATGGAACTATGTCTTGCTTATTGTCTGGCAGTTGTTTCTCGATTTCCGATTTGTTTGACAAAGAACTCAACTGAACACATCAATTTAGTTCTGTCGGGCCCGGTACATGGGTCAACACAAAATCATCGAGGGGCTCAGATATCGCTTCTATTTCTAGAAGGAACAGATAAACTTCGACTCATATGCTTGTTCTACTACTTGTTGAATTGTACACAAAGGCACGTTTTATAACATCAAGTTACTGATGCGTTTACGTGCAATCAATGCACAATCAACTCATAGGTAACAACTCATATCTCTAGGTTTGAAGACTTATATGATATTACCGTCTCACGATCACTCGAGATAAATTCCATGAAGTGATACAAGTGAGCGTGGGTTTATTCCAATACTCATAACTTATGAGTACTCATGAACGTTGTAGCAACCATTGTCATGTCTAAACACTTTTAGCCATCTACAAACCCAATTCATGACAATCTTGATTCATACCTACTTCCGACGTATGACCGATTGTGGAGGTTTGAATAAATTAATTATTCTGGAAGTCAAAACATGCAAAGCTGAAACAATTGTAAATAATTGACAATGATAGCAACACCTTACTCATAAATAAATCACAATTTTATTCATCATCAAATGTCGATTACATTTTACAAGTTTCATAGAATCTATCTAATCTATAAAACTAATATCGTCCCTCAGCCCGATGCGCCTCGCATGCTGAAAATGCTTAGCCCTTGTCAGTCCCTTTGTAAGGGGATCCGCATGGTTCTCATATGACGATATCCTCTTTGCCACGAGGAGTCCTTCTTCTATCCTGTGTCTTATGAAGTGATATTTTCTGTCAATGTGTCGGGATCTCCCATGATCTCTCGGTTCTTTAGCTAAAGCAACCGTACTATTGCTGTCACAGAAAATTTCCATAGGCTCCTTAATAGCTGGCACAACCCCAAGGTCTCCGATGAAGTTCCTCAGCCATATCGCCTCTTTCGCTGCTTCACTCACTACTATATACTCTGATTTACAAGTCAAATCAGCCACCGTCTCCTGCTTGGAACTCTTCCAAGAGATTTCCCCTCCATTTAAGGTAAAGACCCAGCCCAACTGAGAGCAAAAGTTATCCCTATCGGTCTGAAAACTAGCATCACTATACCCTAATACTCTCAAGTCATCACTCCCACCAAGGGTAAGGATACAATCCTTAGTCCTCCGCAGGTACTTGAGAATGTTCTTTACCAAAGTCCAATGAGCCTTGCCAGGGTTCCCCCGATACCTACTGACCATGCTCAAAGCAAAGGCCACATCAGGGCGGGTACAAGTCATAGCATACATAATCGAGCCAACAGCGGAAGCATATGGTAATTAGCTCATCTCAGCTATCTCTGCCTCTGTACTCGGACTCTGAGTCTTACTCAGCTTGGTATTGCTTTGGATCGGTAAATCTCCTTTCTTGGAATTCTGCATGTTGAACCTTTTCAACACCTTATCCAAGTAGGTACTCTGACTAAGTCCAATTAGTCTTTTACTCCTTTCTCTTAATATCCTTATCCCTAGGATATAGGCAGCTTCCCCTAGGTCCTTCATAGCAAAGCACTTCCCAAGCCAGGACTTAACCTCCTGCAAGGTTGGGATGTCATTTGCTATAAGTAGTATGTCATCTACATACAGTACCAAGAAGCTAACTATACTCCCACTAGCTTTGACATACACGCAAGACTCATCTTCACTTCTCGAGAAGCCAAACTCTTTGACCTTTTCATCGAAACAAAGATTCCAGCTACGAGATACTTGTTTTAAACCATAAATGGATTTCTCAAGCTTGCATACTCTATTAGGGTACTCTGCACTGACAAAACCCTCTGGTTCATTCATGTACACATCCTCAGCCAATTTTCCATTAAGAAAAGCGGTTTTGACATCCATTTGCCATATTTCATAATCATGAAATGCAGCAATGGCTAGCATAGCCCTAATAGACTTAATCTTTGCTACCGACGAGAAGGTTTCATCATAATCAATACCCTGAGTCTGAGTAAAACCCTTCGCAACCGGTCGAGCCTTATAAGTATGCACTTTTCCTTCCATGTCGATCTTCTTCTTGAAGATCCATTTGCACCCGACTGTTTTATAGCCTGGTACATTGTCAACCAAGTTCCAAACGTGATTGTCATACATGGACTGTATCTCGCTGTCCATAGCCTCCTTCCACTCAGCAGACTCTGGGCCTGCCATGGCCTTTCTTAACACTGCTAGGTTCATCCAAATTTACCAGTGTACTATCGCTGATAAATGTATCACCTTCCGTAGTAATATGAAAGCCATAATAAAACGCAGGTGTGTTCCTAACCCGTGTGGAATGCCTCGGAGGTACAGACTCGTCAGCTGGCTCAACATGAGTTTCCTCCTCAAGTTGATTGCTAGTGTTTGAGGTTCCTTCACCAATTGATTCTTGGATTTCCTCAAGATCAATTTGCCTCCCACTATCTCCTTGGCTTATAAATTCTCTCTCACGAAATACCCCTCTTCTTGCTACAAGGACCACATTCTCACTGGGTCTGTAGAAGAGGTAACCGAAGGATTTCTGTGGGTGGCCGATGAAAATACCCCTCTTCTTGCTCGTAAATACTATTACATATCACTAAGACTATATATTTATTCGAATGAGGAGTTCTACCCAACAGATGTTAGACTTAGACAAGAGCTACGAAATAAGGCTAAACCTAACCTTCTAAAATTATTTAGTCCTTGCAATATGTAACTTAACATATTCGTTTACTAGTTAGTAAAAGACAACCAGAACTCCTAAAAGCACAAAGCAATCCGCATTCGAGCATTGAGTACACATAATCAAGCATACACTACTTTGTCTATCATACTGACTGATCTGTACTAGCACATGTTTCTCATAAAGCTGATACACATATAACAGGCACAAAAGGCATCCTTCCTAGATCCTTAGTCCTAATATCGCATGTTATTCTCATAAAGATGACAAACATATCATAACATAAACTTGTATGGTCAATTTAGGAGTACTTACTTGACCACAGTTGATTGCATGCACCACACCCTTTTCTCTTTTTAAAGTTCTTTTCTTGAATTCTTTTCTTTTCTCAAAATCCTTTTATAAAATGGTTTTTCTTTTGAAAACTTTATACCACTTCCTTAGTTTGAGTTCAGACACACCTGAAAGTGTGCTCGAATCCCTCAAACTATGGCTCTGATACCAACTTGAAACATCCCAAAACTACTGTCCAAAAATTTCATTTTCAAATCATTATTAAAACCATAAATCATCCATAAACATAAATAAAATCATGTATCATGTATCATAAAGTATCATACTATCTGTCACATATCAAATTCTCATATCAAAATATAAGAGTAAAATTCCCAGGCTGAAGATTGTGGTGTGTGCCATGCGATCATCCTGAGTCCTTCCCTTTGCTACTGGAAGTACCTGAAACCAAAACTAAAAACCGTAAGCACACAAAGCTTAGTGAGCTCCCCCAAACTACCACATACCATACACATATAACATGCAACTAAGAGATACGGGCCATGTAACAGCCCGGAATTTCAGGTATTGCTTTAAAACTATTTTTGGGGCATTTTTGGAAGGGACTCGGCGAGTTGGAGCCAGACTCGCCGAGTAGGACCACAGACTTGGTCGCGGGTTCGCGACTGGACTCGACGAGTCCAGATATGGACTCGGCGAGTCATCGCTGTTCAGCAGAAACCCTAGCCGTTTGGTTTTGGATCGTATATAACGCCTTTTAGGCCGTCATTGTCCGTCTTTTGGCCGATTAAGAAGAACCTAAGCGTCTGTGGACATCTAGAGCAGGAGTGAAGGCTATTGGAACCTTGAAGAATTTGTTAGGCAAGAAGAGGAAGGGTTTTGGCCAAAGGAAGATCAAGGGGGATCGAGTTCTGAGGTTTGGGGACACAGAGAGTACGTTTTTCAGGTAATACTTCGGATCATTCCTGTTATTTTGATGTGTACACGGATTTAGGGTTTATGAAACCCATTTGGTGATTAGATGGATTATTATGTTGTTACCCAAACGTTTATACCCCAGTAATAGGATGTTTAGAGGTCCAGAAAGTCCCATGATTGTGTATTTCGGGACCATACGTATTTCAGGAAGCAGTTGATCGACTGCATGGCATGGACTCGCCGAGTCTAATGAACAGACTCGGCGAGTAGCTTGAAGATTCACTGGGACTCGCCGAGTTGTTCTTCAGACTCGGCGAGTGGAGTCGGGGTGGCCCCGCGATTCTTCCACGTGGATCTCGTCGAGTCAAGGTGGATACTCGACGAGTAGAAAGGGAACATCAGGGAAAGTTGGAGAGGACGTCTCGACTCGTCGAGTCACCTTTGCACTCGACGAGTCCGGTCCAGTTGACCGTTGACCAGAGTTGACCTGCATATAATTTTTTAGGGTCAGTCGTCTTGAATGATAAGAGTATTAATAAGGGTATATGGTATTATAGGGAGTCTGCAGATCGGCGGATCGAGTGCGAGTGATTTCAAGAGTTGATAGTTTTCATTACCATGAGGTGAGTCTTCTCACTATACTACACCCGGAAGGGTTTGACTGTGAGACCGGAAGGTCGAATATGATATGTGTTATTTATGCTATAAATAGAAAGGTAGTTGCTATGCATGCTATGTGTGTTTATGGGCCGGAAGGCAATATGTTATGTGACAGAAAAGTCAGGTATGATATATGATACATGTGTTATATGTGTTAGAGTAAATGTATTATGTACTGTATATGTTTATGGGCCAGAAGGCAATACGTTATGGGCCGGAAGGCGATATGTTACGGGCCGGAAGGCAATATGTTATGGGCCGGAAGGCGATTATTTTACGGGCCGGAAGGCGAAGTGTTGTGGACCGGAAGGTCAGGGCCTGGAAGGGCGTATGTGTGTAAGTCGTATACTGGGGAACTCACTAAGCATTTATGCTTACAAGTTGTTATGTATGTGTTTCAGGTACTAGCGAGGACCGTGGGAAGGCGCCGGCATGATGCATACACACTGCTACTATTTGAGATCTTGGGGATTTTATATATGTATTTGATATGAAACATGGAATAAATACTATTGGTTGAATAAAATCACTTTATTTTAAATGAAAATTTTATTTGAAAATTTGCGTTGTTACAATTGGTATCAGAGCCTTGGTTTGAGGGATTCGGGTGTACCTTCGGGTGTAACTGAACTCAAACCGAGGATTTGAGGAAAAATCTTTTAAAAATAATAAAGACATAAATTTTTATAAATGGTAAAGTGGTAAACAAGAACGGAGCAGTGTGTACGATCAGCCAGCGCCCGAACGGTAAAGATCCCCAGAATACCTTACAATGTTATGTTATGCACTGAATTATGAATTGTTATGCATGCTAGAAGACTAGGTATTCATGATAGGACTAGAATGGCCTGTTTTGTGATGCCTTAGTCTAGGGAGTTTGCTTATATGAGATATTCGATAGCGTGCAGGTAGATAGTGCATACTAGAGGTAGAGTACTCACTATTCGGGGTTTGGGGAGGAAGATTTGGGACGAATACTGACATGGTGTGGTCGGTAGTATTGGGCCCGTACTACCGAAGACACCAGGTCGGTGGAAGACCCAAGTAAGAATCCCTGGATATCGGAGACTGGGTAGGGTTGCGTTATCGAGTACAATTGTACTTGATGGAGTCTCTGATAATTTTATGTTGTATATCAGAGACATCATGGTTACCACACGTCATGGGGCGAGTTCGAGCAGTGTGAGCGACGAGGATATTCGTCAGATGATTCAGGAGGAGGTAGCTGCAGCGATCCGGGCTGAGATCCCGGAGATGTTTGGGTCTATTAAGACCACACTGATGGTGACGTTTGAGGAGCAGTACGCCGCACTGACTGAGGCTGCAGCCGCTGCCGCTACCACAGCTGTGGCCGCTGCCAGGCCGCAAGGGGGCGATTCGTTGCTGTTCCGGGAATTCAGCAACACGAAACCCCCTGAGTTCAATGGGACGCAGGATCCGATTGCTGCGATGAGGTGGATCGCCGACATTGAGGGGTGCTTCTACACTTGCTCATGCCCGGAGCACCTGAGGGTACGGTTCGCCTTGAACCAGCTCTGTCTGGGAGCGAAGGATTGGTGGAAGTTCGTGACGGCGAACTTCACTCTGGCGGAGATTACAGCGGTGACATGGGAGAGGTTTACTAAGATGTTCAGGGACGAGTACGTTCCCCCAGTGGAGAGGGAACGATTGATTCAGGAGTTCTTGACCCTTAAGCAGGGTACTGATTCCGTTGCGGTGGTCACACGGAAGTTTCACGAGAGGGTGATGTTCTGCCCAGAGCTGGTGTCTACAGAGCAGTCATGGATGAGCTGGTATTTAGGCGTTTTGAGGAGGGATATCCGAGAGTTTGTGTCAAGCTCCACCTATCGTACTTTCACTGAGCTTCAGGCGAACGCCAGAAAGCGCGAGATCGAGTTGGAGACTCAGGCCAGGGAGGAGGCCGAGTCTCGGCAGGTGGACCGACGACCGGCTCAGTCTCAGCCGGCAGCCAAGCGGATCAAGTCTGCTGATTCGAGGATGGGAGGTCCGAAGGGCCGCACTTGTGGAAAGTGCGGCAAGGGTCATGAGGGGGCGTGTCGAGCTGGTGGTTGCTACAAGTGTGGCAAGGAAGGACACATTGCCAGGGATTGTCCTAAGGGGTTCATGGTTTGCTTTCACTGCAACCAGACAGACCATCGGAAGGCCGAGTGCCCGCAGCTTCGTCAGGGATCTACACCTACTACCAGGACTACTGAAACCCGACCGGCGAAGGTCGAGGCCCCGAGGGCTCGCGGGAGAGCCTTTCAGCTGACTGCGGAGGAGGTCCGCGTTGCGCCCGATGTTGTGGCAGGTATGCTGTAATTCACGTATTTACTTTAAAGTCGAAATGTTATGCTTATGTTAATGTATGTGTAGGTACTTTTCTTGTGAACTCTATGCCTGCTCTAGTGTTATTTGATTCGGGTGCGAGTAGATCCTTTGTATCTTTAGCTTTTAGTCAGCATATCAGCATTAGTCGTGAGCCGTTAAGTCGGCCTCTGAGCGTTTCTATAGCGGCCGAGAGGGTGGTTTGTGCCACGGAGGTTCTTCGGGGATGCGTACTAGAGATTTTCGGGGTTGCGTTTCCGATTGACCTAATTCCTATTGCGATGGGGGATGTCTGTGTCATCGTGGGCATGGACTGGTTGAGCCGATTCAGCGCTGTCATCGACTGTGAGCGCCAGCTGGTGACTATCCGAGACCCTAGTGGGGGAGTTCTTACGGTATACGGCGAGGGTACCCGTTCGGGATCAGCTTTTTGTTCGGCCGCTAGGGCGAGGCAATGCCTACAGCAGGGATGTAGAGGTTTTGTGGCGTATGTGATGGATACGCGGGAGGCTTCCGAGAGACCGAGGACAGTGGAGGAGGTTCCAGTGGTGCGCGAGTTTCCAGATGTTTTTCCTGAGGAGTTGTCGGGAGTACCTCCTGCGAGGCAAGTAGAGTTTGGTATCGATCTGATTCCGGGGGATGCGCCTATTGCGAAGGTGCCTTATCGTCTTGCACCTCCAGAGATGCAAGAGTTGTCCTCGCAACTCCAGGAGTTGCTGGGGAAGGGATTTATTCGGCCGAGTAGCTCGCCGTGGGGGGCACCGATTCTGTTCGTCAAGAAGAAGGATGGTTCACACCGGATGTGCATTGATTACCGGGAGTTGAACAAGGTGACGGTCAAGAACCGCTATCCGTTACCTAGGATCGATGATCTATTCGATCAGTTGCAAGGGGCATCTTGGTTTTCCAAGATCGATTTGAGATCAGGGTACCATCAGGTAAGAGTGCGGGATGAGGACGTCCAGAAGACAGCATTCAGGACGCGGTATGGGCATTACGAGTTCGTGGTGATGCCTTTCGGGCTCACCAATGCCCCGGTAGTGTTCATGGACCTCATGAACAGGGTATGCAGGCCGATGCTGGATCGGTCTGTGATTGTATTTATCGACGACATCCTAGTGTATTCGCGAACTAGAGAGCAGCATGAGGGACATTTGAGGGAGGTCCTTGAGGTATTGAGGTCGGAGAAGCTATATGCAAAATTCTCCAAATGTGACTTCTGGTTGCAGGAGGTCCAATTTCTTGGACATGTTGTTAATCAGGCAGGGATATTGGTCAACCCGGCCAAGGTGGAAGCAGTGATGAGTTGGGAGGCACCGAAGTCACCTTCCGAGATCAGGAGTTTCCTTGGGTTGGCGGGGTACTATCGGAGGTTTATTAGGGACTTCTCCAAGATCGCGGTACCGCTCACCAGATTGACCCGGAAGGGTGTTACATTCTCATGGGAACCCGAGTAACAGACTTCCTTCGAGACACTACGTCAGAGACTGTGCGAAGCGCCGGTATTAGCCCTCCCGGAGGGGATGGAGGATTTTGTCGTATATTGCGACGCATCGATTTCGGGACTGGGTGCAGTGTTGATGCAGAGAGTCCATGTGATAGCTTATGCATCGAGGCAATTAAAGCCTCACGAGGTGAGATATCCCACGCATGACTTAGAGTTGGGGGCAGTAGTGTTCGCTCTCAAGATTTGGCGTCACTACCTGTACGGGGTTCGTTGTACTATATACACGGACCATAAGAGTTTGAAGTATTTGATGGATCAACACAACCTAAATATGCGTCAGAGGAGATGGTTGGACGTGGTTAAGGATTATGACTGTGAGATCCTATACCACCCAGGCAAGGCTAATGTGGTAGCCGATGCATTGAGTCGTAGGGCGGAGAGCACTCCATTACGAGACGTATGTCTGAGACTGACGGTGATGTCTCCAGTATTAGATGCTATTCGTGGGGCACAGGCCGAGGTTGTGAGATCCGAGATGCAGAAGAAAGAGCGGGTCGTTGGGTTAATTTCAGAGTTCGTTAAGGATGGACGAGGACTTCTGACGTTTCAGGGTCGGATTTGGGTACCATTCGTGGGCGGTACGCGTGCTACTTTGATGGAGGAGGCTCATAGATCGAAATTCTCGATCCATCCCGGTGCTACGAAGATGTATTTGGACTTGAGGAAGGAATATTGGTGGCCTTGTATGAAGAGAGACGTCGCATGGTTCGTTGAGAGGTGTTTGACCTGCCGTAGGGTTAAGGCCGAGCACCAGAGACCGCATGGTAAGTTGCAGCCCTTGGAGATTCTTGAGTGGAAGTGGGAACAGATTACTATGGATTTCATCACCAAATTGCCGAGAACTGCCAGGGGAGTCGATGCAATTTGGGTGATTGTGGATAGATTGACGAAGAGTGCACACTTCCTTGCCATTAGCGAGAGTTCATCAGCGGAGAAGTTGGCGGAGTTATACGTGAGAGAGGTAGTATCTCGGCATGGAGTGCCGATCTCGATTGTTTCAGACCGTGATGTACGCTTCACTTCCAGGTTCTGGAAGAAATTCCATGAGGAGCTGGGTACTAAACTGCATTTTAGTACCGCATACCATCCCCAGACAGACGGTCAGAGCGAGCGGACGATTCAGACATTGGAAGACATGCTTAGAGTGTGTGTGTTAGACTTCGGGGGTAGCTGGGATGCGCATTTGCCTTTGGCTGAGTTTTCCTACAACAACAGCCATCATTCGAGCATTGGTATGCCACCTTTTGAGTTGTTGTATGGTAGGAGGTGTCGGACTCCCATTTGCTGGGGAGAGGTGGGACAGAGAGTGATGGGCAGTACAGAGATCGTACTCCAGACGACAGAGCAGATTCAGCAGGTTAGGCAGAGGTTATTGACCGCCCAGAGCCGACAGAAGAGTTATGCGGACAGAGGCCGGTCCGAGCTGGAATTCCAGGTTGGCGACTTCGTTCTCCTGAAGGTTTCTCCTTGGAAGGGAGTGATCCGGTTCAGAAAGAGGGGCAAGTTGGGGCCCCGGTTCATAGGTCCATTTCGTGTAATTGCAAGGGTAGGTCGGGTAGCTTATCGGTTGGAGTTGCCAGCAGAGTTGGGACAGATTCACAATACCTTTCACGTATCACAGTTGAGGAAGTGTATAGCCGATGAATCGGCAATGGTTCCGTTAGAGGATATTCAGGTGGATGCGAGCCTGAATTACGCCGAGAGACCGGTAGCTATCAGGGATCGGAAGATCAAGGTTCTCCGGAACAAGGAAGTACCTCTGGTGTTGGTTCAGTGGCAACATCGGAAAGGATCGGAGATGACTTGGGAGCCGGAGCGTGAGATGCGGGAGCAACATCCGGAGTTATTCACAGAGTGAGACCTCGAGGGCGAAGTCTAGTTCTAGTGGGGGAGATTTGTAACAGCCCGGAATTTCAGGTATTGCTTTAAAACTATTTTTGGGGCATTTTTGGAAGGGACTCGGCGAGTTGGAGCCAGACTCGCCGAGTAGGACCACAGACTTGGTTGCGGGTTCGCGACTGGACTCGACGAGTCCAGATATGGACTCGGCGAGTCGACGCTGTTCAGCAGAAACCCTAGCCGTTTGGTTTTGGATCATATATAACGCCTTTTAGGCCGTCATTGTCCGTCTTTTGGCCGATTGAGAAGAACCTAAGCGTCTGTGGACATCTAGAGCAGGAGTGAAGGCTATTGGAACCTTGAAGAATTTGTTAGGCAAGAAGAGGAAGGGTTTTGGCCAAAGGAAGATCAAGGGGGATCGAGTTCTGAGGTTTGGGGACACAGAGAGTACGTTTTTCAGGTAATACTTCGGATCATTCCTGTTATTTTGATGTGTACACGGATTTAGGGTTTATGAAACCCATTTGGTGATTAGATGGATTATTATGTTGTTACCCAAACGTTTATACCCCAGTAATAGGATGTTTAGAGGTCCAGAAAGTCCCATGATTGTGTATTTCGGGACCATACGTATTTCAGGAAGCAGTTGATCGACTGCATGGCATGGACTCGCCGAGTCTAATGAACAGACTCGGCGAGTAGCTTGAAGATTCACTGGGACTCGCCGAGTTGTTCTTCAGACTCGGCGAGTGGAGTCGGGGTGGCCCCGCGATTCTTCCACGTGGATCTCGTCGAGTCAAGGTGGATACTCGACGAGTAGAAAGGGAACATCAGGGAAAGTTGGAGAGGACGTCTCGACTCGTCGAGTCACCTTTGCACTCGACGAGTCCGGTCCAGTTGACCGTTGACCAGAGTTGACCTGCATATAATTTTTTAGGGTCAGTCGTCTTGAATGATAAGAGTATTAATAAGGGTATATGGTATTATAGGGAGTCTGCAGATCGTCGGATCGAGTGCGAGTGATTTGAAGAGTTGATAGTTTTCATTACCACGAGGTGAGTCTTCTCACTATACTACACCCGGAAGGGTTTGACTGTGAGACCGGAAGGTCGGATATGATATGTGTTATTTATGCTATAAATAGAAAGGTAGTTGCTATGCATGCTATGTGTGTTTATGGGCCGGAAGGCAATATGTTATGTGACAGAAAAGTCAGGTATGATATATGATACATGTGTTATATGTGTTAGAGTAAATGTATTATGTACTGTATATGTTTATGGGCCGGAAGGCAATACGTTATGGGCCGGAAGGCAATATGTTACGGGCCGGAAGGCAATATGTTATGGGCCGGAAGGCGATTATTTTACGGGCCGGAAGGCGAAGTGTTGTGGACCGGAAGGTCAGGGCCTGGAAGGGCGTATGTGTGTAAGTCGTATACTGGGGAACTCACTAAGCATTTATGCTTACAAGTTGTTATGTATGTGTTTCAGGTACTAGCGAGGACCATGGGAAGGCGCCGGCATGATGCATACACACTGCTGCTATTTGAGATCTTGGGGATTTTATATATGTATTTGATATGAAACATGGAATAAATACTATTGGTTGAATGAAATCACTTTATTTAAAATGAAAATTTTATTTGAAAATTTGCGTTGTTACAGGCCACACCCACACTCATGGAGATATGGGCCTCGCCCACACTCCGCTAACTAGGAGATGCGAGCCCCGCCCACACTCCACTGACTCTGAGATACAGGCCCCGCACACACTCAACTACTTTGAGATACGGGCCCCGCCCACACGTGGCTACTATGAGATACGGGCCTCTCCCACACTCAACTGTTACAAGATATGGGCCCTGCCCACACTCAGCTACTAAACAAACATATAGGTTTCACACAGACAACATGTATAACTAGTTCTATCAGTGAAGCATATATCCATAATCAAACTAAACTGTGAGATACAGGCTCCACCTACACTCAGCTACTAACATATAATACTACGAGCCAGGAGGCCAGCCATGGTGCCTTAGGCCCGTTCCTACTGAATGGAAACTCACCTCGCAAGGCTGACTGTTGAAACTCGAGTGAATAATCTCTGACTACTGCTCCGATGAATCCTGGGCTAACAACTACATAATACACTTAATCAAAATCTGATAATACTTGACTGTTTTACCCTTCTTCAACGTCAACATCCTGGTCAAAGTCAAAGTCAAAGTCAACTCTCAGTCAACCCTAACTCGTCGAGTTATCTCCCAACTCGGCGAGTTCATGCACTACTCAGCATCGTAGTCAACTAAATCAACTCGTCAAGTCCCTTCCTAGACTCGTCGAGTTCTTCCTTTCATAATATCGGGACATATCAACTCTAACTCATTGAGTCCTTCCTCGAACTCATCGACTTCTTCAGCGTCCGAGTCCTAATCTTATCCAACTCACTGAGTCATCTCCTAAGCTTAATGGTTTCACTCACAACCAGAAAAGGGGTTAGGCTTCACGACCCAGCTCCCTAATTCCAATAACAACTCGTCGAGTCCCCCATGTAACATTCCCATTAAGTCGATTCTTCCAAGACTCCATAGACACGTAAAGTTGCTAACTTTATGTGCATGCATGATGCTATGAAGCTAAAACACCCAATACAAGCCAAAATGAAGGTCTAAGTCATAGAATGGAGTCATGGTTGAATAAAGGTGGCAACTTTGAGCTTCTAAAGCTCAAGAGTGTCAAGAATTGAAGTCCTTTCATCCCCAAGTGTTCAAATCTCTGAATAACCTTGGAAATGGCCCAAAAATGACAACATACAAGCCAGGAAGGAGATCTAAGTGAATAACAGCCAACGTATAAGCTTTATTCCTCTATGAAGATAGACATGAGTCCTTAACTCAGGATCACCAACCTTCCTTCTACAACTCTAGGCCTTTGATTCCTTCTTCTAACTTTAAATCACAAAAATGGAAAGAAATCGCTCAATATCTCACAAGGCTGAGTAGGGTTTCGAGAGTGGGTTGTGGAGGTGATCGAGACTGGGGTTAGGGTGCAAACCCTAAAGATTAGGGTTTCCTCATGACGGGCCTACTCATCGAGTCTAGGCTTACGACTTGTCGAGTATATCACTTAAGACTCGCGTCCAAATCTGGCATCTAGTTGACGAGTTAGGGATACCAACTTGTCGAGTAGCTCTAAAAATAAATACTTAAATAGATTAAATGTATACCATGAATGGGGCATTACATATTTGATGAATTTCTGAAGCTAATCTTCAAGTTCCGGAGTCATCCAACAAATTCCGAAGTGGGTCTTGAAGTTCCGGAGTCGAATCGGAAAGTTCCGAAGCTAGCCTTCATGTTTCCGGAGTCGAACAGGTTCTAAAGTGAAGTGTTGAATTCCGAAGTCGAGTAGCTAATTCCGAAGTCATCAGGTTCCGAAATCAGGCTTGGGGTTCCAAAGTCAAACCCTTGGTTCCGAAACCAACCTTCTAGTTCTAAAGTCAGCTTTCAAGTTTCAAAGTGGGGCTTCTATTTCCAAAGTGGGCTTGTTCTTTTAGGATTTCTACTCCCGTTTTGGTCTATTTTATACAAAGGAAAGGATGGAATGATGTTTGTGTTTATGGGAAAAGTTAAAAGAGTTGTGAGAGAGATTAGGAGATATTTAGGAGAGATTTGAGAGAGAGAGAGAGAGAGAGAAAGAGAAAGAGATTATATATGCAGCTTGTGTCATGGTTTTGTCCCGTAATGTTAACATTATGAACTTCACTACATCTCGTTATGAATGTTACTCATCCCTGAAAAATAGGTAATTGAAATTATCGAGTCATTACATAACTCATCCTATTTAGGTTTTAGATCTTTTTGAACATATGAAACTTCCGAGTGATGTTTTGCATTACAATAGTGAGTTTTACATTAGGAAATATCAAGTAAGCCCTAACATACAAGTTTTAGCTAAGTTGATCGAGTTGACTTGTTGACTTAACATGACCAAAATTGATGTTAGTCACAAAGAAAGAGCAAGAACGTGAAAAGAGCTTGTAGATCAAGAAGTTTGGCATCTTTTCTGACTCATTTGAGGTATCAAGCTTCAAACTTGACCACTTCGTGCTTAGTTGTAGTTTTGGGGTATTATTTGTGGCATTTTGGCCCCACAAGTGAGGCTTCTTGTGTTCTCGTAGTTCCAGCCCATTAGAGTTTTCCTTTTGAGCCCTTGGAAGCATTTAGGACCATAAAAATTAGGCCTTGATGGTTAAACCCCAACCATGCAAGTGTTAGATGGTCGAAAAGTGTGATTAAGGACTTAAATCATGTCTTAACCCCAATTTATGCATGCAAAGACATAAACTTTGTAACTTTATGGTTTAAAATGTATTAAAGGGAATGGATCTAAGTTTTGGATGTTAGGACTTAATGGATTAAGTCACAAAGTAGTTTCTTAAGAGACTGGTCAGTACGTCGGGCGTACCCCTAGTATGATGCGTGTACTAGGTCAACCTCCCCGAAGTTGATCAAGGTCAACGTGCGTTAGGCGTATGTGCCATGTACATCGCATGTACGCATGTAGAATGGCTAAAGGTGTTTTTGGTCATTAGGATCTTTGGCCTGAGTTTGTTAGGCCTCATGACCCACTGTAGAGTAAGGCCTCTAGGCCTTGGACTGGGATTTATCGTATTGGGTCTTTTGGGCCTTATTGGGCTTTAAAGCTCACAGGAATGGATTGGGCCTTATTGGGCCTTGTGGGCTACTTTGGTTTGGGCTATTATTTGGGTTTGTGGATTGATGGACCTATTACGGAGGTATGTTGGATTGGGAATAAGTTTATTAGGCTTTACAATAAGGCCAATGCAAGTGTTTGGGCCCAATTTGGAAAATTAGGGCATTAGTGGGCTTATGGATTATGGAGTTTTAGGTTTAGGCCTTAGTTATGAATCTTGTTAGGCTAGGGGTAAAATGGTTATTTTACCCAAATTATAGATTATAGATCATGGGTTGGGACCCAATTGCTAATTGGGTGATGTTTTCGTATTAATAGTTCGAGGAGTTTCCAGGGTAGCAACAAAGGATTTCTTGCAGGGAACTTGAGCAGTATAAGATGAGTTACATTCCTATATGAGTGGGTCAAAGGCACAAATCACGACCCACTAGTAGTTGTTTACAGTAGAGATGATTGTATTTGTGATAATTTTATGGTATGCCACTATCTGTTGAGATTTATGTGATGTTATGCTATGTTATTATGTGGTAGTGGTAGGGGTGAAATAGTCCCTGTAGCCGGTCGAGGACCGAAGGGGTAGGCCAGCACCCAGATATGTTAGGCAGCATGTGATTTATTTGTTTATATGAGTGGATATTATGTGGTAGTGGTATGGGGTGAAATAGTACTCGTAACCGGGTGATAGAGAGCGAAGGGGTAGGTCAGCACCCAAATATGCTAGGCATTTACCGGTTGAAAGAGACCGAAGGGGTACGCTAGCACCCATATATGTTAGGCAGTTACTGGTTAAAAGAGACCGAAGGGGTATGCCATCACTTAGATATGCTCGGAAATATCCGGTTGAAATAGACCGAAGGGGATGCCAGCACTCAAATATGCTTGGCAATGTATTTATTATATGGTATGTGGTATGATGGGTGAACTCACGAAGCTTCGTGCTTATGGTTTTCATTTTTGGTTTCAGGCACTTCTTCTTCAAAAGGAAAGGAGCTGGCATGACTGCAGTGCATCACACCATGATTTCCGCACATGAAATCTTTGGGAGATATATTCTGATCATGTTTTATTATCACATGTTTTGATTACTGGCATTTTGGTTTTGATATGGGATGACACGATGGATGTTTTTACACTAATTATTTTATAATTACTTGATTAAAAATGAAAATTTTGATCTTGAATTTTGGGATGTTATAATTTATAAGTTATATTTATATCTTAATAAACTAGTTAGAGTTTACTTTTATAAAAGGTGGTTTTCTATAAAAAGAGATAGTTATATATGTGTGATTAGTTATATGTTATATATATATATTAGAATCCCTTTGTATAAATGATATGCTTTTATATAAAGTTGACATATATTTATATATATAACATCTAGACATGACTTTATGTATAAAACACTCCTTACTTTTTTTCTTGTCTACCCATGGCCGAATTTTTAACATGATGGTGTAAGATTGTTTTTGATAATTTTAATGCATTACATCATGCTTGTAAGATATGGTCTTGCTTTCAACTTTATGTTTTTTGAATTATGCTTTTGGACACATAAGAAATGCATAAAAGAACGCCTTAAGAGAGTGTTGAGAACTAGTTCTCACAAGATATATTCTCACTCCTTTGGGAGCATGAAAACTAAGAGCATGAAGCTCTTAACAGGGCTGCTAAATTTCAAATTTAACAAGCCCTTATTCCCTCATTCCTTCTTGTATTTTGATGTTAGATAAATTCCCTTAGTTGTTTCACCTTAGAACATATATTTGGTATGTATTTCTAAGGCTTATGAACAACTAAAATAAGTATATACTAGCATGTATTAATGGTTCTATTATTGTTTGGTGGATACTTCTAGAGAGCTCTTAATTTAGATTTTAATAGCATCTTCATTAACTTCCAACCTCCCATGAGAATCAAAGTTTTCAAAGGTTGTTATGCTTGCTCTTTTATGGTTGTTTTTTTTTAATCTTTCTAACTCTTTGAAAATGATCATTGGTGGGAATAAAACTAGTTTTATTTTTGTTCAATTTTTAAGTCTTTTGTTGCATTGTTTATGTTTTTGAAACAATTTTTGAATAAAAGCCCAACACAATATTATTGATTACAGCAATAGCAGTCACAAACATTGATGAAGATGATGGAAGGAGTACAATTGGTCATAATTATGAATGAATCATCAATTACTTGGTGCTTACAAAAACAAGAAATAATTGCACTATCTTCATGTGAAGCTGAGTACATCGTTGCAAGTGCAACAAGTTGTCAATTTGTATGGCTGTGTCATCTTGTTTTTGAAATAACTAGTCATAATATATAAGATCGAGGTGGTATTATGGACAGATCAAGCACATCAAGTCACTCTTTTTCTACATACGTAAGAGGGTGGATGAAAAGGAAATCATGGTGGAGCATACTCATGGGAAGGAGCAACGGGTTGACATTTTATCAAAAGCACTTGCAAAGGTTAAGTTTACTCAAATGCACAAGTTGTTAGGATTGGAAAATCTCTCAATTTCTATTCAGAAATTAGGGAGGTAAATATTGTGTAATTTCAGAATATACCATTATGCACAAGTTGGTGTATAAAAACCTAGTTTAAGTAAGATACTAGGGGTTAGAGTTAGGTCAAGTTTTCTTGGTGAGCAAGGATTAGGATCTCTATACATAAAAGCTATGTATTGGCTAGGATTGGTCTGATTAAGAAAGCTAATAAGAATTGTTTGTATACCAAGTTTTGAGTTATTTTCTTGAGTTATAATAAGAACTAGTTTTGGTTTTATCAATTGGCTCCAACGATAGGGTTTTTTGTTGGGGTAAGATGACTAAAAGGAATGAAATCTAAGTGAGAGCTGGCTCCAACGATAGGGTTTTTTGTTGGGGTAAGATGACCGAAAGGAATGAAATCTAAGTGAGAGCTCGATGGGAGGATGTTCAGGACATTGGTAGTCTTATAAAGTGTCACAAGCCAATATTCGAAGGCATGTGGGCATTGAAGTTAATGAATGATTTGAAGTATGGATTTATTATATGATTTATAAAGTTATAAGATTAACAATTTTAATCGTTACAGTTATATATGCTTACTATATATGGTGAAGGTTTTGTTGGACTTTTAATCACTTTGATCCCTCTTACTATGTTTACTCACCAAATCATAATGAAAAATACTAATAATAATAAATTAAACAAGCTTGGTTTCCTTGCCATCTGCTTTCATTAAGAGTTCGCAATATTATACAGTTACGTTAAGTATTACTAATTTTGTTAATAAATTTCTTTTAGTAAAATATTCTCCCTTTTATGGAAAAAAGAAGTTTCTAAATCCCTCAATAATTGTTTTTACCAAATATTTAACCTACATGATATGATGTGGTCCTAATTCCTTTGTCAATCCAACAATACGTAACGATTCTTTTCATTTTAAAGGTTAGTCCTTGATTGAATAGCATTTACTAAAACTTTCTTTTATTTTTTAAAGCTAAAATTAGTATTTTTGGAAACAATAATGCATAAGGCGTGGTCCATTTCTATCACTAAATGGTCCTGCAAAATATATTTCGATCGACAACTATTATCTTTCCATAACTTGACGTGTAATAAACATGTTTGTTGACGTTTTTTCCGTTAAATAAAACATTGTATAATATGTTAAATATTAAAACTAGACTACATTTTCAGGAAAAAGAATAAACCTTGAGATAAGAATTTACTTTATACCATGAAATGGCAGTGTTTCAAACGAATACAGCCTTTATCTTTTATACCTATTTTATTGCTATTATGATCCTTTTTATATCGAAAGTTTACTTATCCTGTCTTTCTTGCATTCACCATAAACATCGATGGATGGGTATTACACAAATTGAGAAAAATATTTGAATTTGGATAAACAGAACTGTTGAAATTTTTTTTTTTAATTTAAAAATTTTATACAAAATTTTGATCGACACAACTTAAAACACCACTTATATACTTTACACGCCAGAACCATGTAAATACTGAAATGTGTTTTGGCCTATACTGGACTTTGTATGAGCTTCTTTTATCAAGCGCAAAAAAATGGAACAAGGAGGAACGCAAACTACATGTCACATCTATGTGACTATCCGAAAGAATGTCCACCTTAGCTTCATAATAGATAATAGCTTCAAAAATTGTCAAGAATATTCATTAAAAATGATCATATTAGGAAGACAGATATACCAAAATAACCATTTTTCAACATCTAACATAAGAAGACCACAAAGTTCGTAAAAAAAAAGTTCTGGAAATTCACAAACTTGTTGGATTTTTGTTATTCAAAAAGGGTTTCCTACCTATACTTGTTATTTTCAAACACTAGAGTTTCAAAATATGTAGAGTACCCACCAACTCGACAATATAATAGCTTCCATAGCGGATGCAAGGTAGTCGATAGATGTTATAATTTTTTAGACTATATACCTTGGCGAAACTAATGGGCTTATTTAGTTACCATTCTATCTATTCTAATCTCGATGGATCAAAAATAAAATTTAAAAATAAAAAAAAAATTGAAAAAAAAAAAACTACCTTAACTGGTGGAATCGAAGAGGTGAACGAGCACTGACTTTTGAAGCCGACGTTCTTCTAACATCCACCCAAGGAAGCACGTGTTTAACTGAATTCAAATTCGGTGATCAAACATCCACTCAAATTCCCTAAAAATCCCCCTACATCACAATTCAACAACACATGATCTAAGTTTTCAACGGAATTCGTGCACCGAGGACAGAATAAAAGGAATGCCCATCCTTTTTTTGATCAAGATTCACTATGATAGGTAACCTAGTTAACAAAACTCTCCAATCATGAATGTATACTTCCCTTAGCAGGAATTGATTCCACCAATTAACTTTTATAATAACCGATAATAGTTGTGAACTTGTGATGGAAATAATGCCCAAAGTTTTGACTGTTGGTAATATTAATATAGTATATTAATTCATAACTTAGTTATCATTAATATACTATATTAATTCATAACACACTTATCAACAATATACTTTGGTTTTTAAGATATTGGCCACCATATTTCTTAAGTTCCGATATTGGTCATCATGTTTGTGTATATTTGCTTTTTTGCCCACCATGTTTGTACATATTTGTTTTTAATTTCTACCGCCATTACTGCTAAACAACAGTATACTTTGTCTTTTAAGATATTGGCCACCATATTTCTCAAGTTCCGATTGTAATGACCAAAAATTTCAACATAATTTAAACTTTTCCAAAACAATCCATTTTAATAACATTATTACAAGAAGGTTTTCAATACATTATTTATCAGAGTATTCTCAGGTCCATTTCATAAAACATAAACGCGATGAACGGTACGATCACGCCTTTGCCTTGCCACAGTCTCCTGAAGAACTTGAAAAACATTAAACCACAACTGTAAGCCCGAAAGCTTAGTGAGATACCCCCAAAATACCAACCACATATGCGCCCTTCCAGGCCACAACCTTCCGGTCCAAAAACATATTGCCTTTCGGCCCATAACATATTGCCTTCCGGCCCATAACATATTGTTATCCGGCCCATAACATATTGCCTTCCAACCCATAACATAAAAAGCATACATAACATAACAGAACATAGAACAGTCATGCATATCAGGTCAAACTCCAGTCTAAACAACCATGTGCACATAACATTCAATCATATAATAGTTCACAGTCAACAAATCGATCAAACAGATCACATAACATATCATCACCCTAACCAGGATACCAACCTAGCCAATCACGAGCATATATCACCCTACGTCTCAGTCAAAATACTACTTACAGACATACGCCTTTCCAGGCCATGACCTTCCGATCCACATAACGTAGAATGCCTTCCGGTCAATACCATAATGCCTTCCGGCCCATATCAAGCAATATCATAACAAACAATTACCCGGATTTCCATCCGGTAAAGGGCCGGCCTTGGTGCCGTAGACCCTATCGATATAGTGAGGATAACTCACCTTGCGAATGTCGATACTCTGAACGGAAGAAACAGACCCTCGAACCACCAACTCGCCGCAAATCCCGAACTAACCAACATAACAAGCATAAGCATTAGGTCAACATACTTCCACTTATTGGGCCAAGACCAAAGTCCAAGTCTCACACAAAGTCCAACATTGGCCCAATTTACCAAATTGGGCCCACCTCACCAAATGGGCCTAGATCCAATATCCATAATATTAATTGGGCCCAAAACACTCTATTCATAATTTCCAGACTTGGCCCAAACACCAACAACCCACAAATGGCCCAACACAAAAGCCCAAAAGAAAGTCCACAGGAGGCGTACGCGGGGCGTACTCTCCTTGGTACACGGGGCGTACTGCAATGATTGCTAAAATGAAACGGGGCACTGGCCCGCTACGCGGGGCGTAACTATGAGATCCAATAAGTCCTTTAACATCTTAATGGCTTAAGCTCTTAAGCCCAAACTACAGATCCATGTGCCAAATATGATTAGAAATCATAAAGTCTCAGGCTTTATCACTTGGGATGTCCTTAAGCTCTTAATCCAAGGTCTTAATCCATTAAGACCTACATAACTCATACATGGAATGACTACAGCCCTTGGGACCTCATTTTTATCACTCAAGACCTCTCCAAAGGTCTGAAAGGACAGATACACTTAACCAAATCGGACTATGCAACAAGATGAAGACTTTTGGGACAAGAATGATAACAAAACTTCAAAATACATAGATCTATGCAATATGAAGGTCAAGCAAGAAGCTTTATACCTTAAACCAGCTCCAAAGGGTGATATTTCATCAGATCTACAAGCTCCACACGTTCTTCTTCTTCTTTGACAACTTCCCTTTTCTCCTTCAAGCCCTTCTTTTGCCAATACAAGCTTCTCAAGGTCAAACACACTCAAATATGGAGGGAATACGAGATTAGGGTTTCTCTGAGGTTGAAGATGAGTATATGGAGGCTGAGGGGTGAACCATCATATTCCTTATATAGTGGCTGATCCTAAAAATAGGGTTTGGGATTCCTGGGAGTACGTTGGGCGTACCTCCCTGGTACGCGGGGCGTACTCACACGACTACCCGCAACTATTCGAGCCATTACGCTGGGCGTACGTCCAGCTTACGCTGGGCGTACCCAGCCACCTTTCAAAACACATAAACTTGCATGCATGGGTCCATTTCCTTCTTATTCCACAAAGAACTATAAACAATGATCAACTTCGAGACACCGCAACTCCTCTAATCTAAACCCACTCTCAAATAGCTAACATTCAAACGAGGGTGACGAGAAGCCCCAATACTTCTAACACATACACTCGCCCGAAACCTTCTCGGATGAAACTCATTTCTCGAAAGGGACTAGAATTACCTTTCTCTTAAATCTCAGGGACTTATAATTGAATACTCGAAGAGCGGGGTGTTACACCGATATTAGTCACAATGTTTGTGTATATTGCTCTTTTGCCCACTATGTTTGTGCATATCTGGTTTTTAATTCTGCCGTCTTTATTGCTGAATAGAATGTCTACATATGTATTTATTTCATTTTTTTACTATTTTCATATGTTCTTTTTCATTTATTGTTGTTCCTTTTTATTTCTTCATTTTTAGTTTTACCTTTTAAATCCCAAAAAGTTACACTACATTTACTGTTAAAATAATACAACAGTGCATAGAATTCATAAACAATTTTATAGAAACAGATTTAAGAAAATCACAATATTAAGATAAATGATCTCCGTCGGTTATGAAAAATGATGAAAACCGTAGATAAGAACAAACAATAAATATATACAATAATAGTGACTACATCACATACAATAATACACACTGCAACAAATTAGAGAACAATATAAATACATCGAAAAGAAATACCTAAAAAAATGTGATCCGTAGTTTACTATGGGATCACACACTAGTTAATATTAATAATAGGGTATTTTTGGGTTATGTTCAAGAAAATTTTTAGCAATATTTGACAAAGAAAGAAATAAAAAGGATTTAGTTTATTAATTTATTGGAAATTAATAAATTAATAGAAACATGTAAATCTTTAAGGATTTAAATGAAAGATACTTGTTTGGTGACCAAACAATCACGTTAAGGAAACCTTATTGTATCCCTATAAATAGGGATGTATGGCTAACATTTTAAGTGCTGAAAAACACCTAAAATTTGCCACAATCCTCCGTCTCTCAAAACCTTATGTATTTCTCATAGACACGACGTGTCAAATTTATGCACATGGTGCATACACGCAGGGCCGGTCCTGACGGTGGGCAATCCGGGCGATCGCCCAGGGCCCACGACTCTTAGGGGCCCAAAATTTCTGATATATATATATATATATATATATATATATATATATATATATATATATATATATATAAAATAAATTGATGTATATGTCTTCTAAAGGCCCAATTACCAAATTAACCGAACTTTAGGTCAATGAAATAACCTCTTTTATCCAGACTCTGGAACTCGTTTTGAAGTAACGTTAAGCAAATACTGCCGTTTAAGGTGTCTTTCAGGAATCTACATCTGGTGGAAACTAATTAATCAAATCGACACGTCGTGAATCCTACTTGTTGCCTCGTGAATCCTAATCAAAATAATGATTCATAATCAATTATGTTGCGCCATTTCTTCCCTTCTCGTAGCCTCTTACCAGCCTTCAGATTATAATCAGTTATGTCGAGTGAATGCAAATTTGCAAAGCACCCGACGAATGAGATAAAAACCATAAGGTTGGCCATAGATTTTTTTTTTGTTTGTTTTTCCTTTGATTCTTTTGTTTTTCAGCTAGTATTAGTTTCTGATTTGATTTATTATTCATGTTTCTTATATTTTATTATTATTTATTTAATTTTTTATTTTGTTTGTGCATCTGTGTTTCAGATTGCTGTAAACTGGACTGTCAATTATTTCTAGCTTTTACCTAGGTTTCATTTTTTTACTTAACAATGTAACTTTTTTGTAGATATCTGATTCAAAACTCAAAAATTTAAATCCAATTTTAATTTTTCTGATGTTTTAGTGTTGTTTCTGATTTTATTTTGTATTCACGTTCCTAATCCTGGTATCTAATCAAATGCTGAAAGGTTATATATTTTTTTTCCTGGTTTTGGATTTTCTCAGATTTCTCGAGACTTGACTTTATATATTCTACCTACATTTTAGATTTTTTACTTAAGAACGTAATATTTTTTTGTTGATATATGATTTAGAATTCAAAACTTTAAATCCAGTTCTAATTTTCAGATGTTTGATTGTTTGTTTCTGATTTTAATTTGTAGTTGCACCTGAATTTACATTGAATATGATATTAGGCTTCTATAACTTTGAGACATAAATCATATACCAAAAATCAGATCTAATATTTTCCTATAAATAGATAGTGTTTAAGTATTTACAATCTACAATGTTTTCCAAAAAACATTTATCTGGAAGCCAGAAAAGAAAGAAACGAATTTTTTTTGATACCTTCGATCAAACTTATAAAGGATCTATGCATAATTTTTTCAAACCATTGAGTTTGTCTAGTTTGAATGAAGGAAAACTAATTTGAATTAAAATGATACTAATTTCTCTTTTAGGTAATATTGTGGTCATATTTATGTTGTGGGCTTTGCAACGATGTGTTTATTTTTAAATTAAATTGAATTATTATTCTAGGGGCCTATTTTTTCTTTTCGCCCTGGGCCCGCAAGACGCTTGGACTGGCCCTGCATACACGACAAAGCAAGATTCTTCGTTCGGATTGTTAATTTTGTATTGCTTTGGATGTGCCTTTGTGGCTAACTCAATAGTGGTATCAAAGCTATTAGTGGCTAACTAGCCGATTACCCGCGCAAAATTACAGGTAGAGCATAGTTTGTTTCAGCATTTATTTTAATTCGGATATGTTATATTTCAAGGAACAAAAATTACTTTTTGACGAATCGTTTCCTTTCGATGCTTATTTGTCATTCGTTAATGTTCGTGTATATTTAAATTCAAGTTTGTTAATGTGTTTTGTTACAAAAGAAAGTGTTGTTCTAGATTATAAATAAATGTTTATTGTTGTGTTTATATAAATGTAAAATATTGATAAAAACACGATTAAAATTTTATTTTTTCAGTATAATCATGATATATATTTTTTTTTTATCACAACAGACATGTAAATGATACGTCAAATAACCAATAAAAATAAATTGTTCAATACAGTACAAAATATAAATTATGTAAATCGTTCTAATAGAAATATTCTCCATATATTAATAAAAAGAATATTTTGTTTGTACAAGTGTCAATATATCAAGGATCTTCTAACAATTTATTATGTGTCAATATATTTAATGTAATTCTTTTGATATGAAATCCTTTAATTTAATAAGGTACTGAATTTCCATTATATCTTTTGTTTATACAATAAATACCTCAAATTGTATTTTACTTACGATTTATACAATCCCTACATATTAGGTATATAATTAGTTTACATATAATATAAATTGTAAAAAGATAAACATATTTACGACATAAATATATGCTTATCCTTTTTTAATCACTATTTCTATTTTTTGTGTATCTATATCATGTAAATAAGGAGATTTTGATTTCCATTCCATTTTTATCTGGTTAAATAAGGAAATTTTTATTTCTACAATAAAATAAATAATCAAACATTGAATTCATATGTTATTCTGCATCTCAAATTGTATTCTCTTCAATTCACGATAACTTCTGCAAGTTATTCGTAAACACAGGTACATACATTGGTGTATTTTGTTCTTCTTCTTTAATCTTTAAAAACATTAATCCGCTCTTTTTTTATTGTATCTGTAAACAAATAACCATTTTTAGTTTAAACCAAATCGATGAAAATATGTTCTGAAAACAAAAATAACAAAACATAGCAGTCAAAATTATTACTTTATCAAATATTTCCTTGATCGATGTTTTTTGAGGCATTATAAATACTATATTTTGAATATTTATTTTAATCAATGATTATAATTTTACATAAATAAAAAAACATAAATCTCTTAATTAATAATTTGTTGAAAATAATTGATTAATAATTTGAGTTTTTTATTACAAGAATTTAATTATTTTTATAACCGTGATTTTCATGGGTTATAACTTAGTAGAATTATATAAAAATACACGAAATATGAAAATACTTAAACACACATAATTGATCGTACTGATTATACATTATGAATCTATATTTAAATAAAATTTTATTTATGAAAAAAATAGATTATAAAATAAAAAAAAAAAAAGTGATGAAATTTACTTAACTTGCAAATAATAAAACCAACTATGTTGAATACAATAGCTAAAAATGAACGAAATGGATTTGTTAGTGTTAAAGCAACTCCAACCCACTCTTATTTTCTAACTTTTCTTTCATTTTCTACCTCATTTCTTTCCAACCCTACCTCATTTATTGCCTCATTTTGGGGGAAATGAATAGTATAACACCATATTTGGTGTTATAGTATTCATTTCCCTCAAAATGATGATGAACTTTAAGTTGTCAGTTTTAATCTTTCTTTTTATATATTTATATATTATTAGTTTATTTTATCTACTAATTATAATTTAAATGTATTATTTAATACTTATAATACTGTATGATGTATTATATTATATTAATTAATTATAAATATAAAGTTTATTTTTTGTTTATCAAAGTCATATGAAAATTTAAATAAATATTGAAATTTTAAAATACGATAACGTATTTTATAAAAGCTTATAATTATCTGTTATAAATATAATATTATTTATTTAATAGTATTGTAATGAAAAAAAAAATATAAATTATATATTTGTTAAAACCAAATTAGTAGAAGGGTTATAATTGACAATCTATATATGTTGGAAAAATAGAATATACTATAAATATACTTTTTGATGGTAAAATAGGGTAAAAAAATGAAGTATCGTTGAAAATAAAACACTGTATTAGGGGTGGGGGGGGGGTGAAATAGGAATAGGTTACAGATGGTTTAAAAACATTTTTTTTGGGATATACGATTGTATCTTTTTAAATTAAAGTTACCTTGATGGATTTTTAAAAATAAACTAATAGTTAATATCTTAAAAATGTTATTGGAGTAATAAAATTCATATATTTCTTTTAAAGATAGTACATAATTGGTTTTTCCTCGCATAAATAACACGTACGTTTGCATATAGTAACAAGTTGTATATGGTTTGTTCCATAATTTTCATAAAAAAATATTTTATGAATAGTACAAAACAATATATTAAAATATCTGTGGATTAGAGAGAAAATAAAAGAAAAATAATTTTACTTACCTAAAATTTTTGTTTTTTAAATTTATTATCTCAAATAAAAAAACATATCTACTTAAATGTTGTATTGACCTTTAAAATAAGAATTATTTATAAATTTATAACATGTCAATGAAATTAAAAGCTACAGTATCTTCAATTTCAAATACCGAGTAGTTTAATTTTATTACACATGTTAAAAGGGGATAGTTTAGAACTCAATTTCCATAAATTTTATAATTATAGTATTTGGTTTATAAATCTGTCATAAATTTGAAATATAATATCGACAGATAAAAGTATTTTCAACAAAGTTTGTTCATAAAAGTTTTTAAATTGTTGTAAATAAACTTAATTTACCTTTTTTATCAATTTTATGTTACAAAACAAATATAAAACTACTTTTAGTTTCACATACGACAACCTGCAAAATATAGTTTAAAACAATAAATTCTAAAATTTCATAATAAAAAAACTTAAACAACATATTCCAATAGTTGCAAAGACATCCTATATCACCTAACAATAGCTCCATTAAAAGTTGGATGCATCATCAAACTAAGTTGCCTTTGTTGATCCACATTTCCTCTCCTTAACCAGAGACAATAAAGTACTATCAACGTTTTCCTTTTTTTTTTTTTTTGGATGAAGGTGCACCAACAAACAATCAATTAAATGAGCACCTATAAAAGAATAATTTTATGAATGTGGATGACAATTTGCTAAAAAATTAATGATTCAAGCTGAGAATTTCAGTGTCTAGTAAGATTGTAATGGGAATGTAAAGTTGTCATGTGGGTCCAACTGTTATGCAATTCAAAAGTAGCAAAGCTTAATTTAAGAATGCCACAATACACCTTTATTTCTTCAAGTCACATATATGATTCAAAATAAGAATATATTGCAACACCCTTACACACAATATTGAAAAATCTGGAACACAAGTAACATAATATATGAATAAGATCATCAACCATTAGCTTTGATAGAATGAAATATGTCTTTTTAACTTACTACAAAACGAAACTACTTTATATTCAAAGTCAAAGTAGTTTAAACATATTGTACACAATTGTTTTTTGCTTACAAAAAAGAATTGATAATAAGCAAGTTTTGCGGTTTAAGAAAATACTAATATCATATGTGACAAAACACTTAATCAAAAAACTCTAATCAACAATCAATCAAATTGAATAAAATATTTTTAAAAAAGTAGATTAATTCGCACAAACAACGCACCTAGATCTTTATATCACCAGTTATGCTTCCCTTTGGCGTCTTAGAACTTAACAACCGGTTCTATGTAAAGATTATGATTAAAGAGGATGTCGGATCCTCCAATCCATTGGTTCTCATTTACCCTTCACCTAATCATCCTTTCTCCAGAAGTTGTATTCTTTTGCAAATATCATATCAATATCAAGTTAGGCATGTTTCTTACACATGAAAAATGAGGATATTGTTGTGTGTAATATGTATTGCTATGATCCAATAGAGCACATTGTCAAGTGCAAAGTTTTAGTCTTGTTTGACATCAATCAATACCTTAGCTAACGACATACACATCCTTCTACTCAACAGCTTACATATACCAATAAGAAAACCTAGAACTGATACATAACAAAGTATAATAATTTCCAATTACCAAAGATTCTATGAGATTACCACAATATAACTTCTATCTATCAAAAAATTGTCTATGTTCAAGAATAATTTCCATCTGCAAAAAAATAAGCAAAACTGTTCCCCCAGCTATATAAACATCCTTCTTGGTCCAAAATACCAATATCTAGTAGAAAATCTAACCATATGTACCAAGTCTATTAACAATAACCCTATAATAGCAACCAAAAATGCTATAAACCAGTTCTCACTAATATAATTACCTCACCCTCTCACCCATCATTTATAAGATTAAAAAAAACGAACATGGGTAAAATTGTCCCTCTAGCCTAATATCCAAATTACTAGATAAATATCCCCCGCAATAAGGTGTCAACAAACATTTGAACTCTAGATGCTTTAATGAAAGTGGATGTATATCTTATGAAACACATATTTACAAATTATTATCAATATCTGAAAAGATATATATATATATATATATATATATATATATATATATATATATATATATATATATATATAATAAGGCAATTTCTACCAATCAAATTTGTGATAAAGTAAAGGAAAGTGGAAGTAATTATTTCATGTTAACATTTTGCACAAACTTTTCTACTTATTTTTTTAAAAAAATATGAATTACATACATCAGATGCAAACTCATAATGGAGAGTTGTACAATCATGCGAACCAAAAGTTTAGCAATTAAGACAATTTTGATTTTCTAACTTTACGGAAAAATAATAAGACTCCCTAACCCAACCACCATTGCATTTATAGTAATCCTAATTCATATTCACATTGTGTATCAAACTCAAATCACACCTGAAAATATGTCACTCTTCTAACCTTTTAAATTTTCATAGAAAAGTTCAAACATACACATAGACATTATATCAAACAGATGTATAATGGTGTTGATTATGATGGTATGTGCGGAATTAGAAAAGATCTAGTGAATCATCAAGTAAAATCAAGAACAAATCAAGTAAATACATCTTTTTAAGCTCATATTAGATCTAGAAAGAATATACAAAGTGTGTCTTGTACAAATTTTCACTCTATTCTAACACTCCAAATGGTTCCTTACATAAATGAGTGTCACTCACTTCCTATTTATAGGAAAGATAACTCATTACATCATACAAGAGGGAAAGCCTAACACTCCACATCCAAGCATGGCTTTGCGCCCTAACATTCTCCCCTCAAAGTTAGGATTGGATGTCTCGGCTTTAATACCCAACGAGTTTGCGCGATCAAGACAAAACTCACGCTTGAAGTGACACCAGTCTTCAAATCCACAAATGGATACCCGAAAAACTCGCTTCGAATACCCATCATTCTTCCCCTTTTTATAATCAAAAAATAATTATAAAATCCATTAAGGTGAGAATCACCCGATGGATGAACTTCACAATACTCCCCTTGATGTGTGCCAAAAATGAAACCTTGGAAATCTTGCACGGAAAAACAATCATGAAAAATCCTCGAAAAATTTCCAATTTGTGAAAAAAATTTGACTTTTGGGTGAGAGTTGCAAGATTTTCCAAAATCCAGGTAAAAATTGTCATTATCTGAATTCTGCAGGGACCCGTTGTGCCAAAAACAGGTAAAGATGTAAAACACTCCTCCATTTGCAAAACTGGGCATAAAGTGTAAGGTTGCACCAATTGTAGGAACCAAATTTGTAACTTCTTCAATTTTTCAGCTTTATTGTCCTAATTTCAAAACTCGGTAGTTTCTGCCAAAATTTCTGATTCATTTTTAATAAAGCAATATAACTCAAATTTCAACTCTACCCCATCTAGGGGCTCTGCCCTTTGGACCCCGCCAGGGTTACCGCCCCTTGGACCAATTTAGTTTAGATGCTTCACCCCTGTATAGCAATGTACTTTTAGTATTGAATAAATTGAAACAAGTGTGAACCCTACACCTTCCTTACTCGTTTAATAATAGTAAAACAATTCACCAACAACTATTTGTTGCAAAAATAGAGCTTTAGGGTCATGCTAGTGGTGAGGTTATTTATGATGTTAAAAAGTGATCATTTGCATGAAATAATTTCCATTTTTTCATACTTGAATAAAACTATGAAATGCATGCTTGAAGTTGATATTTAAAAGGTGTATTTCTTTATATGCTACAACTTGATGTATATGGTACTTTTGAGAATATACCTTTGATGTATTATATGAGATGTAAATTGTCTTGAATTAATAACAATAATAAACAATCATTATTAAATAATGATTATTGGTGAGATGTGTGTATACCCCATGTAAGTGGAATAATTAATTAAATAAAAGGGGAATACATATAGTGGGGGTTAAAGGGTAGAAACCTAAACTTAGTTACCTGCCCTATGGGATATCACGGTGGAAGGATATCGTTGGAAGAAAGGAGCTTAATCCAAGTTGATGTCGAGTGGTTTTCTAGGTAACAATTTCGAATCATGGTTCTGGTACACTTGGTGTATGGGGGATAAAGTGATGTTGGCTACTCTGAGACGCCACACCAAGCATCACGTTTGGGTGTAGGTATGAGTTTAGAAGTACTGTTTAACCACCCTCAAACAACAACACATTGTGTTCACACATGCAAAGTCAGAGTAGTGAAAACAGAGAACTAGGGACAGTGTTAAGGGTGGGAGTCACGCCCTATTTGGTGCACCGGGTCGCCAGGTCACGCTATTATCGAATGGGATATATTTTTGGGGAATGTTAGCAATGTTTTAGACCCATGTAGCGAGGGCTATTATAATTAATTAAATCAATGAATATAAAAAAAATCATTACGAGGAAAAGAATGTCTAAATTAATATATCTATTATATATTAAGTATAATTGATGTATGTTGCATTGATTGCAAGACTAAACATCATGTATGAAGTATGTTTATTTCGTTATCCATGTGCTTGGGATTGACTCTTCGTGCTGATGATGACACTTGCTTCTTGCTTGTTGTTGTGGCTTGTATTGGTACATGTAGCTTAATATTGATTGCTTGGTGAGGTTGGGTCTTTTGGGGTTGTTTTGTTTATATTATTTAGAGATGATACCACATTGAACATCTTGTTGAGTTTTTTTTCATTACATTTGGTTTTGAGATCTTACTTTGGTGTAGGTTTTTGAGAATTTTATTGTGCTGGAATTTTTTTGATAATAAAGTTACATTGGTGATGTTTTTCAAAATATTTAAAATGAGACTTTCGCTAAAGTATTCTATTAAATAAATGTTTTTAAAAAATTGGGTGAAAATTCATGGTGTTTCATATGGCTAAATATAGGAATATCAGTATTGGTCAAAAAGGATATTGGTATTACGACCCGACATGTCAAATAATATATGTTTCTCAACATGTCACTTTGGCCAACACAACGGTTGAGGAACTTATAGTTATTTATCACACTTAAACATGGGATTTGGTTCCACTCCCTATTGGAAAGCACATGATTATTTTTCATTGGGTATATAATATCAAAACCAAGTTTGATGGATCAGTTGAACGTAAAAAAGTCAGACTTTTTACAAAAGGATATTCACAAAAGTATGGTATGGATTATGAGGATACTTTTGCTCCAATTGCAAAAATGATGATTGTTCACACCTTGATTACTATTTCTTCTACTTGATAATGGAAGATTTTTTAGATGGATGTCAAGAATGCATTCTTTAATAGTGATCTTCATGAGGAAGTATACATGTCTCCTCTACTTGGTATTGCTCACCAGCCAGGTGAAGTTTTGCAGCTTCAAAAAGCATTGTATGCTCTCAAACAGTCCCTCATACTTGGTTTGAGAAATTTTCTACAGTAATTACTTTTCTTGGTTTTCGTCTATTAATCATGATATCACTTAATTTGTTAGATGTATGAGTGCATGTCGATTTCTTTTATCCCTTATATGTTGATGACATGATTATTACTGGTGATGATCATAATAGTCTTTGAATGGTGACTTGACGTACCGATATGCTATTAAAGACTTGGGCTTACTACATTATTTCTTTGAGATTAATGTTTCTCAATCTCCAAAGGCTATCTTTTATCTCAAACGAAGTATATCTTAGATTTCTTTGAACGTGCACATATCTCGGATAACCAAACAGGTGACACGCCTCTAAAGAGTAATATTAAGTATTCTCTAACTGAAGGTGTTCCCTTATCATATCCGAGCCTTGATAATACGATTGTTGGAAGTTTGGTTAAACTTACTATCGCTAGGGCAGATATTGCTCATGCAATCCCTATGGTTATCCAATTTGTCCTTACTCGTTCTATTGTTCTTAGGGAGTTGATCTTCGTATTTTGAGATATCTTTTTTGTACTCAGTTATGTAGCCTTGTGTTTTCTTCCACTTCCTATGTCACACCCGCCGGTGATAGAAACATTAGGCAGTGAGACGACATCATGGATCACATTCATTTGCATACATAGAACAATACAACAACATAACATGAAATAAGAAATTTTCATTACGAAAAGGGAAATTACATATGTTACTCAGTCTAAAGGTACTAAAATGTGAAAGTACAACCAACCCGACCTTAACACTAGCCAGCTTATGTAAAATACTAAACTATACTAGGTAGATTGTCATCCCATGATTGTATCTTCAAGCTCTTACTATCATGAGAACTCACGTGATTTGAAAGAGTGTCAACGTAATCTTGGTGAGTTCACATGTTTGAAATGTTTGAATCATAAGTACTTTTAAACCAAAAAGTATGTTGTTACTGTATATAAGTGGTTTCCCGGCTTATAATTATAAGTAATCTTAAATCAAAAAGTATGTTTTAATGTATATAAGTGGTTTCCCAGCTTATATATAAATTTATTTAGAACGTTTTCAATGTTACAAAGAATACCTATAACCGAGCTTCTAGCTATATGTAATGCCCATCATGACGCTTCATTAGACATTGTACATGTGTAAACAATTATCACCTTGCGTGACTCAACCGCCAAGTTTGTAGCTAGAAACCACAAGTGGGGGTGTCAACATGTATAGATTTATACATAACTCTATCACTCACAAAGATTAACTTTTATAAGCCAGGGCTCTGCTAAGTATTGTACTTAAGTGATGAATATGTCTCATGTAAACCACTGAGTGAAATAATCTAAAAGTTTGTAAGCCCTAACTTTTAATGTCAAAGTTTTTAGGTAAATGTCTGACAGTATAACACTGTTGTATAAGTTTAGTAATCAGATTTTCAACAATATCGTATTATTGTATAAGTTTTGTAAACAAAGTTTCGACACTATGTAACTACTTTATAAGTTTTGTAAACAGAGTTTTGACGGTATATAACTACTGTATATGTTTTGTAATCATAATTTCAATAGTGTATAAGTATCGGTTTGAATAAACACAAGTTTAAATGACAGATGAATAGCAATTTAGACATGTATTCTCCCACGAAAACTATAAAATGTTATAAAGAGGGGTTGTGAAACTCATGTTGAGGTTAGCATAGCTTTAAACTGAATTAATCACGAAATTCGGAAATTATCAGAAACTAGATGGTTGGCACTCAGCATGTTGGATGTAGTAACATGTCGGATGAATAATATTATGCTAGAGTTTGGCCGTAAAATGGTCGTTGGTTGTCGAAAAAACTCATCGGAATAGTCGCATGTGGCGGCTGTCAGCGTCAAACACGGTGGATGGGGATGGTGTCGGACTAGGGGAGGCTGCCAAAGGTGGCAAAAATGTTGATCGGTGGGCTGTCGGTTGTGACACACGTCGATGATGCGACGACGGAGGGCTTGCTGGTAGTGCTCTTTCAGCTGAAATGAAGAGAGGAAGAGGGAGAGAGATTGTGAGAGATTTGTGGTTGGAGAGAGTGAGGGATTGTGAGCACTTTTCTAATAATTCTATTGACCTTTTTGGTTTGGGACCTTGTTTATACATTTAGCTAGATTTAACTTAATTAGTTTTCCTATTTATTTAGTCTCATTTTCTTTGTAATTATACTTTTCTTTCATAATAATGAAACTTTGGTTGTATTTACCTCCATTGCTTAGTAGTTTACTATGATCAAATTTCCGGTTTGGTTCGGTATTGGCAATCCAACCTGGTCTTGCTCCATTGTATAAACTTAATTTTGTCCCGTTCGAGTAGAATTTAGAAGAACTGTTGCTTGGTTCTCCCCAGAGTGAGAAAATCTAAATATTTGAATGATTCTTGAGAGAATTACATACATATTAAAAAGATGGATTCCTGGGAGAAAATTATGATTGTAAATCAAAAAGTGTTTTGTTTCTAACACATCCGATTCTTTTGTTTTAGTTGCTCAAAACACAAGTAAGAGAACCAGATGCATGTACTCTCACCTCGTCACCTATTTTACATCTATGTTTGGTGCATTAGCAACATAATCCCCACAAAACTCCCTATAATCAGAATTCTCTTTACTATAGTGTAATGAAACTACAATGTACGAGTGTTGTTTTATTTTTTTTAGCTCATAACTATGATACAGGTGTTGTCATTCGTATACACACATTTTTTATATTCAAGTAGAAAAGGAATCCTTCACAAGAGATAGTGGCGTAGATATTCAACTCGAGCTGGATGTTTAAGCTTCATCAGAGCCTTCACTTCATGCTTCCTAACCATTTCTCTTGATATATTCAAATTACCCGCAATCTCTCCCAGTGTTCTATTCCCTTTTCCATCCAATCCATATCTTTGTCTTATCACCAAGCTCTCCTTCGGTTTCAATGAATCAAGCTTCATACATACATACATACATACATACATAGGGTTAATCTCAAAAAGATCTTATATATATAACCAAACGTGAAATTAACAAAAAATTGAAATTACCACATCATCGAGGGCAAGCCTGAGAAGAGCAGTTTGGCGCCTCTCATCATCACCAACACCATCGTTATCCTCAATCGTGTTAATAAATTCTTCCTGTGTAACTGAATTTCTTCTGTTTAGAGAGAGAATAGGTTTTGATACTTTTGTCACTTCACGATATCTCTGAAGTGAAATTCCAGCTTTCTTTGCTATCTCTTCGTCTGTTGGAGTTCTCATAAGTTCAAACCAAAGCTTCTTTTTCGCCTTTTGTATTTCTATTCTAACCTGCATCCATCCATCCAAGGTTTCAAGTCTCTCAATACTGTTTCTATGGTAATTCATACAAAGAATGCGACTAAAAACATACCGATTCAAGGCCAAAGGGCACTTTAAAGAAACTTGAAAGTGTCATAGAACGTATGATAGCATGTCGGATCCAAAACAAAGCGTAGGTTGAAAGTTGTAGTTTTCTTCCAGGTTCAAAACGATCAACGGCTGTGATCAAACCCTTTACTCCTGCTTGGCAAAAGTCTTGGAAATTTCTTCCATTTGCAAACTCTTGAAAATATTTGTTCATCACGAACAAAACCAGTCGAAGATTATGCTGTTGCATGTACATTATCATAACAATTATTAAGCAAAAACGAACAACTTCCTATATATAGTAAGTTTAATATAAGAGAAACGAAAACCTAACTTGTCACACCTTAATTAGTTTGTTTCTAGCTGCTTGACCTATTCCGATTTGTTTTCTCAGTTGTGACACGTTCATGTTTGTAGCCTCTGCTAACTCTCCATCTGTTGGTTCTCTTTCCAAAGTTTTCTCCAACTCTTCTCTCACTCCAATGATTGCCTATTGTAGCAAAAAGAAACCACTAAGAAATAGACAAAAAATATACTAAAATAGATTTGAAGAGACTCGAATTTGTTACCTTCATTGTTTGTAGTAACTTAAAGAGTCGAGTATGTTCTGAAGAAGGAAGAACTGGTGGGATTTTCATTTTCTTCCAATCTAAACTTCCTAAATCTGTAGAAGCTGTGTAATCTTTAACCAGTCTGTTGATCTTTTCATCTTCATTCACCTTTCCTTGTTTTCTTTTCAAAGTCGATGTAATTAATGTCGAGTTTTTCTCACTTTTTAGATGAATCCTTTTCTCAAGGGTCAACCTTTGCAACTTTTTATGGTGTCCCCTTACAATATCAAGGGTTGTGTTTTTTAGCTTCTCATTGGTATCGAAGTTTTTCTTTTTTCTTCGTGGATTTTTTTTCACATGATCATTGGTATCAGAGTCAATGGTTGTTGGACTTGGACTGAGTTTGTATAATCTATCGAGTTCAGCTGCAGCTTCATTGTAATCCAAATCTAATGAGCATGAAGGAGCTTCAACAGTGGACAAAGCTTGTACTCTTTCTGAAGGCTTTTTACTTCGTCTAAGTCTCTTAGGGTTTTCTTTAGATTTGTCGACAGATAAATTTGCAGATTCTTTGGAAGATACTAACGTTGTGTTCTTGGGTTTATCTGTTTTGAATGCTAATATTGACTTTCTCTTGAATGGAGATTGATGAGAGGAAAATCTTGAACTTAATCCAAGTGGGGTCCTTGCAGCAGAGCTAGATACAGTCACAACTCCCATGCCAAGATGTATCTAAGAAGAACTTTGAATAATGGAAGAGCTTTTATTTGTAAGATAATTCCTACAACAAAGAAATAGGTAAATCCATAGAATCATTAAATAGAAAAAGGAGTAAATGTAAATCAACTTCTACTAGTTCAAGTATAGCATGTTGAATACACAACAAATAGGTTTAACTCCACAGGATCATTAAATTGGTAGTTCTAGTTGTTTCGAATTAAAAATGGTTAAAAATCACTTCAATCTGAATAGACACAACTTTAAAGTTCATTTGTTATCCCTTAATTGGAAAGTTTTCACAAGGCTATGGAACAAGCAGGAGAGATTAGGATCAAGCCCTTGTTAATCAGAAACATATGTACATAACATAACATTCTAGGCATCATTGAAAAAAACTATCATTTTGTTTTCTGTAACTTAATAACCGAACGCTCATAAAAAGAGAACAATGATTAAAGAAATGACAATATTCAAGGTGACAAATAGTGATTGAGAGCCCTTATATATAATGTGAAGATTAGACTGAACAAAACTGAACTGGAGAATACAAATAATTTGTATAGCATTTGGTAAGACTGGAACAGAATATAAGAAGTTGTCTGATTGAGTTTTGTTAAGTGAGAACATAACAAAACAAAAAGCCAGAATAACCATATTGTGTTTTTACTAAAAAAACATACTAAAAATCAAATCTAGCTTACACATCACCTCAAATTTAACAACAATTTTTACATGATTTACTTAAAAATCCATTAATTCAAATAATATCTTTCAACCCAAATGATTTAAAATATTCATAATGCTATTGATTGTAGAACTCCAATGAGGGGATTCTTCCATATGCCGATTATAAGGTGAAACTAGTGTGCGTTACTTGTCACCCATGACATAAATAATTTAACATTGATAAACACCACTTGAGCTTAACCTAAATGTTCCATATGCCGATTCAGGTTTGCACTTTTTGACCCATTTATTAAACGTGTCTACTTTGTGTCAACATGTTTAAATTTGATCCGACCTGTTTGCCGCGACCCGATCCGTTTTCCTTGTCTAATTGCATAATTCACGAAAACTCGATAAGCTATGCCCCTTTAATACTAATAATAATCCTCAAGATAGATCACTATTTACTCTATCACCAAGTAAATAACAATAGCTATGATACATAAAAAGTCCCCTTTAATACAGAAAAATCTCGATGAAAAAAACATCCAATTAAACAACGATAGCAATGTTACTACATAAACTTGATCATGATGCAAATTAAAACGATATCTATTCAGGCAAAAAATTAGAGACGATGAATAAAAGAGGTGTAGCGTACCTTACAGTGTAGATGCTTCGATTGGTGGATTCGTGTGCTACTAATGAAAGACAAAATCAGGGTCGTATTAAAAAATTAGTGGTTGGGATATATATATGTAGGAAATGATCACTGTCTTCAAAGGTTCGGACTTCATATAACCACAAAGAAGTAGAGGATATAAAGAAGAGACACGTGTTCCACCTTCTTCCATAAACTTATAGAGTAAATTACAAAAATGGTCCTTATGATAATGTGGTTTATTTTAATCAAGTCAATTTTTTTTCTATAATAACCCTGAACATCCCTCTACGTGTTCCACCTTCTACCATAAACTTATAGAGTAAAATAGTAAATTACAAAAATGGTCCTTATGATCATGTGGTTTTTTAAATCAAGTCCATATTTTTGTATTATAACGTTGAACATCCTTCTACTTGTTACATATCAAACGGTCTGATTATTTTGTAATCGTCTTTAGTTTCAATCAAGAATTACTTTTATCAATGATAGATTGAATACTTGTTATTGTAAATGCAGAACCTCAAATCAATCCAACATAACGGATTCATCTATTGCCCAACCAAATTTCTAAAAAATTAATCAAATCCAATGGAATTAAGCTCGACATATCACTACAAGAAAAGTTCTTTTTAGTGACAACCGAAAATCTGGTCACTAACAACATCCTTTAGTCGTCGTCACTCAGTTTTGGTAGTGTTACAAATTTAGTGACCAATATATTAAGTGGTCACTACATTGCAAACTTAGTGACCAAAAATAATTGTCGATGAATTTCCAAACCCACTTAACCTTCACGTTGAAATATTTTGACGACATACATTGGTCATTGAGTTATAAAATAAAAGAAATTTAGTGACCATAAAATAATGATCACTATCTGGTGCTTAATGTCAGAGATATTGATCACTATATTTAAGACTTAGTGACCAAAAATAATCGTCACTGCATTTGATTCTTAATGACAAAAAATAGTTGTCAATGAATTTAAAGACTTAATGGAATGCTTTAATGACCATACAATAATGGTCATTAGCTATGGTTTCACTTTGTATACCCTTTTAGTGAATCCATTAAACTCGTGTTTATAATTGTCTTTGGTGATGAAGAAGATACACACAAAAAAAAGGTATATATCATTTACATCACTCCAAGACAAAATCTGTAACAAAAAACTGTCTAAAGAACTGAGTGGATAAAAATATATAGACACGTTATTTACCTCAATGATTCATATAATTTATTCTAATAATTAATAAATGTAGAAAACAATTATCAAAATGATCACTACACATTAAATTTAACGTCCACGTCTCCACGAACTATATATCAACAATGGAAACATTATAAAAAAAAAAGATCTAAGAGCCTAAGACCTTTAAATAAAAAACAAATATTCTACTCTATTTTTATGTTTATTTAATTAACAAGTTATCATATTTTTTGCTATTTAATTTTTTTGAAGGATGGTGAAATAATAACAAGCAATGTATTTGATCTTAAACCGGCCCACACCAAATAACCTTGTCCAAAGGCTAAGCGACGATGAAAAGGAATTAAACACAAACCCTAGTTTTTCACTCCTGAAGTTGTCGTCGCCCTCACCACCACCATCGCCGTCCTTCGTTCTCCTCGCCTCCGTCGGCCTTCGTTCTCCTCACCGCCGTCAGCCTTCTTCGCTTCTTCGCCATCGCCACTTCTTACTTGCGGCGAAAGCACGAATGGGGCAACAGAGCCGCTTGTAGTAAGGTTCGTCCTCCCATATTGTCGTATCCTACTTACCGGCGCCACCTCCTCCTTCCCTACATCCTCCGGTATTTCTCTCTCTCCCTCTCTGTCAATCGATTTGTGCCTCGTGATTTCATAGGCTGGATGAGATTTTGATAGTAGGTTACATTGACATCTAAATCTATGTTCTTAAGAGCATAAATTTGATGATGAATTTCAATTTACCTAATTTTATTTGTTGTGTTCTTGTTATTTTCACAATTTTGACTATTGATTCAATAAGCTTGGCGTTCATTGGGAACTATGGCTTTCTCAAGGTGTTTTGTTTTTGCTTTGATTATTTAGATTATTGCTCTTTGTTTTACAATAAATCAGCAACTGTTTTTAGTTATTGATGGTTCTACGTGTAAATAAATGAGTTATTTGATGATTGACTATAGAGTAATTATATATTTGTATAAATTCCACCAATGTTACTACTTACTTTATCATTATTACATTCTTCATTTAGGAATCATGGTGCACTCAGTGATGTTGGTAGTAGACAGATTTTCTCTTGACTATATTGCAACACATTCAGCCTTTAAGATAAAGAATATCAACCATTAAAACTATACATGTTTATGATGATAATATGTTCACATATTGGATTTACCTTCTTTTGTTTAAAGTATTTTGAACATAAATTATTACTCAGGACTATTAATTACAAGCATGCTATATTTTTTGCTATCATTTAGCATGGGTGCCTTTCTGAGTAAATAAGGGTTATTTTTAGATATATAAACTTAATAAATAAATTTGTTTAGGTTATGCTTCTACTTGATATGATCTGATTAATTTTCTATAAATTTAATAATTAAGTTTTTCTTATAGGTGATTATCCTGCTTAAATATGGTAGGTGCAAGCACAAAGGAGAAGCAAGAAATGAGTTTGATGTTCTTTCTCACATTTGTATCATTTTCTTTAACTGATTTATTCACACTTTATATTTGGAGTCTTGACATGTGAAGACATGCATTATGTATATTTTAATTATTACTATTATCTTTTTATTTATAAACAAGACTTAAAACATTAGTTGTTCTATGCCTTGAATTGTGTTGGTGGTAAAGCATGGAATAAGGGCTCCGAGGAAGCTTTGACTGATGGATTTTGTCAAGTAAAAAAAGTGAATTTTATTAACTGAAATTGTATAAATGAATTGCAGATTGAGATGACATCTTTGTTTTTCTTATAGGTGATTATCCTTTAGTGACGATTCCTTCTATTGTTAGTGACCAGTTTGTTTTCATCACTAATTGACATTTTTTTGTAGTGTATAACACCATGTTGGATCTGATGATGCCCTCTTAAATCAATGAAACTAGTTTTTGCATGTCCTTCTCAGTTCATGATATGTTGTACTTTAATGTTTTTTCATATTTGGTACGTCGTTTTTCCTAACACAACATGTTTTAGATTTTCAATTGTTGTGATTATCAAAGGATCTTAATCCTTTTTTCTTAATCACCCATGTTATATTAATCAAATTGAAATTAGGTTGGTTTTGGTGACGGATGAGTTTTCTTTTTAAGATTATAAGTAATAAATAAAAGATAAAAAATAACTTAAAACATAATGTTTAATAAGGACCAAAATCAAAAGAAATATAACTTTGAGTACGACCAACGCTACAATTAAAAAAATAGACTTAATTCACATAATCGTAGGTACCTTTTTTGTAATTTACTCAAGAAAATAATACCAAATGGATCCAATGGAATCACAATAGGCTTAAGAGCCTCCGCATCGCACCTTTCAAATGGAATCGCAATGCCACGTTTCAGTTTTAGGCAACACACGTTGGTGTATTCTTGAAAGCCTTGCAATGAAAATTGATACTGTGTCAATGCCAATTTGCGCACATTGTTAAATTTGTTCGAGCGTAGTAGTAATTCAGTTTTATAACTTAATTAAAAAATGTAATGTGTACATTACTACCTTTTAACTATATTATTATGAAGATACTTCCTATTGAAATGAATGCAATACGCATACACAAATAAATTTATATTAATTATAAGGATTGTGTGTTTGTTTTTTCCTTAATAACAAATACCATAATATCTAGTATATTTGTAAAATGAGACCATCCGGTATGGATAGCACGACCGGCTTCGTGGTTGAGTTGGACCACGACGACGACCGTGTACACCATCTCGGCCGGTTGTGGTTCGTTGTGCATATTACGAATTGAAATGGAGAATCCGATTGGTTATGTGTTTGTTGATGAAGCAATGAATCAAGTATGAAATGAATCAGAGTTTAATGATCAAAAAATAAGATTGCGAGATTTGAATACAAATGTAAATATGATCTTGTTTTAGTTCTATTACGCTTTCAAGTTTTACAGAGTACAAAATGATAATTCTGTAAAAGATCTGTATCTATGACTCTAGTAAACACTCCTATTTATAGGAGATGAAAGCGTACAAAAAAAATATACTAAGGACTAAGCGTTAAGCTTTGAATACAATGTCTTAGTAAAATAGATTACAAAAGATACGAAGACTCAGTACATTCGAAGACATGAAACCCTTCGACTAATTACAACTCGATTTACTCTTACAATCTCCCCCTTTGTAATCAAAGTCGAAGTCTTCAATTTGTAAGCAGTTGAATTGATTACATCATCACCCTTTGTATCTCTGTGTACAATGCAATGACCTTCTTAATCTCCTTCTTGTCTCCTTCACCGTTCTTCCTGCATTGGTTCATACGAACAATTAAGTTCGTATACTGAGAAGTTGCATATCTCTCCACTTCATAAGTTTGGAACAAGAATCGCTTTGCTCTACCAGCTTTGTCTTTCCCTGCGAAGACAACCCCCAATGGCTTTAAGCATATTTCACCATCTTCATATTTCTTCAGATCTACTTGTTTCTTCGTAAGAGCCATTGGTGCTGTAATTTCAATACCCTTCGTAGTAGCCAATTCCACATCAGTTTGAGCAAGACACTCAAAATAATTTTCAATAAAGATCTTGATGTGTTTGACTTCAAGTTGGAAAACATCCGACTGTTTATTGTAATAAGGAGAATGACTTGTCTTTCAGGATTAATGCAACTTGTATATGATCATACAAGTTCATTATCGGAAAATCAGCAATGGTAAACTCATAAACCTTTCCATTTGATCTAGCCACTATGTATTTGAGATTCTGAATAACTTTTTTGAAGACCACGTCTCTTTTGATACTTATAACTTTCTTGATTTTCAACAATGACCAAACTTCTTTAGGTGCTTTCGCCAACATTGAATGGAAACGAATCTTCATCTTCTTCCTTTCTTCTTTGTCTTACACATAATTTCAGCTTTAAACTGAGGCATGATGAACATTATTTCATTTATAGGAGAGTCAAGCTGACTTGCATCAGTGTTTGTAACCACATAACTCTGTTTTGGCACCTTTTCAAATGAATACATGTGATCAAACATGACTTTTGCCTCAATTGTATCATAATTGTATTGCTTCGAAGGATCTCCTTTTTCCAAACCCACAGGGTCTTGTGCACGAAGAGTCATAATACTTTGCACAAGCCTCATCCTTTCCAACTCCGCGTCCACTTCAGCCTTCTTTTCTTCCTTAGTCTTTTCAATGATCTTGGATTTACCTTTATCTCTAGACTCAGACTCTCCCACCACAATTTTTGGTTTCGAAGCACTTCCAGCAGCTTCTCCAATCAAAACACCTTTCAGAACTAGTCTGGTTATTGGAACTGTTGTGACCACAGTTGAAGTAGCTAAACCAGCTGATACAATGATTGGCTTTGTAATTGGGATCTTCGAAGGGAACACTTTTCCCACCACCTTCGAATCTTCTTTGCTTGTGTTTACTTCTTCACCAGTCTTCTTAAATTCATCAATCTTTTCTCCCCCTTGCACCACTGTGAAAGTAGTTGGGCATCTGATACTGCAGGGAAGAAGACTTGAAATGCGAGTAAGAGGAGATAATTGTTTGTGAAGAATAGCTTCAAACTGTATGAATTTTTGGGATAAAAATTATGGAGTGATAATCGAAGTGGACATAGGTTTTATAGATAACTCCTTCAGCTCTTTTAACAACACAATCAACTCGACAAAATTCTTGTTTTCCAATTCAGAAAGATGAGTAAGTTAAGGACTCATGCTTTCGTATAATTTGACAAATTTGGTGACAACATCACAAATAATGTCAACCTTTTGATTGATTGAAGCATAATCTTGTTAAACACTTTGAACTTCTCTGTGCATGTATCACACCCCAAAACCTGAACGGCGGCATCGTTCGGGGTGGAGGACGTCATGTATAATATCACAACAATGCAAAGTAGTAAACTAGCAACAACATCATCCATTGCATTAATAATATAATTTCATACAAGTGTGTTCTGTCAAGTTATATAGACACCAAAAATTACATCAAAATAAAATAACAATCTTGAACAAGCTCCATCTTCTCAAAAACCTGGCACCGGTACCTGTCTACTGGTGACCTGAGAATACAAGTTATTTTGAAAGTGAGTATCAGCTTTAAAGCTGGTGAGATCATAAGTATATTAGTATCTGAGTTTGTATGAAAGCATTTGTAAGATGTTTGTAAGATGTAATGTACAAGTTTTGTAAAGTTGGTATTTTTTTGAACTATCATAGAAAACCCTATGTTTCCTACTAAGAGTAGCCTTCTACCAAGGCATCTAGTAACTGTATGTGTCTCTTGTAAGAGTGTATTTTCCCAAATCCAACTATCATTAACCAAAAATATAGTTTTTACATTAGCGTGCATCGTGTGAATGTTCACGAAGTGAATGTAATAGGAAAATATTATAGTATTGTAGTGTTCTATTAAGTAACTACTATTTTACTAACTACCTTAAGCCAATTGTTATTTAAAGTACCACGTGATTGGCCTGTACCCTGCTACCGACTCAATAGTAAAACGATGATGTAAGACGCCGTAAGAAATGACATTTGGCACCTGTAGACTTGCAAGTCCTAGTGTAGCGAGCATCAAGGTGTAAGATAGTCAATCCAATATAGATCTATACGCAAACTCATACGCTCCCTAATTAAGGAGATTTTGGATACAAAAACGGTCATGGCAGGTAGTGCCATGACCCGTTTAATGACTCACATAACTGAATGTAATGTATATGTAATGTATGTGCTAGCTATATTGTGTGTTCTTTCTCTGTCTAGCCTGTATGTTTGTTTCTCATCACTATGTATTAGGTTTGTTTCTTATCACTATGTATTATGTTTGTTTCTCATCACTATGTATTATGTTTGTTTCTCATCACAGTGTTAACATGTTTGTATACCCTTTCTACCCAAGGGCATTGTATCTCTTGACTCATGTACGAACTGACTCATTTTATGTTTCATTGTTCTAGTACTAGTATTAGTATCTTCCTAAACTACTCCTATAGTAGTTTACTAGCAATGGATGATCATGATTGAATACCTTTGCTACCCAAAGGTATGGATCTAAATGAAAGCAATTTTATGACTATATGTATACATGATATACAATTAATATTTAAACCACCTTCGGACGGATAACCGATGCCTTAAAGCCACATCCAAACAAGGAAAAGGAATTAAAACGATTTAGCCTTCGTAAGTCCTTTAAACATTTCTTATATAACTACACATATATAGGCATGCATTTGACAATATATATGTATAAAAGTTGAAGTAAAAGTGTTTGATAAGTAAAAGAGTTTTGTAAAACAGTTTGAAGTAAAACAGTTTAGTAAACAGTTTAACAAGTAATAATACCACTTGTTTGGTAGTTATTAATCAAATGTAATTGATATAATAACTATAATTGTTCAACTTGTATCCCCCCTCCCCATAAAAGCATTTAAAAATATTTAAACCATTGATTAAGGGGTATGAACTCACCTGTAGTGACTGGCTTGAATGAACAGATTGTATAGGATGATAGGTGTCAAGTGAAGGCTTGAACACACATGCGGATCCTATTTAACATATATGACACATATATAAATACAATTAGTGTTTCCACCTTAGGGACTAGTAAACACTTATTTTGAAGTGTTACAACAATAAATGATTGCATATAAGGGGTATTTAGCTACACAATGGAGTGTGCGGTCAATACACACACTATAAGTGTGTGCGGTAAGGTTGTGCGGCCAGTGTCTGCGGCCAAAATGTGTGTGAGGCCGGACACACTTAGTTTTCTTGGTGTTCTTGCTGTTCTTGGCTAAAGATGCTACCTTTTATGAAGATCCTCAAGGAGATTTGGATGATACTTGAGAGGATTTCGGGTCCTAGCTTTGAAGAAGTGTAGAAAAGTGTTCCAAATGGCTAAGTGTTGAATATATAGGAAGGAGTGTGCAGTTGGGATGGGTGTGTGGCCGTACACGCTTGTGTGCAGCCGCACACACCTTGTGTTGGTGTGAATGGCTCAAATGCAAGGCGATACACCCACAATGCTTATCCCACAACTCCTACCCTGCTTATACTAGGCTTTAAACACTTTATTTGACTCCAAAAAGTGCTAAACACGAGTTTAACTTTGATAAGAATTAAGAATGTAAGCTAGAAATTTCCGGGTTGTCACATCATCCCCCCATTAGAGAGAATTTCGTCCCGAAATTAGAGTTTAAGCAACTAAGTTATTACAAATAACGAAGCAAAAAGATGAGGATATTTCAGTTTCATCTAATCCTCTCACTCCCAAGTGAATTCAGGTCCTCGCTTGGTGTTCCAGCGAACCTTCACTATTGGGATATGGCTTTGTTTCATTTGCTTGACCTCTCGGTCCATGATCTCTACTGGTTCTTCCACGAAGTTAAGGCTCTCGTTGATCTCGATCTCATCGAGTGGGATTACAAGATTCTCGTTGGATAGACACTTTCTCAAGTTTGAGACGTGGAAAGTAGAATGTACGTTACTGAGTTCACGCGGTAAGTTAAGTTTGTAAGCTACAGGGCCAATTCTTGCGAAAATCTCGAAAGGCCTAATGTACCTTGGATTTAGCTTTCCACGCTTTCCGAAGCGTATCAAGCCCTTCCATGGTGAGACCTTCAATAGCACACGGTCACCCACCTGGAATTCCAACTATTTCCTACGTTTATCAGCGTAGCTTTTCTATCGATCTTTGGAGGCTTTCTGTCGTTCACGGATCTCAACGATCTTCTCCGTCGTTTCCCGTATGATCTCCGGACCTGTGAGAGTGTTGTCAGGAACTCATCCTTTAGCTAACTGGGTATCACCCACCTCAGCCCAGCACAGAGGGGATCTACACTTTCTGCCATAGAGGGCCTCAAATGGAGCAGCCTTTATGCTCGTGTGATAACTGTTGTTGTAGGAAAATTCAACAAGGGGTAAATGAGTATCCCATGTTTCCCAAAGTCGATCACACATGCTCGCAACATATCTTCCAAGGTTTGGATAGTTCTCTCACTTTGTCCGTTTGTTTGTGGATGGTAGGCTGTACACATGTCCAGCCTAGTTCCTAAGTAAATTTCTAGCGACTACCAGAACCTCGAAGTGAATCTATTATCTCTGTCTGAGATAATGGATAAGGGAACACCGTGCATTCGTACAATCTCCCTGATGTAAGTTCTTGTAAGCTTCTCCATCTTGTCTATTTCTTTGATCGGCATGAAGTGTGCAGACTTGGTCAATCAATCGACGATGACCCATATGGTATCAAGTCCACCCGTTGTCTTGGGTAACTTGGTTATGAAATCCATAGTAATCTGCTCCCACTTCCATTCCGGTATCTTCGGCTGTTGTAGTAAACCAAAGGGTTTCTGGTATTCGACCTTGACCTTAGTGCAAGTAAGGCATTTACTCACGAAGGTAGTAATTTCTGCTTTCATGTTAGGCCACCAGTATAACCTTTTAAGATCCAGATACATCTTATCTGAACCTGGGTGCACGGAATAACGAGTGTTGTGCGCCTCGTTCATAACCAAGTCTCTGAAACCACCTAGCTTCGGGGTCCAGATCCGGTCCATGAAATAATGAGCTCCGCCACCCTTAACCTCCAAGTTCTTATCCATCCCTCTCAGGGATTCACCTGCCACGTTTTAAAGCTTCAAAGTGTCGAGTTGAGCCGCCTTAATTTGTGTGGACAAGTGTGAATGGATAGTCATAGTCAATGATTTGACTCTACGACCAGAATATTCTTTCCGACTTAGGGCGTCAGCTACTACATTGGCTTTACCCAGATGATAACAAATTTCGCATTCGTAGTCACTGAGTAGCTCGACACACCGTCGTTGTCTCATGTTGAGCTCCTTCTGGTCGAAAATATGTTGCAGACTTTTGTGGTCTGTAAAGATAGTTCTCTTCGTACCGTATAGGTAATGTATCCAGGTCTTCAGAGCAAACACAACTGCTCCTAGTTCAAGATCGTGGGTCGTGTAGTTGACCTCATGTGTCTTTAGCTGTCTCAAGGCATAGGCGATGACCTTACCTCGCTGCATCAGAACACATCTGAGTCCTTGATTTGACGCATCGCAATAGACGACGAAGTCTTCTATTCCTTCGGGAAGGGATAGTATTGGCGCGGTGCACAAGGCTCGTTTGAGTGTTTGAAACACTCTTTCCTGCTTCTCTTGCCAATCAAAGGCCACGCCCTTCTGGGTTAGTGTTGTAAGACGTTTCGCAATGCGGGAGAACTCTTGAATGAACCTATGATAGTAGTCAGCGAGGCATAGAAATTGATGAATTTCTGTAGGCGTCTTTGGTGCTGACCAGTTCTCAATGGCCTTGATTTTGGAAGGGTCCACGTGTATTCCCTCTTCGCTAACCACGTGCCCTAAGAATTCGACTCGTCGAATCCAAAATTCGCACTTCGAGAACTTCGCGTAGAGCTTCTCCGAACGTAATGTTTCGAGGACTTGTCGTAGATTTTGACTATGCTCCTCCTCACTACGATAGTAGATAAGTATGTCATCGATGAAGACGATGACAAACTGATCCATGTAAGGACGACACACCCGATTCATTAAGTCCATGAATACTGCAGGCGTGTTTGTTAATCCGAACGGCGTCACTATGAATTCGTAGTGCCCATAACGAGTTCAGAAGGTTGTCTTCGAAACATCCTCCCCTGGCACTCGTAGTTGGTGATAACCGGATCTTAAGTCAATTTTTGAAAAGAAGTTCGCCCCTTGAAGTTGATCAAATAAATCGTCGATCCGAGGCAACAGATAACGATTTTTGACGGTAAGTTTGTTGAGGTCCCTATAGTCAATGCACATACGAAACGATCCATCTTTCTTCTTGACAAACAAGACTGGAGTTCCCCAGGGTGAGAAGCTTGGTCTTATATAGCCCTTGCTGAGCAGTTCATTAAGTTGACTGGACAGTTCTTGCATCTCTGCAGGTGCTAGACGATAGGGCGATTTGGCTACTGGGGTAGCCCCTAGAACTAAATCGATACGGAACTCGACTTAACGTTGAGGAGGTAATCCTAGGAGTTCTTCTGGAAAGATGTCGGGAAATTCGTGTACTACTGGAATGTTCTGAATGTCTTTCGTTTCTTGGCTCACATCGACCACATGAGCAAGGAATGCTCGACATTCCTTTCGCAAGAATTTCTGATCTTGAATGCTCGAGATGATACGAAGGTTCGTTCCGGGTTTATCATCGTATACTATTAGGGTTTCGCCAGACGGTAGCTTTAGGCGAACAACTTTTTCGTAATACATGATTTCGGCACAATGAGAACTCAACCAATCCATGCCGATAATGACGTCGAAACTTTTAATTGAGACCGGCATGATATCGATTGAAAATGAATGGTTATCCAAAGTTAAGGTACACCCTATGAATATACTGTTAGTGCTCTCTGTCTTGTCATTAGCCATTTCTACAGTGAACGGTTCTTTAAGTGTTCATATTTTTGCTTAAGTAATTGAGAAAATTTTTGGTTCACGAAACTTCTCTCCACTCCACTATCAAATAGAATGCATGCATAAGTGTTATCGAGGAGAAATGTACCAGTGACCACTGTGGGGTCGGCAACTGTTTCCTCATGGCTTATGGCCAAAACTCTTGCCAATCCACCGGCAAACCCTGCCTTCGGGCAGTTCCTTTTGTAGTGGCCTACCTCGCCACATCCGTAGCAAGCTTGGCCCACTCCTGCACTGGGGACTTGGTTGATTGGCTTCGCAGGAGCTTTACAGAAATGGGCAGTGTGCCCCTTCCTGTTGCAGTTCATACACTGCATTTCCTGGCAGGTGCCGACGTGATGGAAGTTGCATTTGTTGCACTTGGGCAAACTTCCAGCAAACTGCTTTACCGAAGCAGCAGCGGAAGGTGCTATCGTAGCATCTATTGCCACGACCTGCTGCTTTTTGGCAGCCTTAGTCTTCTTTTTGTCATCCCAGAACTTCCGCTTGGAATCAGCGGTTTTTGCGGGTTCTGAGATGTCCAGGGTAGTTGTTGTTGCGGTCGGGGTACGAACCCCAAGGTCTATGAGTCACTGTGCTAATCGCTTGGCACTATCAAATGTAGTGGGGTGTGATGCCAAGACATTTCCCTGGTACGGCGGCACCAGCCCCCATATGTATCTTTCAATCTTCTTTCCCTCTGTATGAACCATGTTGGGACAGAGGGCCACCAGTTCGCAGACTCTGGCAGTATAGGCGGTTACGTTGGAGCCCTTCATGGTTAGGATCCACAGTTCTTCCTCCAACTTCTGGATCTCGCCCCTCGGGCAGTATTCCTTAATCATGAGGTCTTTCAAGGTATCTCAGCTCATAACATTAGCCACTACTATAGATAGTGATTTAACATGTCTATTCCACCATATTAGGGCCTTCGTTTCAAGGGTGCAAGCAGCAAACTTGACCTTGCTCTCCTCTGGACAGGAGCAAATTTCGAAAACCGATTCGGTCTTCTCGAACCATTACGAGAGGGTAATGAATTCGCCAGTCCCCTTAAAGGATAATAGCTTGCAGTTGGTGAAGTCCTTATATGAGCACTCTCTCGAGCGGACAGGAGCATCAACCTGAATAGACTAAATAGGGGTTCCTCCTCCAGTGGAACCAGATGAATAATACTGAGCCATGGTTGTAGCCACAGCTGCAGCTACAGCAGCATTTAAGGCTGTCGTGTCGAACTGGGGAGTAGGTGGTTGACGAGGTGGAGGAGGTGGTATTTCGTTATTAAGGTTTCTCCTTGGATTTCTGCGAGGCGGCATCTTTGATCTATAAGTTTGTGAAGATGAAAACATTGATAAGAATTTAACGGAAGAATTGATGAGAATGACTCATGGACTAACTCTTCATAGCCCAATAATACGATTGAATGTAGATCTAGAACTAATAGATGATCTTATTTGGATAATAATTCCCACAAGATTAGGTACCTGTCAATATTACTGGGATTACAGATGTAACATGTTCAGGAAAAATAGCCTACAGTAGGAGACCTTACATCAACCAAAATGGGAAAATTTTGACAGAATTACAACCTAACCAAGACCTAACAGGCCTATGATTTACAAGGATAGGGAATTAGACTAAAGTTTTACATAACTAGGTTATATACAAAAGAGAGAAGTTGATGAGAATCTATCGGTGACGAGAACTATCAGAGTGAGTTCTTGATTCCGGCAGGAGATGTTCTATGTCCCTCATGCGCCTATCAGCTCTTGCTTGCTGAGCTCGAAGTTCTATGACTTCAGCTCGGGTTTCAGCGAGTTCCCTCCGAAGAGCTGCATTGTGAACCAGAGCCCTTTCATGAGCAGACTCTAGTTGGCGAATGCGGACAGTGTTAATGCCAGAGTTGGTGTCAATCTCCAAGACTCGATTGATAGTTGATTGACCCAGTATCGTGTTCCAAGAAATCCTACGAACCATGACAGGTAAGACCCTATTAGTAGAACCTCCCTCAGTGATGTTGTAGAAACTTTTGTCTCCATTGTAGGGAATGGATTGAACCTATTCCTGGCTCCATGTATTCAAGTTTGTTGCCCACAGAGGTGTGGGTCCTTGAAATGCAGGTCGGGGGTTGTTATTCTATGCTTGACCTACTTGAGGTAGGTTGTTGACTTCGGGCTCAGAGTCATATCCATCCGAGAAGCCTTCTGCTTGATGATCATCCAAAGGGATTTGATGCTCATTATCGGACTCTGCTTCAAGCCATCCAACATTGCCGTTGGGTGGAAAGTACGGGTCGTCATGATGATGGAATCCAACCATGATATCTATGAGAGAAAAGAGATAAGGAACTAATTAATAGACGGACTAGCTAGATAATTATAATGTGATATTTATCAGTTACTCTAATACTTGTCTAGGGCATACCAATAAAGACCTTCAATTCTCAGATAAGTAATTATAGTAACACCAAATACTCCTATAGTATTTTAAGTTTAATGTTATGTTCTACTCTTCTTAGTGTGGTAGTGTTGGTAAGTTTTTAGACTTGTTGCAAGCTCACAGCCATCCTTAGGCACATGCTAGTCACTCCTCGGATAATGTAGTTGATCAGGCTACATCTTCCCAGGGTTGACCATATGTCTCTAAGTCTACTTGTGTTGTCCAACAATCGTAATACTTTTGTTCTGTCCTAGTGACACTGATTTTAGTATGAATGCAGGGATGTATACTTGGTTAAATATTTTATTATTTAAAAGTATAAACTCTTTATCAGAGTAATTTAATCCTGCTTGTGTTTATAGTTCGTATATCTTTTATGAGTTGATACACTCAATTCACTATAAACAATGCTCTGATACCAATCTATCACACCCCAAAACCTGGATGGCAGAATCGTTCAGGGGTGGAGGACATCATGTATAATATCACAACAATGCAAAGTACTAAACAAGCAACAACATCATCCATTGCATTAATAATATAATTCCATACAACTGTGTTCTGTCAAGTTATATAGACACCAAAAAGTACATCAAAATAAAATAAGAGTCTTGAACAAGCTTCATCTTCTCAAAACCTGGCATCGGTACCTGTCTACTGGTGGCCTGAGAATATAAGTTATTTTGAAAGCGAGTATCAGCTTTAAATCTGGTGAGATCATAAGTATATTAGTGTCTGAGTTTGTATGAAAGCATTTGTAAGATGTAATGTATAAGTTTTGTAAAGTGTGTATTTGTTTGTACTATCCTAGAAAATCCTATGTTTCCTACAAAGAGTAGCCTTCTACCAAGGCATCTAGTAACTGTGTGTGTCTCTTGTAAGAGTGTGTATTTTCCCAAATCCGACTATCATTAACCAAAAATATAGTTTTTACATTAGCGTACATCGTGTGAATGTTCTCGAAGTGAATGTAATAGGAAAATATTATAGTATTGTAGTGTTGTATTAAGTAACTACTGTTGTACTAACTACCTTAAACCAATTGTTATTTAAAGTACCATGTGATCGGCATGTACCCTGCTAGCGACTCAATAGTAAAACGACGATGTAAGACGTCGTAAGAAATGACATTTGGCACCCGTAGACTTGCAGGTCCCACTGTAGCGAGCAACAAGGTGTAGGATAGTTAATCCAGTATAGATCTATACGCAAACTCATACACTCCCCAATTAAGGAGATTCTGGATACAAAAACGGTCATGGCAGGTAGTGTCATGACCCGTTTAATGACTCACATAATTGAATGTAATGTATATGTAATGTATGTGCTAGCTGTATTGTGTGTTCTTTCTCTGTCTAGCCTGTATGTTTGTTTCTCATCACTACGTATTATGTTTGTTTCTCATCACTATGTATTATGTTTACTTCTCATCACTATGTATTATGTTTGTTTCTCATCACAGTGTTAACATGTTTGTATACCCTTGCTACCCAAGGGCATTGTATCTCTTGACTCATGTATGAACTGACCATTTTATGTTTCATTGTTGTAGTAGTAGTATTAGTATCTTCCTAAACTATTCCTATAGTAGTTTACTAGCAATGTATGATCATGATTGAATACCTTTGCTACCTAAAGGTATGGATCTAAATGAAAGAACTTTTATGACTATATATGTATACAGGATATATAATTAATATTTAAACCACCTTCGAACGGATAACCGATGCCTTAAAGCCACATCCAAACAAGGAAATGGAAAAGGTGAAGATTCAAGAAACATATATAAGCTCAATTCTTTTGTCATGATCTAATTACTTATTAGTGTTTGTTTCTGATACAATATTTGTTTCCTTTACAGTAGGATGCACTTGAAAACAAGTCAACAGTTATAGTGTATGGAGGAGGAGCAGTTGTTGCAATTTGGATATCTTCAATCCTTATTAGTGCAGTCAACTCAGTGTCATTGGTATGTTTTCTATATCTTGTTTGTATTGTGTTTTTGATTTGTTGTTTTCTGAATCTGGTGTCTAATGTTTTCTATAGCTTCCAAAGATCTTTGAGTTGGTAGGACTTGGATATACCGGATGGTTTGTGTACCGATACCTTCTGTTCAAGGTAATTAAATTTCTTGCAATTTGAATATTAAAAGAATGTAGGGTTTAGCCACATTTTATGTTGAAATTAAAAGGCATGGATACTGATGTTTTAGGAATTTTATATATTTGATATATTTCAGTCTAGTAGAAAAGAGTTGGCAACAGATATTGAGTCGATAAAGAAGAAGATTGCAGGGACCGAGTAAATTAGGTGTATATATAGGTTTCTACATGTAATATATATGATATGGTTTCATCAATTTTTCATATAACATTTGTGTTTGGGAATATGATTGTGTATGCATTAGAGCCAAGAAAATACATGATTTAAGTTCATATATAGCTTATTATAGGGGGTATGAAGCTCACCTTGGGGGTTTTTAAGATGTAGATGAAGAAGAAGAAAGTGAAACTTTGAACCTAGCTTGAGTTCTTGATGATATTTGTGTAGTTTTGGTGTTCTAAGAACATAATCACGAAATTTAGAGTTGTAAGAGGAAAGATCTTTGTAAAGACTTGAAATAAAACAATGGAGTTTATTATGGACTTACCTAGGATCTTAGAAATCCCTCCTTGATGATGAAAAACTCGAAATTGCTTGAGAGGATAAGGAGGAAAATGCTTGAGAGAAACAAAGGATAATTAAGAGGAAAAATGGAATAAGAGAGAAATTTGAAAGTGAATTGTTGAGAGGGGAAGGGGGTTCACGGCCGAAAAATGGAGAGAGGAGAAGGAAATAGGAGTGGACCTAGGCTTGGTGATGTGAGGTGCATGGAAGTTTGTTGGTCAATAAGCTTTGTTACATGTTGTGCTAATTTGAGGTGGCATGCATCCATTTGTCACTTAATTTAATTTAATTTAATTTTTTTTATAACTCAAACGTTAATCGGCCCAAGAGGGGTCTCGGCCCATGGTTGGACCAAATAGAAGATTCAATAACAAATTGTGGCCTATTAATGCTAAAATAAGGTTTTTCATCCCCTTAAAGCCCAAAGGAGGGGTTATCGGCCCATTTGGGCCCAATAAGAGATTCTTGGTCCAATAAGGGTATTGGGTTGAGAATTTATGGGTTAAGGCCCAAAATGATTGGGTTTGGCTTGTTGGATCGAGTTTTTGGGCATATACAAGGAGATTATATTGTTTAGGAATTAACATCCTAACCTAATTTTGCCAGATGTGATTGTCTTCCTCACTGTACTTACGGGTCAAAGGCACCGTGTCCAGCCCTTTGGATTGATATCCTGTTTTGCTATATGTTGCTATGTTATAGTGACATGTTAGTTCGGTATCTTTGTATATGGACTGTTGGAATGCATAGTGATCAGTAAATCTAGCTGTTCTTTGAAACCTAGTTATATGTTTATCTGTTATGTGTATGTCGACATGTTATGGTTAGTCAAGTTAAGGACGTCATGCTTTGTGCTGAAGGCCAAGATACCCACGGTGGTCTGGATAGACTGCAGGCCCTGTGAGGTGGTCCAATTAGGCCGAAGGCCCGACGAGCAGTCTGGATAAGCTGTAGACCATGTGAGACGGTCCACTCATGTCGAAGGCTCGGGAGCGGTCCAGATAGGCTGATGGTCCTATGAGGCGATCCAGTCAAGCTGAAGGCTTGGTTATGAATGATGTGTTTGATATGTTATATGTGGTGTTACTTTATGGAACTCACTAAGCGTTGGCTTACTGTTTTGAGTTATGGTTTCAGGTACTTCAGATGATCGCGGGAAGTCGAAGGCGTGACCATACACATCCTTTTGTTTATGGCTTATGATTTTTGGTGACTCTGTTATTTAGAAAATATTTTCAAAACCATGATTTGTAAACAATTTATGATTTTTGGTTGATTTTTAAAGCTTAAATATGTTGTGATTTTTATGGATGTTATAGTTTGGGTTTGGGTTCAAACCATTATAGGCACTAAGCTTTTGGTGCTTGCTTTCCAAAGTTTTCAAGAAGGATATTGGTGTGATTATTTTGTACAATAATCAAAAGGTATGTAACCTAATCTTATGTACATTTCGATTATAATAGGTTACCATTAGGGTTCTTGATGTTCATAGTTTATTGCTAACAATTAGAGAAAGAATAGATCATTTATAGGTTGCATGTGCACTTAAGAATTAAGTTTTTTCCACTACATATGTTTCGGTATAACCTATAATACCCATCAGTTAATGATTGCAGTCGGCCATGGATTCCGTATTTCAAATTATTAGTAGGACGGTGTGGGACTAGGAAGATCTTGATGAGATTGAATTTGTGAATTTTCGATCAGCATGATTGGTATATATATTAGTTTAGCCTTTATTTTTTGGGCTAATGTTTGGATTTACCTTTGTATCTGAGTGTGAGGTTGTCGGCATTAACGGTTGGTCATGGATTATATCTTCCAGTTATCAGGTAGACAATGCGAGGTCGGGAAGGTCTCGGTAGGACTAGATCTATGAGCTTATGTTCAGCATGGATGTCGTATGGGGTGACTTTGTTTACCTGGGAGTCAGACATGAATTTGGAATCTTCAAGGTATGGTCATTAAAATTAGTTCTTCTCGTTGTGGGTTAGTGAGGACGTCTTGGTGTTCATCCTTCGTCGGGTCGCATATTTCTCGCTGAGTATTTATTCATCATTGCTACTTATGGTGTCATCTTAGTGTTGCATTGGATGCGATTTTGGCCTCCGAGAGTTTTCGCTCAGGTTTGGTTTATGTACTTGGTTTTGGAAATCCCCGTGATTTTTGATACAATTTTCCAGCATTTGGAGTGGTCTTAATTCGGGGTTGAAGGGACTAACAAGAGGTTCGAAGGGTGTTTTAATAGTAACATGCAAGGACAGATTTCAGGGACGAAATCTAATTGAAGTGGGGAGAGTTGTAACACCCATTTTTTGGAATTGATTAGACATGGGATAGAGGATTCCAAAGATGAGGTTTTGGGGAAAAACCTAATACCAAGATGTGGTGAGAAGGCCACCATGACATATCCACATCATTAATGAAGATTGCATGTTTGGCTTGTTGCCACGACGTGGCAAGAAGGTGGCCACGGCGTGGCAACTGCTGCCCAAGCCTAGGATTTTTAGGGTTTCTCTAATATTTAAATGCATTAACCTCAATATTAGGTGTAGATGTAAATTGTAAAAAGTCGAAAATAGTGTATTGTGTTAATTCGCATTTTATGTTATTTTACTAAGTCATTTTGTATGCGAAGTGAAAATGTATAGACTTAGTATATTTTTTTGTATGTTCCCTATAAATAGGGACTTAGGCTAGAAGTAGAGAGATACGAAAGCAAAACTCTCTTCTGCTTATTTTGTAATCAGTCTTAATCAATATAAGATCTGATTAATATTTACTCTTTTGTGTTCTTCATCTTTAATCGTTCAAATCTATCTTTTCTTTTCTAAATTCTCGATAACAATTCTCATCAATTGGTATCAGAGCAGGTTTCAAACTGCTTAGATCTGATTTTCGTATAAGAATCATTTGCTTTTTGAGTTACAAATTTACTCAAAATTTTCCGCGCATTTTTGGTTTTGAAAATCACTGCTGATCTTCATATTTGAATTGATTCTGTATTTGAATTGTTAAGTCGAGTAATCGATTAGTGATTTGTGATCAATTCATTTGATCAAATTCTGAAATTCATCAAGTTTTCAAGTTTTTGGATATTTTCTGTGTTCATCAATGGCGAACTTCAACATGAATACAATGACTTCTTTCTCTCACTTGCTTGGTTCATCAATCAAAATTCCGATGTTAATTCCAGAATACTATGATCAGTGGGCTGATAGAATGGAAGATTACTTAAATGGAATTGATGAAGAACTTTGGAATTGTATCGATGGAACAGTACAAGCTCCTGCTAATGTTCAACCAATTGGATAATCCACTGCATCTACTGATGTTGAAGAACAACGAAAATGACTAAAGAATTATGAAAAGAGCTGCATGAAGGAACTAAGAGGTGCTCTACCTCCTGTGGTTTACAATTACATTCGTAGTTGTAAAACAGCCAAAGATATCTGAAATACTCTAAAAGAAAAGTATCAAGGTAGCGAAAAGACGAAGATCAACTCTGTGAAGCAATGTCTAGTTGAACTGAAGGAATTCAGACAAAAGGATACAGAAACTCTCAAAAATTACTATGATCGTCCGAATGAGCTTATGTTTCGATGCAATAGGTATGGTATCACTAGATCTCTCATAGAATTCAATTTAACTTTCATTATGGGTCTTCGCAAGGAATGGCGAAGTGTGAGCATGATGATTAAGAATCAACAAAGTTTTGATACAACTACATTGAATGATCTTTACAATCAAGTGAAAACACATGAATGTGAGGTCACAGAAATGTATGAAGAATCAAAACAAGCTATTGGTGGTCCTTTGGCTCTTGTTTCAAAGGTATCAGAAACTGATGAAAAAGATGGTTCAGATGAAGAAGGATTTTTGATGAACTCCGACGATGAAGCTGTAGCATTCTATTCAAACAACAGAGTTAAGAAGTTTTTCAAAAAGCCTTTTAATCCAAAAGGAAAGAATAGTGATGGGAAAAATGCTGTCACAAGAACTGGAGGGGAGGAGAGGAAGAAAATGGAGAAAATAGATGAAAAACAGAAAAATGCGAATGAAGAGAAAAAGTTGAAGGGTGATTCAGGAATTTACTGTCACTATTGCAATGGTGTGAATCATTTCGCAGCTGATTGCATGTTGCAAAAGAAAGAAGAGAAGAAAGAAAAAGTTAAAGATGAAGCATACTACTCCGAAAAGATTGAAGAATTACGTGCTAAGACCAAAGGAGTGTCTTTAGTTGCTAAGGGAGAATCTGCTGAAGAAGAAAGTGGAACTTATCAGATCTGGTCTTCAGGATCTGATGACGAGGAAATGAGGCATCCCACACATGGAGCAATGTTCGCAAGTTTTGAGGATTGCGAAGAGAACATTTCAGGGCGATGTTTTGTGTCTGTGACATCCCCAAAATCACGGCCAGAAAAGACTGATTTTGTTTATGCTTTATAAAAATCAGAGTACTTCATTTTATAAAAAGGTTGCGGAATTTGTTCCCAGAAAAACATGATAAATACGTTATTAAAACATTTTCGAAGATACGTATTTTTATTCATCTTAAAACGTTTGGGATGTCATCGTTAATACAGAAACATAAGCATAAACAGAACTTACATTTATTTATACTAGTGATCTACATCTCTTTAAATCTCTCAGTGTAAAGTGACTTCATATCAACACCTGTGATATACATAAACTGAGTGGGTCAGGTTGGGAAACCTGGTGAGTACATAGGGTTTTCAACCCACAATAATATAATTGTTATGTTTAATCATCAAACAATTAACCCCATTACCCATCCCCGTTATCTTCTTTACTCTTAAGGATTTAACCTAAGATTCGTCTATCCTGCATTTGTTTATTCCGAAGTCCCTTACTTCCAAGGTTATAGGACTGGCACTAAATCCATAGCTTCCGATGTTAGTTCGTAAAGCACTAATTCCATAGCTGCTATATCCTACTCATCGGGTACTAAATCCATAGCTACCAGCGTCCAACAGGTACTAAGTCCATAGCTACCAATTCCTACAGGTACTAAATCCATAGCTACCAGTGTCTAACTAATAGGTACTAAGTCCATAGCTACCAATTTCTAACAGGTACTAAATCCATAGCTACCAACGTCTGACATGTACTAAGTCCATAGCTACCGGTGTTTGTCCCATAGGCACTAAGTTTATAGCTGCCAATGTATACTCACGTCATCTTCTATCTCTCATCATCTATCTACCCATCATCATACCCCACATATTCATATATATAAAATACGTATACAGTTTAAATCCTTTAAAACATGTATAAAACGTTCATCCAACATAGACAGCAAGTATTCAGATAATATGCACACATAGCACGTAGTTTATATTAAATACTTCATATCTATGTGTAAGATGAAAGGGACTATGCACTCACCTGATTAGGTGGTGATTCCGAACTCAGACAGCACTTCGTTATCTCAAAACAATTTTCCTCGACAAAACCTAGTATCAATACCACTAGGGTTTAGTTTTTAACGTTAACCACGACTAATTAATAGTCTAGCTATTATTACTATTATATAAGCGTTAAATAACACTCAATATAACTCATAATAATAGCCCAAATAATTATTTTAAGGTCCTAATAATGTTACTATAATTAAATAAAAGCTATATTAAATATAGTATAGGCATAACTCACTTACAATGGGTTTTTATTAAAAACCGGGCTTCATTGGAGCAACGTTTCCGAGCCGAAAGTTTTTCTTCTCGGAGCCGTCGGGCGCTCTGGGGCTTTCTTCTCGTGATAGGGAGGTTCCGTAGACTTGGGAGGGGTTTAGGGAGGCTAGAGAGAAGTTAGAGAGAGAAAGAGAGGCTTATGGTGTGAAGAAAATATGAGGAGTTCACCCTTGTATTTATAGGAGTTTTATAGTAAAGTAGCCTCTAAGCTTCGTCCGTAACTTTTGCATACGAGCTCCGTTTTTGTCTGTCTTTTTACCGTTGAGATCCTATTAATGAGATCTTCAACTTTCGTTTAGACCTCGTTATCTAATTCTCATTCTATCTCGGATTTACAAAACTGTATCGAATTCGCCGCGCTCGAAAAGTAGGGACTAAGCTTCGTCCGTAACTTTCGCATGCGAGCTCCATTTTTGTCTGTCTTTTTACCGTTGAGTTCCTATTAATGAGATATTCAACTCTCATTTAGACCTCGTTGGCTAATTCTCATTCTATTTCGGATTTACAAAATTATATCGAATTTGCCGCGCTCGAAAAGTAGCGACTAAGCTTCGTCTATATCTATCTCATACTATCTCCGTTTTCGATGTTCTTTATATCCATGCGTAGGTAAAAATAATATCTACAACTTTCATTTTGGCTCCGTCGGCTAATTCTCGACCGATCATAAATTTAACAGTAGGAGGCGTTTAGACTGTTAAATGACCGCGAAGAATTCGTAACTCTTTCATACGAACTCCGTTTTCGTCCATCTTTTTACTGTTGAGTTCCTATTATTGAGATCTTTAACTCTCATTTAGGTCACGTAAGCCAAAAACCGCTCGAACTAAAATTCGAGTTTCGGGCTGTACACTACTAAGCTGAAACTTTGAAAAATCATAACTTCCTCATACGAAGTCAGATTTGGGCGTTCTTTTTACGGATTTTCTCATTTTAACATACTCTACGACTTTGGTTTAGATAACTAAGTCTAAAAAGTCTTCTATCATAAATTCACTTTTTACGCTTCCGTGCCGGTTTTGCCGTAAAACTTCCACGGGCCATAACTTCTTCGTTATAACTTAGATTTCGGCGTTCTTTATATGTACGGAAACCTTGTGACATATACTATAACTTGGTTAAAAGTATTTATTCTAAATAATCTTTTGCCAAAAAGTCGTTTTCGACCCATATTGCCTCTAAATTGACTTGCCCGGATCTACGGGGTTACAGTGTCTAAATCCACTGACAAGTCACCCATGACAACCAAGGTACGTGCAATTCTTGAATCTTTTAATATTCCTTTATCTGCTTATGATGCTGAAATTGTTTCATTTGATGATACTGTGGCTTATTTTGATTCTGTTATTGTGTCTGCTAGTAATGAAGCTAAGAAATTAAATGTGCAACTTAGTGAGACACGAAGAGATTTAGAAATAAAGAAGAGCAGAGTTGAAAAACTGGAAATGCAAGTCAAAAATATAGATTGTGATAGGAATAATCTTACTAATGATGTTAGGTTGTTGCTAGCACAAAGAAACATATATTGTAATTCTGCAAAACGACTGTATGCAAAATTAACAGCTTTACATCATTCTTCTGATATTAGCAAAGAACAACATAGGAAACTTTTACCTTTTCTTGAGTATGAACGTGAAAAAGTTGATGTTGTTTCTTATGATTGCGAAAGTACAACTGCTCAATTTGACAAAATACCTGATGATAGATATTCACATGGTATTATCAAAATTGATGAATTTCTGAATGCTGATGAGTTGGTTAACATTGTCAATGAAAGTTTGACAAAGAATGAACAAGTGAAAATCATAAAGAAAACCGAAAATTCAACTCTTGCCTCACAATTCAATTATGCTGATATTGATGAAAATTCTGATAATGTGAGTGAAATCAGTGAGATAGAAGAAGAAGAAGAGGTTGATTGTTCTCAATTATCAATCATTAATATCACATCCAAGATCAAAGATAAAGAAATAATAGTTGATTCAATAGTAGAGGATGAAATTGATAAATCTTCAACTTCGCAACATTGTAAGTTTGATAATATGGAAGTTGAAAGCTGGAAATCTGATGACACTGATGAAAATAAAGAAGAAAAGAAAATTTCAACTGAAACACCTCAAACGGTTTGGTTGATCAAGTGTTTGAAAATACAAAAGAATTTGACAAAATTTTAAATGACAAAGTCGCACATTATTTGGAAACCAACACAGTGGTATATCCAAATTTTGTATGTACTGATAAAACTATTTTTCCAAATCAAGTTTTTGTCACAACTGGAAATGCTGATTGAAAAAGATAATCAGAAGTCCACGACTGAAGGTTTTTTTGCAAATCAAAACACAGAAGAAAACAATTTAACCCAAAATCCTTATGTGTTTTAAAAACAAAAATCATTACAAAAATGGGTGGTTAAAGATGAAAAATCAAACAAAATTTTTGAACAAGTTGAAAACTCAAAGGTTGAAGTGAAACTAAATTCTCATGAATTCAAATTGATGGTTGGAAATTATTCAACAGAAAATAATGTTTCAAAAAGAAAAGCAATAAAAGCAATATTCTGGCAAGTTGTGTCTAATGAAAAATCAAGAGATGAAAAAGAAAAAATTTCAAAAACATCATCAAAATTTCAAAACAAAAATACACAAACATATTCAGGTTTTCATAAACAAATAAACTCTGTTGACAAAGTTTCATATATTCGCAAATATGACAACAATCGAAAATTTGAGAATTCGTAAAAATTTGCAAATAATCAAAAGTTTCAAAATGTTGGCAAATTCACGAATACTTCATCAAGTTTGAAGAACTCAACTCAAGTCAAAGTGAAATTTTCACCAAAACAACCAAATTTTCCAAATCCTTCAATATCAAAACCAACCAAAGTTTCATACACAAAAGGAAAATCTGATGTAAGTACGATCAATCATTGGTTTGAAGGGAAAGGAAAGAAATATCAAAGTGGGAAGTTTTCAGAAGAACAAATCAAACGTGCATTTGATAAGTTCACAAATACTTCTTCAATTGCTAGTTCATCATCTCATAATTCGCAAGTTCCGGTTCAAAATGGAAACCAGTTATCAAAAATGCGAATGTTGTGAAGGATAAGATTACAATCAATGGGAATCCAAAATTATTGAATGACTATATCTCAATATCTAGAACTGATGATGTTGATAAATTGGATTCTGTTACAAACAAAGTGAAAACATGGTTTTTAAATTCCAAAAATTTGTTTAATTCTACTAATGATGGACCCAATAAGTCTTGGGTTCCTAAAATTTTTCAATAAATGCAGGTGATATGTGACGAGCAATATGATATGAGATGGTATATTGATAGTGGTTGCTCTCGTCATATGACTGGAAGAAAGGAAAATTTGCGAGATTACAGAAGCTTGGAAAATGCTGGAGTAGTCAAATTTGGAAATAATCACAAGTGTCAAGTGAAAGGGTATGGGAAAGTCACAAATGGAAACTTCACAGTAAACAGAGTTGCCTATGTTGAAGGACTTCAACATAATTTGATAAGTGTATCACAACTTGTTGTGGGTACTGGAAATCAAGTTATATTTAATGAAGAAGGAAGTATCATCTCAAATGTAAAGACAAATGAAATACTTCTCAAATCCAAAAGATATGGTGATATGTTTACACTGGACATCAAACCAATTGTGGGAAAACCAGTTGTGTGTTTATTATCAAAAGCATCTAATGATCTCAGCTGGCTTTGGCATAGAAGATTGTCACATTTGAACTTTCGAAATATAAATAAACTTGTAACTAAAGATTTAGTTCGAGGGTTACCAATACTAAAATTTGACAATGATTCTTTGTGTGCAGCTTGCGAACAAGGAAAACAATATCGAAAAGGTCATCCAATTGTGATAGATTCAAAAATAGTAGATCCATTGGAACTTCTTCACATTGATCTATGTGGACCATCAACTGTTGCAACAATAAATAAAAAGCGGTATATTTTAGTTGTTGTAGATGATTTCTCTAGATTCACGTGGGTGTATTTTCTCAGGTTAAAATCTGAAGTTGCTCAGACAATGATTGATTTTATCAAAAAGATTGAAATTAGTCTGAAGAAGAATGTACGAAAAATTAAAAGTGATAATGGTTCGGAGTTTAAAAATCAAACTCTTGACATTTTTCTCACAAGCAAAGGCATTTCGCATAATTTCTCATCATCATATACTCCACAACAAAATGGTGTAGTTGAAAGAAGAAATCGATCTATATGCGAAGCTGCCAAAACCATGTTAACATTTGTGAATCTACCTCAATATCTTTGGGCAGAAGCTGTATCCACAGCATGTTTTACTCAGAATCGATCATACATTCATCGAAGATTCAATGTTACTCCATATGAAATAATCAATAATCGGAAACCTAATGTAAAATTCTTTCATGTTTTTGGTTGCAGGTGCTTTATTATGAATCTCAAAGATAATTTGTCCAAGTTTCAAGCTAAAGCTGATGAAGGCATCTTCTTAGGATATTCATAGAATTCAGTTGCATACAGAGTGCTTAATAAACGAACAAGAAAAATTGAAGAAACTATCAATTTAACATTTGATGATTACTATCTTAAACAAATTGATAGTAAATTCGATAATAAACCAATACTTGTGGATTCAAATACTCAAATTGATAATTCTGAAATTAATGATTTTGATTATGACTTAATTTTCGAAATTCCTGACAGGGCAATTGATGCAGAAAATAACGCTCCTGATAATCAAACAACAGAATCCTCAAAACATACTGATGAATCAACGATAACTACAACATCGATAACTTGTGAAAGCACACCAGATGTTCATATGGAGGAGGAACACACAAGTATTCATGAAGATTGTCTGCCAACTTTTGAGGGGGAGAAAGAAATTATGAATCATCAAGTTGAGGGGGAGCATTCGCAAAATCAACAGGAACATCAAGTTGAGGGGGAGCATTCGCAAAATCAATAGGAACATCAAATTGAGGGGGAGCATTCGCAAAATCAACAGGAACATCATTTTGAGGGGGGGGTATCAAAATGCAGATCATGTTGAGGGGAAGCATGATGAAACAGAGACAATTAATCTTAATAAAAATGCAGAATTTCATGAATTTAATGATAACTTTTCTATTGCAGGATCTGAAAATGAAGATATGTATGAAGATGCACCATTAGAATTTGATCCAAATTATCCACCACTTGAGAAATGGACAAGAAATCATCCAAAAGAACAGGTAATTGGTAATCCGCAAGAAGGTGTGTTGACTAAAGCTCAACTTCATGCGAAAAATGAGGTACTGAATGCAAACGAAGAAATTTGTATGTTTAATGTCTTTATTTCGAAAATAGAGCCAAAAACAGTAAAGAATGCTATGGAACACTCAGATTGGGTTGTTGCTATGCAATCTGAATTGGCTGAATTTGAACGAAACAAGGTTTGGAGATTAGTTTCTAAACCTTCTGATGTTTCAATTGTTGGATTAAAATGGATTTTTAAAAACAAAACTGACAAAGATGGCAATATTATTCGAAATAAAGCAAGACTAGTGGTTAAAGGTTATTCGCAACAAGAAGGCATTGACTATGAAGAAACATTTGCACCTGTTGCAAGACTTGAAGCAGTTCGCATATTTTTAGCCTATGCAGCTCACAAAGACTTTGATGTTTATCAAATGAATGTTAAATGTGCATTCTTAAATGGAAAACTCGAAGAAACAGTGTATGTTGAACAACCACCAGGATTTGTAAACAATGAGCATCCTGATCATGTTTATATTTTAGATAAAGCTGTATATGGGTTAAAACAAGCACCAAGGGCCTAGTACGCAACACTTACAAATTTCTTGAAACAATCTAAATTTAAACAAGGATTAGTCGACCCCACATTATTTCGCAAGAAAGTTGGGTGTCATCTAATGCTTGTTCAAATTTATGTTGATGATATTATCTTTGGTTCAACAGATCCAGCATTGTCAATTGAATTTGAAAATTTAATGAAAAGTCAGTTTGAAATGAGCATGATGGGAAAAATTAATAATTTTCTTGGTTTAAACATAAGACAGAACAGGGAAGGAATCTTAATCAATCAAGAAAAATATACGAAGAACTTGCTTGAAAAGTTTGGAATGCTTAATAGCACAAAGCTCAGAGTACCTATGGCAGTAGGAACAAGACTAACTCCTTCGTTAGATGCTCCTGCTGTTGATCTAACATTGTATCGTAGCATGATAGGGTCTTTATTGTACTTAACTGTAAGTAGACCTGATATTATGTTTTCGGTTTGTTGTTGTGCTAGATATCAAGCTAATCCAAGAGAACCTCATTTGACAGCAGTGAAAAATACTTTTCGCTGTCTAAAGGGAACCGTTTCTTTAGGACTTTGGTATCCTGCGAAAACAGGATTTTTCATTCAAGCTTTTTCAGATTCCGATCTAGGAGGATGTACTTTGGATATAAAAAGTACGACTGGTGGATGTCAACTATTGGATGGAAAGTTGGTGAGCTGGCAATCAAAGAAACAGACTTGTGTGGCTATATCAACCGCCGAGGCAGAATACATATCTGCGGCTGCTTGCACTTCGCAAATTATTTGGATTCAGAATCAACTTCGTGATTATGCAATAAACATGAAAAAGATTCCTTTGTATTGTGATTCACAAAGTGCGATTCGCATTTGTCACAATCCAGTGCAACATTCAAAGACAAAACACATTGCTCTTTGATATCATTTTATCAAAGATCATGTGGAAGATAGGAATATTGAAATTCATTTTGTCTAAGTCCATAACTATTTTGGTATGTACTTGACCCGATGGTGCATGGTCCTTTTGGGTTGCCTTCACCAAAGCAACTTGATAGGATGAATTATGGAGAGTAAGGATTAAATATGATTTATTTATATATTATGGGAATAATATATTAAAGGAGAAATCATATTGTTTGATTAATATTAGTCAATAATTAATTGGTAATTAGTTTTATTACTAAAAGAGATTAATTAAACTTAAGGGACTGGAATTGTAATTATAAGATAATTGCAATTTGGGCCATGGATTGCCTTGTATTAAGGGATGGACGAATTCTAATGGGAAACCCATAAGGAAATCGTCCATGGGCTTAATAAAAGGAGTCTATGGGTTGCTTAGGGCTTAAGCATCCAAATTAGGGTTTCCTTATTAGATAACCCTAATAGCCCAACTATATAAAGACCCCTTATGGCTCAAAAACGTGGCTAAGCTTCTTGTAAGGGTTTACACACGTTTTGGCAGCCTCCATCCTCTCTCCTCTTCATCCTCTTGCTTATGGTGTTTGTGAACCATTAGAGGAGTGACACTTGTGACTCTAAGCCATCCAAAGTCAATTCAAGGAGATTTATGATTGTTATTGCTACATAACAATCAAGGTAATACTATAAACTTATTCTCATGTTAATATGATTATATGTATGCTAGAATTAGGGTTTATAGTCTTGGATTCAAAGCATGTACAATAGAGAAACCTAGATCCAAGCATTAGGGTTTGTATGAGCACATAGGATGTCTTATGACCAAAACCCATCAGTGGTATCAGAGCCTAGATTGGTTTCTATTGTATTGATGCTTGATATAACTGGAAAATTCGATTTTTTGGATTCTGGAGGCTGGACTCGCCGAGTCCATGGCTGAACTCGCCGAGTCCATGCAGACTCGACGAGTCCAAGGCTGACTCAACGAGTCAACTCGTCAGACAGGCGGATTTTCGGGATTTTTACCTATTATGACTTAGGATAATTACCATAATTGTTGAAACTTAATAAAATTCGAATTTTGTTAATCCTTTATGATTATCCTTGTCAAAATAAAAGATTTTGGTCATCTAATTAGATAATTGTTACCTTATTTGATATATGTGAAGTTATGGAAATTATTTGATCATTATCTTGCAAGAATTTGAACTAGATCTAATTAGATAACCACCAATTATAGTTAATTGCCTTATTTGAATTATGTGATCTAGAATATTCTTGACAAAGTTTGGAATAGTTTCAAATTAATCCCTTTAGGTTTTATAGTTTAAATTTGAACCCCAAAAGTTTTGTTGTTTTGAAATTTAAATAGTTAAAACCCTAATGTTTTGAAAAAGGTTTCAAAACTTGCCCTCAAGTTATGGAATTTAAAGGTTAATTAGAAATGTTAAATTCTAAAACTCTTGTATTGTTTTGAAAAGGTTCAAATCACACCCTTATGGTTTTATTAATTAATTAAGGTGTATAATTAAAAGAGATTTAATAAATCCATAAAAGTTTAGGTTAACGTTTTAATTGAATTAAAAGTGTAATTGTTAAAGTTAACCATATAGTATTTTAAAAGTATAAAATACACTCTATACTATATATAACATTAAAAGTCTAACATTATATATATGTATGAGTAGAAGTCAGTCTTACCGTTAGTAGGCCTCATTCACGAAGCTGGTCTATTAGGGGTGTTTAAGGAAATTGCCTATAAAATGGCGATTGAATGGGTATCCACTCTTACCCACCGCACTCTTGACTAGTGGAGGGTCGTTAGCCGAATGAGTAGGATAGGACGAAACCTTCCATTATAAGTATAATGAAATACCAAGTAACTAAATGTTTTTCAAATTCCCAATCTTAGTTACTTAGGCAAAAGGTGAATTGATGCAATTCCATGAAATTACACTTTGTGCCCTTGCGAAGACGTTAGTGGAGCGTGTGTGGTTTACCGGCACACTAAATGGTTCTAAGCAAAGGTAGCAAAGGGTGACTCAATGTTTGTCATAGTTCGGTGGAGCGTGTGTGGTTTACCGGCACATCGAATAGGTGATTGAAACATGTGAGGGCACCATGTAGTTTGCATGGTTATTCACACCCGCTTTGTGATCCTCGGCATCCCAGTCACAAACAAGAGGGGCATATCGAGATTTAAACATGCCATTGAAATGTTCAATGAATCTCAAAGGATCTAGGAGTTTTCATAGATTTAAAACTTAAACTTCTTTTCGTTTTTCATGGTGGAAACTAGTGAATCGTCATTCACTTACCTTCAAATGTTCTGCGATTTGGGTTACGGCATCCCTCTCCCGAGTTGTAGGATATTGTGTTGGGTCCTAGCCTTGGAATTTCATTTGGGTGATTTACCAAGGACTCAATCAATCAACTAATTTGAATTCGTTTTTCTCCCGATGTCAAAGTTCGACAACTATGGTCTTCTCAAATCCCGTGGAACAAGCATTCCACATGAAGATGATATTCCACGATTCGATCGAGGAACAAGAAATCATGCTTCACTTCCTCCTCCTCCTCCAATTATTCTCCCTAACCCACAAGATTGTAAAATTGAAAGGTTTAATATGTCTCAAGCACTTTTGACAAGTAAACATAAAGAGGGCAAGTCAGTGTGTGCACACGTCTTAGCGATGAAGTCACACATTGATAGATTAAGAATGATGGGATTCGTTGTCGGTGAAGCGATGGCTGTTGATTGACTTCTTCAGTCACTTCCTAACTCATATAGTGAGTTCGTAAGAGAGTACTATATGATGAACCGCGACGTGACCCTTATGGATCTCACCGATATGCTTATTGCTGCTGAATCAGCAATGGTTTGGCGCAATAGAAAAGCAAAGTTGATTGGTGAATCTGCCTTCAAGACCTCTATGGATATAGACAATGGCAATGAAAAGACATGCAATGATCGAAAAGTTTGATCATAAGAGAAAGGCGATGTCTGAGGTAGTTCCATGTGTTGTTCCAAAGGAGTCAGTTTGCTTTTATTGCCAAGAGAAAGGGCATTGGAAACGAAGTTACCCTATTTACCTAAGAGATCTAAGAGATGGGAGAGTCAAAAGTATGACTACGCTTTAAGTAAGAATCCACTATCTAACTCCATTAAGTTCCTATTCATTGATTCTTAATACATGATGTGATAAGATTGCATTTGAATGTTTTGAAGGATCGGTGAAAAGAAAGGAAGCTTGATAAGAGAGCAAGATGAATCTAATCACAAGAGATGGATCTCGATCTCATGGACTTGAAGATTGGATTTTGAGCTTAGATAGTTATGATAGAGTAGTTAGAAATTTTCTTTTTACATAGTTTTCAATAGATTTTTGCATTGTAAGGACAAATGTTTTTCCGCTACTTTTATAAATAAAATAAATTTTGTTTGACTTATTTATTTGTTTACGTCCTTGCAATGAAATCATTATGAAAATTGATGTTTGCATATTTCTACAACGAATGGATATGATTCTTAGTTATGTTATTTATGGAAATGTCAAGTGAAGGACTAGGAGATCGAGTACACAAAGTTGTGTGTTGATCGAGTTCACCATAAGAGTAACAAAGATATTCGTCATGATTTACTAAAGGCTTAGTAAATATGATTACACTTACAAGATTAAGTGTAATTTTGATTTGATTAAAGGGTTTAGATCAATAGCAAAACGAATAAGAAGAATCAAGTAGGCAGAAAGATAAGAGTTTCTCCATTCTAAGAAGAAGGGAGAGTAGCTTTTATGCTTTATGATAGGTCTTAATGATTAAGAACCATATCTCAATTGATCCTCTAAGTGAGTCTTGGTACAATTGTATGTCCAAGAAGAGGAATCAAAGATTAATGAAATGGTCAAATCAAGAAGACAATCATACTTCGTTCCAATAACAAGTCTTAAAGTTAAGATTGTGACAATGAGTGAAAAGTATCAAAGGTTTATAACATCCATCAAATGTGGAAAGTTGTGATGTCTTGGATAAGACAAAGACCAACTAAGACCAAAATTATGAAGTGTTTTGTTTTGATATAAGCTACACTAACTCTTGAATATTTGTTTATCAAAAAATGTTTTGATAAGAGAATCGTATATGTCAAGGAGTCAGTGGGAGTCTTAATAGTTTTGAAAAGTTTCAAGAACAAATCAAATAAGCCTTATAGATCATCACTAGCACACGAGTTGAGATTTACAACCTATCGTGAAGACAATATTTTGTTTCTGTGCCAATCCAATCGAGTTAATTATGCATGTGAGTCCTATGAGTTCTCATTTGAATGCATAAAAGGCAAGGACCTTGATCAATGGAAAGTACATTGATAGGAAAAGGTGAGCTGCTTAACTACTTGGAAAACGTGGTGGGCAGCTGTGCTACCATAAGGCAAGAAATCAAGATTAAGAAAGTTCGATCCATATGAGTTTGAATTTGTCGTAAACTTTGGTTTTAACAAATTCACATGGATAGGAACACATACACCGTTTAAATCTAAGTGTCATAAGATTTACTCCTTCATGAAAATGATTGTGAGAAAATGCTTTCACTAAGAAAGATTTTAAAAGATAGTGATTGTAAAATTGCATTCTCGAATTCGATCATGGTTACGGCATCCCTTTCCATAATTGAATTGTGAGGTTTGGCAATTAGTCTTAATTGTTAAGACACACATATGAACTATCTAAGGCAAAAGTGTATAAGTTCAAGAAGTCTTAGAAACATGAACTTAAGAAATTCAATAAGTATTGTTTTTCTGAAAGTTAAGATGTTTATGAATACATGTCGAAGCTAGTGGGAGCATAAGTGTTATGTTTTATAATAATCATCATGATAGTGGGAGCATAAATGTTATGATTGTATGATTATTAAGGCAAGTATTGCATAGTTGGCAATATTAATTATAGAAAACAAGAGTCGTACTTTGCAAAGTTGTAAGAGTTGAAAGGTTGTTTTGCTATAATTAAGGGAGAGAATATTATGCTTCATTTCAAATCTAAAGGATTAGGTTGTGGAATGTTAATAAATTTAGTCAAAGGTACATAGTGTGTTCTTAAAATTTCGATTATGATTACGGCATTCCTCTTCACAATTCGAATTTTGAGAACATAGCAAATAAAACATTATGCGTCGTATCCCATACGCTTCGAGTATTGGATCGATTGCAAATGATTTAATGTTTGACCATTCTAAGATTTTCCAAATGTCTAGTGCATTTAGAGGGAAAAGGGACTAGAATCGGTTTTGACTAAAATAATTAAACAACTATCAAAGGACAATCCAAAGTTCGACGAGGATTGGTTGCTTGTGAGTAGTTGGAAGTATAGTATTGGAAATTATGGAAATGTTTCCATATTGGATGGACAATATCGACATCATTACGAATAGATAAGATTCTATTAAGAATGAGTTGTCATATGGAAAATATGGAAGTGTGTCCATATTGGGAAGTAAATATTGAAAATCTATGTCTAGATTAGAAACTTTTATGCAAAAGGATGTTCAAAGGAATGTACTTTGAGAGAGAGACATCACATCTAAGGAATTGTCTTGTAACAATCTCCGATAGAGGACTTTGTAATATCATTGGCAATAGTCTTTGTGACTTTGGTGCAGTGACATTACGAAAGGATCGTTGCATAAAGTGTTAGAATCTAGTATATTCTATAAGTAACAAGAATTTGATATTCTTACACTTAAGAAAATGGATTTGGAGTTGTAAAATGAGAATGATTGGAAATGTGTTCAATTTGTCTATTTCACAAAAGTAAGAACCATAGGTAAACATTGTGTGCATGCTAGGAGCATGGGACAAGTGTAATGATTCAAGTAAAAAGTTGATTACCCGAAACGACAAATAATGAGTAATCGGTATGGTGATAAATAAAATGTGTTTTGTTTATACTCAAAGGTTTGAGGCCATATGGGATTAGTATTATTCTTGTGTTTCACCTTGCATGTTTTGACTTCCAGAATAATTGAGTTTATTAAGAATAATCGAATTATTCAAACGGGCCACAGTCGTTCATATATTGGAAGTAGATATGAATGAAGATTGTCGTGAATTGGTGTGTGGATTGTCTAAAAGAGTATTAGACATAAGCAAATGTTTGCTGCAACGTTCATGAGTGCTTATGAATACGATTTGAGCATTGGATTAAACCCACGCTCACTTGGATCACTATCTCGAGTGATTAGTGAGACGATAACATCTTATATTCTTGAAACCGAGATGTGTGAGTTGTATGAAGCTAATCGGTTGCACATTGATAATATGTAAACGCACCAGTAACTTGGTGTTATAAAACATATTGTTGTGTGTGATTCGGTGAGTGAGTGCAAGCGAGCATTGTATCAAAGTTTATCCGTTCCTTTTATCAAAAGTAGGATAAAAGCGATATCTTTGGGCCCCTCGATGGTTTAGTGATGACATACGTAAATGCTCGGCCGGGCTAGGACTAATTTGATTTGTTCAGTTAGTCTGTCGTCATAAATCAGAAATCGAGAAGTAGTACAAAGAGAATGATTAGAAATCATATCTCATACGATATCTAGAATGGAGGAATATATGATCCCTTATCTAAGGACACGCGTATCTGATATGATCAGAGTTGACAGCGGCTTTGGAAAGCTACGATTACAGATCAGGATCTGAAGTCATACGCAGAATAGTTGTTAGACTTATCCAAGTGGAAGACTGTTGGATTAGTGTCTAAGTCCATAACTATTTTGGTATGTACTTGACCCGATGGTGCATGGTCCTTTTGGGTTGCCTTCACCAAAGCAACTTGATAGGATGAATTATGGAGAGTAAGGATTAAATATGATTTATTTATATATTATGGGAATAATATATTAAAGGAGAAATCATATTGTTTGATTAATATTAGTCAATAATTAATTGGTAATTAGTTTTATGACTAAAAGAGATTAATTAAACTTAAGGGACTGGAATTGTAATTATAAGATAATTGCAATTTGGGCCATGGATTGCCTTGTATTAAGGGATGGACGAATTCTAATGGGAAACCCATAAGGAAATCGTCCATGGGCTTAATAAAAGGAGTCTATGGGTTGCTTAGGGCTTAAGCATCCAAATTAGGGTTTCCTTATTAGATAACCCTAATAGCCCAACTATATAAAGACCCCTTATGGCTCAAAAACGTGGCTAAGCTTCTTGTAAGGGTTTACACACGTTTTGGCAGCCTCCATCCTCTCTCCTCTTCATCCTCTTGCTTATGGTGTTTGTGAACCATTAGAGGAGTGACACTTGTGACTCTAAGCCTTCCAAAGTCAATTCAAGGAGATTTATGATTGTTATTGCTACATAACAATCAAGGTAATACTATAAACTTATTCTCATGTTAATATGATTATATGTATGCTAGAATTAGGGTTTATAGTCTTGGATTCAAAGCATGTACAATAGAGAAACCTAGATCCAAGCATTAGGGTTTGTATGAGCACATAGGATGTCTTATGACCAAAACCCATCAGAAAAATCATTTGTTAGAATTTTAGCAGGTTTGGGGATGATTAATGCGAATTCAATTTCATCAACACAAGACTAAAAGTTTTGTTCAGCAGATATGAGTCAATATTATTCAGAGGTTACTGTGCATTCAGAGGCTTCGCATCCACATCTTTTCGCATCTGAGCTCATAACAACTAAGGTGAGATTTACGAAAAAAAAAAATTCTTTTGAAAAATCAAAAATCCAAAAAGATTTTTTTTTTTTTTGTTTTTACTTTTGAAAAATCAAAAATCCAAAAAGATTTTATTTTTTGTTTTTACTTTTGAAAAATCAAAAATACAAAAAGATTTTATTTTGTTATGCTTTCAATTTTGCAAAATTAAAAATCCAAAAAGATTTTTTTTTTTTTTTTGTTCTTTAATTTTGAAAAATTCAAAAATCACAAAAATATTATTGTTTTCTTTGTTCTTTCAACTGTGTACTGAGAATTTAATGCAGGGCTAAAATGCGAAGAGGTCATACATTTTTGTTTCTATGGGAAGGTATTAAATTTTTTAAAAACTAGTTAGGATGTCCCTAGAAGCATGCTGTTGTATGTAGACCAAAAGCCTCAACACGACTCTATGTGTGAAAAGAAAGCCTTAATGAAATTATCACATGAAAATTTCTTCCCAAAAAGGTTTATATTCGCATAAGTCAAAACGAGCTACCTTACTCTTCTCAAATGAGTTAAGAGTTTTCTGTTTTGTCCATTATAACAGAGGTACACTTCGATTCTTATCCAATCTTTTTAAACCAAACAATTCTTACACTACAAAATTTTTTTGAAGAGATTTGTCCTTGAGGTCTTTGATCAAACCAATCAAAACCTAGACAAATCACAACTCTGTGTTTAGGATCTAACATCATGAGTCCGTGATGAAAGTGAAACCCAAAAATCATAAACCTTAAGGAATTGATGGGGAACTTTGTTCCAGATTTTTACGAAACCTTTGTTTCAGTATCAAAAATTTCGAAACTTCAAATCATATTCAATTCGCATGTGTGGTCTTGATCAAATATTCACAACCAAGAATGTTTGTTACCCAACAAGATCCAGAACAAATTTTCTTTTGAATATGATTTCAGTGTAAGTTTTATTCGCAAATCCTTATCATGATAAATAGTTTCACAAGCCAACTTGTCACTGACTACACTGGTCAAACAAGTAATTTCATTTACAATTTCTCACCTTATGTTAAGGCTGATATGTAATGAAATTTCAAACCAATCCAAAATGACTTTTAAAAGAAGCCCTTTGATAATTCTCTACAAGTATTCGATTGTAATTCACGGGAAACTACACAAGCTGTTGATTATCTCTCTTGATGATTAACGAAGCAACCTTTGCCTGGGGTTTTACTGCATTCATGTCAAATTGAATTTTTGACATCACAACATTACAAATTTTTTTTGTTTCTTATCTTATTTCGTTGGCACAATGCACACACGAAATCCTTGAGGTTCTGAGTAAAACCAACTCAGACTGATGATTTCGCAAGTCTGGCATATGACTTCACTTTAAATCCCAAAAGTGAACGAGCCTTGCTTCCATGCGAAGGGTTTTACCGGTTCGGATTCTATAATGGATACTTGACAAGCTGTATACTCAAAATGGTTGGTATTCTGTCCAGTTTTCGAGGAGATGTGACAGTTACTTTTTGGAACATGGTTATCTTTTGCAGTCATGATCCGAGTTTCAAGGTGCCACATCGGATAACATTAAATGTATCCCGCTTTAATTTCAAATCAATTTTGAGTAACCTATAAAAGGGGCATCAAGAACACTATGTACGGTTACGCAAATAAGAACTCTCACAAAACTTCAAAGATTAAACCTTGATCCAAACTTCAACTTTCTTTCTCAAAACCCTAACAATGGCAGCCACTAATTCCAACACTGATGAGGTTCTTTCTCAATCATTGATGAAGATTCAAAGCACCAATTACCAAGTTGATCCAAAAGTTTATGTTTATCCAGAAGAATTGAAGATGCTTATCGTTGCTCTGAAACGATCACCTTTATCAACCGCCATGTTCAGTTCATTCTCGGTTCCAATGGTGTGGCTATCTCGTGTAGCTTCAACGGCATCATACAATCACACGGCGGATGTGATTACTTTCAATTTAACCAACAACAAACGGGTTAAACTGTCCAAGAACTTGTTTGTGGAAATCTTGCAGATTCCAAACAACCTCCATTTGTCAAACCTGTCAACTTGCAGATTATTCATATGTTCAATGAGATGGGGCATCAACCGGAGTTGGAGAAAATAAGTGACTTCCGAAAGTCTGGATTGCCATGTATCTGGAATTTCCTATTTGGTATTTTTCTAAGGTGTCTTACAGGAAGATCAGTCGGACTGGATAGAGGAAGAGTGGAAGTATATGCTATGGTAATGGGCATATACTATGATATCAATGTTGATTATGCAACTCAGCTGTGGAAGGAATTTGTTAAAAGCCTGGAAAATAAAAATTCGGAGAAGGGGATTTCATGTGCAAGATACTGGAGCTTAATCCTGGAAAAAGTCTATGAGAAAGAAGCAATTCCAGTGATGACAGATGTTGAAGTTGCTGAATTTTCCTTTTATCAATTTCCAAAAACTGTACAAGATGATGAAGCAATTTTTCTCGTGTGGCTCGTATTCCAGATGCGATGCTTCGCAAAGTTTCTCCAACTCACAAAGTTTTGGTGAGATATTTGCGAAATATTGATACAGCTGATCAGACTGGAGTATTACCAGACGTTGCTACTCCATCAAAGAAAAAGAAGGTTAGCAAGAAAAATGCGAAGGGTTCATCCTCACCAACAGTACAAGATAAAGCTATTCCAACCGAAGAAACTTTATCAAAATCGAAGAAGGAACTCTTACCTTCTAAGTCTGGGGTACTGAAGCAAATTCGCAAAGCTGAAGTGAGTAGTAAAGGCGTTACTATTCGCAGTATTCTTGCACCGGTGTCTCCAGGCAAGAAAAGACAGCGAGCTGAAGATATTGCTAAAAATATGCAACGTACGCTGGTCAAAAGAAGAAAAACGGTGATTCGCAATGAATCATCTGATGAAGAAGTAGTTCCGGAAACTCCACCCGTCACATCTATGGTAAATGTTTCTTTACCAATAATTCACACTTAGCAAACCAAACCACTCGAAATAGTTCTTACCAAATTAGTTTCTGAGGAGGTACCTATTTCCGATACGATTGTTAACGTATCTGATACGGGGGCACCTATCATGATTGTTGCACCAACAATCCAAACATCTTTACCCATTTCATTACCTATTACAACTTTATCCACCACTTCATCCATATTTGAACATGCCCTTCAAAACCCATTCACAACACTTTTTCCATCTCAGTCACCCGAAAATCCTCAACCTTCGCAACAATTGTCTGATACTGAAGTCGAAGGAGGTGCCTTTGGAGGGATACTTGATGATATTCCTTTTGATTCAGACGAAGAAGATATTCCTGATCATATGCTGATGACAGGAAAACAGTTTAAAATTCTGAATCAGAAGTTAAAGACTACTATCCAAATGCAAGCTAATTTTGGTAGAATGTCTTCAGTATCAGCCATGGAGGTTGATATTATGATAAAAGGAGCTGAGAAACGGATCATGGAAAAGATTGATCAATCAGATAAAAATAATGAGCTCAGACTTAAATCACAAGGGAGCAATTTTACTTCTGTTGTTCAAGATCTCAAAGCTGCTACAAAAGAACGTCATATTCTTTTTGTACAAGATGTCAAGAAAGTTCGTGAGGATGTCAACTTCAAAATTCAGGAGTTGAAGTCTGAACTTGCGAAGGATCTTCAGGATGTTCATACGAAACAAGCAAATGTTCAAAAGCAAATTGTGGATATTTCTTCTCAACTTCAAAAGCTTAATGATATTCATGTTCTTGAAGCTCATAAAGCCGCAACAATGGAGAAGTTTGATCAGCTGATAAAGTTAGTCACTGAGCTTAAAACAGCAGTTTCGCATTCTTCATCATCTCAAATCATTACTCTTGAATTCTTGTCTTTAAAGATAAATACTTTAGAACAAGCTATTCAAAAAGCCCTTGCTCCACTTACGAATTTCACTTCTTTACTACCGAAGAGTGCTCTGCCTGTTTACACAGGGGTGCAAGGGGGAGAGAAAAGTCGAAGTAAAGAAGAGGAGACAAAAACAATTGGAAAAGTGATATCGACTCAGCTCGTAGCTACTCTTCCTATTCCTACGAAACTGATTTCTTCAACTACAATTACCACAAAAACAGTTTCCAAAGGTATTGTTATTAGAGAAAACGAAGGAGGTTCAAGCTCAAAATCTCAGAAAGATGTTGTAGGAAGAGGAAAAGGAATATTATACGAAAAGTCAAAGGAGGAGTTGAAAGCTGATGCAGAGGCTGAGATGGAGAAGATGAGACAAGTTCAAAGCATCATGAGACAAAGGGCAAGTGATCCTCCCTCCATGAACAAAGGAGATCTTGCGAAACTTTACTCTTATGAAACAATACAGTCGAAAGTTGTGGCTAGGGAGATGTATGAGTTCGAGAAGAAGCCGAAAAGAAGTTATGATATTGCGAACTCAGATCATTGTCAATTGGATTTCCCGATAAACGAAATGTTGTTCATCAATGCTCAATACAAGATCAGTGAGAAATTTGATAATTCTGATGATTATACTCATATGAAAATCAGATTTCATGCAGTCTTAGGGAAGAATCCAGATGAAGTTTGGTCTTTAATGAAGATCAAAAAGGTGCTGACAATAAAGAATGATGTTTTGTTTGAAGAGATGCTTCAAAATTTTCGGTATTTTGTTATCAGAGCAGACAATAAACAATATGACTTCACAGTAGTTGATTTTCCATTGATGAACTGCAATGATTTAATTCAAGTAGCTCTGATCCTGAAACATATGGAAGAAAAAAATCTTAAAGGCTCCGAGACAGATGTGTTCAAGGTTGGCTTCGCATATGTGAAGACATTCATCGATAACTATTTCGACTGCTTGGCTCTTACAGATGAAGAATTAGCGAATGTGCTGGGAAGAGAAGTAAAAGTTCCATGGGAGGATACTTTGACTCAATCTGCTTTGTCGAAGTATGTTGTTGGTGAAATATGCCTGAAACCATTTGGCATGGTGTTTTCGGGAAGGGATACAAAAGGAAAACCGAAGAAATTTTTGTTCAAAATCTCAGAAATTAAAAGATATAATTCTTCGCAATATACGCACTTCATTGTACGTATGAATAACTACAAGAAGAATAACGAAGGAGACAAGAAAGATCTGAAGAAGGTGATCTCCTGGTATGGAGAAGTGCGAAGGACAATTCACTCTGCAATTCAAAAGCTTTTGAGTTGAATTGCATCGACTGTTTACAAAGTGGGAGAATGTAGATGTAAATTGTAAAAAGTCGAAAATAGTGTATTGTGTTATTTCGCATTTTATGTTATTTTACTAAGTCATTTTGTATGCGAAGTGAAAATGTATAGACTTAGTATATTTTTTGTATGTTCCCTATAAATAGGGACTTAGGCTAGAAGTAGAGAGATACGAAAGCAAAACTCTCTTCTGCTTATTTTGTAATCAGTCTTAATCAATATAAGATCTGATTAATATTTACTCTTTTGTGTTCTTCATCTTTAATCGTTCAAATCTATCTTTTCTTTTCTAAATTCTCATAACAATTTTCATCATTAGGGCATCATCTTCAACCCCAATTCTCCCATTTTGAAACCGTAGCCTCCCTTTAAAGTTCTTGGCTCATTTTGGTGTCTTTGGTGCACTTTGAAGAAAAGTAATACGGTTTTGGTGCAAGTATCAAGCAAGAACTCTTCTCCCTCCTTGGAATCATTCTCTGGACCATTTGTGGTGTGTAGCACCTATTTCTTGGTTGTATGAGTTGGTTAGTTGTTGACTATGTTGTGATGTGATTTTTCTCACTATATTATGTAGGATGCTAGTTATCTTTATGATACTTTCATGGAAGACTAGAGTTTGGCCATGGGCATTTGCATGTAAGACCAGGATCTAGCCCCTCGCACTTGTACAAGTAAAGATCATGATTAGGCCCATGGTAAGGAGTGAGACTATGATTTGGCCCATAGCATCTTTTGGGGTTGAAATAAACCCATTTATGTTATGTATGATATGTGGTATTTTGGGGGAACTCATTAAGCTTTGATTTTACAGTTTTGTGTTTAAAATATTTCAGGTACTTTTGGTTCGAAATGGAAGAGCCTGGCTTGATCACACTGCATCCCCCAGAGATTTATTATGCACTATTTGTTTGATACACTCTAATGTTTTGAGAATATGTTATATAGTCTGATTTTCTTTTGAAAAAATGAACAAATGGTTTTGGTTGTTTAAAAATTGAAATTTTTACTTAATATTTTTTGGATGTTGCATAAAAAGCATTGGCAAATACTTTCCAAAATGTCATTGTTTCGTGATGTTTCTACTATGACAAATGTGATGTATACGTGGATCATATTGCATTATATGATACTAGAACATGAAGGAAACACGATATGTGCCTATGATGACAATGAAATCATCCTCGAGACACAACCACTAGAATATGGTGGTTAAGAATGGATACGGAGAATGATGATAGTCAACAATGCAGTAATCCATTCTAATCTTTGCCACCATTTGACCGATCATCTTTGGACGATTGACAATCTTGGTCTTAATATGCCACCAAAAGATGCATTGGAATGCTAGTTTTCGGATGAAGATTCGTTACTTTATCTATAATTTGTTCTTTTTTATGTATTAATTCGTTTTTCTAGGTATTAAGTTAAGTTTCAAGGTATTAAGTTTCGTTTTAATTTATTAAGTTGTATTTTAAGTTTCTAAGTATTATGCTATTTGTTTTACCCTAATGGATTGTATGCAGTCAAGTTTAATAGCTTGAGAACTCTTGGTCTAATGTCCGACTGCATGGTTCTCGTTTGATTTATTGCTTTTGGTTGGATCATTTATTCAAATGTCTATTTAATTCCAACTATGTATGGCTTTGGCATTCTATGGAAGACCAGGATTTAGCCCCTGGCAATAGTATGGAAGACCAGAATGTGGCTCTTAGAAATGTATTTTGGGTTGGGTCTATTTACTCCTTGGGTGAGGCCCATTATGTATGGTTGGGTAGGGCTTGTTATGTATGTTTGGGTGGGGCCTGTTATGTGAGTTGGGTTAGGCCCATGAAGTCTTGGGTTGGGCCTGTTACAATGTTATATGTATGTTGATAGGATTTTTGGTGGCTCGACGCTAGAGTAGGGGATTGTATGTGGATGCATTGTATGTATGATGGAATATGTGGTATACTGGGGAACTCATTAAACTTTATGCTTACAGTTGTGGATTAAACATTTTGTAGGTTGTTCGTGAGAAGAGCTCAACGGGACTATACACATGTGTCAAAGCTATACGTTTTTGCGGTTTTGTATATTTAACTCTCATAATATATGGTTTTCAATCAAAAAATTGTTACTCAATGGTTTTGAAACAAATGTTTTAATTGGTTAACCTAATTTATGAATGAAAAATCTCTTTGTAATTTTCGAGACGTTACATCGAGAATTATGGGACATATGTGCTAAGCATCACACTGTTATTGACATGGTCGGATTTAAGCAGGGCCAAACAAGGCACGTTGACAGGGCCCAATTCTTTTAGGGGCCTTTTTTTATTTGATAAGATTATCGATCTTTGTTCTCATTTTTTACGTTTTTTAAAAAAAAGTTCTTTCTTCAATTTTAATGATCCTATTTTGTTAACAAAAATTCTATATGGTTACCGAAATTTTAGGAGGAGACGCTGCATAACAAAAAACTATTTTCTATAAAAATCATATTAATATTGTTAATCTTTCAAAATTACTAAACATAAAATAAAATAATATCACATATAGGGAAGAACATAAGAAAACTGAAAAGTGAAAAAACCTCAAAATCAAAATTTACAAAAAACTTTAGGTCACGAAGACATTCGTTGTCCTCAACTTTTGTATCTCGGTGCTAATCTTTGTCTCCGGTAGGCTCACTTAGGTAGGCCCATCTCCGCCTATTTCCACCGATCTTTGTTGTCTCCGGTTGCTTCGACGCGTGGTTCCATCCACCTTCACCCATCTTCGTCGATTCTCTATCGAACTCTGTCGATCATTGATCAATTGGAGGCCTACTTCTCCACTTTCTTCGGTGACTAGTCTCCTTTAACTCCAAGGTTATCGGGTTCGACTTCCTACTTTATCTTCTAGAATGACTAGTGAAGTTATTGTGTATGCAGAGATAACCAAATAAATATAGAGAAATAAGTCAATGTCTAATAGCATGCTCTAGAAACTATAAAATAAAATAGATGTAATGAGTGATACTTGGGTAGGTGATTTCAAACTTTTTGCTATAAAAGCAAGGTTTGATATGAATACCAACATGTAGGAACCATGTGTTCGTAGGGAGAAATTGGTGGAAAGTAATGAACATGTAATGAATAAATTCAAAGGAAAGTCATATGTTAGTTTCGTGTAGGGAGATACCAGTCGAAATAATGAACAATCAGTGGTTTACATGGATAAAGACCAAGGTGATAATTTTTACGATTCCCTCTTATGTATAATGACAAATGTCATGTTACTATTTCCGATACCATTTGTGTCGTTGATGGACATAACTATATGGTGCATTTTAAGGAAGTGAGTGGATGGACAAATTTATTGTCGCTGTTTTTTAAATAGGAGTTGGATGATAAAGATAGTGACATAAGTTGGTATGTTAGCTTTGATATTTCCTCTGTTGTTCATGGTACTTTTCAAAAATATGATGAAGTTAATGATTAAATTGTGGTTGTTGAAGAGATTAATACGCAACTAGATAATGTTGTGTTAAAGAATTTAGCAAAACGTTACGAAGATTCGTGTATGTATTATGAGAGAAATAATGATGTAAATGGTCAAGAATGGTTGAATTCGAACAAATTTTGCTACTGTTGCCAACAGCCCAATAACACATATGTCAAACCCCAACACTGCAATAAAACCTTTTTTTATTCTATTTTGCGCAAAGTTATGGCCGGAAAAAATGGCGTTAAAGATGAACAAGATAATTCCTCTACTTCCTCCACTTCTAAACGAAAAGGCTAGCTTTCATGATTGAAGAACTTATTGCTACAATACAATTTTGTAGAAATAGGTGTATTAATGGAGGGTTATGAATAAGACTTAGAAAGATATCATATTATCATTGATCCATTTAGAGATTATATATTTTTTTTTAACCGACAAATATATTAAAAAGTTACCACTAGCAAGTAACTAGAGTTAATAAAGAGTACAAGGACAGAAAATAGAAAATATTTACAAGCAATCAAGGGGAGAAGAAATCCAAGACTTCCAATCTAAACTCCTCTTTGATGATCTATGTTTTAACCAAACGAAAAACCATAGATTTTACTATATCAACAATAGCCGCCGGCGAGGTCTTGACTCCTTTGAATATCAATTCATTACGGGATCTCCAAATGCACCATAAAGTACCAAAAATGATACTACATAGCACCTTTTGCTTCTTACGATTTTTTACTTGCTTACACGCGAATGTCAAGATCTTCATCACGGACTCGAAACGTTGAACGTTAGGCGACAACAATTGAGAATCGTACTGATCACTTGTTCTGCCATCGGGCAGGAGACGAGTAAGTGATTCGAGCATTCTGTATTATTACCACATGCCTGACAGTTCAGTGAATAAATATGAACACCCCTTTTGATTAACTCTAGAGCACTCGGGATCTTTCCCAGCCTTGCATGCCACACGAAACACAACACCTTGAACCGAATCAATTTTGACCATAAGAACACATCATCACAAACAAAGTGGGGGCGTGCTCAATCTTTTTCAGCATTTCAGCCACCATAAATGATTTTTTATCTGCAAAATCGGACTCCCAGCAAGTATTTAATACGTTCCATTTGATGATCTGCGTAGATGTTATACTTAGTTTGCCCAATTCTTGAATGCTTTTTGAGATATTCCACCATACACCATTTAATGTTCTATTATATTCTTTTTGGACAATTTTTATTTAACTTGTGGAGCTCAATAATCACCTGGGCCCATAGTGAATTTTGGTCTATCTTTAGTCTTCAAATCCATTTTGCCATCAAAAATAAGTTCACGCTCTGATAAAGCCTAAATTTAGTCCACCAACATCTGTTGGGGCAATGATTTTATTCTCAAATGAATCTTATTTATATATATATATATATATATATATATATATATATATATATATATATATATATATATATATATATATATATATATATATAGAGAGAGAGAGAGAGTCAAGATCAAATAAGAAGGAAATTTTTGTTAGGAAGGTAAGAAGTTTTTTTCTACATATTTTTTTTGCGAACAAACAAAATGATTTATTAGATGATTCACAAGAAAAAATTCTCAAAAAAACATCTCGATGATTCATTTATATAATGATTTTGTTGTTATTCACTAAAATTATCATAAAAATGAGTTTTTTCTTAATTTAATTAAAAATGAATCATAAAAATGTTTTTTTGAGAATTTTTTCTTGTAAATCATCTTACAAATGAATCATCTAATGATTCATTTTTTTTTTGTTCTTCAAAAAAATATATGTAGAAAAAAACTTCTTACCTTCCTACCAAAAAAAAATTCTTACCGTGTATATATATATATATATATATATATATATATATATATATATATATATATATATATATATATATATATATATGACAAAATTACATCAATGGTCCTCATGATTGACAAAATCGACCAATTATGGTCCTTATGACGAATTCTTTACACAGATGGTCCTTGTGGTTTCAAAATCTTGCATACGGTCCTTTTGACTAACGGCGTTAACTTTTTCAGTTAAGTCCTATGTGATTGACATATTTGCCCTTCATGCATAAGGATGTTTTATGTAATATGTTTCTACCACATGGACAATTTATGTAATTTTCTCTATTATTTAATATTTGTTTATTTATTTTAATTATATATTTAAGTATTTAGATCTGTTTAAATTTATTGTTTAATATATATATATATATATATATATATATATATATATATATATATATATATATATATATTTGCTAACATTTTTTAACGTTTTGCTCAAATTATTTTTTCTAATCTTTTTGATATTTTCTTCAAGTAAATTTATTAATGTTTTTTATTTTGACGCTTTATTCGAATATTATTTATTTATTTATTTGACGTTTTGTTCAAATACATTTTTCAACATATAGTATGTTTATATTTGTTAAAGGATTTTACGGCTATTGTAATTATAATTCGTAACTTAATTCATTTTTAATTATGTTTTCATTTTTTTTCTTTTATCAGGTTATATAATTATTATTTTTTAATTCAAATATTTAACTATATAAGGTTGTATAATTATTATTTTTGTAAACTAATTTATTAACATTTTTTTATAAAAAAGTGTAAAATGTTTGTTAAACGTGAATATGATTAATATAGATTAGGTAGACATAGGCTACGCTGAGACCGTCTCACAATGTTGCCGAGAACGACCAGGTCATTTCACATTGAATTTAAATGTAATTATTTCGAGTTATTTTTTTTAGCAGTGTTGTAAAAAATCACAACTAGGTCCCGATTAATCTCTGATTAATCCCTAAGCGCTACCTGACCAATTAGAGGCTATTGGGTTGTGATTTTTTTACTACACTGCTAAAAAAAAAAAAAAAAAAAAAAAAAAAAAAAAAAAAAAAAAAAAACTCTAGATAATTACATTTAAATCCAATGTGAAATGACCTGGTCGTTGTCGACAACATTGTGAGGCGGTCTCAGCTTAGCCTATGTCTACCTAATCTATATTAATCATATTCACGTTTAACAAACATTTTACACTTTTTTATAAAAAAAATGTTAATAAATTAGTTTACAAAAATAATAATTATACAACCTTATATAGTTGAAAAATGTATTCGAACATAACGTCAAAAAAATAAATAAATAATATTCGAATAAAACGTCAAAATAAAAAACATTAATAAATTTACTTGAAGAAAATATCAAAAAGATTAGAAAAAATAATTTGAGCAAAACGTTAAAAAAAATGTTAGCATGAATATATATTAAACAATAAATTTAAACAAATCTAAATCCTTAAATATATAAATATATAGTTAATATAAATAAAAAAAATAATAAATAATAGAGAAAATTACATAAATGGTCTCTGTGGTAGAAACATATTACATAAAGCGTCCTTATGCATGAAGGGCAAAATATGTCATTTTACATAGAACTTAACTGAAAAAGCTAACGCCGTTAGTTAAAAGGACCGTCTTAGCAAGATTTTGAAACCACAGGGACCATCTATGTAAAGAATTCGTCATAAGAATCATAATTGGTCGATTTTGTCAACCATGAGAATCATTTATGTAATTTTGTCTATATATTAATTTCCAAAATATGGTTGTGAGAAGATTTCCTATTCATTGCACCTAAGCAAAAATAGAGTAAGTTTTCGTACTTCCAATTTCTTTTTCATTTTCCTTCCTTTACTTTCATTTGTTTTTATATTCTGTAGTCCTAACTAATTTTGATGTAACAATTTTTATCCTGTAATTTAAATTTTATATATATATATATATATATATATATATATATATATATATATATATATATATATATATATATATATATTCCTTCCCCTTAATTAATTTTTAGACAAAATTACATAAATGGTCCTCATGGTTGATAAAATCGATCAATTATGGTCCTTATGACGAATTCTTTACACAGATGGTCCCTGTGGTTTCAAAATCTTACAAAGACGATCCTTTTGACTAACGGCGTTAACTTTTTCAGTTAAGTTTTATGTGAAATGACATATTTGCCCTTCATGCATAAGGACGCTTTATGTAATATATTTCTACCATAAGGACCATTTATGTAATTTTCTCTATTATTTATTATTTTTTTTATTTATTTTAATTATATATTTAAGGATTTAGATTTGTTTAAATTTATTGTTTAATATATATATATATATATATATATATATATATATATATATATATATATATATATATATATATATATATATATATATATATACATACTAACATTTTTTAACGTTTTGCTCAAATTATTTTTTCTAATCTTTTTGATATTTTCTTCAAGTAAATTTATTAATGTTTTTTATTTTGACGTTTCATTCGAATATTATTTATTTATTTATTTATTTATTTATTTATTTTTTTGACGTTATGTTCGAATACATTTTTCAACTATATAACGTTGTATAATTATTATTTTTGTAAACTAATTTATTAACATTTTTTTATAAAAAAGTGTAAAATGTATGTTAAACGTGAATATGATTAATATAGATTAGGTAGACATAGGCTAAGCTGAGACCGCCTCACAACGTTGCCGAGAACAACCAGGTCATTTCACATTAGATTTAAATGTAATTATCTCGAGTTATTTTATTTATTTATTTATTTATTTTTTTGTTTTTAGCAGTGTTGTAAAAAATCACAACGCAAGGGTCTCTAGTCGGTCAGGTAGCGTTTAGGGATTAATCTGAGTTTAAACGGGCCTAATTGTAATTTTTTACAACACTACTAAAAACAAAAAAATAAAATAACTCGAAATAATTACATTTAAATCCAATGTGAAATGACTCGGTCGTTCTCGGCAACGTTATGAGGCGGTCTCAACGTAGCGTATGTCTACCTAATCTATATTAATCATATTAACGTTTAACAAACATTTTACACTTTTTTATAAAAAATGTTAATAAATTAGTTTACAAAAATAATAATTATGCAACCTTATATAGTTAAATATTTGAATTAAAAAGTAATAATTATATAACCTGATAAAAGAAAAAAAATGAAAACATAATTGAAAGTGAATTAAGTTACGATTATAATTACAATAGCCGTGAAATCCTTTAACAAATATAAACATACTATATGTTGAAAAATGTATTCGAACATAAAGTCAAATAAATAAATAAATAAATAATATTCGAATAAAACGTCAAAATAAAAAACATTAATAAATTTAGTTGAAGAAAATATCAAAAAGATTAGAAAAAATAATTTGAGCAAAGAGTTAAAAAATATTATATATATATATATATATATATATATATATATATATATATATATATATATTAAACAATAAATTTAAAAAAATCTAAATACTTAAATATATAATTAAAAAAGATAAAAAAAATAAAAATAAATAATAGAGAAAATTACATAAATGGTCCCTATGGTAGAAACATATTACATAAAGCATCCTTATGCATGAAGGGCAAATAAGTCATTTCACATAGGACTTAACTGAAAAAGTTAACGCCGTTAGTCAAAAGGACCGTCTTTGCAAGATTTTGAAACCACAAGGACCATCTGTATAAAGAATTCATCATAAGGACCATAATTGGTCGATTTTGTCAACCATGAGGACCATTTATGTAATTTTGTCTAATTTTTATTTAACAATTTTTAACCCTTATAATTTTAAAGTTAAATTATGAGTATTTTTAATATCCATATTTCATTTTGATCTTTTTTTGCTCTACTTCATATGATTTAATCGTCCTTATGATATATATATATATATATATATATATATATATATATATATATATATATATATATATATATATATATATATATATATATATATATATATATATATGGTGTCAAACTGCATTGTTTAACATATCGAAACTTCCGCAGCAATGTGTGGACGACCCAAACCCTAGTATATCTATTAATTACCAAAATTGGTTTGTGAGGAGGTTTACTATTCATTTCAACTTTTCATTTGTGGAACTTTTCATTTGTGGCCGTCCGATTTCCTTTGCTTCTCAATTCTTTCTTGTTTCTTCTTCTTAACCAACAATTGTACTGACTTCATTTGCTTTTCCTAAAATCAGACCAAAACCAACTAAATCCATATCAAATTACAACTCTTAAAAAATATAATATATGTTATAAAATAAACATTTTCCTAAAAGTAGCAAATTTGCTTCTGGTAATAAAAGATTCTTACATTTACATTTTTTACCCTAAAATAATTTTGATTAAACACATTTTATCCTTCGTAATTTTAAACTTAAATTATTGGTAATTTTAAGTTACGTTTTGGTTCCTTACATAATTGTTTTTATAGTTTTCAGTTCTATTGATATTATTTTTTTATTTAAATGTTAGTTAATACATTTAAAATACATTTTTGAAGCTTTATTTTGCATGCCTCATCCATACATAATTGTTTGCTTCTAAACCTTATTTTACACTTTTACGATTCACTTTGAAAAGAACTTCTTTGCCAAAATGCGCGAAAATTTCTCCCAAAAACCTTATCAATGTTGAATTGCGTTTTTCAACATACTAGGTTTCCGCAGCATCGGACGGCCGGTCCAAACCTAGTTTCTATTAATATTCAATTTGGATTTGGGAGCATGGACATGCATAATTGGATAAAAGATTTATGTAACTGGCACATGATTAATTTCTTAGGTATCCAATAAACAAAGATGTCGAGATTGTAGTTGTCAATTATACCCCGACCATTTGGAGTCATTTGTTTTTCGATTTTAGTATTAGTTCCATACGCCAATAAAGGTGGGGAGGGTATTTATGTGTGGGATCCCTCAAAAATTCGTTAAAATAGGGTCATGTGTAATGAATTTTTCGTCACATCATATGGAACATGGGCTTTAATAGTATTCAAATGATTATTATTATCGCGTATGAGCCTCAAGAGTTGGTGAAAACAAGGCAAGTTGGAATACTTTCATTTTTTTTGGAAGCAGAAAACATATATTAAAAAAAAAACACATCGATTAGCAAGCGACTAAACTGTGTGAAGGTAAAACGAGTACAATTACAAGGAAAAGATAGAAATAGGGGAACAATTCCAAACCATTACAGTTACAGTTACAGTTACCTATAGATAGGCTTAATAAAATAGCAAGTTTGATATATTCTTGCTTTCAGAAGGTCTTTTTGGTCACTTCCCAAGTCTCATGACTATAATGTTAGACTATAAATTCTCATATCATCACCCTATTTTGGTCACCGATTATGGTTTACTCCCTTTTAGATCTTTTCATTTGTGGTTTCAAATGGAAGGATTTGAGGATATTGTTAAAGATACTTGGGCTCATCGTTAAAAGGTTGAGGAACATCAGTTGGATTTTTTTAAAAAGAAGCTTTAATTGCTCAAAAGTAGTATTAAGAAATGATTGATTTTATATGGAAAGATATTCGAAGTTTTACTAAGGTTGATCTTCAAATAGAAATTAATAATATGAATACACGTTTGGATGGTGGAATAGCAACCACGACTGATTTGGAAGATTATCTTATGTAATGAAAAATCCCTTGATCCCCATTTTTACCGATGATTTTACTTTTGATTTTATCAAATGCTTTTGGGATGTCGTTGAACATGATGTGGTTGATTTACTAATGCATTTCCAAGAATCTGTTTTTATCCCGAAATGATGCAATTCCTCATTTCGAAGTTTTATGATCCCAAATTTAGTAAAGATCATAAACCAATTAGTCTAATTGGTTGCTAATACAAAACTATTGGTAAGTTTTTAGAAGTACATAACAATCCGTTTTTATTAAGGCTATATTTGGCACGCCACAGCTAGCATATTTTTTGAACTTTTTTATGTTATTGTGTTTGATAAGTCAAAAAGTTATAAGCTAGCTTTCTAAAAAGATACTTAGGCTGTGTTTGGCGCGTCACAGCTAGCTGATAAGCTAGCTTATTTTTTAAGCTTTTTTATGTTATCGTGTTTGGTAAGCCAAAAAGTACGTTATAAGCTAGCTTATAAGCTAATGTTTTGAAAAACTACTTAGACTAGCTTTTTAAAAGCTTTTTTAAAAATTTCCAAATACACCATTTGATTAATTTACTCTCAGATATCCTTTTATGTAATTTTATATATTTCAGTTAGTTTTACCAAACGTTATTTTTTATCAACTAGCTTTTCAGCTATCAGCTAGCTTTTTATTTAACAGTTAGTTTTTCAGCTATCAGCCAGCTTTTTAACTAACAGCTAGCTTTTAAGCTAGTACATCAAACATAGCCTTAGACTAGCTTTTTGAAAGCTTTTTTAAAATTTTCTAAAAATACCCCCTAACTAATTATAGAAGCACATTCATTTAAAATGTCATTTTATATATTTCAGCTAGTTTTTCAAACAGTTTTACCAAACATCATTTTTATTAGCTAGTTTTAGCTATTAGTTAGTTTTTTATTTAACAGTTAGCTTTTCAGCTAATACACGAAACATAGCCTAAAGATCTCCGTTGACAAGTTCAAGGCTAAACTTTTTAATTGGAAAGTTAGAAAAAACTTCTATGATCAGTTTTAGGGAGTATTGCTATATATATTATATTTCCATTTTTAAGGCTCCAAAAATGGTCATTTTATCTAATCAATGCGACATATAAGCATTAAATCTTTGATGGTATGAGTAGTTACACGGATATTGACAAAAGTGATCAAGTAATTGTGAATATGAAATGTGAAAAGTACATTGCATGTGCCTTTGTATGAAAATTGTCCCTACCATTTTCATGAAGTAAATTATAACGGTGCCCCATTGAATGACATTACTTGTTTGGAAAAACAATGCAACATCATGATCTCAATTGGATAAGTATAGTATAGTAGATCTACAAATCATATACAAAAACCATGAAAGAAAATCAACACTTAGACAAATAAATAAAAAAAAATAAGTTTTATTACAAATTACCAAAAATTTTGGAACTAATTTCATTGCTAGTTTGCTACATGCATAAAAATGACCAACGCAAATATTCCTTCAAACATTATTATGTTTTCATTTCACTCGCCTTTTTTATTTGTAAGGCAGCTCTTACAACATTTCCTCTTGTAATAATCCCCACCTTCATATGTACAAACAATGGCTTTCAGAATGGGTATTAAATGACCGTTTTACCCTTACATCCCAAAACTCAAATTTCACAATATTCATCGATTTCAACTATAACACGTAACATTTTACGAATTTGCCCTTAATTAGTTTTCCTTTTTATTAACCCAAGTATGCCGACATTTTATTTAATAATTTTTAAAGGGAAACTGTCAGAAAAGTCCCAATATTTTCGAAAAAGTTACACATTAGTCCCATTTTTTTTAACATAAAAGTCCCGATTATTTGTAAAAACACGATAATCTGTCATTTCCTGTTAAAAGAAAAAAAATTTAAAAAGAGTTTGTTGTTAATTGAGCCAAAATGAAATAATCGGGACTTTTATGTTTAAAAAAAAAAAACTTGGGGCAAAAGTGCAACTTTTTCGAAAATATTGGAACCTTTTCTGACGATTTCCCTTTTTTGACGGTACTAAAAAAGGTTCTTACCAGCTTTCCCTCCCCATCTACAACGGGAAGGCGGCGATATTTGGTTTCAAGTAACAATCTGACATCATGAAAAAAAAATTATAAGATTTTTTTTTTTTGGTTATAAAATGATAATAAAAATAAATTTGTGAAAAATAAGGTTGAACAAACCTGGCAGCATCTTCAAGATTAGTATTTTCACGAACTACTAATGGCGCAGGAGTCATTAAATCACCAACCAACTTCCCATCAGTTTTGCTTAGCAAATTTTGTACTTCATTAAATGTCTGTAATTTTTTAATATATGAAATTATAATACGAAACTAATCCAATAAAAAGAATAGATTGAGAGTTTGATAGTTATGGTGTGTCTAGTATGATGGAATGGAATCGTGAAAGGAATGGAATGAGCAAGGAAATGGAATGGATCATTACGTTCCAGTGTCATGTTGGAAGGGAAGAAAGGAAGGGAGTCATTCAAACATGTTTGTTTTGTATAAATATGAAACTAAACTTGATAAATAAAGAAAAAGATATTACTTTATGTAAATTAAATAAAGATATATTGCTATATAATTTGCATGGGTTTTATGCAGAAAATTCCCATTATTTTGGGAAAAATTTTGATAAGGTCCTATTTTTTTTTTTTTTTTTTTGAACAAAAAGGTCCTGATTATTTAATTTTACACGATAATCTGTCATTTACTGTTAAAATAAAAATAAAGACTTTTTCATTAATTTGGGCAAAATATTATATAATCAGGACTTTTCTTTCAAAAAAAAACATTAGGATTTTATCAGAAATTTTCCCAAAATAATGAGACTTTTTCTGCATAATACCTAATTTGCATATAAACATATTTCATTTTGTTTAAAGGGTTAGTCTCATAAAAGGCCTTATATTTTATGTTTTTTTCCTGATTAAACATCATCTTTATTTTTTTCATGAAAAATACCTTATGTTTTTGTCTTTTTTTCCGAAAAACACTCAACTGTCTTTTTTTTTCCAAAAAAACAAACCCTCAACCTTCTAAATGTTTCCAAATAAATCCTCAACTTTTTTAGTTTTTCCTGATAAAACCCTCACATTTTACAACTTTTTTAGACAAAAATGACTAAAAGGGCCAAATCGGAAAAAATGAAAAAAAAATCCAAGATCTTTCTCATGAAAAAAATTAAGTTGAGGTTTAATCCAGAAAAAACACAAAATGTAAGGTCTTTTATATATGTAAATAATTAGCTAAAAACATATCTATGATCTAAACATATTTACAAAAATAAAAAGAAACAAACACCATGATCTCTTTAAATATTTTTTAAAAATAAATAAAAAATTAAATAAACTTCCGGGATAATTACCTTCCAGGTGCTATCAACTTCCGGGAACATGCCCGTATCAGGTCGGGCAGGGCCTAATAAAAATATTAGAATATTAGAAAATATAAAAAGTGGGACCCACAAATAAAATTTAAATCTTTTTGATATTTTAAGTTATGCTTATTACCTGATACAGAGTCCAGTGCTAATAAGTCATAATCTGAAACCAATCCAACCTGTAACAAGAATCACGCTCTAAATACGTTATAAAGAATATCAATTCAATCGAATAAAGAGGAAAAAAAAAACGTTACCAATTTCCAGTTATCATCAATTACAGGAAATCCGGTGATTCTGTGTTCTACAAGAGCTTCTAAAGCTGTTGGATGAAATCAATTAGAAAAATGGGGGAAGAAAGTAAAGAGATTGACGAATTTGTTTGTTGCAAATTGCAAATTGAAATGAAGCAATGAAGCAATACCTTCGTCTACTGTTGTTGTGGGCTTAACGACATGTAACTCCTCTTTTGTAGTCATGAAATCGCCCACAATTAAGACTCCATTTCTTGGCTAGAAACAAGAACCAAACTTGTCAAAGATCCTGAAGGAAAGAAATTGAGAGTTTGAAAGGGTTTAGTGTAAGGGACAGATTGGTGACGAATTCTATGATTTTTAGTTCGTTTCAAGATTTATGTAATTAAAGTCTGTTGCTTAGTTCCTTTATCGATGGCTGCTTTTAAGTTGTTTATGTTGTTGATATACTATTTGAATTTTGAAGAGCGATATGCGAGTAGATATAAAAGCGTGCTACTTTATGTCCCCATTATGCCTACAAAGTGTTTGATGAAATTCCTCTTACAAAATTTACTTTGAATCTTCTTATCCAGTCCCAAACTTGAAACTAACTAACGAATTACACCTAAATAAGTACACGGAGGAGCTGAACGACCGATAGTAAATGAACAACCAAGCTCAATTTTGTACAAGCGACTTAAAAATCAGACGAACATGATTATTGATTATATACATATGTAAAAACCCACAAACAAGTTACGGGAAACTTAGATTCATAGAAAATTTGAGAAAAAAAGTGTACCGGTACGGAATTACCGGTCAAGGTAGCTGCTCCGGCGACGGTGAAAGTGGGTCTGCGAGAAACTGGAAGGAGGCGAGAAGATGGGAGAGTATAGATAAATGATGGAGGGGGTGAGATTGGAGAAAGCGGATGATGGTGGAAGACGGTGGCGGAACGGAATTGAGAGAGAGATAATGGGTCTAGAAGCGGAGGGATAGAGGCCATGGTTGACGATGTCGATGCGTGGAGGAGGGTGATGGGGAAGAGATATCTAATGCGGCCTCTGGCGGAGAAATTCCAGACGCCGATGAAAAATATTGTGGATTCTTGGAAACTCTTATGGCTGTGGTTTTGTTTTTCTTTTAATATTTAGTTTAAAATTTTTCCAACAAAAATGTAATCTTTTAGAAGGTTTAGTTGTAGTTTTGGGCATGAAGTTAAATTGTTTTAGTATGTCAATGTTGCTAAAATCATTGTTTTGCCATTCATTTTATATGTATATATAAATTTATTATTTATTTGTTTATTTTTATTATTATCACTTATTATTTATAGCAAAAAGGTGTAAGATTTACTTAGGTTTGGAACTTGCTTTACTTATAAACAAAAAAGAAACAAATATGCAGCTAAAAGAAGAAAGAAGAGAACAATAGAAAATTACTTGATTGCTAAGCTTTTTCTAATTAATCGAGAAAACCCAAAACTCTTTTTAAACATCTAAACTTGTATATTATTTATACTAGACACAATTGAATCATACACAAAAACTAAAACAAGTTCATATCAAGTTTCCTAAAATATCTTATTTGAACTAGATATAAACAAATCTTATAATAAGGAAAGTTTCCTATTAACCGATTAATCCAACAACCACCCCCTTAATCGGTTTGGACATACGAGCCACGCTTTCAAAACAATGTCGACTCCTCTTCGATTAGACCCGTTTCTTCCTTTTCCCATTTAGGAGACTCGTTTTTATAGTGACTAAGCTCACCACATTTGTAACATCTAATGTGACTTTTATCGCGAACACGTTCATTACCATCTCGACTTCTCCCGGGCCCCTGATCTCTTCCCCCGCTCATGTGTGTAAAATGCACTAGTTTTAATCCTACTAACTTAGACACAAAATAAATACGCGAAAGGTAGTGTACCTATCGATTAGTAATATAGTTCAAGCAAGTATGGTATCAAACACAAGGAACGGTAAACAATTAATATAAATGCTAATATCATCTAAATAAAACAAGTAATAAAAGAAAGGGTTTTCTCTAGTTTTGGAAGACTAGAAACTTAAACAACTACTTAAACTCTTTAACAAATGACAATTAAAAACTAAGGAGAAACAAAAGAACAACTAGATTCAATAATGGAGGAGACTTCTGTTTAGGTTTGAATCATTTATTCTTATGGTTGATTTTATGGCAAGTGCAATGGATTAATTGGCTTTGGCTACCGATTAGTGTGATTAGGTTCACGTTCGCTATTACTAATTGTCACAACTAGAAATTTTTGGTGCCTTGTAACTACAACACTTATGTCAACTATGAATCAAAAACATGAAAGCATGCATGATGCTTACTCTATGACAACATAATTTCAATCAAACACTTCATACAAGCACTACAAATAGTCAACAAATAATTGGAAACCCTAGAAGTCCTTGTTTAAGTCCATTTTGGACTAGGACTTCCTTATTGGGCCCAATGGACCAATAAGCTTCCAATTCGAATATTATGGGCTCTAATTGGACCCACTTTCATTTATTTTAATATTTTAGGCCATATTGGGCCTAGAATGAAACAAAATATTTAAATGAACCTCATTGGGCCATAACTAACCTAATTAGCCCTAATGGGTCATAAAAATCATTACTTGATTTATTTTGGGCCAATAGTTATCTAAATTAGCTATGATTTGGACTTAGGCATTTAAGGGCCCAATTCCTTCCTTTTTCTCTCCAAATCTCGGCCCAAGCCCAAGAGAAAGGGAAGAGTTGACTTCTTGCATGCCACATCATTTTTGTATGGGGGATAACTAGGCATTACATTTCAAACATCCATGCACTTCTCATCTTTCCATGCAAGCTCACTCTCTCTTCTTCTCCCTCTCTCCCTCTCGGCCGAATCCAAACAAACACACACACACACACTTCACTCACAATTCTCTCAAGAAAACTCTCTCCACTCCTCTCCATATTTTTGAGATTAAGGAAGCTTTCAAGGAGATTTAACCCATAAACACATCATCTAAGGTAAGTTGATGCTAGATACATAATCTAGCTATTTCCTTTCATTCAAGAATCATCTATTAATTCATTCAAACTCATGATCTTGCACCTTAGAAGCATCCAAGTTCGAGATCCTCCAAGAAAGGTTGCTAGGATCGAATTCTTCTTCATCTTTTCCTTCCAAAACCGAAACCACACCCAAGGTGAGTTTCATACCCCTTCCTTTTTATTTTCTATGAGTTTTATGGGGGAGAATACAAGTAAATGTGTAGATCTATGTGTAAATGTATGTTATGGGTGATTTGATGCATGTATGTGTGTGATATCATGTGTTTTGTGATGAATATGTTATCAAAAAGTGTGTAAAAACCGAGATCTAAGGAATGAGAAAGGAAATAAACATATCTTAAGTTATTAAACACTAATCAAGTCAACAAAAATAGTTTATGAGGTTAGGGTGAACATATCCTAACATAAAACACATTTTAGGGCTTAAAATGTCAAAAATACAAAACTTAGGGTACAAACCGACAAATTTATAGTTTCTGGAGGGTCAAAAGGTTCCAAACAGTTTCTATAATAATTTTTCTGAACAACATTTTTAAGGGACTTAAAGTGTAAATTTTGAACCTAATGGGCTAGATTTGGGCTTTTTGGTCCAATAAGCCTCAAATTGCGAGATTTCTAAGTTTGAGGGGCTAAAAATGCAATTTTCTATAAAACAGGGGATTTGAAGTGTATTAAAACTATTTCAAAGGTCAAAAATGCTTTTCAAATTCAAAAATGTAAAAAATTTCTATTTTGGGCCAAAACTGTAAAAGTTGCAAAACTGGGGGTTTTAACCGAGAAAACATCATTCTGGAAGGGCTAAAGCTGTTTACAAAATAAATTTGGGTTAAAAATGTCTTTTCAATAAGTTTATGATACAAAAGTGTCAAAATAATGTTTTAAGGACTAAAATGAAATTCTTTTATATAAAGGACTAAAAGTGCTATTTTTATAAAAGAAAGGTTGTGAAAAGGTAAAAATCTTACTTTTAAACTAATTAATTCACTAAGACAAAATACATGGTCCACGACTACCGACGAAACGGAAAAACAAATACACTCTCAACAACAAATATCGTTACAAAACGAATTGATTCGGTCTCGAATCAATAACAAAACAAAAATCAATAAACCAAAGTATTTCAATAAACACGCGATAACTATGATGAGTCAACATTCAAACATTGGGCTTGAAAGTTTCAAATCGTGTTTGTTGGGCCTTGCTAGCCCAATAACCTGATCTTTGGGCCCGAAGGGAACGCGCTTACATGTTAATGGGCCTCCTATGACCCAATTCCATGTAAAAGGACTTTCAATAGCTCTATTGGGCCCTAATGGTCCATTAGTACTACTAGTGAGGTCGAGAAGTCAAATGCGAGTTGGGCCAAGTGCCTTTCGCATTCCCGATAGCCTTGAATAACTTATGGAAATAAAGGGGGCTTCGTACCCTCCTTTCTCCTCGGTTGACCGGCTTATGAGAATTCAAGTAAACATATTCGTGGCGTTAATCAAGAGAAGTCAGGGTGGTTGGATTAAGTGAGTAGTACGGACGACGCCTTAAGGATCGTTCGTAACCTGTAGTTATAAACTAGTCATTTTCATTAATGCGTGATTGTAACAACTCACAAACCCTAATTAATCCAATGTCACCTGGGTAATCAAAAACATACGTCGTATCGGTATAACAATAAACAAGTCATGTAATTTGTGTATTGGGAAAACATCGGGTTTTCCCGGAAAGTTCAACATTTTCACCTATGTGATGTATACAAAGTTCAACAATTATACATGTTTTCAAAATCGACAAGCATATTTACGGATCTTCACACTTTTTATAAACAAATACTCTTTTCAGAAAATATCGGATTTTCTGGGTTTTTCAAACTTCACAAAAATCATTTTTCCATAACATTACTTATGAACTCACCAACATTTCATATGTTGACGTTTTTCCAAAATAACTTGTATTCTCAGGTAACAGGTAAGCCGAAGAATAAGTATCAGGAAATGTCATGGTGTTTTGCTTAAATTATCTATTAGACAGTTTATGTAATGGAATTGTAATGTTTAAAACAATGTACTAATAAACAATATCAGTTGTAATATTCCAATGCATGGTGATGATTTTTGTTATGATTCATGTATATTCATTGTGATGGTATTCAATTTGAGTCACAAAAGCCCTCGGATGTTTCCGCCGTTCGGTTCGGGGGTGTGACACTAATCCTTAGAAAACAAATTAATTCAAGCAGTGATCAAGTGATTAAACTAACAGATTTTCTAGCTTATTGATTCGGGTTAAGTAAGACTTGTAATGAGTTAATCAAATATGCTAATTCAATTAACTCCTTATTGATGGTTTGTCACACAAGCTTACACATTAACGTATCTATTTTCTAGTTAACCCTAGTTTCACGTTCGCTATTCCTAGGCATATAACAATGTTTTCACATAAATCATATGAGATTAGCAACTAAGAGATGTTCATGCAACTTAATTACTGTTTAATTAACAAAAAATAGTTGTAATTAACACATAAGGCTCTTTAACAAGCTTAACAAAACAAAATCATCAGATTAAATTAATCCGATAATAAAATCAAACCATATTCATAAAATCATCTATCCTAAACAGAAGTTATGAGTTTTTAGCTCATATCTACAACGTATAACAAACTAAAAACATAATTTAATGATTGAAACATGGTTCATGCAAAAGATTAAGATAAAAGTAATGTGTTATTGCCTTTGATCTTCTTCCAAATTGATATCTAAGTTGAAATCTCGAAAACCACAGCTTCTAAGAACCCTTCTAGCCTCCAAAAATCATCCTAAACTTCCCCCATTCGTTAGGATTCGAATGAGAAGCATTTCTATATATAAATTCTGAAAAAAGGGGTGACTCGTCGAGTCCATTTGGAATCAACATTTTCTCAAAACACAAAAGTCGTCCGAAATTGTGTCTAGTTTTCAGAACATTTTGAATCTCGTCAATCGGCGTTACAGTTCATGAGATATGGCCAAAACACGGATGAGGGGTCAAGCTGTCCAACAACATCCTTCTTTCTTCAAAATCCAAGATCCAAGCTTCCAATTGCTAAATCTGCTTCCTTTTCCATTTGAGCATTTCATTGTTGCTGAAAAATGAAATTATAAACTAATTAAGCACATTTTGTTCATTAAATGAGATAAAATCAACATGAATCATTAAGATAATGCATGAATTTTATAACTAAATATGCCCATATCACCCGCCACGTCGAATTTCATCCCGATTTGAACGTCCACTGCCACAATGCTTACAAACATGTGATTTTTCCTCACTAGCCAACAATAACCCACCTTGAGTGTCCTCCACTTTCTCGGTTCCTCTTATATGATCCTCGTATGCCTTCAATCTACCAACCGCTTCATCAAATAACATTAAATCCAACTCGAAACATTGCTCTATTGAAGTCACAATTTGAAGAAACGACCTAGGCATCGAATCTAGTAACCTTTTTTTTTACCAAATCACCTTCTTCAAGCTCATATCCAAGACTCCATGCTTTTGAAGCTAAACTAGATAATTTTGTCACAAAATCATCGACCGTTTCACCCTCCTTCATGCGCAAACTTTGAAGCTCTCTCTTTAACGTTGCAAGTCGAGTCGTTCTCACCTGATCCGCTCCCAAATATCGTGTTTTCAGCCCATCCCACGCTTTCTTTGGTTCAATGTAACTCGCCATTTGCAACACCATGTCTTCAGGTATCGCTTGAAACAAAAAAGCAAGAGCTTGTTTGACTTCTTTTGATCTGATGCTTCACCTAACGCCTTTGGTTCAACCGTCTCCCATATGCCGTGTGCATCCATATTCGACTTGACTTTGACCGCCCACATCGGATAATTCGTTGGAGTCAAAACCAAAACTTGATACGTTATCGAACCTCCTTCTTTAACCAACGACATCCTTTTCTCCTTAACCCCGACTTCTTTAATCAAGCTTGTTCTGAGAGCACTATTCCACCAGACAATAAGACAAGGCCACGACTGATGGGTTTTGAGCATTCTAACACTTCCTAAGTGTACATGCAACCCTAATAAACCTTGGATCTATGTTTGTCTAAGATACATGCAAATAATTATTTTTCCAAGGTTCATATCCTAACTAGCATGGCATGGGGAACATGAATCAAATAAAGCTAGTAGAAATACTTACGTTGTAGTAGTAGTTGATTGCTTGGAGTTTTAGAGCCTAGAACCAATAGTGTGAATGCCTCAAATGGAAATCACAAATCACCACAAACTTGGAACTTTGAGAGAATAGTCACTACTATCTTGAAATCGGCCCTCACCTCAACAAGTGTCAACTAGTCTCATTTCAAGAACCAAAGCCTCCTTTATATAGTGTGGTGGATTAGGGTTACATCCATGTAAACCCTAATACCCATGTATCTTCATTTCCACGAGATCCATGGGTTAAAGCTCCATGGAGTATCCATGGACTTTTCCATGCAAGCCTAGCCCATTCCAAATAAGCATTAGCCCACACTATATAAATATAGAAGCCCATATTTAATTAGTAATATCTTTGATCTCTAAATTAATCCTAGATTAATTATAGATCAATACTAATTAAATAATATGATATTATATTAATATATTAGAACTTATAATATATTAATAAATCATAACTTGTACTATTCTCAAATATTATCCATAAATTGTTCGGGTGAAGTGCAACCCAAATGGACCATGTCGGGTCGGGTCAAGTACATACCAAATATAGTTATGGACTTAAAAACTATATCCAACAGTCTCCCACTTGGATAAGTCTAATAACTATAGTTGCAAGTATGACTTCAGGAACCGATCAGCAATCGTAGCGCTTTAAACTCTGTTGAACTAAAACGTGCCATTTTAGATAAGTGATCATATAATCCTCTACTCAAGATATCAGCCGGACAAATACATGGAACATGGTCTTACTTATTGTCCAGCATTTGTTTCTCGATTTCCGAGTTGTTTGACATAGAACTTAACTGAACACATCAATTTAGTTCTGACCGGGCCCGGTACATAGGTCAAAACACAATAATCGAGGGGCCCAGATATCAGCTTCTAATCCTAGAAGGAACAAATAAACTTCGACTCATATGTTTGTTCTACCACTCATTGAATTATACACAAAGGCACGTTTTATAACATCGAGTTACCAATGCATTTTCGTACAATCAATGCATAATCAACTCGTAAGTAACAAATCATATCTCTAGGTTTGAAGACTTATGTGATATTACCGTCTCACGATCACTCGAGATAAAATTCCATGAAGTGATTCCAGTGAGCGTGGGTTGATTCCAATGCTCAGAACTTATGAGCACTCACGATTGTTGTAGCCATGTCCAACACCTTAGACCTCTTCAACCAATCATGACAGTCTTGATTCATACCTACTTCCGACATATGATCGACTGTGGAGGTTTGAATAATATAATATACCAAACATAATTATTCTGGAAGTCAAAACATGCAAAAGAAATATAGTAAACGATTGACAAGAGGTAGCAACACTTTACTCATAAATAAAACACCTTTTATTCATCATCTAATGTCAATTACACTTTACAAATTTCATAATTTATCTAACTACTAAAACTTATATCATCCTTCAGCCCTATGCTCTGAGCATGTTGGAGATGCTTAACCCTACTCAGTCCCTTCGTGAGGGGATCTGCTGGGTTCTCATCCGATGATACCCTCTTTTCCACGAGGATTCCTACTTCTATTCGATGTCTGATGAAGTGATATTTTCAGTCAATGTGTCTGGATCTCCCATGATCTCTTGGTTCCTTGGCTAAGGCAACCGCACTATTGTTGTCACATAAAATTTCCATTGGCTCCTTTATAGTTGGTACAACTCCATGGTCTCCGATGAAGTTCTTTAGCCATATAGCCTCCTTTGCTGCCTCGCTTGCTGCTATATACTCTGATTCACAAGTGGAATCTACCACTGTCTCCTGCTTAGAACTCTTCCAAGTGATTTCTCCTCCGTTTAAGGTAAAGACCCAGCCCGACTGAGAGCGGAAATTATCCCTATCATTCTGGAAGCTAGCATCACTATACCCTACAACTCTCAAGTCATCACTCCCACCGAAGGTAAGTACCCAGTCCTTAGTCCTTCGCAGGTACTTGAGGATATTCTTTACCGTAGTCCAGTGTTCCTTGCCAGGGTTCCCCTGATACCTGCTAACCATGCTCAAAGCAAAGGCTACATCAGGTCGAGTACACGTCATAGCATACATGATCGATCCTACAACTGAAGGATAAGGTAGTCGACTCATTTCTGCTATCTCAGCCTCAGTACTAGGGATTTGTGTCTTACTCAATCCGGCGTTACTCTGAATGGGTAACTCACCTTTCTTGGAGTTATGCATGTTGAATCTTTTCAACACCTTGTCCACATAGGTACTTTGACTAAGTCCAATTAGTCTTTTACTCTTGTTTCTCAAAATCCTTATCCCTAGGATATAGGCAGCTTCACCAAGGTCCTTCATAGCGAAACACTTCCCAAGCCAGGACTTTACTTCCTGCAGGGTTGGGATGTCATTTCCTATGAGTAGTATGTCATCCACATACAATACCAAAAATTTAACTATACTCCCACTAGCCTTGACATAAACACAAGATTCATCTTCACTCCTAGAAAAGCGAAATTCCTTGACCTTTTCATCAAAGCAAAGATTACATCTGCTAGGTGCTTGCTTTAATCCATAAATAGATTTCTCAAGCTTACACACTCTATTAGGGTACTCGTTACTGACAAAACCTTCTGGCTGACTCATGTAAACATCTTCAGTCAACTTTCCATTAATAAAAACGGTTTTGACATCCATTTGCCATATTTCATAGTCATGAAATGCAGCTATGGCTAACATAACCATAATAGACTTAATCTTGGCTACTGGAGAAAAAGTCTCATCATAATCCACTCTAGGAGTTTGAGAGAAGCCCTTTGCAACCAGTCGAGCCTTATAAGTGTGTACATTACCATCCATGTCGGTCTTCTTCTTGAAGATCCATTTGCACCCTACAGTCTTACGACCTGGTACATTCTCAACCAAGTTCCAAACTTGATTGTCATACATGGATTTTATCTCGCTATCCATAGCCTCTTTCCATTTAGCAGCCTTAGGGCCTGCCATAGCTTCCTACTGGTGTCTCATCACTAATAAGTGTCTCACCTTCTGCAGTAATATGGAAACCATAATAATGCTCAGGTGCATTCCTAACTCTCATGGAACGCCTCAGAGGTACAGATTCGTCAATTGGCTTAACATGAGTTTCCTCCTCAAGTTGAGGGCTAGCGTTTAAAGTTCCTTCACCACTTGACTCTTGAATTTCTTCAAGATCAATTTGCCTCCCACTGTCTCCTTGGCTTATAACCTTTATCTCTCTCGAAAGACTCCTCTTCTTGGTACAAAGACCACATTATCACTAGGTCTGTAGAAGAGGTAACCAAAGGATCTTTGTGGGTAGCCAATGAAAATACACCTCTCGCTTCGGGGTTCTAGCTTATCATGAGTCTCGCGTCTCACAAAAGCCTCGCAACCCCAAATCTTGATGTGGTCTAGTCTAGGTACTTTACCAGTCCACATCTCCTAAGGAGTTTTGGCAACTTTCTTTGTAGGGACTAGATTAAGGATCTGGGTGGCAGTCTCTAAGGCATACCCCCAAAATGAGATTGGTAGCGAAGTTCGACTCATCATGGAACGAACCATGTCCAACAAGGTTCGATTACGCCTCTTAGCTACACCATTCAATTGTGGTGTCCTGGGAGGTGTCAATTGTGAGACAATCCCACATTCCCTAAGATAGTCGAGGAACTTTGAACTAAGATACTCACCACCTCGATCGGATCGAAGCATCTTAATGTTCCTGTCCAATTGATTCTCAACTTCCTGTTTAAATTCCTTAAACCTTCGAAAGTCTCTGACTTATGCTTGATTAAGTAGACATATCCATATCTACTCTAATCATCAGTAAAAGTCAAATAATAACGATTAGCATCCCTTGTGGCATGTTTGAATGGTCCACACACATCCGTGTGTACAAGGTCCAACAAACCTTCACCCCTCTCACACGAACCTGTGAAGGGTGACTTTGTCATTTTCCCAAATAAGCATGATTCGCAACTATCATCTGACTTTAGGTCAAACAACTCCAAGACTCCATCCTTTTGGAGTTGGCCTATGCGTTTCTTGCTTATATGTCCAAGACGACAATGCCATAGTGATGCTTTATCCAAGTTATTATTATTAATAGAATCGATACACAATACATTATTTCCTAAGTAATCAACCACAGATACTGTTTCATACACACCATCACAAGGTAATGCTTTAAAATAAAGAACATTATTAAAGAAAGCATCAATAGAACCAACTTCATTATTAAATGAAAAGGTAAACCCTTGTTTATACAACGCATGAAAGAAAATAATATTTCTTGCCATTTCTGGCGAATAACAACATTTATTCAAATCTAAATTTAACCCACTACTTAGCGACAAAGTATAAACTCCAATCTTGGTGACAGGTGTAACTTTCCTATTCCCCATGATTAAGTTTATCCTTCCTTGCTCCACATTCTCACTTCTTCTTAGTCCCTGCAAGTCACAACAAATATGAATACCACAATCGGTATCAAGGACCCAAGATTTAGAATGGGGTGAGTTATTAGAAATGATAGTGTAAATACCTGCATGGTTGGGTTTAACTTTCCCATCCTTCACATCTTGCTGCTACTTTGGGCAGTTCCGCTTCCAATGTGCCTTTTCATGGCAGTAGAAGCATTCAGCCTCTTTTGGGTCAGAAGAAGGAGTGATGAAACCTTTCTTGGTTCCGCTTGAAGAAGAGCCATCAAGGGTCCTAACCTTGGTACCCTTCGAAGAACTCTTTCTCTTCTTCCCTCGTCCTTTCCTGATTGCCAAGACAGGGGCGAAGTTGGTAGGAGTAGGAGTAACAATCGCCTTACCCTTAAGACCACTTTCCGCGGTCTTTAAGAGTCCTTGAAGTTTGCTTAGTGTGACCTCTTCCTTGTTCATGTGGTATGTCATGCGGAATTGATCATAACATGAAGGTAAGGAGTGCAAAATTATATCTATTGCTAGCTCCTCAAGGAATTTCACACTTAGCTTCAGCAAACGGTCCAAAAATCTTTGCATTTTCTGCATGTAGCCCGTGATGAGTTCACCATCCTTCATGCGAGTTGTTATCATGGAGGAGATGATTTCATACTTCTCTTGACGAGCACTTTGATGGTATCTTTCCATCAAGTCGTGGTGCATCTCATATAGGTAGAAATCTTCATAGGATTTTTGGAGATCAACGGTCATAGTGGCCATCATGATGCATGCCACTTTCGTGGCATCCCTTTCATGTGCACTAAACTCAGTGATCTCTTGAGGAGTTGAAATTGTCTCATCAATCTCCTTAAGCTCCTTATCGAGGACATATTCATTGTCCTCATAGCGAGTAATCATTCTGATGTTTCTGATCCATTCATTAAAGTTGGATCCCTCAAAAGTGACTTTCCCACACAAGTTCATAAGAGAAAAGGAGCCATTAGGATTAGAGCCAGAAGCAGCAGTGTTTGCAGACATCTGAGAAGAAGAAACGTTTAGTTTAGAAATAGGAATAGTCCATAATAAAACACCCAAATGTAGTATTAAGGCTAGGACCCAATCACAATATATTATACTTAGAATAGGTATGTCGTAATCTAAGTAATAACATATTTGAAAGGTAGGTGAATGACGATTCACCAATTTCCACCAAATTCGAAATATTAAAATATTTAATTTGGTTCTTAGAAACTCCTAAATTCTTTTAAGATTCAATGAACTTTTCAAAGGCATGTTTTAATCTCGAGTGTGCCCTCGAAGTTTTGTGACTGGGATACCGAGGATCACAAAACGAGGTGTGAAGTAACCATGAAAATTACTTGGTACCCTTAATAAATTACCCCTGAATCGATGTGCCGGTTAACCACACACGCTCCATCGATACTATGATAAATATTAAGTCACCCTTTACCTACCTTGTTAAGTCCAATTTAGTGTGCTGGTTAACCACACACGCTCCAATAACGACTTAGACAAAGTGTAAAGTGTAATTTCATGGATTAGCACATTATTCACATTTTTCCTAAAGTAACTAATATTGGGAATTTAATAAAACATTTAGTTACTGTATAATATTCATCATACTTTTAATGAGAATTTATAAGTCCTTGTCTTACCCGTTCAGCTAACGACCCTCCACTAGTCAAGCAAGCAGTGGGTGAGAGTGGACACCCATTAAGTTGCCATTTTATAGGCAACAACCTTATACCCACCTTATAGACTAGCTTCGTGAATGAGGCGTACTAGCGGTAAGACGACTTCGATCTTATACATATATATATATATATATATATATATATATATATATATATATTATTAACTTATAATATTATAAGTATAAGGGTTGAATTTTAACTTTTAAAATTCTAAAGGTTGGAACTAAAGTTTTAATATGACTTTACTTGTTCCAAAACTTGAGGGCAAGTTTTGTAAACTTTCAAAACTTTTCATTTCTTGTAACTTATGAGTTAAATAGAGTAATAAAATGAAGACTCTTCATTTTTCTAACTCTTGTGTTCTTTTAATGGTTTTTAATTCAAGTGTGACTCTTGGTTTTCCATAACTTGAGGACAAGTTATTGACTCCATTAAAACACATTATGATAAGGAATTAAACTACCACATAGGTTACAAATAATTCCTATGATCATCTAAACATCATAAGATCAAGAACATGAATATGAACACTTTCATGAATCAAAAATTACACATAAAACTTTGTAATTTTGATAACAAGTTGTTGTAAATGGATTAGCAAAGACATTACACCATCTAAAGCAATTTTTCAAGTACCAAAAAAGTTTAGGGTAATGTTTCTAGTCCATTTCCAGCAATTAAAGTCGAAAATCTGCACTCTGTCGCTCCTACTCGTCAAGTGCATAAACCTACTCGCCAAGTAGGTTGAAGATACACAAGAACTCGGCGAGTCCCCCCATGGACTCGGCGAGTGCATCTGGCAAACAGCAAGTTTTTCGACTTTTCCAACTATATTGCATCAAGTATCAAACAAGCAAGCCTAGGCTCTGATACCACTAATGGGTTTTGAGCATTTTAACACTTCCTAAGTGTACATGCAACCCTAATAAACCTTGGATCTATGTTTGTCTAAGATACATGCAAATAATTATTTTTCCAAGGTTCATATCCTAACTAGCATGGCATGGGGAACATGAATCAAATAAAGCTAGTAGAAATACTTACCTTGTAGTAGTAGTTGATTGTTTGGAGTTTTAGAGCCTAGCACCAATAGTGTGAATGCCTCAAATGGAAATCACAAATCACCACAAACTTGGAACTTTGAGAGAATAGTCACTACTATCTTGAAATCGGCCCTCACCTCAACAAGTGTCAACTAGTTTCATTTTAAGAACCAAAGCCTCCTTTATATAGTGTGGTGGATTAGGGTTACATCCATGTAAACCCTAATACCCATGTCTCTTCATTTCCATGAGATCCATGGGTTAAAGCTCCATGAAGTATCCATGGACTTTTCCATGCAAGCCTAGCCCATTCCAAATAAGCATTAACCCACACTATATAAATATAGAAGCCTATATCTAATTAGTAATATCTTTGATCTCTAAATTAATCCTAGATTAATTATAGATCAATACTAATTAAATAATATGATCTTATATTAATATATTAGAACTTATAATATATTAATAAATCATAACTTGTACTATTCTCAAATATTATCCATAAATTGTTCGGGTGAAGTGCAACCCAAATGGACCATGCCGGGTCGGGTCAATTACATACCAAATATAATTATGGACTTAGACACTATATCCAACAACGACCACCTTTACCGTCTTCCGTTGTAACACCTGCAGATTCGGGTTAGTCAATTTTGGAGACAATAAGCATCAAAAAAAACTTTTTTGATGTAATATTATTTAAAATAAATAATCTTGACCAAGTTATAGTATATGCTACAAGGGTTCCGTACATATAAAGAACACACTGAAATCAGAATTATAACAACGAAGTTATGACACATCGAAGTTTTACGGCCAAAATAAGCACGACATCGGGAATCGTAAAAAGTGAATTTATGATAAAATACTTTCTAGCCTTATCAATCTAAACGAAAGTCATAGTATATGTTAAACCAAGAGTGTGCATAATGTAACACCTCGTTCTTAAAATATCTATTGATGGGTTCCCGAGATCAAGAGTAAGGGCGTTTCGGTCTTTCATGAGCGATGGGTTATTATTTGGGAAGGTTTTGGATCGGGGTGTGCTGCTAGAAGCGAAGATCTTCTCACCACCTTTCCATGGATATAAAGTTCAACAGAATCAGATCTAGAATGAAGGAGTTAGGATGCTTTAAAGATATTGACATTTATGGCCCATATTGGGAAAAAGTGAAGAAAAAGACCATGCATGTAAGATGGGACACGCGTGGGTATGCCCAGCGTAAGCTAGGTTACTCCCAGCATAATGGGGCAAGTTGGATGCGGGTGTTCAAGGCGTATGCCTAGCGTACAAGGAGTATGCCCAGCGTACGCTCAGAGTCTCAAAACCCTAATTTTTGGGTTAAGCACTATAAAAGGAACATAATGGTTCTCACCCTAGCCTCCATAAACACTCTCTTACCCTCATAAACCCTAGAGAGCCATCCCACATCCATTGTTGGGTGTGTTTGACCTTGGAGAACCCATTTTGGTGGGTTAAAGCTTGGAAACAAGGAGAAGAAGGTTGGCAAGGAGGAAAATTTGAAGCTAGAGCTTGTAGATCTGGGTTAAGTGCTTCATTTCGGACCTATGCAAGGTAAAAGTCTTGAGCTTGATGATTAATCTCTTAGATCTCCTCTAGTTCAAGTTTATGGACCTTTTTGGTCCTATGTTTGGGTCTTGGCGGGTTAAGCTCGTTTCTAAGACCAGGGTTGCCTCCCTTAGAGTCATATGAGTCCCATAAGCAGTAAAGTTCCAACCTTTGGGGTTCTATTAAGCCCATGCATGAGATCTAGTCCTCTTCTTGGATGTAGAAGATCATTTTGGAAGTTTGAGTTGGTTTGAGCCATATTAAGTCACCAAGTCGGTGACTTTATGGTTTAAGTCGTGAAATAAGACCTGGATCTGAGTTTGTAGCCCTTGGAATGGAGTAGAAATCACTTAATGAGGAAATGACTTAACAGATCACTACGTTGAGCGTACGTGCAGGTACGCCCAGCGTACTCGTCATAGAGTTGGTATGCTAAGCGTACGTTGAAGTACGCCCTGCGTAATCTGTCTGTATGGATCATGAATTTTTGGGCCGCGGTTTGGGGCATGTTTGGGTGTTTGGGCCTTAATGGGCCATCAGAAATCATATTATATGGACCAATGAATATATTGTGGGCTTAGGATGAGGCCCATTATGGGATTGGGCCCAATGTAGCAAATTAGACCATTAGTGGGATTGAGAGATTACCTAGTGTTGGGCCTTTCATATTGATTATGGGCCTTAGTCTTGGACCAGATTGAGTTAAGGGTAATTGGTCAATTTACCCTTGGAATACAGTTTTGTAAATCTGAGATAGAATGAGAATTAGCCGACGGGGTCTAAATGAAAGTTGTAGTAATCATAAATACCAATGCGTAGATATAATGAACTTAGAAAACGGAGCTCGTACGCGGAAGATACGGACGAAACTTAGGGCCTACTCTACGATAAAACCCCTATAAATAAGAGAAGAACTCTTCATATTTTCTTCACACCATAAGCTTTTCTTTCCCTCTCTCAAACTTCTCTCTAGACTCCCTAAACCCCCCTAAAGCCTAGGAAACTTCCCTAGCGCTAGAAGAAAGCCCCGGAGCGCAAGAAGGCTCCAAGAAAGAGAGCTTTTCGGCTTAGAAGCCCTGCTCCAGTGGAGCCCGGTTTTGAATAAAACCCACTGTAAGTGAAATAAGCCTAACACACTTTAAATATAGCTTATATTTAAATATAATATCTTTATTATGAACTTAGAAATAAGATTTATCAATGATTCAAAGTCGTTATACTGATTGATCTACTTACGAGAATGATGTCTAGGTTGTGATTTAGTGGGGTGTTTAAAGTGAGATTTCCAAAAAGTATACTTCGTATACCAAACAGACCTTGCCTCCGATATAATCCTACATGGTTGTTCCTTACTTGATAGATCATGAAAGTAGACTTTGATTTAATGATGAATTCAGACTAATAATTAGTCTCAATAAAGATTAGACTAAAACTTAGCGATAATAATGCTAGGTTTCATCGAAGGAAAATAGATTCGTTAAAAGTGAAGCGCTGCCCGAGTTTGGAATCATCACTTTAACAAGTGAGTGCGTGGTTGCTTTCATCTTACACATAAATATGAAGTATTTTATATAAATTACGTGCTATGTGTGCATATAACCTATATACTTGCTATCTATGCTGGATGAACGATTTTATACATGCTTTAAATAATTTAAATTGTATATGTATTTTATATTTACGAATATGCTGGGTTAAACATGGGTAGATGAATGATGAGAGATGAAAGATGATATGAGTGAACATTGGCAGCTACAAACTTAGTGCTTAATAAATAACAACGACAGCTATGGACTTAGTGGCTATTGGATAAACGTTGGTAGTTATTGACTTAGTACCTGTTAGATAAATGTTGGTAGATATGGACTTAGTACCTGTTAGATAAACATTGATAGCTATGGACTTAGTACCTATTAGATAAACACTGGTAGCTATGGATTTAGTGCCTGATGAATTAACTTTAGCAACTATGGAATTAGTGCTTTACGAACGAGCATTGGAAGCTATGAACTTAGTGCCTATCGTATAAACCCTAGAACCAATGGACTTCGGATTAAAGGAATGTAGGATAAATGATTCTTAGGGTAAATCCTTAAGAGTAAAGAAGATAATGGGGATGGGTAATTGGGTTAATTGTTTGATGATTAAACATAATAATTATATTATTGTGGGTTGAAAACCCTATCTACTCACCAGGTTTATCAACCTGACCCACTTAGTTTACTTATATCATAGGTGTTGATATGAAGTCACATTACATTGAGAGATTAAGGAGATATAAATCACTAGTGATAATGAATATAAGTTATGTTTATGCTTATGTTTCTGTATTGATGATAACATCCCAAATGTTTTAAAACAAATAAAAATACATTTCTTCGGAAATGCTTTGATAACGTATTTATCTTGTTTTTCTAGGAACAAATTCCGCAACATTTTTATTAAAAGAATTGCTCTGATTTTTATAAAGCATAAAAAATTGGTCTTTTCTGGCCGTGAAAATGGGGATGTCACAGTTGGTATCAGAGCATTAGTTTAAGTGAACTAGGAATAAGGATGTATTACTATACTTAAACTTGGAATGCTAAGCAATGATCGTGAGGAGTGTGTCTAATTTATTTTAGGAAGTACACCTGAATAGACACGAACACTAGCTCGTTTAGGGAAAATGCCTAAATTGATTTTATGTGCTAAATGATTTGCGATGCTTTATGATGTTGTTGCTTGATCGGATCTATGGTCTGTTGCTGACCGGATCTGGAAACTTTATGTGTTCATATTTCTAAACGTTTAATTACGATATCAGAACTGGCATGTTATTTTTCAAAGTAATAAGGAAGACTATGCATCTAGACCTTCCTCTATCTATATTCTCGTCTCGATACACCAAATGACTGATTTGGTGTGCATAACATCATGGTGAAGACTCATAGTGAATTGAGTACATAGAGGAAACGAGAAGGCTTTCAATAGTGAATGATACATATCGGAAGATATCGTAAGAGTGATATATTGCCTTTAGAATGAGTCTAATAAATAATATGTCTAGTACTGGAGAAATACACGTTCGATTTGCAGAAAGAAAGATTTTTTTGTATAATCCATGAAGTTATCCCATCATCTTACATTTCCATCACCAATCGAGTTGAAGCAAAATTGATGATTGAAGATACACATGGAAGAAGTCCTAGTAGAGTCTAGGGAAAATTATATGATTGTTTGGACACATTTGAATGTGTTAAAATTGATTTTGTGATAATGACTTGGAGAACTGCAAGACATTACTTAGGACGAGTATGAATATGTGTGAATGGTAGTAGAGGCCTATACTACCAGAAGCACATGACTCGTACTGGGATCAAGGAAAGTCACAAGGTTACCAAGGAACTAGTAATTGATTTTGGTTTGTTCATGTCTATCGTTTCCATTGTTTCGGTAATGACGAAGAAGATGATTGTTAATCCAACTCTAGTGTTCATATAAAATCAATTCCAACTAAGATGAGTATGTTACATGGTTCAAAGAACCAATATCGATGTAGCATTCGACTTAAGGCAAAAGATTGAAGTGAAAGATAATCGAAGCGATCAAAGAAGTATCGCAACTATTGTTATGGTTAGAAGCTTGTACCTAGAAGTGCTACATGCTAGAATGTGATTATATCACACTAGAACATGAAGGAAGGTAAAATCTGTTTTGGAATTTGACTCTAAAAGACATGAGTCTAAGCGTTGCATCTTACGATGAGATATCATTAGAACATGTCCCATCGGTCTGTTACGGTAATCGAAGTAAATAATGTTTCCGAAGGAGCAAGAGTCTCCAATAAGAATCTAGATTTTGACTTGAAGGTCACGATTGAAAGTCCAATGTGAGACAGAGAGCAGGTACAAGATCGAGCACCGTCTGCAGTCCAGAAGTCCAAGAGTTAGATACTCATTCGAAGGAACATAGGAGTTACAGTTATTACCTAGGATCAAAAAATATGGAGTCATTATACAAGCCTTATTTTGTTTATGATTCCGGGACGTAATCATCCTAAGGGGAAGATAATTGTAACACCCGCATATTCGGGTTAGTCAATTTAGAGACAATAAGAGTCAAAAATAACTTTTTTTTATATAAGATTATTTATAATAAATAATATTGAGCAAGTTATAGTATATGTCACAAGGTTCCGTACGTATAAAGAATGTTGAAATCAGAGTTATAACAAAGAAGTTATGACCCATCAAAGTTTTACGGCAAACTGACACGACACAGGGAATCGTAAAAAGTGAATTTACAATAAAACACTTTCTAGCCTTAGCAATCTAAACGAAAGTCATAGTATATGCTAAACCGAGAGCATGCATAAAAAGAACGTCCAAACCTGACTTCATATGAGGAAGTCACGATTTTTCTAAGATTTAGCATAAGAGTGCACAGCTTGGAAATTCGAATTTTATATCGGTCAATTTTTAGGCAAAATAATCTAAACGAGAAATGAAGATATCGTTAATAGGAATTAAAAGATAAAAATACAGTCGAAAACAGAGCTCGTATGCGAAAGATATGGATGAAGCTTAGTCCCTACTCTTCGGGCGTGACGAATTCGATATAGTTTTGTAAATCCGAGATAGAATGAGAATTAGCCAACGGGTTCTAAATGAAAGTTATAGTACTCATAAATATCAATGCATGGATATAAATAACACCAAGAATAGAGCTCGTAGTGGATATCAATGCGTGCCCATCAGTCTGCGGATGGAACGTCGTGCTAAAATGCAGTCTCGTATGTAGTTCCTCGTGGAACTTCTGCCAAAAACGGGAAGTAAATCTGACATCTCGATCGGACACAATGGAAACTGGGACCCCATGGGGAGAGACAATCTCGCGGACGTACAGGTCTGCCAACAAACTCTCCCGTATGGCTAGGAAATGGGCACTCTTGGTCAATCGATCCACGATGACCCATATAACATCGAACCCCTTTGCCGTCTTCGGCAACTTCATGATGAAATCCATCGCGATCCGTTCCCATTTCCATATGGGAATCTCCAGAGGCTGTAGCTTATCGTGCGGCCTCTGATGTTTGGCCTTGACCATCCTACAGGTTGAGCACCTCTCAACAAACCAAGCGATATCTCGCTTCATACCAAGCCACCAATAACTCAAGCTCAAATCACGGTACATCTTGTTGGCTCCTGGGTGAATAGAAAACCGAGACTTATGAGCCTCCTACATCACGGTCTGCCAGACCCCTCCGAACATCGGAACCCAAACCCGACTGTAATGGGTCAACAATATGTGGCTATCCTAAACAAAACGAGCGCTTTCGCCCTTAATCCTTTTTGAATTCCAGTTCTCCGGCCTTATACCCTCAATCTGAGTATCCCTGACCAAACCCACTAGTGGGGAATCCACCGCTATCCTCATACACTTGGCTCGGGTAGAGGACCCAACCGACTTGCGGATCAAAGCATCTGCAACCACGTTCGCTTTACCAGGATGGTAAAAGATCTCACAATCATAGTCCTTGACCACATCCAGCTACCTACGATGCCTCATGTTCAGGTTCGACTTATCCATGATATGTATCAAAATCTTGTGATCCATGTATATAGTACAACGGACCCCGTACAGATAGTGCCTCCAAATCTTGAGAGCGAAGACCAACGCTCCCAACTCAAGATCATGTGTGGGGTATCTCGTCTCGTGCTTCAGCTGCCTCGATGCATAAGCTATCACTCGTCCCCTCTGCATGAGGACTGCCCCCAAACCTGTGATGGACGCATCACAAAACACTACAAAATCCTCAACTCCCTTGGGGAGTGTCAACACCGGCGCCTCGCATAAACATCACCGTAGGGTCTCAAATGCCCTTTTCTACTCAGGGCCCCACTGGAAATCTACCCCCTTCCTCGTTAGACGAGTGAGGGGTACGCTAATCTTGGAGAAATCACGAAAGAATCTACGATAATACCCTGCTAAAACCAAGAAACTGTGACATCCCCAATTTCACGGCCAGAAAAGACCGATTTGTTTATGCTTTGTTTTATAAATCAGAGTGATCGTTTAAAGAAAACGATTGCGGAATTTGTTCCCAAATTAAAATATGATAACCATTTATCAAAACATTTCTCAAAGAGAATGTATTTTCATTAAATAATAAAACCTCGGGATGTCATGTTCCGATACAGACCAAAAGCATAAACAATATAAAATAGACCTTACAACAGTTATTTATAACTACTGATCTATAATCCAAAACCTCTTGTCAATTCCACTAACTTATACTCTTGTGCCATTACCTGTAATGCAAAGAAAACTGAGTGGGTCAGGCTTGGGATCCTGGTGAGCATATAGGGTTTTCAACCCACAATAATACATTTATTATATTCAATGATCAAACAATCAACCCAAATACCCATCCCCATATCTAGTTTATTTTCTCAAGGGTTTAACCTAAGAATCCACTATCATTCATTCATTCATTCCTAAGGATTTACCTAAGGAATTGGCACGAAGTCCATTGCTGCCAAAGTTTATCTATCAGGTACTAAATCCATAGTTATCAGGCTCTAACTCCATAGTCACCAAGGCTCACTCAACAATAGGTGCTAACTCCATAGTCACCAAGGTTTACTTAACAATAGGCACTAACTCCATAGTCACCAAGGTTTACTTAACAATAGGCACTAACTCCATAGTCACCAAGGTTTAGTTAACAATAGGCGCTAACTCCATAGTCACCAAGGTTTACTTAATAGTAGGCGCTAACTCCATAGTCACCAAGGTTTACTTAACAGTAGGCGCTAACTCCATAGTCACCAGGGTTTACTCATACCATCTCTCATCACACACCAAATATTCCATCTACCCATGTTCTACCCAACTTATTTGTAGATATAATTTACATATATAGTTTAAATTATATACAAACTTGTATAAAACATTCATCCAACATCCATATCAAATAAACAAACAATATATAAACACATAACACGTAGTTCATAGCAAATACTTCATATCTATGTATAAGATGAAAGTGACTATACACTCACACATATAAACAACAATATATATACACATAGCACATATTTTACAAAATACTTCATATCTATGTGTAAGATGAAAGTGACTATACACTCACACATATAAACAACAATATATATCCACATAGCACGTATTTTATAAAATACTTCATATCTATCTGTAAGATGAAAGTGAATATACACTCACTTGATTAGATGATGCTCGGACAACACTACGACTCTTCAAGTAGAACGCTTCGGTGAAACCGGGATATCTTCACACACCGGGTTTCTCACGGACAGAGCTTCGGCTCGAAAACTCTTTTCTTTTCAGGATCTTCGGGCTTCAGGACTCGCTTCGGGTCTCGGGATGATACCGGGGCTTTGGGGGTACTTCTTTGCACGTAAATCGAGGTAATATGGGTGAGAGATGAGAGAATGAGCAACCAAACTCGGCTTGCCACATCGTGGGCTTGGTCGTCACTGCATGCGTCATCTCAAGTTGCATCTGGGGGACTTCTGGAGGTGTCAGAAGGCTTGCCACGTCGTGGTCTCTGATACAGCTTTGGGGTTCGCGCCCCGAACTTCAGAAATTCATAACTTTCGCATACGAACTCCATTTTCGATGTTCTTTATATCGAACCGAAGGTGAGATTATGATCTACAACTATCGTTTAGACTCTATTGGATAATTTTTAATTTATTATAATATATTATAAGTATATTACTTATATATTATCTTTAGTAGGCTCGGATAGGAAAACTCTGTTCGAAATTCATAACTCCTTCATCTGAACTCCGTTTTCGTCTGTCTTTTTATCGTTGGACTACTATCGAAGAAAATTTTGAATCTCGTTTAGATCACTAAGGATAGATATATATCTACCTTAAATTCACTATTTACGTCGCGCTGGGTCGCGCTGGGTCATGTCGGTTCTGTCGCGAAACTTCGACAGGTCATAACTTCTTCGTTAGAACTCGGATTTTGGCGTTCTTTATATGCACGGAAACCTTGTGAAATATACTACAACTTGGTTAAGATTAATAATTCTAAATAATCTTCCATAAAAAAATCATTTTTGATGCTTATCGTCTCTAAATTGACTAGCCCGGATCTACGGGCGTTACAGAAACTCCTGATGTATGAGGGAGTTTTCGAAGTCTCCCACTGCATAACTGCCTCCACCTTAGCCGAATCAACCAAAATCCCCTCCTGGTTAATGAGATGTCCGAGGAACTGGACCTCTCGCAACCAAAACTCACACTTCGAGAACTTGGCAAATAGTTGTTCTCGTCGCAGAACCTCCAGCAGCTCCCTGAGATGCTCCTCATGTTGCTCTCGGATCTTGGAATACACCAAGATATCATCTATAAACACAATAACAGAGCAATCGATCATCGGTATGTAGAGTCGGTTCATTAGATCCATGAACATTTTCGGCGCGTTGGTGAGCCCAAACAGCATCACCACGAACTCGTAATGACCATAACGAGTCCAAAACGCGGTCTTCTCCACATATTCCTCACTCACCCTTACCTGGTGATATCCTGATCTCAAGTCAATCTTGGAAAACCAAGATGCACCCTGCAGCTGATCGAAAAGATCGTCTATCCTCGGGAGCGGATGACGGTTCTTCACCGTTAATTTGTTCAACTCCTGTAGTCATTGCACATCCTGTGCAAACCGTCCTTCTTCCTGACGAAAAGGATCGGTACTCCCCAGGGTGAACTACTCGGACGAATAAACTGCTTACCCAGCAGCTACTGCAACTGAGATGATAACTCTTGCATCCCAGGTGGTGTCAATCGATACGATGCCTTGGCGATAGGGGCCGCACCTGGAACTAGGTCAATCCTGAACTCAACCTGCCTCTCCTGAGGCACTCCGGGTAACTCCTCCGAAAACACATCAACAAACTCCCTCACCAGCAGGACCTCAAAAACTGAGAGTTGCTCTCTAACCCGCGTATCTACCATATATGCCAAATAATCGGCACACTCGTGCTTAATATACTATCGAGCCCTGGCTTTTGAACGAAACCCTGATCCCAACCTGGTGCCCACACCATATACTACAATTTCTCCCCCACTTGAGGTTCGAACCATCTCCCGCTGTCCCTCACAGTTGATCATGGCGCCAAAACGGCTAAGCCAATATATCCCTACAATCACGCATACATCCCCCATGGGGATAGGTATCAAATCTATTGGGAAGGACACCCCGAAAATCTCTAACTCGCATCTCCGGTAGACCGAAGAAGCAGAAACCTCGTGCTCTTTGGCGATCAAAACTCGCAACGTACACTCAAGATCATCCATCGACACACTGAACCCTCTAGAGAAGGTCTGAGATACAAATGATCGACTCGCCCCCAAGTCAAATAATACCAAATCGGGCAAAGAGTTTACTAAAAATGTACCTAATTATAGGTATAATCAATAATCATAACACAAATACAATAACTGAGACAGAGAATAAAAACGTACCAGCAACCACATCCGGTGCTGACTTGGCCTCCTCGGGCGTGATCTGGAAGGCACGACCCTGAGCCTTCGGAGGCTACACCTGGATTGGCCTCCCATCTATAATCCTCATAGTAGCTGGCGTGGAACCCTGCGCTAACTCGGTGGCGAGCTGCGGACAGTTGGTCTTCACATGACCAACCTGATGAAACTGGTAACAAATCCTCATATCTGCTGGAGTGGCGGACTGAAGGCGGTCCCTGGCATAGTGCCCCTCCTTGCCACATTTGTGGCACCCACCTCCTGCTTGACAAACCCCCGAATGAGCCTTGCCACACTTTCCATAAGTGCAGCTCTGATGGCCCCCAAACCGTGTACCAGCGGTCTTAGACCGCTTAGGCGCCGGCTGAGACTGTGTCGGTGCCTGACGCTGCTCCTTCAACTGCAACTCTATCTCCAACTCATGCCACCTCGCAGCTTCCTGAAGGTGCAGGAGGGTATCACAACGCTGTGTAGCCACAAACTGTCGTATATCCATCTTGAGCATACTTAGATAACGAGTCATCTGAGACTGCTCTGATGCAAACTCCGGGAAAAACATAGCCCTCTCAGTGAACATCTGGGTGATCTCCATCACACACTCCTCATCCTGTCTTAATGTCAAAAACTCTTGAGCAAGCCGCTCCCGTTCCGCGCGCGAAACTTTGCGGGTGCGAAACATGTCCCGGAATTGCTCCCAAGTAATAGCAGCCTGCTGATCATTAGAATATGAACCTGTCGTTAATCTCCACCAGTCCTTTTCCCCGAGCCAAATCAGGTTCAGAGCACACCTGACCTAATCAGCAGGACATGAGCATGTGAAGAAACAGCCCTCCACGTCAGACAACCACCGCATAGCCCTGAGCGCATCCTGTGTACCATCAAATGTCGGGGGCTTCGTATTATCGAATTCCCGGTACTGGAAAGCCCTACCGGCTTCTCCTCCAACCAATGCCACAGTTACAGCCGAAGTACCTGCAGCGGCAACTGTCTTTGCTAGAGCTGCATATCGCTCATCAAAGTACTCCACCATCACGGTCTTAATCGACCCAAACATCTCTGGCAGCTGCGCTAGGAATGCAACAACAATCTCGTCGTGCATGATCTCCCGGATCCTGGCATCTAACTCCTCGGTCCCTATCTGAACCACGGGCTTAGGTTCTACCGGCACCTCCAACCCTCCATCTCCCGACCCCGATCCTGATCCGGATCCTGAAGCAACACGTCTCGTCACCATACTACCTTCCACACCTACCCATATTTGTCTCAAGTATCACCACAACGCCCTAACAATATCATCAACATAGGAAATGCGCTCAACCCTCACTTCTAGGGTAATACCAAATATCTCGTATCTAGTCTCACCACTTATCACGACTCACACATCCATGAAACTTCCATCATCCCCTGCAGCGCCAGTGCACGCTAGCTGCACATAACGCTGGACCCAATAGACTTTCGAATATCTAATCCGAACCGAAGGCCGAATCAACATTCTCAGGCTATAAGGTCTTTATTATGCACAACCGTGATGCATACACTAAACATCTACAGTTATGATGTCAATTTCACGTACAAGAAACCCTAGGCTAATAGGCATCATGTAGTCAGCAAAATCTTGTTGAATAAGGTGTCTAAGTCCATAACTATTTCTGGTAAATACTTGACCCGACCCGGCATGGTCCATTTGGGTTGCATGGCATCATGCAATTGAATAAACTAAATGAGAGAAATAACACTTATGGTTATTAATATATTATAAGTTCTAATATATTAATAATATTATTTAATTAGTTTTGGTCAAGAATTAATTTAGAATTAATTAAGTGATCAAAAGATAACTAATTAGATATATGGGTAGATTAAGTAAATCTTCCATATCTTATATAGTGGGCTAAGAGGCTCCATGGATTGTCAAGTTGGGTTCCACCTATAGGATGCTCCATGGAAGCTCCATGGAGTTAACCCATCGATCAAGAAATGAAGAGTCATGGAACATTAGGGTTTACCTAATGCAACACACTATATAAGCAATGTAACTCTCCCCAAAATCAGTTACACTAAGAAAGAAGAGGGCTTGGCCGATTTTGCATGTGTTAGAGTATTCTCTCAAGTTTATTCTTTGTGTTTGGTGTTGTGTGAAGCATTTGAGGCATCACACTTGAGGTGTTAGGCTCACAAGGTTTCAAGGAACACTTTCAACATCAAAGTATGTAGTTCTATCTTTTATACAAAGAAAATTGCACCCTATGTATGCTAGATAGGTTCATAACCTTGGAAAACAACTTTGCATGATTATTAGACAAACATAGATCCAAGGTTATTAGGGTTGCATGTACACTTAGGAAGTGTTAGAATGCTCAAACCCCATCAAATCTATCATACGATTCCAGAAGATCCCTAGCCTAGCACTAGCATGGTGTTCTAACATATCAGAATATCAAATAACTTTATGGTATTTTGGGGTTTACTTACAGGCTCCGGCTGATCGTACCCTCTGCATCCTCCATCCTTTATTTTGAAAACCATTTTAAAACTTACTTTCCGAAAATCTCCTTGGTTTGAGACTGGATTCACACGAGTGTTCCTCCAATTCACTCAAACCAAGGCTCTGATACCAACTTGTAACATCCATAAATTTTACGCTAAATTTATACTTTTCAATCATAAATAAAAACCAAATAGCATTTTTTACAAAATGTTTTCAAATCATTATTCATCAGAGTGTCCCAAAAATCATAACATAAGGATGAGGAGCGGTACGGTCACGCCTTCACCTTTCCATGATCTCCTGAAGTACCTGAAACAATAAACTGAAAATTGTAAGCCCGAGGGCTTAGTGAGCTACCCCCAAAATACAAACACCACACTGACAATACTATATCAGTAATAATCAATCAATCAACATGCATATTGGGCCATCGTCCTGACTAGACCGCCCTACAGGGCCTACAGTCTATCTGGATCTATCCCGAGCCTTCGGCAAGGCTGGTCCGCCACGTGGGCCTACAGTCTCCCCAGACCGCTCATAGGGTATGTTTGCCTACAACACAAAGCAGGTTCGCCTCAACCCAACCAACAAGCAAATACTATGTGCTCATAACTATCATATACTGGCATATATAAATATCAAGTATATTTATCACTGGTCATCAATCATAGAATTCTCTCGTAACTAGAGTACCGACCTAGCAGGTCACTAATATACCAATCCCTACGGATCATAAGAGCATAGCATATCGTATACCCTGATTCCGATCTAACAGATCATAACCACATATAGCATACCATAACAATAACAACTAAAGGGCCGACCTTGGTGCCGTAAACCCTATCGATATAGTGAGGATAACTCACCTCGCAGATGTCGACTCGGAAGGTAAGCTCCAACTCTCGGATCACTTGACACAGGATCCACCACCTATAGCACAATATGTTCGTAAGTATTTAACCTTATAAGGTACTCCATAACCCACTAGTCAAACCCTTATCACAGTCAAATCCCTCAGTCAAGGTCAACAGTCCATGTTGACCTCAACTAGCCGAGTACCCTCGGCTACTCACCGAGTTCCTTGAAGCACATTCCAACTCGCCGAGTCATTAGGGTGACTCATCAAGTTCCTTCGATTCTCGAACAAACTTTGAGGCCACCCGTCGAGTTCCCTCCTTGCAACTTGACGAATACACACGCATACATATCCAGGAGAAAACTCATCTAACTCGCCGAGTTGTTCTTCAACTCGTCGAGTCTATGGAAATCATCATCGGACTCGCCGAATTGTTCATCCAACTCATCGAGTCCATGGACATCTTCATGTGACTCGCCGAGTCAACCTTGAAACTCGCCGATTCCATTCAGTCCTTTTTCCATACAGACCTATTTTGAGCCATGCAACGGCTCCAACTCACAGATCCAAGCTTCTAGGGCATGCTTGTCACAGATCCAAGCTTCTAGGGCATGCTCCAAATGCCAAATCTAAGCTCTTAATGAGGCTTCATGCCCAAGAGGGACCTCAATCACAACCAAAACTGTAACTTTATGCTTCTAGAATTCGAAGAAGGTCCAGATCTGAAGTTACAACTTCAGATCTAGCCCATAGCTCATCATACCAACTTGATATTCTAAGAAAACCCTAAAACTCAACCAATATAGGAGATCTATAAGGAAAATGACGGTTTAGGTACCTTTAGAAGATGATATCTGAGATGAATGTTGATTTCCACACTCTAATTGCTTCAACCTCCTTCTCCTCCAAGTCTTCTCCTTCCAAAAATCCTCTTTTCAAGCTTCAACACATACACAAGGCACACACACACGAATAAGGGCTCTCATGGACTCTTTAGAACTGTAAAGAGGTCCAAGGGAGGCTAAGATCCCTTTAAATAGGGGTACAAACCCCGTGATTTAGGGTTTCATCTGCCATCTCCTACTCGCCGAGTCCTAAAATGGACTCATCGAGTAGGTCACTTAACACGCGATCCCACCTTGTTGCTACTCGACGAGTAGGGCAATCACTCATCGAGTAGAGCTTAACCCAATACATCTTATTTAAAACAATATATGAGAATCGGAGCGTTACATTTATTCATTAAACCATAACCATATAATACTTATAATCCTTGTTTTTTTCCCTTAAAACATGATCATAGAATATTAAAGATCACATGTTTTTTTTATGATTATTAATTTTTTTTACTTATAATTATGCGTATGAAATGAATAAATGTCCATAATATAATAACAATCATATACCTTTTTTTTTCTTTTATCATGACTATTATTAATTATTAAACACGCATAAAAGATTAAATCATGACATGCGTTCTCAAAAGTGACAATAAAATACTAATAATCACATGTTTTATATTTGATGTTTTTTACACACCTAATAATTTAATCAGTGACCATTAAATACATACAATCATTTTTGTTTCTTTTATAATAACTATATTTTACTTTTATACATATACCAAATTATAAAAAATAACAATAAATTACTTATAGTCACAAGTATTTTTTTTTAACATTATTTACCTTTTAGCCATATATAACAGGTTTAACTGTGACTATAACATATTTATATATTTTTTTTATCATGACAAATATTCATTTTTAGACAGACATAATACGTTAAACATGACCATAATATACTTATAGTTAGTTGTTTGGTTACTCTTAATCAGTATGTAATAAATGCTAAATGGACACACAAATAATTAATGTGACCATATATTACATTTTAGTTGTATTGCATTCAAATGTCAATGTAACCATATAAACATTTGCTTCATATGACCATATAATAATCTATCATCTCTTATAAAAACCATCATAAATTTTTTCTATATATCTAACAAACATGTGGCGGATGGTGACATTTGGCCGTATTGTTCCAGTGTGGCTAATAATTGTTACATTTGTTATATTTAAACGTGTTTAAAGGTTTCAACTATATTACTAATAATCATGAAATACAACTTAAAACATCACTAAAACAATAGTGAGATTTTAGCAATAACCTTCAGAGTTCAGACACAATTTTAATCAAAAGTGTGGTTGAGCTGTTTTGACAAAAGTATGACCATTCATTTTTGTACTAGTGTTATAAACATTTAAAAACAATTCAACATTACGATCAAATCTAAGTTGTTTCAGATTGTTTCTTTTGCTGCTTGATCATCATTCTCCATGGCTGAATTATTGCCTATGATCCACTATTTGCATAAAAGATAAATCCAAATCCTACATTGAGAATGCAGTTTTAATGGTCCTCTCTCTCAAAACATGAATGTTTTAATACGTTGTTTTATGAGTTGACGATCTTTTATAGGTACTTCATCAAACAGACATTATTAAACAAGACTTACCAACCTTTTTTAATATTTACCTATTTTTCGCATGTAAAAGTAATTAATCTATTAAAATTAAATAATGGAGGAAAAAAAACTAAAAGCAAATAATCACGAGTTAGAGGTTTTGCTGTATTTTTATTCTTATTATTACTTTGGAATATTCATTAAATTAGGTATATGTGTTAAATAATAATAAAAATATTGAAGGATTTAAAGAAATAAAATTAAGGTACGTGACTTTTTTTCCCATGACCACTTTCCGTGGACTTGGCTAAAGTAAAGACCTTAAATGTGAAAATAAGTCCACCTTGGGTTGGGTGTGTTTTATTTATTTATTTTAATTTTTATGAAGGGCGTACGCATTAAAATGACCAATAAGACGCTATAAAAAAATTACAAAAGTTAAGGCATTATAAGTTACAAGCATCAAAAGGGAAACTACACCAATCAAACCACAAAACATAATTAAAGGGAAATCTATGTTTAATCAAGTTAAATTCAACTATGCAAGTAATCGAATTTCATTTGCCACTTTTAGAGGAGACCACCTTTTCCTCTTGAAAATCAAATCATTCTCAGCTTTACAAATTTTCCAAATGATCCATACTACCAAATAAATTAAAGTGAAACTTTCTTCTTTTCTTATCATGTATCCACAAATCAAAACATAGAGAAGAACAATGTTATTGCTAGGAATAGAGTCAATCGAACCACCTCCAAACTTGAATAGCAAAAAACATCTAAAAAACATATGCTATGTATCTTCCTCCTCTCTACCACAAATCGGATAGACAGTAGAGTTTAAAATAATATCACATGCCTTTCAACTGTTAGCTGATGAAATCGTATTGATAAGCAGCCTCCACATGAAGCAATTAGCCTTAATCGGCACCCATCTAATCCAAGTAAAACCACAAACTGAACTCACATCTTCTTGTTTACCCGCCATTAACGATCGCCATGATCGAACATAAAAAATCCTTGACCCTTAAACCTTCCACATCCAAGAATCTGACACAGCCGGAAGCTTAGAATCCCAACTAAACATTCGGCTCAAACGTCTCCATGCTCATCAATCTCTTTTCCACAAACCATATCAGGTAAAAACCCAAGTTGAGGGGCCAATATAAGAACATTGTGGAAATTATTGAAACCTTAATTAATTGAAAATCATCCATTCATTTTTCATAATCAAATTTGGGCATACCATTGTTGTTACTAAAATGTTACAACATAGATTATAATGTCTTATGTGAAATCAAATGAAGAAAAATCACAACAATTGGTATATTGGGTTAGCTTTGAGCTTGTATTATCATCATTTGTGATTTTAACCATTTAATCCTATGATAAGTTCGATTTTGAATGATGTTACAATATAATTTATGTGTTTAGTCATATACGAAGTTTGGAGTTGAATTTGAATGATGTTACAGAATAATTTCGTACTTCTTAATTTATTGTATTTGATTTAATTAAAATTACGATATTTTAGTAATTATGTGACATTTTAAATTATAGAAATAATAAATATGTAATATTAAATTATTAAAAACTTATGTTTTATTTACCGATAAAAGGATATCATAGTTTAACTTTTTGGAAAACTAAGCCAAAATTAATATTAGTATTAATTGAACGCAAAGAAAAAAGCAAAAAACAAGAACGAGAAAAAAATATATATACAATATTTTCCTTGTAAACATCAAAACTTGTTTCATCTGTTTCCAAGATAGAAATAGATAATACATGAGAGAAAACTAAAACAAAGGAAAATAAAAGGGTCTTCATACTGCAAATTACTAAATTACCCCCACAGTTATACCCCTCACGAATAATCCCCATCTGGGTCTTCGGGTTCGGGTTCGGGTTCTTTGTTCAAGTCGGGTTTCTCCTGAAACCCACAACTACACGGCTTCAGTTCAAAAGTCGGTTCCTGCGTACCACTCATATGCAACGACTTACAACTCGTCTCTGCATCCACTCTCGCCCCAACTTCTATCGCTTTTTTCCGAATCGACGCCGCAGATAACTCACCCAGCAGCCCATCGGACGCCAATAATTCCGGGAAATTCAGCCTCGCCGATGGCCCACGGAGATAATACACGGCGGTGTCGTACGCTCGAGCTGCGGCAACCGGCGTAGAATAAGAACCTAGCCAAATTCTCGACCGCTTATTCGGCTCCCTAATCTCCGCCACCCACTTCCCCCACTTCCTCATCCGTATCCCCTTGTACGACTTCTGATCGGTCTTCTTCTTGCCGGTTGAAGAATTACACGGCCCTCCTACTCCTCCTCCTCTCGCCTCCATCGATCTCTGTTCCACCGATTGGAAAAGGAAAAGGAAAAAGAAAAAGAGTAGAGAGAATAGAGAAAATGGGTAACCGGAAGACGAAAAGATAAATCCAAAAGCACCGACAACTTTATAAAAATTGGGTATTGGTGTCTGTGTGTATATATACGGCCTACAGCTCGGTTTGTGTAAATAAATATTGAATTAATTGATAAAGGATTAATTGGCCGCCATGAAGCGAGAGTGTTTTAGGGAGGTGGGGATTTTTAATTCAAAATTTTGGGTCTACTGACAGATGAGATGAGAAAGAAGGGGTGGGGTTTGTATTGTGGGGATGAGGCTGGGAATAATATATTAACAAATGGAATATATATATATATATATATATATATATATATATATATATATATATATATATCCCTATTCTAATAAAAGAATAGGTTTAATCTCATATTGACAAGTGTCATGCAATTAGAACCTCTCATTAATGTTATATATCATTTATCATGCCACTTGTCAACCTATTAATTAATCATTTTAAATTTCAAATTTTAAATTTCTCACTCTAATTTTATTAAATTAATAATTGATTCATCATTTTAAATTTCAAAATTTAAAATGTCTCCTTTTAATTATATTAAATTAATAACATTAGATTAAAAACTAAAATAAAATTAATATAAATTATAAAAGGATATAACTCCACGTATTTATTTAAATCAACGATTATAATTTTATATAACGAAAAAAATATCTCTTAAGTAATAATTTATTTAAAATAATTTAGTAATGATTTTGATTTTTTAATATGAAAGTTTAATTAATTTTATAACCGTGGTTATCACGGGTTATAAACTAGTATATATATATATATATATATATATATATATATATATATATATATATATATATATATATATATATATCATGTCGTGTCGTGTTCTGATTGGTGACTGGTGGATTGCAGGTTAAAGATTTAGAAAATTTGATCTGAACACGACACGTACGATTAAGTATGTGTCTGGATCAACATAAATACGACTCGTCTGCCCATTTTAACTACAAGTATCCGCGAGTCATAATCGGATTCACGATTCACTATCATGCAAGAGCATTTATACATCATCTTCATTTATTTTTTAATATATTGAATATTATTTATAAAGTTACCTACCTTATTTTTTAAATTAATAAACCATATATTTATAGAAATAAAAAAGTAGTTAGTGATAGAAGATCTTATATTAAACAATAGTTGATTATGTTAGTTGTGACGTGGAAATGGTTAAGCTAGTAGGAGTGGTGTCACACTTGCCACAGTCCATCTAGGCGTCACATAAGATTTGTCTTATCGCTACAAAAACTTATCAATTATAAGGCGTGAATTGTCACGCTTGTCATTCTATTTATTTGTTTTTTTGTAAATTAATTATATTAAAAATAATTAATTTAAACGGTTATTTTAAAACTAACGAATGTTATAATAATTAACTTATATTTTTGAGATATAATAATAATTAACTAAATAGGAGGGACTTATTTGAATTAACAAAAAGTATTAAACATAAATTGAAAGGAATAAATTAAAATGTCAATTTTTATAAAGTTAAAGAGTAACTATAGTGTTTTCTATTCAAGTTTGGGGCAAAAAGTGTAGCAAAAGAGAATTCTCGGGATCAATATTGAAATTTCCAATTCAAACTATTTATCTCTTATCGGTAGATATATGTCGAGTTATAGTGTCAAATTGTCTTTGCCATGGTCAAGGCGCGGTGTTCGTCAAAGCCACGTCAGTTTTATCGAGCTTTCTACCGTGCGACACCATCTAGCCTTAGGAGTAAGAGAAATGTGGACTCAAAACTTGAGAGATAGGATGAAACTAAGAGTTCAAAACTTGTGGTTCAGCGTGTTAAAGGTATTTACTTTAAGGCTACACAAATTTAGGGTAACGCATACTCAAAAATGTTAAATATATTTTTTAACATAGTATAATTAAACGAGTTTGTGGGTCGTCCTGCTAACCTGCCTATGCTACCCCATTCACAACACGTTTATTACATAGGTTAGGTGGGTTAACATTGAAAATAAATTGAACTCGTTGATTTATTTGTCGGGTTCGTATCATATTATGTTGAAGATTTGTCATCCCTAGTATATATATATATATTGTGTGTGTGTGTATATATATATATATATATATATATATATATATATATATATATATATATATATATATATATATATATATAATTGTAACACTCTGATTCCAATAAGATAAAAGATCTGTTTTTTTGATCCCATTTAAAAGTTGATAATAAGTTAGCATTTATAAAAATCATTTCAGAAAGTAAATAGCAGAATACTATATTTTCAAAGTAGTTTTAAAAGTGTAATGTGGATGTTGTTGCAGTGAAACTGAATTCTTTTATGATAATCCTGAAAATTAGTAATAAACGAGTAAGCGAAAATGCTTAGTGGGCCTACATAACACTCAGACATTATATTAATCATATACTTCCAAATAGCATATAAATTCATATAATCATGTAATACACGAATTCTAACACATATTATTGGTACTAATACTGTCCCTTTCCCTTACAAGGTCACTTATGACACACTGATCACTTCCCTGTATAAGGTAACTCATGATCATCCATAAACTTGATCATTTCCCCTTGGAGTGTCACTAATAATCATCACATAAACATATACAACTAACATAACAAATGAGTTAGTGTAACTTACCTGAACAATTACTTGAACGACTAATTGCAGTTCAATTGGCGAGCAGGCATGCCAAGCACGTATTAACCTATAATATTATTGCTGGTTAATAATTATGGAATCTAGTAACTAATAACTAGATCCTTCATTAAACACATTTATGCTTTAAAAATAACGACAATGGGTATTTTCTTGTACCGAATGACTCGGAAAACGACGAGCATAACCTCAAGCGTAAGTGTAACTTACTCGTACTGAATGACTCAGAAATCGACGAATGTAACCTCAATGCTTAATCCTTTTCTTGGTGGTTCCTTCCAACGCTTTAGAGCTTTGCTAACAACACTCGAGAACGAGAAATCAAATCACGAGGGACTGAGATCTCGAGGAATAGAGAGAGAGAGAGAGAGAGAGAGAGAGAGAGAGAGAAAGAGAGAGAAAGAGACGAAATTAACATAGAATAAGGGAGGGATGGATGGTGTTCAGCTGGTTGTTGTGCAAGAAATTGCTATTTTCTCTTTATCTTTGGATAATTGTAACTTTCTCATACAGACTTCGTTTTTTACGTTCTTTATATCCACAATTTCGTATTTTTTTGTCTATACAACTTTCATTTTGATCATTTCAGCAAAATTGTAATACATTTTCATTTTATATTTTTTATAAACAAAAACTTATATTTTATTTTCTTGCACATTAGATCATCTAACTTTTACTGTACATGTTAATTTAAGTCATTATCGTTAGTTTTTAACCATTCCTTCGTTAACTAATTATCTAAATTACACGAATGACCCCTATGGTTTAAATTTCATTCGTAATTGGTCGTTATCAGCCATGATTTAAATCACACGACTAAAACTACCACAATGCTCAAACTCTAGGGACCAAAGTGTAAATTCTTTAGGAACTTTTTAATGTAAAAAATAGGGATGTCAAAAAGTCCCATGGGACCCTGATCCCGCGGGGGGGCCGTCCCGTATGGGGGCATTTGTTGAAAAAAAATCGGGGACGGGGGTGGTGGCGGGGGCAAGGTTAACCCCCGTTTTAATTTCGGGGGTGGGGGCGGGGGTTGGTAATCCCGTCCCGAAACCTTTGTGGGGGCCCCGTTAATAAATTATATAAATTGACATATGTTAATTATATAATTATAATAAACAACGAAATGATTTTTACGTACAAAAATTCAACAAAAACATGTTTTTAAGTTGTTTGTAACATGTAAAGTTATGTTATAAATATCTATTTGTTATCCAAAAAATAGTTTCTTTTAGCCCAAACAAGAACTTATTTTAGCCCAAATAAGTTAGCCCAAAATCAATCGGGGGCGGGGGCGGGGGTCAGAAGGGAAATTCGGGGGCGAGGGTGGGGGTGGAAAGGATGGAGATTTCGGGGGCAGGGGCGGGGGCGGGGGAACGGGAAATTTTTGGGGGCGGGGGTGGGGGATGCAATCCCCTTCCCGTTTGCCCCCGTTGACATTCCTAGTAAAAAATACCAAACAATATTCAATACATTACAATTTCTGAATTACAACCATATCATATCGCTAAACAGAAAAACAAAAAGAAAATCAGTTGTTTTCCAATAAACCAAACTAATTGATTTTCAAATCACAAAAGTTCATTGTGCTACAAGGACATTGGTGCCTTCGACCCACACGTATAGGGAGGAAAACTCACCTCAAAAGTAGCACTGACTGACAAGATCCAACCCTCGAATCACAGCTCCGAACTCAAATACCTACAACCACCAAGTGACTAACTCCATGAAATCCCAAATTACCAATAACGTCAAACTTGGTCAACCTTGGTCAAAGTCAGAGTCAATAGTTAAGGTCAACAGTCCATGTTGACCCAACTCATCGAGTGTATCCGTTGACTTGCCGAGTTCCTTGAGAATTCAGAAAACCACGAAAACCCGAGTCAACTCACAGAGTCATCAAGACAACTCGTTGAGTTCGTATAGTATCCATAAGATCGAGGAAGCCCCGGGCCAACTCGCCAAGTTTGTAACACCCGTAGATCCGGGCTAGTCAATTTAGAAACGATAAGCATCAAAAATGACTTTTTGATGGCAGATTATTTAGAAGGATTAATCTTAACCAAGTTGTATTATATTTCACAAGGTTTCCGTGCATATAAAGAACGCCGAAATCCGAGTTATAACGAAGAAGTTATGACCTGTCGAAATTTCGCGACAGAACCGGCGCGACCCAACGCGACGTAAATAGTGAATTTAAGGTAGATAGATATCTATCCTTAGTGATCTAAATGAGAATTTAAGATCTCATCGATAGTAGTGCAACGACAGAAAGACGGACGAAAACGGAGTTCAGATGAAGGAGTTATGAATTTCGAACAGAGTTTTCCTCTCCCGGCCTACTAAAGATAATATATAAGTAAGATATTTATAATATATTAAAAATAAATTCAAAATTATCCAATGGAGTCTAAACTAGAGTTGTAGAGCATAATCTCACCTTCGTGTCGATATAAAGAACGTCGAAAACGGAGTTCGTATGCGAAAGTTATAAATTTATGAAGTTCGGGGCACGAAACCCCAAAACTGTCAAAGACCACGACGTGGCAAGTCATCTGACACCTCCGGGAGTCCCCCAGATGCAACTTGAGATGACGCATGCAGTGACGACCAAGCCCACGACGTGGAAAAAGGTTCCACGACGTGGCAAGGGCCAGTTTTGCCCTATAAATAGATTTGAAGGACCAGTCGAGTTTGGTTGCTCATTATCTCATCTCTCACCCATATTACCTCGATTTACAAGCAAAGAATTACCCCCGAAGCTCCGGTATCATACCGAGAGCCGAAGCGAGCCCCAAAGTCCGAAGATCCTGAGAAGTGCAATTCCCGAGCCGAAGCTCTACCCGTGAGGAGCCCGGTTTTTGTGAAGATCTTCCAGATCTACCGAAGAATACTACTTCTGCAAATCGTAGTATTGTCTGATCATCTTCTGATCAAGTGAGTGTATAGTACCTTTCATAAACATGATCTTAATACAAGTATTGTTTGAATGTACTAAGTATATGTGTTATGTGAGTGTATCGATGTTATCTTCTAATCTCATAGATATGATTTATTCTCTATGAAATATGTGTTATGTTTATGTGCCTCATCTTTTATCTGGAATGTGTTTTGAATGAACGTACTATACAGGTTTTAAACTATGTCTAAAAATGTATATTTTTATCTAATAAAATGTTGGGTAGAACATAGGTAGATAGTTGTCTTGTGATAAAAGGACGAGAGGCCTCAATGTCATTATAATCCAGTCATCTAGCGGAATTTAGATGATGACCACGGACTTTTCTAGACAGTCCAATGGAACGCTAGCAGGCTTAATGAACTTGGGTGTTCATTCGCTGTATTCCATCCCCCTCATGGTTGCCTTATTTGACTTATATTGCTAAGGAACCCCCGAAGCATGTGTTGTCGCCCAGATGAAGTATTATTAGACTAGGTCCCTTGTGTTAGTTGTCTTAGGGATGTAAAGTGAGAATAACAGGAATGGGTAATTGGGTTATTATTGGTTGATGAAATTAAATTAATTATTTATTATGGGTTCAAAACCCTATATGCTCACCAGGCTCCCAAGCCTGACCCACTCAGTTTTCTTTGCATTACAGGTAATGGCACAAGAGTATAAGTTGGTGGACTTGACGAAAGGTTTTGGATTATAGATCAGTAGTTATAAATAACTGTTGTAAGGTCTATTTTATATTGTTTATGTTTTTGGTCTGTATCGGAACATGACATCCCGAGGTTTTTATTATTTAATGAAAATACATTCTCTTTGAGAAATGTTTTGATAAATGGTTATCATATTTTATTTTGGGAACAAATTCCGCAACCGTTTTCTTTAAAATATTTACTCTGATTTTATAAAACAAAGCATAAACAAATCGGTTTTTTCTGGCCGTGAAATTAGGGATGTCACAGTTGGTATCAGATGATTAGTTTAAACGAACTAGGAATTTGTAGGATTTCTAGACATAAACTTAGAATGCTAAGTAATGATCGTGAGGAGTGTGTCTAAAATATGTTAGGTAGTACACTTAAATTGACACAAGCACTAGTTTATATTAGGAAGGATGCCTAATATGCTTTTATGTGCTAAATGTTATATGTTGCTATATTTGATATTATTTGTTCGGATCTATGGTCTGTTGTCGACCGTATCTGGAAACCTTATGTGTTTAGGATTCTAAGTGTACGAATACGATATTAGAACTAGCATGTAAACGTTTCGGAGTGAAAAGGATGATTTGAATGTCTATCAAAATAGAGATCTAAATCCACCTAATTTGGTGTATAGATCGAAATGGAAAACACACAAAATGGATTGGGAAACGATAACCTGCAGCCTGAGCCACACGTGATTGGGAGTGCACCAGAGCTATCAGTTGCACCTGAGCCAATCACGATGGTGGGAGTATACGCAATGGTGCGAATGATGTTGGATCATCAGATGGAGGAAACAAGGCGTTTACTTCAACAAAGTAAGGATGAACATACTGTGCCAGTACGCCAGGAACCTACTCTTGAGACAACTATCAGGGTTGCTAAGTCAGTCGAAGAAGTTATCAATGGTTGTATCGCCAACAAGGTTGAAGTTGGAAAGAAGAAGAAATTTGAGGGGTCTTCAAAGTCTGACAAGAGCAACATGTTCTCAAAGTCTAGAAAAAGAGGGGATGAAGAAAAATGGTGCGGGAAATGCAAAAAGAAAAACTCGAGAAAAAGTGGTGAGGAGGTGACATGTTTTAAGTGTGGAAAGCATGGACATTATGCCAATGAATGTACATTCAATGAAAAGGTATGTTACGGATGTAATGAGGAAGGACACTTCAAACAGGACTGCCCAAAAAGGGAAGAAGCTACAAAGCCAAATATTCCACTAAAACATTTTGAGAGATACGACGAAGAGGTGACTTGCTACAAGTGTGGAAAGACAGGGCATTATGCCAACAAGTGTGTATCCAAAAAGAGGGTGTGTTATGAATTCCGAGGAGAAAAGAATTTATCTAGGGATTGCCAAAAGAAGAATGAGGGAGCAAAACCAAATGCACTGCCACAGCCAAAAGCAGAAGCATTTTTAAATGATCCTTGACGAAGCAGATGACAAAGCGAGGAATCAAGGATGAAGAATTTGTATCAAGGTACAGCTAGTATCAAGAAGTGTAGCCTATTAGAGGCATAGTATAGGGTGAACTTGAACTTTTGTGTAATAGTTTCAAGAATTAATATAAACCTTGGTTTTGTTATCTAATGTGTTGAATGACACCTATCGAAGGATATCGTAAGAGTGGTATCTTGCCTTCAGAATACGTCTGATAAAATAACGGAACGTTAAGAGGAGTACGATATGTCTGAAGTACACCTGCGATTGGCAAGATGATGGAACGATTGGTGTAATTCTTGAAGTTATCCTATCGTCTGGAATTTCCATCACCAACTGAGTTGAAGTAGAATTAATGATTGAAGATACGCATGGAAGAAGTCCTAGTAGAGTCTAGGAGAATTTTTATGATAAATTGGAGACATTAGTATGTGTTAAATTGTTTTGTGATTTTAGGACTTGGGGACTACGAGACAATACTTGGGACGAGTATGAGTAGGTGTGAATAGTAGTAGAGATCTATACTACTGGAAGCACAGGACTCACGCTTGGATCAGGGAAAGTCTCAAGGTTACCAAGAAACTAGTAATTGATTCTGTTTTATTCATGTATGTCATTACCATTGATTCGGTAATGACTAGTAAGAGGGTTGTTATTCTGACCCTAGCGGTCATGACAAATTGAGTCCGACTGCAATGAGTTTGTTACGTGGTTCTGAGAACCGAGTTTGATGTAGCATCTGACTTAAGTCAGAAGATTGAAATCAATGCGATCGATAGCATCACGCTCGTTGTTAAAGAAGTTAGCAGCTAGAAATGCTACATGCTAAAATGTGATTATATCACATTAGAATATGAAGGAAGGTATAATCCATTCTGGAATTTGACTCTAAGAGACTTGAGTCTAAGCGTTGCATCATACGATGAGAGGTCATTAGAACATGACCCATCGGTCTGTTACAATAGATAAATGAAAGTACTTATCCTAAGAAGAAGAAGGAGTCACAAGAAGGATTTATTTTGTAACTCGAAGGTTACAATTGAAAGTACAACATAGTACGAAGAGCAGATGCAGGATTGAGCACTACCTGCTATCGAGAAGTCCAAGAGTTAGATACTCTTTCGAAGAAATATAGAACTTACAGTTATTACTTAGGATGGAGAGATACCGTATGGATTCAGTATACGAATCCTGTTTCATTGATGATTCCGGGACGTAATCATCCTAAGGGGGAGATAACTGTAACGCCTTTAGATCCGGGCTAGTCAATTTAGAGACGATAAGCATCAAAAATGACTTTTTGATGGAAGATTATGATGGGTTTTGGTCATAAGACATCCTATGTGCTCATACAAACCCTAATGCTTGGATCTAGGTTTCTCTATTGTACATGCTTTGAATCCAAGACTATAAACCCTAATTCTAACATATGGAAATCGATATTAACATATGATTAGGTTTAAGATATTACCTTGATTGTTATAGAGCAATAACAATCCTAATTCCTCCTTGAATTGACTTTGGAATGCTTAGAGTCACAAGTGTCACTCCTCTAATGGCTTACAAACACCAAGAGCAAATGGAGAAGGTATAAAGAGAGAGGATAGAGGTTAGAATTCGTCCTTAGGACTCCTTGGGAACAAGTACACGAATTCTAAGGCCTTAGGGTCTTTATATAGGTGTAGAGATAGGGTTTCAGTCATTATCCTTATCTAGTTGCTTATCCACAAAGCAACCATAAGATAAGCCTTGAAAACCCTTATCCTTTATCCTTTGGACGATTTCAAGGATCCTTATCTCCTTGAATTCGTTCAACCCATATTTAGGATAACCATTACCGTATTTTGTAACTATCACATAATTACAATTCAGCCCCTCTAGTTTAATTAATTACACTTGATCACAAAATTAATTCCTAATTAATTATTGACCAATATTAATTAAGAAAATATGATTTCTCCTTTAATATATTATTCTTATAACATATTAATAAATCATAATATCCTCTCTCTCTTTATTTATTTCTCCAATCAAGTTGCTTTGGTGAAGGCAACCCAAAATGACCATGCACCATCGGGTCAAGTACATACCAAAATAGTTATGGACTTAGACACTAATCCAACAGTCTCCCACTTGGATAAGTCTAATAACTATTCTGCGTATGACTTTAGATCCTGATCTGCAATCGTAGCTTTCCAAAGCCGCTGTCAACTCTGATCCTATCAGATACGCGTGCCTTTAGATAAGGGATCATATATTCATCCATTCTAGATATCGTATGAGATATGATTTCAAATCATTCTCTTTGTACTACTTCTCGATTTCCGATTTATGATGACAGACTAATTGAACAAATCAAATTAGCCCTAGCCCGGCCGAGCATTTACGTTTGTCATCACTAAACCATCGAGGGGTCCAAAGATATCGCTTTTATTCTTTGAATAAAAGGAACGGATAAACTTTGATACAATGCTTTCTTGCACTCACTCACCCAATCACACACAACAATATGTTTTATAACACCAAGTTACTAGTGCGTTTACATATTATCAATGTGCAACCGATTTGCAAGATACAACTCACACATCTTGGTTTCAAGAATATAAGATGTTATCATCTCACTAATCACTCGTGATACAATTCATGGAGTGATCCAAGTGAGCGTGGGTTTAATCCAATGCTCAAATCATATTCATAAGCACTCATGAACGTTGCAGCAAACATTTTCTTTTGTCTAATACTCTTCTAGACAATCCACACACCAATTCACGACAGTCTTCATTCATATCTACTTCCAACATATGAATGACTGTGGCCCGTTCGAATAATTCGATTATTCTTAATAAACTCAATTATTCTGGAAGTCAAAACATGCAAGGTGAAACCCAAGAACAATACTAATCCCATATGGCCTCAAACCTTTGAGTATAAATAAAACTCCTTTTATTTATCACCATATCGATTACTCATTATTTGTCGTTTCGGGTAATCAACTTCTTACTTGAATTATTACACTTGTCCCATGCTCCTAGCATGCACACAATGTTTACCTATGGTTCTTTTTTTTTGTGAAATAGATCAAATTGAACACATTTCCAATCATTCTCATTTCACAACTCCAAATCCTTTTCCATAAGTGAAAGAATATCAAATTCTTGCTACATATAGAATATGCTAGATTCCAAAATTCTATGCAATGATTCTTTTGTAATGTCACTGCACCAAAGTCACAAAGACTATTCCCAATGATATTACAAAATCTTCTATCGGAGATTGTTACAAGACAATTCCTTAGATATGATGTCTCTCACTCAAAGTACATTCCTTTGAACATCCTTTTACATAAAAGTTTCTAATCTAGTCATAGATTTTCAATATTTACTTCCCAGTATGGACACGCTTCCATATGTTCCATATGACGATTCATTTCTTAATAGAATCTTATCTATTCATAATAATGTCAATATGGTCCATCCAATACCATGCTTCCAACTACTCACAAGCAACCAATCCTCGTTGAACTTTGGATTGTCCTTTGATAGTTGTTTAATTATTTTAGTCAAAACCAATTCTAGTCCCTTTTCCCTCTAAATGCGCTAGACATTTGGAAAATTTTAGAATGGTCAAACATTAAAGCATTTGCAATCGATCCTATACCCGAAGCGTATGGGACACGATGCACAATGTTTTATTTGCTATGTTCTCAAAATTCGAATTGTGAAAAGGGATGCCGTAATCATAATCGAAATTTTAAGAACACACTATGTACCTTTGACTAAATCTATTAACGTTTCACAACCTAATCCTTTAGATTTGAAATGAAGCATAATATTCTCTCCCTTAATTATAGCAAAACAACTTTACAACCCTTACGACTTTGCGAGGTATAACTCTTGTTTTTCTATAATTAATATTGCCAACTCGCAATACTTTCCATAATAATCATCCAATCATAACTTTTATGCTCCCACTATCATGACGATTACTATAAAACATAACACTTATGCTCCCACTAGCTTCGACATGTATTCATAAACATCTTAACTTCCAGAAAAACAATACCTATTGAATTTCTTAAGTCCATGTTTCTAATACTTAGTGCTTTGATAATCTTTTATCAAGGCTTATTGAACTTATACACCTTTGCCTTAAATAGTTCATATGTGTGTCTTAACAATTAAGACTAATTGCCAAACCTCACAATTCAAATTATGGAAAGGGATACCGTAACCATGATCGAATTCGAGAATGCAATTTTACAATCACTATCTTCTTAAAATCTTTCTTAGTGAAAGCATTTCCTCACAATCAGTTTCATGAAGGAGGAAATCCTATGACACTTAGATTTAAATGGTGTATTTGTTCCTATCCATGTGAATTTGTTAAAACCAAAGTTTACGACAAATTCAAACTCATATGGACCGAACTTTCTTAATCTTGATTTTTTGCCTTATGGTAGTACAGCTGCCCACCACGTCTTCCAAGTAGTTAAGCAGCTCACCTTTTCCTATCAATGTACCTTTCATTGATTCAGGTGCCTTGCCTTTTATGCGTTCAAAATGAGAACTCATAGAACTCTCATGCATAATTAACTCGATTGGATTGGCACAGAATGTCATTACGATAGGTTGTAAACCTTAACTCGTGTGCTAGTGATGATTGATAAGGTTTATTTGATTTGTTCTTGAAACCTTTGAAGACCATTAAGACTCCCACTTACTCCTTTACATATAAGATTCTTTTGTCAATAAACATTTTTTGACAAACAAATTTTCAAGAGTTAGTGTAGCTTGTATTAAAACACTTCATAAATTGGTCCTAGTTGGCCTTTGTCTTATCCAAGACATCACAACTTTCCACATTTGATGAATGTTGTAAACCTTTAATACTTTTCACTCATTGTCACAATCTTAACTTTAAGACTTGTTATTGGAACGAAGTATGATAGACTTCTTGATCTAACCATTTCTTCAATCCTTGATTCCTCTTCTTAAACATACAATTGTACTAATACTCACTTAGAGGATCAATTGAGATATGGTTCTTAATCATTAAGACTTATCATAAAGCATAAAAGCTACTCTCCCTTCTTCTTAGAGTGGAGAAACTCTTATCTTTCTACCTACTTGATTCTTCTTATTCATTCTACTATTGATCTAAACCCTTTAATCAATTCAGAATCACACTTAATCTTGTAAGTGTAATCATATTTACTAAGCCTTTAGTAAATCATGATGAATATTTTTGTTACTCTTATGGTGAACTTGATCAATACACAACTTTGTGTACTTTGACACTTTGTCAACGAATTTGTCTAATTTCCAAATATGAAATTTCTCATTCATCATGCAACCAAGTTGCGTGATTCCAAATTTCAGTCCAATTGAAACTTTGGGCGATGAGAAACTCTCCCTATTTGGTAAATTCTCGACATTCCCATAAATAACATAACTAAGAATCATATCCATTCGTTGTATACATATGCAAACATCAATTTTCATAACGATTTCATTGCAAGGAAGTAAACAAATAAATAAATAAGTCAAACAAAATTTATTTTATTTATAAAAGCAGCGGAAAAACATTTGTCCTTACAATGCAAAATCTATTGAAAAACTATGTAAAAGGAAATTTCTAACAACTCTATCATAACTATCTAAGCTCAAAATCCAATCTTCAAGTCCTTGCGATCAAGATCCATCTCTTGTGATTAGATTCATCTTGCTCTCTTATCAAGCTTCCTTTCTTTTCACCGATCCTTCAAAACATTCAAATGCAATCTTATCACATCATGTATTAAGAATCAATGAATAGGAACTTAACGGAGTTAGATAGTGGATTTTACCTGAAGCGTGGTCATACTTTTGACTCTCCCATCTCTCAGATCTCTTAGGTAAATAGGGTAACTTCATCTCCAATGCCCCTTCTCTTGGCAATAAAAGCAAATTGACTCTTTTGGAACAACACATGGAACTACTTCAGACATCGCCTTTCTCTTGCGATCAAACTTTTCGATCATTGCATATCTTTCATTGCCATTGTCTATATCCATAGAGGTCTTGAAGGCAGATTCACCAATTAACTTTGCTTTTCTATTGCGCCAAACCATTGCTGATTCAGCAGCAATAAGCATGTAGGTGAGATCTATAAGGGTCACGTCGTGGTTCATCATATATTACTCTCTTACGAACTCACTATACGAGTTGGGAAGTAACTGAAGAACCCAATCAACAGCCATCTCTTCACTAACAACGAATCCCATCATTCTTAACCTATCAATGTGTGACTTCATCCCTAGGACGTGTGCACACACTGACTTTCCTTCTTTATGTTTACTTGCCAAAAGGGATTGAGTGATATTGAACCTTTCAATTTTACGATCTTGTGGGTTAGGGAGAATAATTGGAGGAGGATGAGGAAGTGAAGCATGATTTCTTGTTCCTCGATCGAATCGTGGAATATCATCTTCATGTGGAATGCTTGTTCCATGGGATTTGGGAAGACCATAGTTGTCGAACTTTGACATCTACAAAACGGGAGAAAAACGAATTCAAGTTAGTTGATAGATTGATTCCTTAGTAAATCACCCAAATGAAATACTAAGGCTAGGACCCAACACAATATTCTGCAACTCGGGAGAGGGATGCCGTAACCCTAATTGCAGAATATTTGAAGGTAAGTGAATGACGATTCACTAATTTCCACCACGAAAAACGAAAAAGAAATTTAAGTTTTAAATCTATGAAAATTCCTAGATCCTTTGAGATTCATTGAACTTTCAATGGCAGGTTTAAATCTCGATATGCCCCTCTTGTTTGTGACTGGGATGCCGAGGATCACAAAGCGGGTGTGAATAACCATGCAAACTTACACGGTGCCCTCACATGTTACAACCACCTATTCAATGTGCCGGTAAACCACACACGCTCCACCGAACTATGACAAACATTGAGTCACCCTTTGATACCTTTGCTTAGAACCATTTAGTGTGCCGGTAAACCACACACGCTCCACTAACGTCTTCTCAAGGGCACAAAGTGTAATTTCATGGAATTGCATCAATTCACTTTTGCCTAAGTAACTAAGATTGGGAATTAGAAAAACATTTAGTTACTTTGTATTTCATTATACTTATAATGGAAGGTTTCGTCCTATCCTACCCGTTCGGCTAACGACCCTCCACTAGTCAAGAGTGCGGTGGGTAAGAGTGGATACCCATTCAATCGCCATTTTATAGGCAATTTCCTTAAACACCCCTTATAGACCAGCTTCGTGAATGAGGCCTACTAACGGTAAGACTGACTTTTACTCATACATATATGTAATGTTAGACTTTTAATGTTATATATATAGTATAGGGTGCATTTCATACTTTTAAAATACTATGTGGTTAACTTTAACAATTACACTTTTAATTCAATTAAATGGTTAACCTAAACTTTTATGGATTTATTAAATCTCTTTTAATTATACTCCTTAATAAAACCATAAGGGTGTATTTGAACTTTTCAAAACTAGGGTTTTAGAATTTAACATTCCTAATCAACTTTTAAATTCCAAAACTTGAGGGCAAGTTTTGAAACATTTCAAAACAATTTAGTTTTAATCTATCTTAAAATTTCGAATTTATGACATTTAAATTTAAAATTTTAAATATTAAAACTCTTGATTTAATAATTATCTTAAATTAGACTATTAATTTAATTATTAAATGATAAGGGATTATCTAAATAATGAGGATAATTACCATTTATACATTTAAGTTATCCTAATCCCTTAAATATCTATATAGATTTCGAAAATATGGATGGATAATGCAAGATCTTGAATAACCATATATAACAATTAGAGGATAATTACAAGATATGGGATACTCCAAATCCCTAAAAAAATTAGGATCTTATCTTGGGGAGGAGGCAAATTTCGAAAATCAAGGGATTATAACAAACCCTAGATTTCGAAATTTAAGGGTTTAAGGAAAGGATTTGAAGATCTTATTCAAATTCTTGCAAATTAGGGTTTGTAAACCCTAATCTCGAAAAAACCCTAGCCTCTTAGGGTTTATTGGCAATAAACCCTAATATATCAAGTTCATACAATTGAAACCAAACCAATGGCTCTAATACCACTAATGGGTTTTGGTCATAAGACATCTTATGTGCTCATACAAACCCTAATGCTTGGATCTAGGTTTCTCTATTGTACATGCTTTGAATCTAAGACTATAAACCCTAATTCTAACATATGGAAATCGATATTAACATATGATTAGGTTTAAGATATTACCTTGATTGTTATAGAGCAATAACAATCCTAATTCCTCCTTGAATTGACTTTGGAATGCTTAGAGTCACAAGTGTCACTCCTCTAATGGCTTACAAACACCAAGAGCAAATGGAGAAGGTATAAAGAGAGAGGAGAGAGGTTAGAATTCGTCCTTAGGACTCCTTGGGAACAAGTACATGAATTCTAAGGCCTTAGGGTCTTTATATAGGTGTAGAGATAGGGTTTCAGTCATTATCCTTATCTAGTTGCTTATCCACAAAGCAACCATAAGATAAGCCTTGAAAACCCTTATCCTTTATCCTTTGGACGATTTCAAGGATCCTTATCTCCTTGAATTCGTTCAACACATATTTAGGATAACCATTACCGTATTTTGTAACTATCACATAATTACAATTTAGCCCCTCTAGTTTAATTAATTACACTTGATCACAAAATTAATTCCTAATTAATTATTGACCAATATTAATTTAGAAAATATGATTTCTCCTTTAATATATTATTCTTATAACATATTAATAAATCATAATAACCTCTCTCTCTTTATTTATTTCTCCAATCAAGTTGCTTTGGTGAAGTCATCCCAAAAGGACCATGCACCATCGGGTCAAGTACATACCAAAATAGTTATGGACTTAGATACTAATCCAACAGATTATTTAGAAGGATTAATCTTAACCAAGTTGTAGTATATGTCACAAGGTTTCCGTGCATATAAAGAACGCCAAAATCCGAGTTATAACGAAGAAGTTATGATCTGTCGAAGTTTTGCGACAGAACCGGCACGACCCAGCGCGACGTAAATAGTGAATTTAAGGTAGATAGATATCTATCCTTAGTGATCTAAATTAGAATTGAATATCTCATCGATAGTAGTGCAACGACGGAAAGACGGACGAAAACGGAGTTCAGATGAAGGAGTTATGAATTTCGAACGGAGTTTTCATGTCTCGGCCTACTAAAGATAATATATAAGTAATATATTTATAATATATTAAAAATAAATTCAAAATTATCCAATGGAGTCTAAACGAGAGTTGTAGAGAATAATCTCACATTCGCGTCGATATAAAGAACGTCGAAAACGGAGTTCGTATGCGAACGTTATGAATTTATGAAGTTTGGGGCACGAAACCCCAAAACTGTTAGAGACCACGACGTGGCAAGTCTTCTGACACCTCCGGGAGTCCCCCAGATGCAACTTGAGATGACGCATGCAGTGACGCCCACGCCCACGACGTGGCAAGGGCTAGTTTTGCCCTATAAATAGATTTGAAGGGCCAGCCGAGTTTGGTTGGTCATTCTCTCATCTCTCACCCATATTACCTCGATTTACATGCAAATAAGTACCTCCGAAGCTCCGATATCATCCCGAGACCCGAAGCGAGTCCCGAAGTCCGAAGATCCTGAGAAGTGCAATTCCCGAGCCGAAGCTCTACCCGCGAGGAGCCCGGTTTTTGTGAAGATCTTCCAGATCTATCGAAGAATAGTACTTCTGCAAATCGTAGTGTTGTCTGATCATCTTCTGATCAAGTGAGTGTATAGTACCTTTCATAAACACGATCTTAATACAAGTATTGTTTGAATGTACTAAGTATATGTGTTATGTGAGTGTATCGATGTTATCTTCTAATCTCATAGATATGATTTATTCTCTATGAAATATGTGTTATGTTTATGTGCCTCATCTTTTATCTGGAATGTGTTTTGAATGAACGTACTATACAGGTTTTAAACTATGTCTAAAAATGTATATTTTTATCTAATAAAATGTTGGGTAGAACATGGGTAGATAGTTGTCTTGTGATAAAAGGACGAGAGGCCTCAATGTCATTGTAATCCAGTCATCTAGCGGAATTTAGATGACAACCACGGACTTTTCTAGACAGTCCAGTGGAACGCTAGCAGGCTTAATGAACTTGGGTGTTCATTCGTTGTATTCCATCCCCCTCATTGTTGTCTTATTTGACTTATATTGATGAGTAACCCCCGAAGCATGTGTTGTCGCCCCGATGAAATATTCTTAGACTAGGTCCCTTGTGTTAGTTGTCTTAGGGATGTAAAGTGAGAATAACAAGAATGGGTAATTGGGTTATTATTGGTTGATGAAATTAAATTAATTATTTATTGTGGGTTCAAAACCCTATATGCTCACCAGGCTCCCAAGCCTGACCCACTCAGTTTTCTTTGCATTACAGGTAATGGCATAATAGTATAAGTTGGTGGACTTGATGAGAGGTTTTGGATTATAGATCAGTAGTTATAAATAACTGTTGTAAGGTTTATTTTATATTGTTTATCGGAACATGACATCCCGAGGTTTTTATTATTTAATGAAAATACATTCTCTTTGATAAATGTTTTGATAAATGGTTATCATATTTTGTTTTGGGAACAAATTCCGCAACCGTTTTCTTTAAAAGTTTTACTCTGATTTTATAAAACAAAGCATAAACAAATCGGTCTTTTCTGGCCGTGAAATTGGGATGTCACAAAGTTAGCATAGAAACTCGTCAAATTTTCCCTGTCTTAACTCATTCATCCATTTCCCAAGTGAGTCTAATGCTCTAAACTATATATTTGGTCCCCTAGGACCGAGATACCATGTAAAGTTGTTAACTTTACGTCCATGCATGGAATTAAAAGGGCTAAAACACTCGAACATAACTTAATAAGGGGTTTAGGTCATGGAGTAGGGCCAAGACTTGATAAAGATGGAAACTTTATGTCAAAAGAGGCCATTAAACGTCCACATTTGAAGTCATAGCTACATGACATGCTCAAATCCAAGAATGACTCCAAAATAAACAAATAATTACCATAAACTCTCAAATGAAGAGGTCTAGCAAATAAATGACCAAGGTATCAACTTTATACCTCAAAATGCTTGCCACAACAAAGCAAACTCTCCCTTCAGCCAACTTCTTCAAGCTTCATGTTTCTTCCAAAAGAGCATCAAAAATCACTCTCCAAGCTCTCTCACACACACAATGAGGGCAAAAACACGAACTAGGGTTTTCTTTAGACAAAGGGGCGATAAGGGAGGCTAACAATAATAGTTAAGGACTTTAATTAGGGTCCAAACCCTAAAAATTAGGATTTTTATGTTCAACCTTCAACTCATCAAATTGGGTCCTTCCAACTCGTCGAGTAGACCCTGAAAGATACATGGGTATTAAATACCCTACCTGACAAGTTGGAGCCTTCCAACTCGTCGAGTAGCCCTGCAAATATAAATAATAAGCTTTAAATTCATACATGGAGATTGGGATGTTACAGCTCTCTCGCACTTGAACTAGGTTTCATCCTCGAATCCTACTGCGGTGAACAATTCCGGATAATGCTCCCGCATCTCGGCCTTCGGCTCCCAAGTCCACTCGGAGCATATGATGTCCTAATGGGTGTAGATGATATATGTAGACCTTGAGAAGGCCAAAAGGTCCCAAACTTCCAGCTTTATGTTGTTTCATGTGAGTCTTGAGAGTAGATCCCCATTTTAAAGGTTATTTCTCCATTTGTAGCCTTATATGCGTTGCATGAATGTAAAGTTTGAACCTTTACGTGACTTTCGAGTGCTAAAAGGTTAGATCTTCTAGTTGGAGAAGCAGATCTGACCTCAGAAGGTCGTTTGAGTGTTATCATGGGAGGAACTCACCGAGTCCATAAGGGGACTCAACGAGTCGAGTCGGGTTGCCCCGCAATTCGTGACCTGCGATAACCCGTTGAGTGAGTGAGGATAAGGGGGGAATAAGACATGCATGGACTCGCCGAGTCACACGAGTGCACTCGACGAGTCTGGTCAAAATTTGACCGTTGACTTTTGTTGAATATTAGGGTTTGGTAAAAAATTGGACTTGTGGACCATTTGAAGGGTAATATGGTCTTTTAGCCTTCTTAGAGGACATCGAAGAAGCTAGTCTAGCCTGGAGAGCCGTTATTGATTTAAGATAATTGTTTATGTGTTTAGGCGAAGGCTAGATCAGTATATAAGTGTGCGAGGTTATATGAGATATCCGATGTGAGTCTTCTCACTATACATTACCTAGAGTGGTATCTAAGTGTAGAGCGGAGGATCTTGTGTGCTATGTTTATGTTTAAGATTATGTGCTTTGATATATGTATGCTATGAATTGTCTAGACCGAACCGGAGGGTCCAACGATATAGACCGGATCGAAGGGTCCAACGAGCTATGACCGGACCAGAGGGTCCAATGAGCTACGAGACTGGAGGGTCCCGCTGAGACACATCAACCGGAGTGTCTTACTGTGGCCTTGAGTGGCGTATGTGTTGTATGTGGTATTTTGGGGGACTCACTAAGCATTTATGCTTACATTTGTTGTGTTACGTGTTTCAGGTTCTAGTGATGATCGCGAGAAGGTGTCGGCATGATCCGTACACACTCATGGAGTTTATGTTTTGAGATTCTGGGATATGTTTTGTGATGATAACATTTGATACATTATGTTTTGACACTATTTTATGAGTAAATGTATGTTTTAAAAATGAAAAATTGTTTTGAAAATTTTACGTTGTTCCAACGTGGATGCAATGCATGTACGCATAGCGTACGAGTGGCGTATGTGTCCAGACCCCAAACCCTAATATTTAGGGTTTGAGCATTATTTAAAGAACATTATGTCCCAAGGATCAATCATTTCTACCAGCCTCCCGTTAGTCCGCCTGCACGAAACCCTAACTCCATTATTGTGTGTTCTTGAGCTTAGAAGGTCATTTTGGGTGTATTTTGGTGCTTTTGAAGGAAGGAGATCATCTTGAAGCTTCATTGGAAGAGTGATAGGTTGTAGAACCAGAACATCATCATCATTTGGCACTCATTAGAGGTATGAAGTTCTGAACTTGTTGTGTTATAGCTTAGATCTGGTTCTAGCCTGTTTTTGGTTAACTTTTGGTCGCATGAATGAGTTTTGGTGGCTTGATGCAATACTAGAAGTTCTGAGTTGCCCTTCTTGATGTTTTTGAAGTTTCTAAGCCTTTAAGTTAGCATCTTTTGGGTTGGATCTCACCCATGCATGAGTTTCAGTTCATTTCAAGGAAGTAGGATGTTATATTTCGAGTTTGGGTTCATTTGGGGCATGCAAAGTCACTAAGTCAGTGACTTTATGGTTCTAGATACTCTTTGGGACTCAAATCTGTATATTGGACCGTTGAACTTAAGCATTAAGAGCTTAATGGAAAATTTGGATTAATGAACGCGCATGTTGGGTGTACAAGTCAGTACGTAGCGTACAAGCCATGCATCGAGTACGCTTAGCGTACAGTTGAGTACTCCCCGCGTACTCGGTCTGTTTGGGCGTGACATCTTTTGGGACTCGGTTGGGCCATTTCCTTGGACCTTGTTTCTTTAGGCCTTAATGGGCCATCTAAAATCAAGATTTTGACTAAGGAAAATTATTGGGCTCTAGGGTAACGTCCATATGGGGGTTGGGCCCAATTTGGAAAATAGGTCATAAGTGGGCCTTGGAGGAACAATTGGTTTTGGGCCTTTTGGATTGTGGATTTGGACCTTGGTCTTGGCTCAAATTAGGTCAGTGGTAAAATGGTCGTTTTACCCTAATTATGGATTATTGGATATAGTTTAGAACCCAAGTGTTAATTGAGTGTTATTTTGTACAGATAACTCGGGGAGTCGTCAGGACAGTAACTTGTGATCTTCAGTGAGATTCAGCATTCGAGGTGAGTTTACTCACCATGTATAGCGGGTCAAAGACACCAATGTTGACCCATGATATTATATGTTAGAATACTCATTGTCTGTGTGACACTAGAATGTGTATGTGCTTGTATGTTTTCTGGGCAGGGTCCGATGATTATCTTGTATGTTAATGGTTGCTATATGATGTGTATGTAGGCGGGCCCATTATGCGCATTAGGGCAGGGCCCGCAATACTCATTGGGTGGGTCCTGTTCTGCAGGTTAAGGCGGGGCCCATTATATGTTTTGTATGTTGGTATGCGGTATCTCGGGGAACTCACTAAGCCTTGTGGTTACAATTTTCGATTTATGTTTTAGGTATTTCCGGTTCCAGGGGGAGGAGCTCGGGATGACTGCATCGCACACACCACATAGACTCTGCAATTCATATTTCACTATGATTTTATGATATTTGATAAACTTGTGTTATTTGGGATGTATAGATGATGTTGGAATACTGTTTTACTTAAACTAAAAATGAAATTTTTGGATCATATTTTTGGGACATTACAAAAGAGAAAAACCTCATTTAAATCTAACATTGTATTATCTTAACAACGACCGTGTCCGTCGCCTATGTCCTAAGTATATGTTCTCTCTTCCTCACACGACCTATGGCGACTGTCTCCACCTTCTGGAGTGAAAACCGTTGTCTATATCCTGAATATATGTCTGAAATCACCATATTTTTTTTCTTCAGTTTCTTTGTGATTGAAGTCACTCCTAATGCCTTTCTAAGTGTTGTTTTTGGTACCTTATACAATACATATATATCCCATGTTTTGAAAACTGGACCGGACCGGCTGGTTCGACCGGTTCAACTGGGAACCGGTCCTGGATCCGGTTCATAAAGGTCAAAAAACCGGTATTTGTTTGAACCGGTGAAAACCGGTCCGATTGAACCGGTAAAACCGGTCAAAACCGGAAATTTTAAAAAATATATATTTTTTTTTTCATTTTTTTGTATTTTTTATATAATTAAATATAATTATGATATCATCCGATTTTTCCGGTTTTTGAGATCGGTTGGACCGCTTGAACCATCGAACCAGTATGACGACCGGTTTTTGAGATCGGTTGTGACCTTTATATCCCGCTTATGCTCATTCTTAATAACATTTAGAACCATTTATGAGATAGTGACTTGAAAGGGTAACATGTTTTTAATTTTGTTCATATTTAATCATTGAACTATTTCGTGTTTGATTTACTTTTGAATTATTTGAAATTGTTCACATTTTACCCTTGTGACCTGCTAAAAGGGACCATAAGAGTAGCATTTATATATTTCAACAAGTTCAAAGGTTAATACATCACGAAAAAAAAAATAGTGATCAAATTTGAACAAAAATTAAAATATATTATCCTTTCAAGTTATTATCCATAAATGATCTAACTTTTTATTGTTTGTAAATATATTTATAGTTAATACTCTTGTAAATTAAAAAAATAAAATAAAATAAATAAGAATATAATATAATATAATAATATCACTAATAAAAAAGAGGGAAGTTTGGAAGGTCGGTCGGTGGTCGGTGCATGGAAAGATACCCTTTTGTGACCGCACTTATGACCCATCATTCAACGTCATTCTTTTGTCCTTCTCCACGGGTAAGTTTGTCTATTGTTATTTGGTATTCGTTTTGAATCTCCAGGGGTGAGTTTGTCAATTATTATTTCATCTTCATTTGATCATTGCGAATTCATGATGATGACCCCATTGGATAACACCGTTTTTATTTCTCTCGTGTCGATGAGATCGACTTTGCGTCAATCGATATTTCTTATTTAAAAAATTCAATATCAAGTCTAAATGTTTAAAAAATTTGGATTCATGAGAAAATTAAAAAAAATGAATTATAAAAATTTAATTTTTTTTGAAACGGTAAACTAACTAATGTACTCATAAATTACCACTTATGACTCCACCGAGACTTTAAAGGGGTGTTTGGATAAATAGTTTTTAGCTTATTGTTTAATTGCTTATTGCGGTGGGAATAAGTATTTTTTTAAAATATGTTTGGATTAGCTTATTGCGGTGGTAATAAGCAATAAACAATAAGCATTTTAAGTGTTTGACAAACTAAACAACTTATATGAGTATAATGACCAATAAGCTATTAGCAATAAACATTCCTCCTCTTGCTTATTAAAATCAACTTATTTAGCTTATTTCTACTGCGATAAGCTGATTTTTAAAGACTACAATCCAAACACTTAAATATGCTTATTGTTGTGGGATTAAGCAATAAGCAATAAGCAGCCTATTTTTTCCTTATCCAAACACCCCCTAAATATATAAACAAAATAAACTAATGAACTTTAATTTAGAAATTTTGAAAGAAGAATGTAACTTCATTTAAAGAGGTTTTTGTGGTTTTCAAAAAATTATTGATAGTGTTCAAAAAGTTTTCAATTTGCATTGATGGTCTAAAATCATTTTTTTTTTCTATATTTTTGTTAATACCTTTTTTTAATTAAAAAAATGAGTCCTAAACCCACCCTATCACTCCACTGGTAACCCTCTCTCTATCTCTCTCTCACATACACACACACGTACACCTACAACTCAAAACAAACACACACTTGTAACTCGATCCTTTATCTTCTTTCTGATGGGTTTTGGGCATAATAACAAAACAAATCTAAAAATCTTAAGTATGCATGCAACCTAAAACAAAATCTATGTTTTCTCTATTGAACCTATAACTAAGAACATCAAAATAAGAACCCTAGAAACCCTAGGTAATTTTAAAAAATGACATAAAAGAGTTTAGGATTACATAACTTATTGTTATTATAACAAATAACAATTATCCTTGACTTGTAGAAGCTTTGAAAGAAAGCACCACAAATGTCATACTTATAGTGGTTCACACTCAAACGAGCAAGAAGAAAGATTATGGGGAGAGGAGAGGGAAGAGTATAATTTCGGATATTACTTGAGGAATTGGAGTGGCCGAAAATGCTAGGGTTAAGACTCCTTATATATTGCAACTTCGAAACCCAAGACAAGCCTAAAACCAATATAATAATATTATCTTGAATTGGTAATTATCTAGCTTTCTAATTATCCTCCAAGGATAATTATAGAACCCTAAAACCCTCTTAAAATTGTCCAAGGCTCTAGGGAGGTTCTAGAATGCCTCTTGTTCAACTATTAAACAATTACACTTTAACCCTTATACTTTTAAATAATTCCATTAATCCCAAAATTAAATCCAATTAATTTCTGATTAATTCTTAATTAAATATCACTATTTCTAATTAATATACTATTCACATAATATATTAATAAATTATTTATTTTAATTTATTAATCAAATAATAAATCAACATTTCTCTCCAAAAATCATCATGTCCAATTGCTAGGTTTGAGGGCACCCAAAAGAGCTATGTTACTATCAATTCAAGTTTATACCAATTATAGTTATGGGCTTAGAAACCTAATCCAATAGTCTCATACTTGGATAAGTCTGTAACTATGATTGACAGTACAACTTCCGAATCAATCAGCAAGTTATAGCTTCCAAAAGCCGATGTCGAACTCTGACCCATTCAATTAAGTGTCCTAAGATAAGTGATCATATAATCCTCCGTTCGGCAATATATCATTCAGACATGAGACATGGAAAAAAATCATTCTCATTATCCAATACTTTGTTTCCCGATTTCTGATTTGTACTGACATAGAACTTCTAATCGAACGCATCAATTTAGTCCTGGTCGGGCCTGTCATTATAAGCCAACACCAAATCATCGCGGGGACCAAAGATATCGTTTTTCCACTTAGGGTAAAATGGAACAAATAAACTTTGACTTATATGTTTGCACCATTTACTCACCAAATCATGCACAACAACACATTTTATAACATCAAGTTACTAATTCTTTTACGTATCATCAATGCACAACTGACTTGTAAACCACAACTCATATATCTTCGTTTTAGGATTATAAGATATTATCGTCTCATAATTACTCGTGATAAATTCCATGAAGTAATTCTCTGAGCGTGGGTTAATCCAATACTTAAATGTCTATTTCTAAGTACTCATGAACATTACGGCAATACCATTGTTATGTTAACACCCTTAGACAATCTACAATCCAGTTCATGATAGTCTTAATTCACTACTTACTTCCAAAACTACGAACGACTCTGGAGTTTGAATAATCAACTTATTCAGGAAGTAAAACATGCAAAATGAAACATAACTATAACCAATTGACAAAAGGTAGTAAACAAACTTATAAACAATTCTCTATTATTTAATCACCAAAAGTCAACTACATTTAGTTTGTTACAAGTTTCAAACTAGCTATCTAACTACTAAAACTAATATTATGTCTTAGACCAATGCTCCTGACATGCTAAATTTGTTTAGCCCTACTCAGACCCTTTATGAGTGGATCTGCATGATTCTCTTCAGATGATATCCTCTTCACTACGACGCGACCTTCTTCTACTTTATTCCTGATGAAATGGTCTTTTCTACCGATATGTCTTGATTTGCCATGATCTCTTGGTTCCTTTCTGAAGGCAACCAATCCTTCATTATCATAGAAATTTTATTTTGGCTCCCTGATGGTTGTCACAACTCCAAGATCTCCAATGAAGTTCTTCAACCAAATTACCTCCTTTAATGCTTCTTTTGATGCTATGTACTCTGATTCGCAGGTAGAATCATCCACTGTCTCTTGCTTGGAACTTTTCCAAGTATCTGCTCCTCTATTTAAGGTAAACACCTAACCCAATTGAGAACAGAACTATATGTTTTAATGTTGGTGTCACTATACCCAATTGCTCTCAATGTATCACTGCCACCAAGTACTAGGACCCAATCCTTAGTCCTTCGCAGATACTTAAGAATATTCTTAATTGCTATCTAATGAGCTTTACCTACATTTCCCTGATAACGACTAACCATGCTCAAAGAAAAGGACACATCAAGGCGAGTAGATTTCATGGCATACATGATAGATCCAACAGTGGAAGCGTATGGAACTCTACTCATTTATGCTATCTTTGCATCGATACTCGAACTCTGAGTCTTACTCAGTTTGGTATTACTCTAGATGGACAGTTCTCATTTCTTGGTATTTTCCATACTAAAACGTTTTAGCACCTTTTCTAAGTATGTACTTTAACAAAGTCTAAGTAGTCTTTTACTCCTTTCTCTTAGAATTCTTATCCCCATAATATAAGCAGCCTCTCCTAGATCCTTCATAGTGAAACACTTATTGAGTTTTGAGCATAACATCATTCCTATGGTGTACATGCAACCCTAATTGTTTTGGATCTAGGTTTTTCTAATTTGGACATACAACTATGAATACCAAAGCAATAACCTTATGACTAGAATACATATATCAAAAATCACATATGATTAGGGTTAAAATCTTTACCTCTCTTGTTATGTAGCAATAACAAGTTTAATCCTTCTTGATCTTAACTTCTGAAAGCCTGGTTCCCCAGTGTTGCACCTCTAATGGAGTCACAAACACCCAATGCAAGGAGGATGACTTAGGAGAGAAGTATTTCGACTGGGGTTTCTTTCTTGAATGCTTAGGCCGAAAATCCATAGTCATGGGGTCTATTTATACTTATCGCTGCTAGGGTTTTAGTGGAAACCCTAATATGATTGCTTAGGCCTTAAGTAGCCCATGGACACCTTCTAGATTCCCCTTGGATGAAATCTATATGGGCTTTCCATAGAACTCGTCCAACCTTATTCCAAGGTGATCAATCAGCCTAATTGAAACTATCAATGATCTGTAATATTAGTCCCTAATTCTTTAATCAGTCTCTTTTGACCACTAAATTAATTCCAAATTAATTTCTGATCAGTAATAATTAAATAATATGATTTCCAAATAATATATTAATCTTGTAATATATTAATAAAACCATTATAAGTACTAATTTATTATTCATATAATAAATTCTACTCTCTCTCCTCTTGTCATCTTATCAAGTTGCATGAGTGAAGGCAACTCAAAAGGACCATGTTCATAATCAAATCAAGTAAATACCAAAAATAGTTATGGGCTTAGACACCTAATCCAACAACACTTTCCAAGCCAAGAATTAACCTCTTGCAAAGTTGGAATGTCGTTTCCTATAAGAAGTATGTCATTAACATATAATACTAGGAAGGTTATGTTGGATTTGGTGTCTAAGTCCATAACTATAATTGAGATGTACTTGACCCGATAGTAGCATGGTACTTTTGGGTTGCCTTCACCATAGCAACAGATAGGATAAGTTATAGAGAAAGATGTTAGTATATCACTTATCAATATATTATAAGAATAATGTATTAATTGAGAAATCATATTATTTAAATTGGTATTGATCAAAAAATAATTTTGTGATCAAAAGAGACAAATTAAATTGATGGGGATTGATTATGTAAATCAGTAATTGTTGTAGTTTGGGCTAATGGATCCTATTGGCATAGGACGGAAAAAATCTATAGGGAGCCCATAGAATTTCATCCAAGGCTTGCCATATGGGGGTCCATGTGTTACTTAGGGACTAAGCAAGGGAAATTAGGGTTTCCACTTGAAAACCCTAATAGCTCAACTATATATGAAACCCCAAGGCACACAAAATCAGCCCTATGAGTTTCTAGAGAACCTTAGCCGGTTTTGAGGTCTCCTCTTCTCTCTATTGTTCTTCCTTGTTGCTAGTGGTGTTTGTGACTCCATTAGAGGTACAACATTTGAGACACTAAGCTCTTGAAGGTCAAGTTCAAATCAACGACAAGAAAGGTAACATATAAACCTTATTTTATGTGTCAATTTCGAAATTGGTATGCTAGTTATTAGGGTTTATGCTTTAGATATGAATTGCATGTATAACTTGAGAAAAACCTAGATCCAAAGCATTAGGGTTGCATGTACACCATAGGAATGTTGTAGTGCTGAAACCCCATCAGTGGTATCGGAGCCTAGAACATTTTTTTGTTATATTTGATGCCATGGTGAAGTGTTCAAAACTGAAAAACTATCATTTTTTGCTGTCTGACTGACGAACGCGACGAGTTGGCCCTACACAACGAGTGTAGTGCCCAGAACTCGACGAGTTAGCCCTACTCGATGAGTTCACTTTCCGAATCAACGAGTAGGCCTATAAGATCCCTGATTTTTCAAATTTTGATCAGATTTTGATTTGGATTATTACCATAACTCGTTTTTAATGCCTAAATTCGATTTTTCTTATTGGTATGAGATATCCGGCCTATATGCCATCTTGCCCACCCGGGCTACAACCCTGAAGGGTCCAATATACCAGGGGCCCAGCTTGCCCCGCTTCCTGAATCGAATGACGCCCTTCCAAGGCGACACTTTCAGGAGTACCATATCCTCGACCTGGAACACCAATTCTGATCGACGTCTGTCAGCATAACTCTTCTGCCGACTCTGAGCAGTCTGAAGCCTGCTCCGAATATACAGGATCCTCTCCTTAGTCTTAAGTACCACTTCCGTACTCCCCATGACCCTCTGAACAACCTCACCCCAGCATATCGGGGTCCTGCACTTCCTCCCATACAACATCTCGAAAGGAGGATGGTCGATACTCGCATGATAGTTGTTATTATAGGAGAACTCTTCCATAGGAAGGTAAGTATCCCAACTACCTCCAAAGTCTAGAACACATGCCCACAACATATCCTCCAGATTCTGGATGGTCCGCTCGCTCTGATCATCCGTTTGCGGGTGGAAGGCGGTGCTAAAGTACAGACAAGTACCTAGCTCGTCATGGAACTTCTTCCAGAACCTGGAAGTGAACCACACATTTCTGTCAGATATCACTGAAACTGGCACCCCGTTATGTGCCACTACCTCCCTGATATAGATGTCGGCTAACTTTTTGGCCGAAATGCCCTCCTGAATCGGAATAAAATGGGCGCTCTTGGTCAATCGATCAACGATGACCCAAATCGGATCCACTCCACGCGCGTTCTTGGGAAGCTTCATGATAAAATCCATAGTAATATCCTCCCACTTCCACAGCGGGATATCCAACGATTGGACCTTTCCGTGAGGTCTCTGGTGCTCAGCCTTGACCTTCCTACAGGTCAGGCATCTCTCAACAAATCACGCTACATCCCTCTTCATACATGGCCACCAATAATCAAGATGAAGATCCATGTACATCTTCGTTGCCCCGGGATGGATAGAAAACCTAGATTTGTGTGCCTCCTCCACCAATACCTGGCACACACCTCAATGATATGGGACCCATACCCTATGGTGAAGAGTCAACAATCCCCGACTATCAGAGTCAAAGGAGGAAACCTGACCCACAATTCGCTCGCTCTTCCGATGTTCCTCCTTTATGGCCTCCTGCTGGGCCTCCCGAATCTGCTCTAGCAGCGGAGTCACAATTGTCATCCTCAGATAAATGTCTCTGATCGGCGCTGCCTTGCGGCTAAGCGCGTCGGCCACGACATTGGCCTTTCCCAGGTGGTAGAGGATCTCACAATCATAATCCTTTACCACATCCAGCCACCGACGCTGCCTCATATTCAGATTTGGCTGATCCATGAGATACCTCAGGCTCTTGTGGTCCATGTAAATGGTACAACGAACCCCATAGAGGTAACGACACCAAATCTTGAGGGCGAAAACAACAACCCCCAGCTCCAAATCATGCATCGGATAGTTTACCTCGTGGGGCTTCAGCTGCCTCGAAGCATAAGCGATAACATGCCCTCTCTGTATCAATATCGCACCCAAACCCGAGTTGGAGCATCACAATATACTACAAAATCCTCCATGCCCTCCGGCAGGGCTAAAATTAGCGCCTTGCACAACCTCTGCCTTAACGTCTCAAATGCGGCTTGCTGCTTAGGCCCCCAGCGAAAGACCACGACTTTTCTCATCAACCGGGTCAGTGGCACGACTATCTTGGAGAAGTCCTAGATGAATCTCCGATAATATCCTGCCAGCCCCAGAAAGCTCCGATTCTCAGATGGAGACCTCGGAGCCTCCCACCTCATCATGGCCTCCACCTTCGCCAGGTCAACCGAAATCCCATTCTTGTTGACAAGGTGCCCAAGAAACTGCACCTCGTGCAACCAGAACTCGCACTTGGAGAACTTAGCATACAAGATCTCCCTCCTCAAGGTATCCATAACCTCATGTAAGTGCTCCTCATACTACTCCTGTGTCTTGGAATAAACCAAGATGTCATCAATGAAGACTATCACTGACCGATCCAACATCAGTCTACAGATGTGGTTCATGATATCCATGAACACGACAGGGGCATTGGTGAGCCCGAAAGGCATCACCACGAACTCATAGTGTCCATAACGCATCCAGAAAGTAGTCTTCTGCACATCCTCCTCTCTGACCCTCATCTGATGATAACTTGAACGCAAATTAATCTTGGAGAACCAAGATGCTCCCTGTAGCTGGTCAAAAAGGTCATCAATCCTCAGAAGTGGGTAACGGTTCTTCACCATTACCTTATTCAGCTCCTGATAATCTACACTGTAACGACCCGTCCCTGGTATGTGGTTTTTAGTATTTATTTTTGAAGTTCATGGAGGAACTCGGCGAGTCTATGCCCCGACTCGTCGAGTAGGGTCGCGTTGTTGATCAGCGTATAGATCGGCGACTCGGCGAGTCCATATTCGGGACACGATGAGTCGGCCTGCCAGGTTGAAACCCTAAATCTCCGGGTTGCTCACTATTTAATCCACCTTATAGCCCCCATTCTCGCCTCCTTCACCCTCAGAACGCTGTGAGAAAACCCTAATCCATCCTTGAGTGATCTAAGTGTTCTTGTGTTGATTTGTGAAGGCTTGAAGAAGGAGAAGAAGAAAGGAGCAAGGAGAAGAGGAGTAGTGCAAAGATCCAAGGGCAAATCAGAGTTATTTGAGGTATTCTTCGGATTTCCCTCATGTTTTATGCTTTAAACCTCCATTAGAACTCTTCTAGATCTAGTTGATGCTTTTCCCAAGCCTTATGATTGTATGGATGCCCTAATAAGTCGAGATATCCTTAGATCTATTCATTGAGAAGTTTCAGAGCCCATATCTATTGCCTTTATGAAGATACTTTGCATGGAAACCCTAGATCTAGCCTTTATTATGCTTTTTGAGCCATTTTATCTTCATGAATGCATATGGCCACGTAAAGATAGAATATTTACGTGCTAATCGATTTAAGGGAGTCCAGATCTATAAGTTTTATGCACTGGATTCAAGCATAATCAAGTTTTGAGTTGCTGCATGCAAGCGACTCGGCGAGTCGGAAGAACAACTCGGCGAGTCGAGCCGCGAGTCCCCGATTTTTCCCTTTTTGAGTGATGCTGAGTGAGACCAGTGAGTGATGGAGTGGACTCAGTGAGTTGTGGTTAGACTCAGTAATGGAGGGACTCGGCGAGTTGTTCATACAACTCGGCGAGTCCAAGGCAATCTTCTTAGCTCGAAGAACAACTCGTCGAGTTGTTCATACGGCTCGGCGAGTCTGATGCATATTTCCTGAGGTTTTAGATTCAAAAGGGAACCCGTCGAGTTGATGCCATACTCGATGAGTAGCGGTGAGTAGGGTGATGAATGAGAGTAGGGACTCAGCGAGTTGGCGGCCCAACTCGGCGAGTCAGGTCAACTGTAAAGTTGAATTTGACCAGGAGAGTTGACTTTAGCCAGGGGTAAAGGAGTCATTTACCCCAATACAGTTATTAATAATTTGATTGAGTGTAATTGTGGATTTGTAGCTGGGGAGATACCGGAGCAGCAGCAGATAGTTCCCGGAGCCACACACTCAACAGCCAGATCACGAGGTGAGTTTCCTTTCAGTAGGAATGGGTCTAAGGCCACAATGCTGGCCCGTTTAGCTAGCAGTAGTATCCGGACTTCGGTTTGATGCAGATTTTAGTATGTTTGATGCCTTCGTGGCTCAGACAGTATTTGGTGTTATGTGTTCCGGGTTACATCCCGGTAGTATGCTATGTATGTACTCATGTTAGTTGATATGCTTATGTGATGCTATATTCAGTATGTTCCGGACTTCTGTCCGATGCAGTCAGTTCCAGACTTCGGTCTGATGCAGTAGTTCCGGACTTTTGTCCGATGCAGGAGGCAAGGCCTCAGTAGTTCCGGATCCCGATCCGATGCAGAGGGCAAGGCCCTGGTTAGTTCCGGACTTTGGTCCGATGCAGTTTCCGGACTTCGGTCTGATGCAGTGGGCAAGGCCCAGTATGTGATTATATGTATTATATGGTATGTGGTAGTTTGGGGGAGCTCACTAAGCTTCGTGCTTACAGTTTCAGTTTTGGTTTCAGGTACTTCCGCAAGCAAAGGGAAGAGCTCGAGTTGATGGCATCGCACACACACACCACAACATCATTTATCCTGGGAGTTGTTTTGTTTCTCATAGATGTGACTAATACATTCTTGATTCAGTTTACTTATAACACTTTACTATTGTTGTGAGATACTGACGTACGTGTTTACCTTATGATTTTATTATGGTGTTTTTAGTAATTATTCAAAAAAAAAAATTTTGGGTCATTTCTTTTGGGATGTTACAAGTTGGTATCAGAGCCTTGGTTTGAGGGATTCGGATGCACCCCCGGGTGTATCTGAACTCAAACTAAGGGAGAGATAAAAAGATTTTCAAAAAGGAAAAATGTTTTCGAATGAAATTTTGAAAAAAAGCAGTTAGAAAGAAAAGAAGTTTTAAACAAGATACAGGTGTGGTGCATGCGATCAGCCGAGCTCAAGTAAGTACTCCCAAATTACCCATAAAAGTTTTATAATTATGAATAATTGTTCCAGTTTCAGTAGAACAACATGCTAGTATAGGACTAAGGATCTAGGAGGATGCCTTATGTGCCTGTTATATGTGTTTAGCTTTATGAGGATTGCATGCTATAAACGAGTAGACAGCAGTAGGATAGCCTATTTAGGTTATGCCTGGTAGCGCGAGCTTAGCATTGTATGCCAGATCGGTTTCTCGTTATGAGAGTAGGATTGCTTGGGTAATTTCCGGTGTCCGAATGCTGCTTGCTTCGTGCTTTGTAGAACTCTTAGTAATGAGAGTTAGCCGTTAGGTGAATACGTCACGTCACATGTGATCAGGGTTGAATAATCTCAGAGTGTTGGATTTGGCCCTATTGCGCAGCTCTTGTTTAAGTCTAACCGTTGTAGGGACGAGCCTTTTTCTCGAAGGATTATCCGAGCCTCATCACATGTGATGGTATTCAAGTGATGGCTAATTAGCATTTCAAGGAGGCCTTCAGCAGCTGAGGACTGTTTTGAGTAGAATCAAGATTTCCCTAGGGCAAGCCTACGATGAGAGTAGCAGAGAGCAGTAGTAGTAGAAGTGACTTGGTGGAGTCAAGGCAGTTCTTGAGGAAAGTACGGATAGATGTGGAAGGTAGTATGGGCCCGTACTACTGAAAGCAGAGGATCTGTACTCGAATCAAGGAAGGCCAAGACAAGACCAGGAAGCTAGTAGTAGTATCATGATCCCTTGAGATATTTCAGTTTTCTGATGTTGTTATGATATGTTTCAGAATGGTAGTTTTGCGTTCGAGACCAGCAGTCGGCAGTTCAGATGCCGGAGGGGGATCAGGATCAGGATCAGGCCCGGAGGCCGGGCAGATGGATGAGCAGACCAAAGAGTTCCTTTCTTCTGAGGTTACCCGCATCATACTGGAGCAGACTCCTGTGATCTTCGGTTCGATCAAGGAGGGTATTTTAGAGCTGATGGATGAGAGATTGGGCATTTTTCGTGCCGAGATGGCGGCAATGATGGGGTCGCGCACACTTACGTTCAGGGAGTTCAGGGCATGTGGAGCTCCAGACTACCATGGGGCGCGGGACCCCATAGCGAGCATGAGATGGTTGGCGGATGTGGCCAACGCATTCCGCACTAGCAGGTGTCCCGAGGGGGACAAGGTTAGATTGGCGTCCTGTCTTCTGAAGGACAGGGCACGGGATTGGTGGGAGGAGGTCGGTCATACCATTGGAGATGATGCAGCGTTAAATGACATGACCTGGGCCGATTTCTCTACCATGTTCAGGGCAGAGTTTGCACCAGTTATTGAGGTACAACAGTTAGCCCGAGAGTTTCAGGACCTCACCCAGACTACAGAGACCGTGGCGGAGATCATCGCCAAGTTCAGGGAGAGGGCTCTTCTTGTTCCTCAGTATGCAGCCAATGAGGAGATGAAGAAGGCCCGTTATCATGAGATGTTGCGAAGTGATATCCGCATGTTTGTGAGCTGGTCCAGCTGTAAAACGCTGGATGACATGATTGCTAGATCTCGGGAGAGGGAGATTGACATAGAGATGGAGAAGAAGAGGAAACTGGAGGCAGTTTCGGGTTCAGGAGGTTCGGGAAAAAAGCCCAAGGTATCTGATCACAGGTCCAGGAGTCAGCAGAGCCATGGTCGATGTGGCAAGTGTGGGAGATTTCACGAGGGAACGTGCAAGGCAGGGAGTTCCGGCTGCTACAAGTGCGGTCGGACTGGGCATTTGAGCAGGGATTGTACGGCCCCTGCTACTGCTGTTGCAGCATCAGATCTGATTTGCTTTCAGTGCAATCAGAGGGGACATAAAAAGTCCCAGTGTCAGAGTTTAGCTGCAGCAGGGAAGGTGGTTGCACCTGCCCCTGCTACTTTGAGGATTACAGATGGCCGTCAGGGCCGAGCAGAGACACCAGTGGCTAGGAGCCGAGCTTTTCAGATGACAGCAGAGGAGGCGCGAGCGACTCCAGATGTGGTGACGGGTATGTATTTTTTCCTTCATCTCTACATTATTGTTATTATTATTGAGTATTACTTATGGTTATATGTTTTGTATAGGGTCGTTCTCTGTGAACGGCATCTCTGCTACAATATTATTTGATTCGGGGGCTACCCCATCGTTTGTATCGCTAGCGCTTAGCAAGAGATTTAGTAGAGCTCCTGGGGAGTTGGATTGTCCACTAGAGGTTGAGATAGCGGATGATAGGACCGTGAGGGTTGCCAGAGTACATCGAGGATGTTCTCTTCAGTTGTTTGACGAGCAGTTTTTGGTGAATTTGGTCCCTATTCCCCTGCGAGGAAATAAGGGTATAGTGGGCGTGGATTGGTTGAGTCCCAACGGGGCCGTGATTGATTGCGAGTTACAGCTAGTGAGGATTCGCACTCCCAGTGGTGGTGAGTTAGTGATTCAAGGTGAGAGGCCACAACGTGGACCAGTTCTTTGTTCAGCCGCGAGGGTGAGACGCTATTTTCAGCAGGGTTGCGCAGGCTATGTAGCCTACGTTATGGATGCCCAGGAGGAGGGCAAGTCGACAGTGGACGATGTTCCGGTAGTGCGAGACTTTCCGGATGTATTCCCGGAGGATTTACCTGGAATACCTCCCGAGAGACAGGTCGAGTTTGGGATTGACCTAATTCCTGGTGCAGCTCCGATAGCCAAGGCACCGTATCGGTTAGCTCCCCCTGAGATGCAGGAGTTGTCTACGCAGCTGTAGGAGTTGCTGGACAACGGTTTTATTCGGCCGAGTAGTTCACCCTGGGGGGCACCGATCTTATTTGTGAAGAAGAAGGATGGGTCGCACCGTATGTGCATCGACTACCGGGAGCTGAATAAGGTAACGGTGAAGAACCGTTACCCTCTCCCGAGGATAGATGATTTGTTTGATCAGCTTCAGGGAGCGTCTTGGTTCTCCAAGATCGATTTACGCTCCGGATATCACCAGATGCGAGTTAGAGGCGAAGATGTGCAGAAGACTGCTTTCAGGACCCGATATGGTCGTTATGAGTTTGTAGTGATGCCTTTTGGGCTCACTAATGCTCCAGCCGCATTCATGGATCTCATGAATCGCGTATGCAGACCGATGCTGGATTGGTCTGTGATAGTATTCATAGATGATATCTTGGTGTACTCCAAGACTCAGGAGCAGCATGAGGAGCACCTGAGGGAGGTGCTAAAAGTGTTGAGAAGGGAGAGGCTTTTCGCGAAGTTCTCCAAGTGCGAGTTTTGGTTGCGTGAGGTGCAGTTCCTTGGTCACCTCATCAACCAGAAGGGTATATTGGTAGATCCGGCCAAGATAGAGGCCGTGATGCAGTGGGAAATCCCGAGGTCTCCAACCAAGATTCGGAGTTTCGTGGGGTTGGCAGGGTATTACCGGAGGTTCATTCAGGATTTCTCCAAGATTGCAGTACCGCTCACCCGACTGACTAGGAAGTCGGTGGTGTTTCGTTGGGGGCCTGAGCAGCAGACGGCATTCGAGACCCTCAGGCAAAGGTTATGCGAGGCTCCGATTCTTTCCCTACCGAGGGGATAGAGGATTTTGTAGTCTACTGTGATGCCTCAATCACAGTTATGGGAGCAGTGTTGATGCAGCGGGGGCATGTGATAGCCTACGCCTCGAGACTGTTGAAGCCTCACGAGGCTAATTATCCTACGCACGACTTGGAGCTGGGGGCAGTGGTGTTTGCCCTCAAGAATTGGAGACATTATCTTTATGGGGTCCGTTGTACCATCTACACGGATCACAAGAGCTTGAGATACCTTATGGATCAACCGAGTCTAAACATGAGGTAGAGGAGATGGTTGGATGTGCTGAAGGATTATGATTGTGAAATCCTTTATCACCCAGGGAAGGCCAACGTAGTGGCCGATGCCTTAAGTCGGAAGGTGACAGCAGCCCCTATCAGAGATTTGTGTTTGAGAATGACTGTGATTACTCCGTTGTTGGAACGGATCAGGGAGGCTCAGGTTGAGGGCCTCAAGGAAGAGAAGCAGAAATGTGAGAGGATTGTAGGTCGAGTAGCTGCGTTCGATTATGATAGTCGGGGGGTTGTTAACCCTTCATGGGAGAGTGTGGGTACCGTACGGAGGCGGAGTACGACAGGTATTGATGGACGAGGCTCATAAGTCTCGATTTTCTATCCATCCAGGGGCAACGAAGATGTATAGAGATCTTCGACCCGATTATTGGTGGCCCTGCATGAAGCGGGATGTTGATTGGTATGTCGAGAGGTGTCTGACCTGCAGGAAGGTCAAGGCAAAACATCAGAGGCCTCACGGCAAGATGCAACCGTTAGACATTCCCGTGTGGAAATGGGAGGACATCACTATGGATTTTATCACCAAGCTTCCCAGGACCGCACGAGGAGTAGATTCGATATGGGTAATAGTGGATCGGGTGACGAAGAGTGCCCATTTTATCCCAATCCAGGAGAGTATATCGGCAGAAAAGTTAGCCGATATCTATGTGCGTGAGATTGTGGCACGCCATGGAGTGCCGGTATCGGTGGTGTCAGACCGAGACGTCCGTTTTACCTCCCGATTCTGGAAGCGGTTCCATGACGAGATGGGTACTCGTCTCCACTTCAGCACCGCTTTCCACCCTCAGACGGACGGGCAGAGTGAGAGGACGATTCATACTCTCGAGGACATGCTTAGGGCATGCGTTTTGGATTTTGGTGGCAGTTGGGATACGTATCTTCCGTTAGCGGAATTTTCATATAACAACAGTTATCATGCGAGCATCGATCGACCTCCTTTTGAGATGCTTTATGGGAGGAAGTTCAGGACCCCGATTTGTTGGGGCGAGGTGGGTCAGCGAGTCATTGGGAGCACAGAGGTGGTGCTCAAGACGACCGAGTTGATCCAGCAGGTCCGTAGTAGACTGCAGACTGCGCAGAGTCGGCAGAAGAGTTACGCCGATAGGAGGCGTTCAGACTTGGAGTTTCGGGTGGGTGACATGGTTCTTCTGAAGGTCTCACCTTGGAAGGGTGTTATCAGGTTCCGGAAGAGGGGCAATTTGGGTCCTAGGTTTATTGGTCCTTTCAGGGTTTTGGCCCGGGTGGGTCGGGTTGCTTATCGGTTAGATCTTCCGGCAGAGCTTAGCCAGATCCACGACACTTTCCATGTGTCTCAGTTAAGGAAGTGTTTGGTGGACGAGTCAGCAGTTGTTCCTTTAGAGGATATCCAGGTGGATAGCAGCTTGAATTATATTGAGAGGTCGGTCGCGATTCTGGACCGGAAAGCAAAGACCTTGAGGAACAAGGTAATTCAGCTAGTGAAGGTGCAATGGGAGCACCGGAAGGGGTCTGAGTGGACGTGGGAGGCTGAAGATGAAATGAGAGAACATTATCCCGGGTTATTTGCAGATGCAGCAGCAGACTTCGAGGACGAAGTCTGAGTCAAGTGGGGGAGAATTGTAACGACCCGTCCCTGGTATGTGGTTTTTAGTATTTATTTTTGAAGTTCATGGAGGAACTCGGCGAGTCTATGTCCCGACTCGTCGAGTAGGGTCGCGTTGTTGATCAGCGTATAGATCGGCGACTCGGCGAGTCCATATTCGGGACTCGATGAGTCGGCCTGCCAGGTTGAAACCCTAAATCTCCGGGTTGCTCACTATTTAATCCACCTTATAGCCCCTATTCTCGCCTTCTTCACCCTCAGAACGCTGTGAGAAAACCCTAATCCATCCTTGATTGATCTAAGTGTTCTTGTGTTGATTTGTGAAGGCTTGAAGAAGGAGAAGAAGAAAGGAGCAAGGAGAAGAGGAGTAGTGCAAAGATCCAAGGGCAAATCAGATTTATTTGAGGTATTCTTCGGATTTCCCTCTTGTTTTATGCTTTAAACCTCCATTAGAACTCTTCTAGATCTAGTTGATGCTTTTCCCAAGCCTTATGATTGTATGGATGCCCTAATAAGTCGAGATATCCTTAGATCTATTCATTGAGAAGTTTCAGAGCCCAAATCTATTGCCTTTATGAAGATACTTTGCATGGAAACCCTAGATCTAGCCTTTATTATGCTTTTTGAGCCATTTTATCTTCATGAATGCATATGGGCACGTAAAGATAGAATCTTTACGTGCTAATCGAGTTAAGGGAGTCCAGAACTATAAGTTTTATGCACTGGATTGAAGCAGAATCAAGTTTTGATTTGCTGCATGCAAGCGACTCGGCGAGTCGAGCCGCGAGTCCCTGATTTTTCCCTTTTTGAGTGATGCCGAGTGAGACCAGTGAGTGATGGAGTGGACTCAGTGAGTTGTGGTTAGACTCAGTAATGGAGGGACTCGGCGAGTTGTTCATACAACTCGGCGAGTCCAAGGCAATCTTCTTAGCTTGAAGAACAACTCGTCGAGTTGTTCATACGGCTCGGCGAGTCTGATGCAGATTTCCTGAGGTTTTAGATTCGAAAGGGAACCCGTCGAGTTGATGCCATACTTGACGAGTAGCAGTGAGTAGGGTGAGGAATGAGAGTAGGGACTCGGCGAGTTGGCGGCCCAACTCGGCGAGTCAGGTCAACTGTAAAGTTGACTTTGACCAGGAGAGTTGACTTTAGCCAGGGGTAAAGGAGTCATTTACCCCAATACAGTTATTAATAATTTGATTGAGTGTAATTGTGGATTTGTAGCCGGGGAGATACCGGAGCAGCAACAGATAGTTCCCGGAGCCACACACTCAACAACCAGATCACGAGGTGAGTTTCCTTTCAGTAGGAACGGGTCTAAGGCCACAATGTTGGCCCGTTTAGCTAGCAGTAGTTTCCGGACTTCGTTTCGATGCAGATTTTAGTATGTTTGATGCCTTCGTGGCTCAGACAGTATTTGGTGTTATGTGTTCCGGGTTACATCCCGATGTAGTATGCTATGTATGTACTCATGTTAGTTGATATGCTTATGTGATGCTATGCTCAGTATGTTCCGGAATTCTGTCCGATGCAGTCAGTTCCGGACTTCGATCCGATGCAGTAGTTCCGTACTTTGGTCCGATGCAGGAGTCAAGGCCTCAGTAGTTCCGGATCCCGATCCGATGCAGAGGGCAAGGCCCTGGTTAGTTCCGGACTTTGGTCCGATGCAGTGGGCAAGGCCCAGTATGTGATTATATGTATTATATGGTATGTGGTAGTTTGGGGGAGCTCACTAAGCTTCGTGCTTACAGTTTCAGTTTTGGTTTCAGGTACTTCCGCAAGCAAAGGGAAGAGCTCGAGTTGATGGCATCGCACACACACACACCACATCATCATTTGTCCTGGGAGTTGTTTTGTTTTTCATAGATGTGACTAATACATTCTTGATTCAGTTTACTTATAACACTTCACTATTGTTGTGAGATATTGACGTACGTGTTTACCTTATGATTTTATTATGGTGTTTTTAGTAATTATTCAAAAAAAAAAATTGGGTCATTTCTTTTGGGATGTTACATACACACATTCGATGCGACTCGTCCTTCTTCTTCACAAATAAAATTGGGGCTCCTCAGGGAGAACTCCTCGGTCTAATGAATCTTTTGTCCAACAGCTCCTGCAGCTGTGTAGACAACTCATGCATCTCAGTAGGAGCCAACCGATACGGTACCTTGGCTATCGGAGCCACACCAGAGACTAGGTTAATCCTGAACTTTACCTGCCTCTCCGGAGATATCCCAGGCAGCTCCTCGGGGAATACATCCATGAACTCTCATACCACTGGCACATCACCCACCATCGCCTTACCCGCCTCCCGGGTATCCATAACATAGGCAACATATCCTGCGCAACCCTGTTGAAGGTAGGGCCTAGCCCTCGCTGCTGAACATAAAGTTGGTCCTCATTGTGGCCTCTCGCCCTGAATCACCAGCTCTCCCCCACTTAGGGTCCTGACCCGCACCAACTGCTACACACAGTCAATCACCACCCCATTGGGGCTTAGCCAATCCATACCTATAATAACCTTGTTCCCCCGATGAAGGTATGAGAACCAAGTCTACAAGGTAATGCTCCTCGAACAATCTCAAAGCACAATCTCTGAAAACCTCCGACGCTCGCACCGACCGTTCATCCGTAATCTCTACCTCTAGAGGGCAATCCAACATACCCAAGGACTCAAGAAACCTCTTACTAATCATAAGAGAGACAAACGATCGGGTAGCACCCGAATCAAACAACACCTGAACTGGGATACCATTCACATGGAACAATCCTAAACAGAGCACATATATATCATATTAAAATCATAGCATCATAACATAAAAGATTTGAGAGAAGAAATCATATCCGTCACCACATTGGATACTGCGCACGCCTCCTCGGCTGTCAACTAAAATGCTCGTCTCCGCACCATTGGAGCCTCTGACTTGACCTTCCGGCCATCCATAACCCGTGTAGTCGCCGGAGTTGGTGACTGTTGTTGTCGTCAATCTGGGACAGTTGGCCTTTTTATGGCCCCTCTGATTGCAATGAAAGCAAATCAGGTCAAGTGTCTGAACCGTGGGAGCAGGCGCAGTACAATCCCTGCCAAAATGCCCAGTCTTGTCGCACTTATAGTAGCCTGATCCCGCCTTAGTGCGGCAATCATGGAGTCCAAAGTCGGGCAGGCCGAATAGCTGACATGCTCCCGAATGTCGACTCTTAACATATCGTGATAGTGGGTCTTCTTCATCTCCTCATCCCCTGCATACTGAGTTACCAACAAGGCCCTCTCCCGAAACTTGGCAATGATCCACAGTTTCCGTAGTTTGTATCATATCAACAAATTCCCTGGCCAGCTGCTGGAGCTCCACATCTGGTATAAACTCAGCCCTGAAGCTAGTCACGAAATCTGACCAAGTCATAGCCTCAATGGCTCGGGCCCCCAACGAATCACCAACTAACTCCCACAAATCTTTGGCTCGATCCCTCAAACAACCTGCAACAAAGTGAACCTTCAACCCTTTCGGGTAGAAGCTCGTCAATTGCGCAGACTCAATGTCTACGATCCATCTCTAGGTAGCAATAGGGTCCTTCACCCCGTGAAAGTCCGGCGCACCACTCCCCTTGAAGTCCTTGAAGGACAGTGTGCGTGTACCCGTCTGGCTAGATGCCAAATCACTCCTGAATTTCTAGAGGCGATCTTCCATCAGCTCAATAATCCCCTCCTTGATCGACCCAAAAATGACCGGGGTTGCCTCAAGGATACCTCTCGTGATCTCGGATGTGATGAACACGCGTAGCCTGTCATCGACCTGCTTGGACCCTGCACCCGAGCCTGATCCTGATCCAGATCCTGAACCTCCTGCTCCATGTCGTGTGACCACTATACTGAATATAAACACGTAAACGTCAGGATCATACATACTCTTGGGATGTCTCACAATCTCCCCAAGTTTCCTGGTTCCATCTCGACCCTCCTTGACTCGAGTATGGATCCTCTATTTTCAGTAGTACGGGCCCATACTACCTTCCACATCAGTCCGTACTTTCCTCAAGGATTGCCTCAACTTCACCAAGTCCCTTAACCAATATCCCTTTCCAACTAATCTCATCCTAGGCTTTCCTAGGGCACCCTCCGACCTACTCTCCTCCATCAGCTGCACTAGGGGTCCCTACTACCCTTCCCTAACTAGCTTGCGAATACTGTTACATATCCCTTCACTAGTTAGTTAATGTTGGCCAGAACCCCTATAGCAAAAAGCAAGTAGCATTCGTGCATTGAGTAACCAAATCAAGCATAACCTAATCAGGCTATCCTACTTCTGACTAGACATCCCTAGCATACAGCTCATACGACAGGCATACATGGCATCATTCCTAGATCCTTAGCCCTATTCTAGCATGCAGTTCTTAGAATCATATCATAAACATAACAAGTATGAGTATCTTGGGGAAAACTTACTTGAGCTCGGCCGGTCGCACGCATCACACACCTTGTTCTTTTTCCAAAAAAAATCTTTAACTCAAATTTTAGAAAAAAAAATTTCTTGTGAAAATCTTTTAATCCCTCGGTTAGAGTCCAGACACCCCCGAAGGTGTGTCCAAATCCCTCCAAAAGGTTCTGATACCAACTTATTGATGGGTTTTGGTCATAAGACATCCTATGTGCTCATACAAACCCTAATGCTTGGATCTAGGTTTCTCTATTGTACATGCTTTGAATCCAAGACTATAAACCCTAATTCTAGCATACATATAATCATATTAACATGAGAATAAGTTTATAGTGTTACCTTGATTGTTATGTAGCAATAACAATCACAAATCTCCTTGAATTGACTTTGGAATGCTTAGAGTCACAAGTGTCACTCCTCTAATGGCTCACAAACACCATAAGCAAATGGAGAAGGTATAAAGAAAGAGGTAAGAGGTTAGAATTCGTATCTAGGACCTCTTGGGAAGGGATACACGAATTCATGGCCCTAGGGGTGTTTATATAGGTGTAGAGATAGGGTTTCAGTCATTATCCTTATCTAGTTGATTATCCATTAAGCAACCAATAAGATAATCCTTGAATCCTTATCATACTCTAATTCTAAGGGATTTACACCTCAAATTCGTTCACCATATATATAAGATAATTCTTACCTTATTTTGTAACTATCACATAATTACAAATCAGCCCCTCTAGTTTAATTAATTACATTTGATCACAAAACTAATTCTTAATTAATTATTGACCAATATTAATTAAACAAATATGATTTCTCCTTTAATATATTATTCTTATAACATATTAATAAATCATATTATCCTCTCTCTCTTTATTCATTTCTCCAATCAAGTTGCTTTGGTGAAGGCAACCCAAAAGGACCATGCACCATCGGGTCAAGTACATACCAAAATAGTTATGGACTTAGACACTAATCCAACAGTCTCCCACTTGGATAAGTCTAACAACTATTCTGCGTATGACTTCAGATCCTGATCTGCAATCGTAGCTTTCCAAAGCCGCTGTCAACTCTGATCATATCAGATACGCGTGTCCTTAGATAAGGGATCATATATTCCTCCATTCTAGATATCGTATGAGATATGATTTCTAATCATTCTCTTTGTACTATATCTCGATTTCCGATTTATGACGACAGACTAACTGAACAAATCAAATTAGCCTCAGCCCGGCCGAGCATTTACGTATGTCATCACTAAACCATCGAGGGGCCCAAAGATATCGCTTTTATCCTACTTTGGATAAAAGGAACGGATAAACTTTGATACAATGCTCGCTTGCACTCACTCACTGAATTACACACAACAATATGTTTTATAACACCAAGTTACTGGTGCGTTTACATATTATCAATGTGCAACCAATTCACAAGATACAACTCACACATCTCGGTTTCAAGAATATAAGATGTTATCGTCTCACTAATCACTCGTAATACAATTCATGGAGTAATCCAATGCTCAAATCATATTCATAAGCACTCATGAACGTTGCAGCAAACATTTGCTTATGTCTAATACTTTTCTAGACAATCCACACACCAATTCATGACAGTCTTCATTCATATCTACTTCCAACATATGAACGACTGTGGCCCGTTCGAATAATTCGATTATTCTTAATAAACTCAATTATTCTGGAAGTCAAAACATGCAAAGTGAAACACAAGAATAATACTAATCCCATATGGCCTCAAACCTTTGAGTATAAACAAAACACGTTTTATTTATCACCATATCGATTACTCATTATTTGTCGTTTCGGGTAATCAACTTCTTACTTGAATTATTACACTTGTCCCATGCTCCTAGCATGCACACAATGTTTACCTATGGTTCTTACTTTTGTGAAATAGACAAACTGAACACATTTCCAATCATTCTCATTTTACAACTCCAAATCCATTTTCTTAAGTGTAAGAATATCAAATTCTTGCTACTTATAGAATATGCTAGATTCTAACACTTTATGCAACGATCCTTTCGTAATGTCACTGCACCAAAGTCACAAAGACTATTGCCAATGATATTACAAAGTCCTCTATCGGAGATTGTTACAAGACAATCCCTTAGATATGATGTCTCTCTCTCAAAGTACATTCCTTTGAACATCCTTTTGCATAAAGGTTTCTAATCTAGTCATAGATTTTCAATATTTACTTCCCAATATGGACACGCTTCCATATTTTCCATATGACAACTAATTTCTTAATAGAATCTTATCTATTCGTAATGATGTCGATATTGTCCATCCAATATGGAAACATTTCCATTATTTCCAATACTATACTTCCAACTACTCACAAGTGACCAATCCTCGTCGAACTTTGGATTGTCCTTTGATAGTTGTTTAATTATTTTAGTCAAAACCGATTCTAGTCCCTTTTCCCTCTAAATGCACTAGACATTTGGAAAATCTTAGAATGGTCAAACATTAAATCATTTGCAATCGATCCTATACTCGAAGCGTATGGGACATGATGCATAATGTTTTATTTGCTATGTTCTCAAAACTCGAATTGTGAAGAGGAATGCCGTAATCATAATCGAAATTTTAAGAACACACTATGTACCCTTGACTAAATTTATTAACATTCCACAACCTAATCCTTTAGATTTGAAATGAAGAATAATATTCTCTCCCTTAATTATAGCAAAACAACCTTTCAACTCTTACAACTTTGCAAAGTATGACTCTTGTTTTCTATAATTAATATTGCCAACTATGCAATACGTGCCTTAATAATCATACAATCATAACATTTATGCTCCCACTATCATGATGATTATTATAAAACATAACACTTATGCTCCCACTAGCTTCGACATGTATTTATAAACATCTTAACTTTCAGAAAAACAATACTTATTGAATTTCTTAAGTTCATGTTTCTAATACTTAGTGCTTTGATAATCTTTTATCAAGGCTTCTTGAACTTGTACACCTTTGCCTTTGATAGTTGATATGTGTGTCGAAACAATTAAGACTAATTTCCAAACCTCACAATTCAAATTATGGAAAGGGATACCGTAACCATGATTGAATTCGAGAATGCAATTTTACAATCACTATCTTTTAAATTTTTTCTTAGTGAAAGCATTTCCTCACAATCATTTTTCATGAAGGAGGAAATCTTATGACACTTAGATTTAAACGGTGTATGTGTTCCTATCCATGTGAATTTGTTAAAACTAAAGTTTACGACAAATTCAAACTCATATGGATCGAACTTCCTTAATCTTGATTTCTTGCCTTATGGTAGCACAGCTGCCCACCACGTCTTCCAAGTAGTTAAGCAGCTCACCTTTTCCTATCAATGTACTTTCCATTGATCAAGGTCCTTGCCTTTTATGCATTCAAATGAGAACTCATAGAACTCACATGCATAATTAACTCGATTGGATTGGCACAGAAACAAAATAATGTCTTCACGATAGGTTGTAAACCTCAACTCGTGTGCTAGTGATGATCAATAAGGTTTATTTGATTTGTTTTTGAAACCTTTCAAGACCATTAAGACTCCCACTGACTCCTTGACATATAAGATTCTCTTGTCAATAAACATTTGTTGACAACCAAATATTCAAGAGTTAGTGTAGCTTTTATTAAAACACTTCATAAATTGGTACTAGTTGGCCTTTGTCTTATTCAAGACATCACAACTTCCCACATTTGATGAATGTTATAAACCTTTAATACTTTTCACTCATTGTCACGATCTTAACTTTAAGACTTGTTATGGAACGAAGTATGATAGACTTCTTGATTTAACCATTTCTTCAATCCTTGACTCCTCTTCTTAAACATACAATTGTACTAAAACTCACTTAGAGGATCATTTGAGATATGGTTCTTAATCATTAAGACCTATCATAAAGCATAAAAGCTACTCTCCCTTCTTCTTAGAATGGAGAAACTTTTATCTTTCTGCCTACATGATTCTTCTTATTCGTTCTACTATTGATCTAAACCCTTTAATCAATTTAGAATTACACTTAATCTAGTAAGTATAATCATATTTACTAAGCCTTTTAGTAAATCATGACGAATATCTTTGTTATTCTTATGGTGAACTTGATCAACACACAACTTTGTGTACTCGATCTCCTAGTCCTTCACTTGACACATTGTCAACGAATTTGTCTAATTTCCAAATATGAAATTTCTCATTCATCATGCAACCAAGTTGCGTGATTCCAAATTTCTATCCAATTGAAACTTTGGGCGATGAGAAACTCTCCCTATTTGGTAAATTCTTGACACTTCCATAATAACATTACTAAGAATCATATCCATTCGTTGTAGAAATATTCGAACATCAATTTTTCATAACGATTTCATTGCAAGGAAGTAAATAAATAAGTAAATAAGTCAAAATTTATTTTATTTATAAAAGCAGCGGAAAAATTTGTCCTTACAATGCAAAATCCATTGAAAACTATGTAAAAGAAAATTTCTAACAACTCTATCATAACTATCTAAGCTCAAAATCCAATCTTCAAGTTCATGCGATCGAGATCCATCACTTGTGATTAGATTCATCTTGCTCTCTTATCAAGCTTCCCTTCTTTTTCACCGATCCTTCAAAACATTCAAATGCAATCTTATCACATCATGTATTAAGAATCAATGAATAGGAACTTAATGGAGTTAGATAGTGGATTCTTACCTAAAGCGTAGTCATACTTTTGACTCTCCCATCTCTTAGATCTCTTAGGTAAATAGGGCAACTTCATCTCCAATGCCCCTTCTCTTGGCAATAAAAGCAAATTGACTCTTTTGGAACAACACATGGAACTACTTCAGACATCGCCTTTCTCTTATGATCAAACTTTTCGATCATTGCATGTCTTTCATTGCCATTGTCTATATCCATAGAGGTCTTGAAGGCAGATTCACCAATCAAATTGCTTTTCTATTGCGCCAAACCATTGTTGGTTCAGCAGCAACAAGCATATAGGTGAGATCTATAAGGGTCACGTCGTAGCTCATCATATAGTACTCTCTTGCGAACTTACTATATGAGTTGGGAAGTGACTGAAGAACCCAATCAACAGCCATTTCCTCACAGACAACGGATCCCAACAGTGTGACTTCATCCCTAGGACGTGTGCACACACCGACTTTCCTTCTTTATGTTCACTTGCCAAAAGGGCTTGAGTGATCTTGAACTTTTCAAGCCTTTGAACTTGTGGGTTAGGGAGAATAATTGGAGGAGGAGGAGGAAGTGAAGCATGATTTCTTGTTCCTCGATCGAATCGTGGAATATCATCTTCATGTGGAATGCTTGTTCCACGGGATTTGAGAAGACCATAGTTGTCGAACTTTGACATCGGGAGAAAAACGAATTCAAGTTAGTTGATTGATTGAGTCCTTGGTAAATCACCCAAATGAAATTCCAAGGCTAGGACCCAACACAATATCCTACAACTCGGGAGAGGGATGCCGTAACCCAAATTGCAGAACATTTGAAGGTAAGTGAATGACGATTCACTAGTTTCCACCATGTAAAAACGAAAAAGAAACTTAAGTTTTAAATCTATGAAAACTCCTAGATCCTTTGAGATTCATTGAACATTTCAATGGCATGTTTAAATCTCGATATGCCCCTCTTGTTTGTGACTGGGATGCCGAGGATCACAAAGCGGGTGTGAATAACCATGTAAACTACATGGTGCCCTCACATGTTACAATCACCTATTCGATGTGCCGGTAAACCACACACGCTCCACCGAACTATGACAAACATTGAGTCACCCTTTGCTACCTTTGCTTAGAACCATTTAGTGTGCCGGTAAACCACACACGCTCCACTAACGTCTTCGCAAGGGCACAAAGTGTAATTTCATGGAATTGCATCAATTCACTTTTGCCTAAGTAACTAAGATTGGGAATTTGAAAAACATTTAGTTACTTTGTATTTCATTATACTTATAATGGAAGGTTTCGTCCTATCCTACCCGTTCGGCTAACGACCTTCCACTAGTCAAGAGTGCGGTGGGTAAGAGTGGATACCCATTCAATCGCCATTTTATAGGCAATTTCCTTAAACACCCCTTATAGACTAGCTTCGTGAATGAGGCCTACTAACGGTAAGACTGACTTTTACTCATACATATATATAATGTTAGACCTTTAATGTTATATATATATATAGTATAGGGTGTATTTTATACTTTTAAAATACTATATGGTTAACTTTAACAATTACACTTTTAATTCAATTAAATGGTTAACCTAAACTTTTATGGATTTATTAAACCTCTTTTAATTATACTCCTTAATTAATTAATAAAAACATAAGGGTGTGATTTGAACTTTTCAAAACATTACTAGAGTTTTAGAATTTAACATTTCTAATTAAACTTTTAATCAACTTTTAAATTCCAAAACTTGAGGGCAAGTTTTGAAACCTTTTTCAAAACATTAGGGTTTTAACTATTTAAATTTCAAAACAACAAAACTTTTGGGGTTCAAATTTAAACTATAAAACCTAAAGGGATAAATTGAAACTATTTCACAAGATAATTCAAATCTAAATTACAAATAATCAAACTTTATCTAATAAAACAAGTGATTATCTAAATTTTGACAATTATCTTCTATTTAGGTAAGGATAATCACATAATAATGAAAAAATTCGGATTTTATCACAAAAACGAGTTTATGGTAATTATCCAAAGCCAAAACAGGAAGAAAATCGCGAAAACGAGCTGTCAGACACTTTGACTCGTCGAGTCTGGGCTTGGACTCGTCGAGTCCAGCTGACTCGGTGAGTTCACCAAGTGACTCGGCGAGTCAAACCTTCAAAACTCAAAAAAAAATCGATTTTCAGTGCTTATTACGATTAAATATGCATCAATACAATTGAAACCAACCAAGGCTCTGATACCACTGATGGGTTTTGGTCATAAGACATCCTATGTGCTCATACAAACCCTAATGCTTGGATCTAGGTTTCTCTATTATACATGCTTTGAATCCAAGACTATAAACCCTAATTCTAGCATACATATAATCATATTAACATGAGAATAAGTTTATAGTGTTACCTTGATTGTTATGTAGCAATAACAATCACAAATCTCCTTGAATTGACTTTGGAATGCTTAGAGTCACAAGTGTCACTCCTCTAATGGCTCACAAACACCATAAGCAAATGGAGAAGGTATAAAGAAAGAGGTAAGAGGTTAGAATTCGTATCTAGGACCTCTTGGGAAGGGATACACGAATTCATGGCCCTAGGGGTGTTTATATAGGTGTAGAGATAGGGTTTCAGTCATTATCCTTATCTAGTTGATTATCCATTAAGCAACCAATAAGATAATCCTTGAATCCTTATCATACTCTAATTCTAAGGGATTTACACCTCAAATTCGTTCACCATATATATAAGATAATTCTTACCTTATTTTGTAACTATCACATAATTACAAATCAGCCCCTCTAGTTTAATTAATTACATTTGATCACAAAACTAATTCTTAATTAATTATTGACCAATATTAATTAAACAAATATGATTTCTCCTTTAATATATTATTCTTATAACATATTAATAAATCATATTATCCTCTCTCTCTTTATTCATTTCTCCAATCAAGTTGCTTTGGTGAAGGCAACCCAAAAGGACCATGCACCATCGGGTCAAGTACATACCAAAATAGTTATGGACTTAGACACTAATCCAACACTTATAACATCCCAAAATTGGACCCAATTTTTTTTAAATTATGTTACATATAAAATAGTTATTAGTAAACATCATTACAATTCCTTTAACATAAAATCATAATTCATAGTCTCAAAACCATTCCAGTAAATTATATCATATCAGAGTACAAATCCCAGGTTTCAAAGCGGAAAAGTCATGTGCAAAGGTGTGATGCGCTACTACGCCGCCGGCTCTTTCCCCTTAGCTGAAGAGGTACCGAAAACCAAAACTAAAAACCGTAAGCACAAAGCTTAGTGAGTTCCCCCATCATGCCCATACCAAATAATGCATAATCCTCGGAATCTTTCAACCGGTAACTGTCAGGCATAATCGGGAGCTGAACTCCCCCTCAGTATCTTTCAACCGGTAATTGGGAACTAACCTCCCCTTCAGTATCTTTCAACCGGTATCTGGGAACTAACCTCACCGTCGGTATCTTTCAACCGATTACCAGGGACTATTTCACCCCTTCTACTACTAACAGATAATAAGAACAGTAAGCATATCAAGCATAATCATATCATTAACAACAAGCATATCACATAACAATCCCAGATAATTATCACAAAGACAATTATCTAACCAAAACTCTTACTAGTGGACCGACATTGTGGCCGTAGACCCATCCCTACTAGGAGAAGACCCACCTCAAAGTCGTGTAGCGTCCGAACTATCTTCGGCGTGAAAATCGACTATCCTCGGCTCCTCGATCCCTACACGACAATTCCTCTAAGTTATCAACTTGAACTTGTAACCCTAACCAGGTTCAACTCAAATCCGGTCAAATTCATCATCTAATTGACTTGACTCGCCGAGTTGGTCTACCAACTCGTAGAGTCCATACTCCTCTAACCCAAACAATCCCCGACTCTACACGTCGAGTCTGGAAAGAATTCGATGGCTTCTCCTTTAATCAAACCATCGAGACTATCTTCATCTGACTCACCGAGTTCGCCCTTGAACTTGTCGAGTTTATCCCTTCATTTGAATGTGTCCATTCTATGACTCGCCGAGTTGTATGAATAACTCGTCAAGTCCATCTTCATGGATTGGTAGATTGCCTTGATCTCGCCGAGTTTGCTCATGCACTCGTTGAGCACCATGATTTCCAGGTCTACAATCTCATCCATCTTTGTTGAGTCCTTCTCTAGACTCAACCAGATCCTTAAAACATCAAAGGTTGGAGAACCACTACCCGACTCATCGAGTCCCGAGAACAACTCACCGAGTCCCCTAAAGTTCATGTCCACAAACTCGATTTCTGCTAAGCTCATCTCATCAAAAGGGTAGATCTGACCTCCTAGGGTCGATATAGCATGTAAAGCCATGAACTTCATGTCCATGCATGGGTCTTTTAGCTCTAAAGGACCACAAATGATGTCTAAAAGATGCATGGGGCTCTCATGGCCATAAAGTTGGCACCTTTATGCCATGAGACCCCTCCAAAGTCCAAGATCCAAATTCATAACTCCATATTACACTTCACAACCCGAAAATGGCTTGGAAATCCCTAAATATACCAAGATCCAAGCCCTAAAGATAATTAAATACATGGAAGATCAAGATAGGATCTTTTTACCTTAAATGAGCTGGAAATGGAATAAAATCTTTGGATCACCAAGCTCCAAATTGAAATACCAAGCTCCCTTCCTCTTTTTAAGCTTCACAATCCACCAAAATGCACAAAATGGCCTTAAAACACTCAAACAAGGCTAGGGTTTCAAGATAATGCCTTCTGGAAGTATAAGGGACGATGGAGGCTGAGATGGGGGAATATAAGTTGTTTAAATAGGGTGCAAACCCTCAAATTTAGGGTTTCATTCAAACAGCACTTACTTGCCAAGTCGGTCTCCCGACTCGTCGAGTGGGTCACTTAAACTTCCCGCGGGTCAAGACTCTACAATTGCGAAAATGTAAATATTTCTAGAAATAAATGTGTACCAGGAATCAGGTGTTACAGTGTCCTAGGTGGCATCAATTGCGAAACGATTCTTCATTCCTTGAGGTAGTCGTGGAATTCAAGACTAAGGTACTCACCACCTCGATCGGATTGGAGCATCTTAATTTTCATTCCCAGCTGATTCTCCACTTCCTACTTAAACTCTTTGAACTTTTCAAAGGTTTCTGACTTGTGCTTGATTAAGTAGATATACCCATATCTGCTATAATCATCGGTGAAAGTCACACAGAAGCGGCTTGCATCCCTTGTGGTGGATCTAAAGGGCCCACACTCATCGGTGTGTATGAGATCCAATAAACCCTCACCCCTTTCACAAGTACCAGTGAAGGGTGACTTGGTCATATTTCCAAGAAGACAAGACTCGCACACGTCATCGTCCCTAAGGTCAAATGACTCCAACACTCTATCCTTTTGGAGTTGGGCTATGTGTTTCTTGTTGATATGTCCAAGACGACAATGCCACAAACATGCTTTATCCAAATCATTGGAAGAATTAACTTACAACACATCATTTCCTAAGTTGTCTACAACCATCACAATTTCATATATTCCATTACAAGGCAATGCTTCAAAATAGAAACACCATTAAAGAAAGCATTAAAGAAACCCTTTTGATTATCAAACGAAAATCTAAAACCTTTTTTATATAAACCATGAAAAGAAATGAAGTTTCTTGCCATTTATGGCGAATAGCAACAATTATTCAAATCTAGTCCTATCCCACTACTAAGAACTAAAGAGTAAACTCCAATCTTGGTGACATGCGACACTCTTCTGTTCCCCATGATCAAGTTTATCTTCCTATGCTCCACATCCCTACTTTTTCTTAGGCCCTTCAAATCAGAACAAATGTGAAAACCACATCCTATATTGAGAACCCAAGAAATAGCATGTGATGAGTTATTAGATTGAATAGTATAAGTACCTGTGAAGGATGGTTTTATATTTTCATCCTTGATGTCCTACATATACTTCAGGTAGCTTCGTTTCCAATGCCCTTTCTCATGGCAGTAGTAGCACTCTGCATCCTTTGGGTCGGAGGAGGGTGCAGCGAGACCAACCTTGGTTCCACTTGAAGAGGTACCATCATGAGAATTTCCCTTATGGTGGCTCTTAGAAGGAGCCTTCCTCTTCTTACCCTTCCCCTGCCCAATAGCTAAGACAGGGTCAGCAACAGTAGGAGTTACTGCAACAAATTTGTCCTTGAGGTTGCTCTCAGTAGGCCTTGAAGCTTACTCAAAGTGACCTCCTCCTTGTTGATGTGGTAGGTCATGCATAACTGGTTGAAATAAGGAGGTAAGGAGTGAAGAACGATATCAATTTCTACCTCCTCATCGAAGTTAACATTTAACTTTAGCAGGCGGTCGATATATCTCTGCATTTTTTGCTTGTGGGCTGTGATGGGCTCTCGGTCCCTCATCTTGGTAGTGATCATCGAATTGATGATCCCGTATCTCTCCTTCCTGGCACTTTGGTGGTACATGTCCATTAAATCCTGATGCATCTCATAGGGGTGGAAGTCCTCATAGGACTTTTGGAGTTCGACAATCATAGTTGTGAGCATGATGCAATGGACTTTCGTAGGATCACATTCATGAGCCTCAAAGGCAGTGATCTCCTCGAGAGTAGTAATGTTGACATTCACTTCTTTCAGTTCCTTATCGATAACATACTCCTTGTCCTCGTAGCGGGTAACCATTTGAATGTTGTTGATCCAATCATTGAAATTGGTCCCATCAAAAATCGCCCTCCCACACAAATTCATGAGTGAGAATGAGCCGGAAGAGTTCGAGTCAGAAGCGTTGTTGTTGTTTGAGGTAGACATCTGAAAAAGAAGAGAGAAAAAGTTTGATTAGATAAGAATCCCCAATTAAACACCCAAATGAGAAATTAGGACTAGGATCCAACAACATTATTCACAATTTAGAAGAAGGATGTCGTAATCTAAATCACAAATAATTTGAAGGTAAGTGAATGACGATTCACTAATTTCCACCATGAAAAATGAAAACAATATTAAGTTTTTACATGTATTGAAACTCCTAGATCTTTTTAGATTCATTGAACTTTTCAATGGCATGTTTAAATCTCAACATGCCCTTCAAGTTTGTGACTGGGATACTGAGGATCACAATCAAGGAGTGAATAATCATGCAAATGTACTTGGTGCCCTCAATGTTACAGTCACCTAATCAATGTGTCGGTTAGACACACACGCTCCATTGATCTATGACAAACATCGAGTCACCCTTTTCCACCTTTGCTAGACCCAAATTAGTGTGTCGGTTAACCACACATGCTCCACTAATGTATTGGCAAGGGTACAAAGTGTAATTTCATGGAATAACATCATTTTTACATTTTTCCTAAAGTAACTAAGATTGGGAATTAAAAAAAAACATTTAGTTACTTTATTAACCATTATACTTTTAATAAGGAATTAGTTGCCCTATCCTACCCATTCGGCTAATAACCCTCCACCAATCAAGGAAGCGATGGGTAAAAGTGGACACCCATTAAACTGCCATTTTATAGGCAGCAACCTTATACCCCCTTATAGATCGGCTTCGTGAATGAGGCATACTAACGGTAATACTAGCATTAATCTTATACATATATATAATCATTATTCTTATAATATTATACTAGTATAAGGGTTGAATTTTAAACTTGTAAAATTCGAGGGTTAAGAATTTAAATATTTCAAACTTAAACTATGTATTCAAATTTTAAATTCCAAAAGTTGAGGGAAAGTTATGAAACTTTTCAAAACCTTCTAGATCAAAATTCAAATAATTTAAATTAACAATTAATTGGTGATTATCTAATTTTGACCTAATCCAATTCCATGGCAAGATAATTCTTTCAAATAATTCAACTAATTAAATTTTATCATATAAGGCAATAATTATCTAATTAATAGACAATTATCTTCTATTTTGATAAGGATAATCACATCATATTAATAAAATTCAGATTTTATCAATCAAAAATGTTTTTGGTAATTATCGTAAGTCAAAATAGGCCAAAATCCCAAAATTTCCTCTGTCTGACTCTCTGACTCGCCGAGTCACCTGGACTCGTCGAGTTCATCAGGTGACTCAACGAGTTTGCCAGGCAGAAAGCAAAAAAATTCGATTTTAAGCAATGAATAATCATACAATGCATCAAATACAATAGAAGCCAATCAAGGCTCTGATACCACTGATGGGTTTTGAGTAATACATCAATCATATGGTGCACATGCAAACCCTGGATTAGGGATGAGCAAAAGGACCGAACCGGCTGGAACCGGCCGGAACCGGGAACTGGCTTCGGCCAAAATCAAGAACCGAACCGGCCCGGCGGTTCTATCGGTTCTGGTTCTACCGGTTCTTGTCGTGTCTTCAAATGTTGGAACCGGTCCTTGAAAAATAATATAATACGGTTCCGGTTTTTACCGGTTCTACCGGTTTTTTCCGGTTCTGGTTATATCGGTTCCGGTTCCTATCGGTTCCCGGTTCCAAAAATCCACAAAAATAACGTCCCGGTCCCGGTTCCATCGGGTTCCGGTTCCGGTACCAGTTCCGGCCGGTTCCCCGGTCCATTTGCTCATCCCTACCCTGGATCTAGGTTTCTCGATTGTACATGCAAATCATCCAAAGCTTACAAACCCTAATCTAGCATACAACGAAACTTGAAAATAACATAAATAACCAATAAGAATGTTATCTTGATTGTTGCTTGAAGATCTTTAGCTTATGAGAACCTATGACCTCAAATGTGATGCCTCTAATGGATCACAAACATCAAAGCAAATTGGATGATCTTTGAGAGAGGGGATGAGAGGCTTAAAATCGGTTTTAAGAATTCTTAGGGTTTCTGGTGGCCGATTTCTAAAGCCCTAGGGGTCCTTATATAGTGGAGCTGCTAGGGTTTCAGTCAAAACCCTAATTGGATAGCTTAGGCCTTAAGTAGTCCAATGGAAACTTCTGGAATAAGGCCTTGAACGATTTCAAGGTGGGCTTCTACCCTAATTTCGTCCACCCCTTTATCCATATGATCCATAGTCCCCTAAGTTTAATTAATATCTTTTGATCAAAAAATTAATTTCTTAATTAATTTTTGACCAATATTAATTAATCAATATGATTTCTCTTTTAATATATTATTCATATAATATATTAATAAACCATAATATCCTCTTTCTCCACTAATCATCCAGTCAAGTTGCTCCGGTGAAGGCAACCCAAAAGGACCATGCTACAACCAGGTCAAGTACATACCAAATATAGTTATGGACATAGACACTAGTCCAACAACAACATTTCTATATATACAGCTAATTACACATATAGATAATCAAACAGTAACACAGGTAGTCCTACAGATCTACCAAATTGGCATAGCAAACTAGCATGTATAACTATCTCATACTCAACATATCATCAACTATTGGGATATCAAATCTAATGAGCTGGCATTGGTGCCTTTAACCCCTTAGTATAGTGAGGATAACTCACATCACAAGTAGTGCTGAAATGAACTGAAAGTCTCCGATCGTTGTCTCACCGAAAATCTCGAACTATCCAAAGTAACAAATACTAGGTCAATACATGGGATATCAATCGTGACTAAGGGTCCACATAATCCATTTTGTCTTTTCTCTATATTAGGCCAAGGCCCAAATGCCAAATCCATGATCTTAAAAGTCCATATATCCAAAGCCTATTAATGGCCCAATTTTCCCAATTGGACCCAACTTCCTAATTAGGCCTTATTCTAGGATCCATTATCAAAATTGGCCCAAAACTCAATTATTTAGAAAGTCCAGCAAGGCCCAAGTCCAATTAGTCCAAAGGCGGCCCAAACCCTGAAGCCCAATTCGTTAAAAGTCCAACAGAGGGCGTATGTGAGGCGTACTCCTCTGGTACACTGGACGTACTTCCATTTTGTGTTGACCACCATCGGGGTGGTTGACTCAGTACGATGGGTGTACAGAAATTATGTGGGACGTACGTGAGGTTTTGTCAAAACCCTAATAAGTGCTTAATGGTTTAAGCACTTAAGTCCAAACTCCAGATCCATCGACCAAAAGTGCCTTAGAACCATAAAGTCTTGAACTTTAAGACTTTGGATGTCCAGAAAGTTCCTAATACATGGTCTTAACCAATTAAGACCTTTCTACTACATGCATGGGACACTTTCAGCCATTAGAACATCATTTTTATCACTTAGGACCCCTTCTAGTGTCTGACAGGACAACTTATCTCGTTCAAATCATAACATGCACCAACTTAGGACTTTGGGGACAAGAAATGGTTCCATAAAGCTAACATGGCAATATCTACATCATACAAGCATAAAGTTTGGAGCTTTTTACCTTCTGGAGCTTCTAGAGCACAAAGAAACTTCAGATCTACAAGATTTTCCTCCTTCTCCAACTTCTTGATGCAACACCTTCTTCTGCAACTACTCAAAGCATACTCTTTTAGCTCACACGGTCAAAAAAGAGGTTGGGGTTTAGGGAAAACGGCTCAAATCTATGGAGGTTGAGGTAAGGGAGGGTTATGACCTTATAAGGATGTTTATATGGCACTCAAACCGTAAATATTAGGGTTTGCATCTGACGCAAGTATGCTTAGCGTACACAAGTGTACGCCCAGCATACTAGGGCACGCCTAGTACGCTTAGTGTACCTTGTGTACGCTTAGCATACTAGTCTTGTTCTCAAATTTGCAACTTTAGTCCTTCGGCTCCTCATGTGTCGACTCTTCTAACCCCAGGGACTACAAATGTCAAAATAATAATAGAAGAGAGGATTCGGAAATACCTGCAAAATCTCAGGATGTTACAATATCTTTTTATCATACATGGAATTATTTGTATATGACATCGTTTAGTCCATGTATCTTTTGATGATCAGTTGATAGCACTTTATCTCTCTCTCTCTCTCTCTCTCTCTATATATATATATATATATATATATATATATATATATATATATATATATATATATATATATATATATAGGGAAAAGATCAAATGAGAACACCTAAAAGGTTGAGAACGCGAGAACAAGTATATTCATTTGTGATTTTCATGTATTCATTTGTGGAGAAACAATAAATTTTTACGCACAATCAACATGAATACGTTTTTTCTCTTCAATTGAAATTAAAGGCGTAAAAATTTATCATTTATCCACAAATGAATACATGGAATCTCAAATGAATATACTTGTTCTCGCGTTCTCAACCTTTTTAGTGTTTTCATTTGATCCTATTCCTATATATATATATATATATATATATATATATATATATATATATATATATATATATATATATATATATATATATATATATATATATATATATATAATGATGTATATTTGGTTAGTTTGGATCGGTCTTTCACACGTTCATAAGACAATGTTACCTATTGTAACCAACATACATTCATGATCAATAATAAGCTTAAACATAATTATTTACATCTTGTATTCATTATTTTTACTTTGTCATGAATTGATTCAAGAGTTAAACACTCATTAGAGATGGTGTATTTAATCTTCACATTGGATGAGGCCATGAGAGGAGTTGGTGGTGCCAGTGATTTTCATGAAAACAGTGGTATGTATCATAAACAAAGATGCATGGGTGGAAGAAGGTTTGGTGATGCCAGATACAATCAATCCATTAATATGAGCTTTTAAGGTCAATAAGTTCAAGTAAATTAAAAAAGCTATATGGAGATATTTTTAGTTTATATTTTGTTGAGACGACATGAAAAAAACTTAACCAAAAACTTTTGTTTTTGTGGATACTCTTATAATAATACAATGCATATAAACCTAAAACCTATCAAGTGTATCTATTTACACACGAGCAAACCTGTCGTCCCCACTTATCTTAATTGTCCAAGTTGCCGTCGTGCTTCTTGTTATCTTGTAATCTTAGATAATGTCCTTGGATAGAGAGTGAATGAGATTGACAAATTGGGACTTAATTGTCATCTTAATGACATAAAAAGTCAAACTAGGCACTAATAATGTGGAATGGCAGAAGTGATTTCCAACTGCCCTCACACTTTGACATTGACATATATGTTTTTCCGACTAGATACGATTATATGTTGGATTTTAACTGGTTTAAATGTATTGGTAAATTGTTTAAAAATATATGAATGGAAAAAAAAAATGTCCTCTTATTACGTAGATAGATTGACAACTTATATGGCATGCTAAGCGAATATGTTGTTGAAGATAATCAACTTATTGTTATTAACTATATAAAAATTATTTTTATGTTAAATTAAAATTTTATTTTAAATAAGATATTATATAAACGATGGGCCCGTGTAAATATTGGCCTTACAAATAAGGTATTATATAAACTATGTGTGATGGCCCGTGTAAATATTGACCTTCCAAATAAGTTTTTAAATGTTGAGTTTCATAGATTATTCAAAACAAAGAAACTAAATTTTAACTCGACATTCGACAACCTATATTTGCTAAAAATAATTGAGTTTCATAGATTATTTAAAACAAAGAAACTAAGTTTTAACTTGACAACCTACATTTGCCAAAAAAAATTAAAAAATTATTATTATTATTATAATAAAATAACCAGTTAGGTCAAACAAAATAGTTGCCAACTTGTCATGTAGTGCATAAAATTTCCTAGTACACACTACAAAGAGATTATTGACTTAATATCTAATTAATTATCATATTATACAAAAGAAGAACAACATAGATACATGAAAACAAACAACTATAAAACAAATAACCACTGTCCCCATAACATAGTGAATCAATCATCCAAGCGTTGAAAAAAAGCTATTCGTTCTTTGATACTGTGATCAACATAGGTGATAACATCTTACACTCTCACCATATCGAGAACATATTTGTTTGTTAGCTCACAAGAAAGAAGATTTGCTGCATCCGCTTGATTTTATTTTACTCGAGTATAAGTCAAAAAGCTTTATGATTTTATGTTATGTGCAAACACAAATATTCTTTAAATTAACCAAAACAATTTGTATAAAAAATTGTTTACAAATAATGCTTAGTTTTCAATAATACCAATTGTGTTCAGTGCACTAGACACCACATATGTTCAGCGCACAGGGCATAGCATATGTTCAGATATGTTCAGTGTACAATGCGTACAATATGTTGGGTGTAAAGGGCTTAATATATGTTCGAAGTTCCAAGAATACATTTGGGAGTGCTTTTTGAACTCTAAAATTGATTTTAAATAAAAGTGTTTATTGGTTTATAATGGTTGTAAAAAAAGTTTTTTAAAAAGTGTTTGAATCAGTTTTTATGGTGAAAAAACCAACAAATCAATAAACTAAAAAATGTCTTAAAAAATATTTTTTGAAATTATTTTGATTAAAAAACAATAAACAATTTTAAAAAATCAAATTTTACATGTTCATTAAAAAATGCTTTTTGAAACTTATGAAAAAACTATTGTGAAAAATACTTTTGAGTTTGCCAAACACTTTTCTTGACTTATTATCTTTTCAAAAAAAATCAATAAGCTATTTTGAAAAGCAATCCCAAACATCCCCATATTGTGTAACAAAGATAACAAAAGAAAAATAAACAAAGAAGATTAATATAAGTAATATATATATATATATATATATATATATATATATATATATATATATATATATATATATATATATATATATATTGCAAAGGAGATACCAAAAGAAAAATAAATATAAAAGATAAAATAAACTTTGGCTTCCGGTCTTTTCTGATACTACAATCCGGTCTTTAAAAAGATCTGTCTGTTTGTCTCAGAACGGTCTGGTCTTTAAACCGAACTCAAGGGCGTCTAAAGGTTACATGTAAAGATCCAAATATGGTTTTGCAAACACATTCATACGACTAAAAAATAGTAACTTAGAAAGTAGAATCCATGAAACATGTTTTAATCCAAAATACATAACCAATCAATATTGTATTAAATTAAAATATCAACAAAAAGTAACCACGGATTGATTGCATTTGAATATCTTAGACAAGTGGGGGATACAGCTTTGCTTGCTGGCGAACTCTTTTCTTGTACTCCACAGCATCCTGCACATAATTCATACTTTCATCATTTGTATGAAACTACTAGTAACATGTATAATTGTGACAAAAAGGTTTAACTAGAAAATGAAATTATTAAATTCCATTTTTTCAATTAAAAAAAAAAAAAATACCTGAATAAAGAGATGATATCCATCAGTTTGAGCAGGATCAGCAGGGTTGGGGGAATCCAACAAATCCTGGATACCAACAAGGATTTGTTTCACTGTTATTGCTGGTCTCCAACCCTATAAAACAAAATGATAAATACACATCAAATATCATTATTAAGATTGAGTAAATTACATGTTTGGTCCCTGAGTATAGTTAATTTTTGCAACTTTGGTCCCAATAAGTTTTCTCTTGCAACTTTGGTACTTATTTGAGGTTTTTGTAATTTTTAATGTCCATGTTCCAAGTATAATGTTAATGACTACTTTTGGTCCATGAGGCCTGAGTATAGTTGATTTTTGCAATTTTAGTCCAAAAAATAAAGTCATAGAGTAATTTACATTTTTGGTCCCTAAGTATAGCTGATTTTTGCAATTTTAGTCCTAAAAATATAGTCATAGAGTAATTTACATTTTTGGTCCCTAAGTATAGCTGATTTTAGTCCAAAAAATATAGTCATAGAGTAATTTACATTTTTGGTCCCTAAGTATAGCTGATTTTAGTCCAAAAAATGTAGTCATAGAGTAATTTACATTTTTGGTCCCTAAGTATAGCTGATTTTTGCAATTTTAGTCTCAAAAATATAATCATAGAGTAAATTACATTTTTGGTCCCCATATGTAACTGATTTTTGCAATTTTAGTTGCAAAAACTTCACTTGCATTTTTGGTCCTACCTACATGAGGTTCTTATGATGTTTTTTTTTTTGTACATATTCCAAAAAAAGAAATGGGTATTTTTGGTCTCTGGGGCCTGGGCATACATGATTTTTGCAAAGCTTGTCCCAAAAATATAGAAATTTTACATGAAACAAGGACCAAATATGTTACTAAAACCTCAAATAAGAACCCAAAATTGTGAAAATCAACTATACATAGGTCTTAGGGACCAAAATTGTAACTTGCTCATAGTCATATTACTTGAAACATGGGCCAAAATGTTACAAATTTACAATAACCTCAAAATAAGGACCACAAGCTGAAAGAGAAAACTTTTTGGGAACAAAACTGAAGAATCAACTATACTAAAGGACCAAACCTGCAATTTAATCATGATCATATTACTTGAAACAGGGACCAAAAACATTACAAAAACCTCAAATAAGGACCAAATTGGAAAAACAAACTATACTCAAGAACCAAAAATGTAAATCATTCGGTCATATTACTTGAAACAGAAATCAAAACATCGCAAAAAGCTCAAACAAGGACCAATAACTGCAAGTGAAAACTTTATGGGACCACAATTGAAAAAATCAACTATACTCAAGGACTAATAATGTAATTTACTGAAAAAGATTTAACCTTCTGTATATATAATAATTAATAAGGATTGGAAGCTCTTACACTGTCTTCATTAAGAATTGAAAGACAAACAGTTCCAGAAGGGTAAACATTTGGGTGGAAGAATCCTTGAGGGAATTTACACTTTGGTGGCTTGCTTGGATAATCTTCTGTGAAATGAAGAGCAAGGGGGTAATACCCTCCCTCCCAATCAGTCTGCAATCCCCACAATAAACAAATAAATAAATAGGGTGCCTTGTTTTCATCAAATTGACTCTTGAATTGAAAGGAATATGTTTGTTCCTTCTATTAGAGAAGTAACTATACAAAAATGATATCATATCAGAAGTTTAAGTGTTATATGTTTACAAAATCATTTTTCATATAGCAAGATAGAATGTTGTAGCATCAATTCATAAGACATGCAAATTGTGGAACCTACCCAATAATAAACTATCTTTCAGTTGAAATGCCAATAGTTATATCATAGATAAAAATCCAGTTTAGAAAAATACACGACTTAATAAATGCAGTCTGAGATGTATAACCCCAGAGCTAACTGATTAAGATCACATTAATTGTGTAAACAATGTCGTATTCGACAGTAAACTGAGAGAACCCTATATTCTAAACCGCAAGAAAGATTAACAAACAAGAAATGGCTGTCTGGCTTCTGCACAATGATATGAAACACAACCTCAAAGAGAATTTCAGAAACAAGGGGTTTCAAGTTTATTAGAAAGATAACGAGTAATTAAGGAAGTATAGTAGCAATTACAACAAGATAGTTACAAAAAAAAAGTGAGAGATCGTGATAACTTACCCCAACCTTACCAGGAATCGTACACTGCCAAACCATCAAATTAACTGTACCATCGGGAAGAGATTCTGGCTTCGCAACAAAGCCCTAGTTCATTAAACCAAATGAAATCAAATCAATGAAACGAAAGCTGCAAGGTGCGTGTGTGAATGATTAGTGTAATATAGATTAGGGTTAGGAATAGAACGAACATGAGGATGATTCTTCCGCCATGCTTTTCGTTCCTCGGTGAGACGACCACGAGCTATTCCACCCGACATGATTCACAGCTTCGATCGATTTCCCTCTGTGTAGAATTTATGGAGTGCGAAAGATTTGCAGCCTCTCGACTCCTGCAGCTGGGTGAAGAAGACTGAATGGGGTTTTTGGGCTTTTGGGAGAGTAGTCATTTTGATTATGTGATAAATATTTAAAATAAATTAGCAAAAGATAAATTTTTTATGCAAATTTTGTCCCTTAACTATTTTTAGATCTACAGCTGTAGTCCAAACAACTTCATTTGTTTTATGTTAATCCTATATAGTTAATTATTAATTGATTTAATTCCGTTTAAATCAAATTGCTAAATGTAATCAAGTGGTTGTTTGTGATAGCTTTTGAAAATAGTTTATTAGCTTTTTAGCTTTTCAAAAAGCTAATAAGCTAAAAAAATATTTGTGTATTTAACCTGTGTAGTAGGGTCAAATCAATCATTGTGAGATGATTTAACCTTTGCAGCATGTGACTTAACATATTCACTTAATAGCTAACTCACATCATCGAGAGTCTGACAAAGCAAGCAGCATTCGTGCAGTAGCAGTCCAAGCCATAAACCAATCAAAACACATCTCAAGCCCACTTGTTACTACCATTCTAGGATCTTCTACTCTTATTGTCAGTTGTCTTATGCATGAAAATTATACACAATACATGATCAATTAGATTGTCGAACAAAAGACTCTACCCTAGGACCACAACCAGATAAGGAACAGGAAGTAAAGCTAAATCAATCATTATGGGGTTATATGATCCTAGTGGTAAGGAGTAACTCTCTTAAATGAGAGATCATGGGTTCAAGCATCACTAGGGAGCATAGATGGTGTTTAGGATTAGATTAGGAGTAGGATAGTTTGTCATTTCAAAATAATAATAATAATAATAATAATAATAATAATAATAATAATAATAATAATAATAATAATAATAATAAATGTATATTCCCAATCAAGCATAGCATCCAATGCTTCCTATGCTACAAGGCATCAAATATCAAGCATATCTGTCATGCAATTCCTAAAAGTATCCTTAGCCTTATCCTAACATGCAAACATTTATATCATATAACATATCAACATATATGGGTATTCTGAGAATTACTTACTTGAGCTCGGCTGATTGCATGCCTCACACATCCCTTTTTATAAAAATATTTTTAGAATTTTGTTTCTTTCAAAATATTACCAATTCCTCAGTTTGAGTTCAGTCACACCCGAGAGTGTTCCCGAATCCCTCAAACCAAGGCTCTGATACCAACTTGTAACATCCTAAAAATTATAAGGTAAAATTTTCATTTTAATTTGAAAACATAAACATCATTCACTCTTATCAACCATTCAAAAGTATGGTAGAGTACAAATAGTTCTCAAAGTACAATCCCAAAATCATAAAGTGCAGAAACATGGGTAGATGCATTGCGATCAAATCCGGCCATTCCCTTTCGAACTGGAAGTACCCGAAACTACAACCATAAAATTATAAGCACAAAGCTTAGTGAGTTCCCCAAAATACAACATACCATACATAACCTTGGTTCTAACCCTCACATTAGGTCAAATCCATAATAATGGGCCTATCCCTTCCTAATCAATGGGCCCAACCCAATATATAAATGGACCTAACATGTCATACCATGGGTCTATCCTAACATATGATGGGCCTAGCCCAACATACAATGCAAGAGTCACAAAGACAACTAGCATATAACATATCCAAGTGATCCGACATTGGTACCTTCGACCTACGGGTTATAATCTATCATACCAGTGGATAAAAGAATAATTTAACCTTCCTATACTTGGCCCAACAAAGCAAGCCCCAAACCCAAAATGACTCAAGGCCCAAAAATGGCCCAAGAGCCATTTAGGTTGATATGTCCCACATACTAACCTGGTACGCCTAACGTATGACGTTGAAGCCCAAAATCAACTTCAAACTCCTTAATGCCTTAAAACAACATGTATAACTTCTAGGTCTGATTCATATGGGACATCTCGAGTCATAAATTTCTTGACTTTATGACTTTGTACGGCTTAATGGTTACCAAACCAAATCCCAAAATCTCAACTTCATCAAAAGACAGCAACTCATGCATGGAAGGATTATACTCATCAATATCTGATTTTTATAGCTTAATGCCCTAAAAAATGACTAAAAATGGGCTCAAGTGTTATGGAATAACTTCTACTCACAAGATCCAGAGCATAGGACCAAAACATACTCATATCATGACCTAAGGCTAGATCTACATCAAATAACCATCGAGTTTGAAACTTTATACCTCCAAAATATAGATCAAGGTGAACAATACGTGTATCTACAAGCTCCAAAACAACCAATACTTTTTTAATGAGTTCTTCTTCTTCCAAACCCACCATAATCACTCAAAGGCTCAATAATCATTCAGATGAGGCTAGGGTTTTAAGGAGACAACTTAAGAGGATGGAGGCTGAAGGTAAGGAGGCTTGGAAATGAGTCAAGGCCTTTAAATATGGTCCAAGACCTAAAATTAGGGTTTAAGTCTGGCTCGCATACGCCCAGCGTACTCCTGGTACGCTCATCGTACCAGGTTATCCTCCACGATCAATCCTAGCTAGTGCACCCTGTACGCCCAACGTACTCAGCTTAACCCAAAATTTTCATAACTTCTAACGATCAAAATTTTTGCATCCCTAATTCGTTTTCGGCGTTCTTTATATGCGTGGAAAGGTAATGAGAAACCTTACAATATCATTTAATCTCTTTCAACTTAAAATCATCCGAACTTAAATCATAAATTCAATCAAAGGCCTGAAGCATCACTTTTACCAATATACTCTTAAAGTCTGGGGCCTTAACTTGATCCATCAATGTCCATAAATCCCTTAATAGGAAGCTTCTCGAAATCATATGTTACAAAAGAGGTAGTTATTTCAAACATTCATGTGTTATCTTTAAAAAAATCTCACTATTTTGATATAGTTTATGGAAAAGTCCAAACTTTTATTTTTGAACAAAAAATTCTCGATTACCTAATATTTTTCCAAAATTAACCGAAAAATCTTTATGTTTTTTTTAACATAAATGATAGATTATCAGATAAACCCCAATAATCAAGACTTTTTCATTCAAGAAAATAAAATTAAGACTTTTCCATAAACTAGACCAAAATAATAGGGCCTTTTTCTGAAGATAATACTTTAAATTAATTTAAAAGTGTTAAATATCATAGAGGGAAGTTAATATAATTAAATTAATTAGAAGGATACAAAATGGAAATTTGGAAACTTGAAGGGTTAGATGGTAATTTTAGAAAATTGAATTTGTGAAAGAGATCGGAATTGGGGATGATTAGGGAACAAGGAAGAGAAGATTAGGGGTTAATGTTGTAAATTTGCATTTAATCAAATCCATGTTGCATAAGGGCATTCACAATGCATTGAACTCTGTCACATCATCTTTCTACAATCCTTACAACTCTATCATTTTTTTCCTACAGTGCATTGAACTCTACAAAGTTTAATAGAATGTAACAAAATGTAGTTTATAGTAAATATTTATGAATTAAAAACTTTCTTTTCTCCCATTGAACACTTCAATGACCATTGAACTCCAAATCTATTGAATGTCATAATAACATCTCACAATGGTAAAGTTTTATCTATTGAATGACACATAGTCTTGACACCTCATTCAACTGACTCACCATTGTGTATGCTCTAAATAAAACGTATGCGCACAATCTCCTCTTTTGATCACGTATTACACGGACGTGTGTGTGTGTGTATATATATATATATATATATATATATACACACACACACACACGAATTAGGGTTCCATTGACTATGAATTAGAGGTGGTTAGAAACAAGGGCATCATTGGATGCTTAGGGGCTCGTTACGAAGAAGACAAAAGCAATTAGCTAGCGAATGCTACGCTGGCTACTAGTAATTAAGGAGGTAGATCCCTTTTGTAAATTTTGTTATCCTTTATTTGTGTAAATATGCCTTCCATCATATTGTAGAATAATCTTTTGGGTAATTAAGTGTTGGGTGTCTCCTACATGCATAAAGGAAGCATGGCACACGAATGTTGACCAAGAAAATGTAGACTTAAATTTATATTTTACCCGTGATTAAGATGAAGAAACCCATAAACTTTGCTTGTCGAACTTTTTGTTATTAAAATTCTTATGGGGAGATATAGGTTAACCAATTGTACTTCAAACTTTAATTACGTAAAGTTTTGTGCAATTTAAGGAATTTGTCATTTTATTCACCACATAAATGTTACTGTTTAGGTTTTTAACAATTTAAAATTTTCAAGGATCCATGGAATAAATGATTACATAGTCAGATTTTGTTGTTGAAGAGTAGGGTATGTTTCGAAAAACTAGTTAGTAGTTGATAGTTGGAAACTCAAAATTATAAGCAAAGCTAGAGATTGTAACTTTTATTTGTATATGAGTGTTCCGCAAAAAATAATTGAAAACTTTTAAAATATATAAACTTATATAAAAGGGTTTATCTAAATCACCCATTAAAAAAACGTAATTAAGTTGACTTGTAAAATTATAAAAAAATTGTTTGTTAAATATCACTTGTAACATAATGCAGGGACAGATCTTATAAGATAGTAGGGGTTGTGCCCCCTACCCCCCCCCCCCCCCCCACCTTTTTTTTTATAATTAGTCCATTAGTATTAAAAAAATTACATATTTGGCCTAAAGCTAAAAAAAATTACTGTGCCCCCACTGATCTTTAAGTTTTATACATATTATACTTTCGGCCCCCAACTCAAAAGTTCAAGCCCCGCCACTGTTATAATGAATAATATTATGAAATATTATATGAATTTGAGTATTGAGTTCTAACAGATAGTTTTTACTTGAAATGAAGTAAAACTATGTTGAGAATCATTCAGAATGTTTTAGAAGTCTTATGAGATTCCGAACAAAAGTCAAATATTGAAATTTAACGAAAATATAAAATTCGAAATAAGTATAATTTTATTATTAAAAGTTGTAAAGAATCTCGTTAGAAACATTTAGGCGAAAACCTCATTGAAATCCGAGTTATAACGAAGAAGTTATGAACAATCGAAGATCCGCGATAAAACCGGCAAACACTATTTAGCATAAACAGTGAGTTTTCGATAAACTACTTTTTAGCTTTAATGATCTAAACGAAAGTCGTAGTATTCGTTAAACCGAGAGTTTTCATAAAAAGAACATCAAAATCTGACTTCGTATATCGTATGAGGAAGTTATGATTTTTCTAAATTTCGGAATACTAGTAGACAGCTAAAAAATCAAAGAGTAAATTACACGAATGGTCCATATGGTTTAGGGTAATTTGCACGTTTGGTCCCTAACTTATTTTTTTAACTCGGAAGGTCCCTACCGTTTGTTTTTGTTACGCGTTTGGTCCTTGTCTTGCCTAAAAATACTACTTTGCCCTTGATTTTTTAATTTATTTAAATAAACACACCCCAACCCCACCCCTCACCTTACCTTACCTACGACACCATTTATTCTCTATTTAAATAATAGTTTTTTTTGGTAAGACAGGGACCAAGCGCGTAACAAAAATAAATAGTAAGGACCAAGCGTCTAACAAAAACAAACATTAAGGACTTTTTGAGTTAAAAAAATAAGATAGAGATCAAACTTGCAAATTACCCTAAACCATAGGGATCAATCGTGTAATTTACTCTAAAAATTAATATTTTATAAGCATAAAACTTTTTCATGATATCAAATTTAAGGGATGTCACACTATAGTATAATTTTTAAATTTCCTACGCAATATATTTAATTTGTTAATTTAATATTATGTGAAATGTAAAATTTATATCTAAATCCCATATATACTAAAAACATATACAACTGTTTATTAGCATCATTAAAAAAATTATATATATATATATATATATATATATATATATATATATATATATATATATATATATATATATATATATATATATATATATATATAATCTAAAACGAAAAACTAAAAGAGTAAATAGCTTTTTTAATTGATATTTTTCAAAAAATAAATGAATAGTTTTAAAATTGATTATCTATAACAATATGACACAAAACATAAAAATCAATATTACATTTAACTAAAAATCATATAAAATATAAAGTTATATTACATTGGAAACAATCTTATGGTCCAAATTAAAAGTGACTTAGTTTTCAAATTAATTAATTAAGTATAATAGTTATAAATTAAATTGTTAATTATATTTAATTATATTTAATTTTATTTAATTTTATTCATATGAAAACTATTGAAAACATATTTGCATACTATATTAGTTATTATGTTAGTGGATTTTTATTTTTTCATATGATTCAAAATTTTAATCCTACAAATAACTACGATAGATTATGTTGTTTTCCTTTTTAAGCCGGAATTCAAATCCAATATGGGACATATTTAGTTTAAGAATACATTAGATTTATTCGTTTTAACAAATGTTTTATAGTTATCTTTAATTTAATATATCTAAAAGATATAATTAAATTTAACCATTTATGTTTCTTAATATTTTTACCAAAATTTATTTTTGCAACATTGACAGGGTCATTCAAGCGGCATGTGCATCGGAAGTTACCTCTTTGGAAAGTTACAATGCTTTTGGAAAGTTAACGCAATACCTGATGGCACCACAACAAAGAAGAGCTCGCATAATGAAAAATTACTCATCTACCCTTTTCACATACCTTTCTTCTACCCCCATTAAACAATACCCATAACGAACACCCGCCAAAATCATCAAAGGAAATTCCTTTTTCATTTGATTCAATTTCTCCATAATGGAGAACTCATCGGAGAATTGCAACGTCAAGGTCGCATTGCATATCCGCCCTCTCAGCCGCCTGGAGCGGCAAAACGGCGGCAAAGAATGTCTCGACGTCGTTCCGGGGACAGCTAAGGTACACACACACAATTACGACAATTCCTTGTTTATATGTAGCACAAAATTGGAACTATCGATTCAATACATATCTACAAATCAATGTCGCTGATCTCCAGCTTTTAATTAGGTTTTCGTAAATCGATTAACCATATGCGCTCAATACATGTAATCGTCTAATGGAGATTGCTTTTTTTGGTTATTCCATACATATTATGGAGGAACGTATGATCTTATTCGAGTGATTTTCGTACGATTTATGCAATTTATTGAATGAAAACGCGCTTCATATAACGCTGGATATCAATCATTTCAACATAATTCGATTTTTTGCCATTTTCATAACTGATTGCCGGATTCTAGGAAGATATGTAGATATGCTCTGTTAGATTCAAGGCGACCTTACAATCTATGTTACCACTTTAACAGTTTTTGTTAACGATTAATGTAATCAATAGAAAAGTCCCTTTTTTAACACAAAAACAAATCTTCACATAAGAATTGATATATACCACTGAAAAGGTTTAAAAGCTTGGTTTTACAAGTGCAGGTGTTAATCGATAAAAACTCGTTTATATTTGATCATATTTATGGAGGAGGAGGTTCTCCATCAATCAATATGTTTGAAGAGTGTGTCATGCCTCTCTTAGATGCTTTGTTCCAAGGATACAATAGTACAGTTATTGCATATGGTCAGGTACTTTTTAAACTTTTTGTTAAGAAGAAATACGTTTTTTTTAAATCTTTTGTTAGAACTTAGAAGTTCATATACCAATTGTTTGCAGACAGGTTCAGGCAAGACATACACAATGGGCACCAATCCAAAAGAAACCTCCCACAAAGGACTGATTTTTCAAATCATGCAAACAATATTCAACAAGATGGAGACACTGAAAAACGAAAGTGAATTCCAATTGCATGTTTCCTTCATTGAGGTATGACTAATTGTCTAATTTACTATTCCTTCAGATGTTTTGATGTTAATTACAATTGATTTTAACAAGAGGGTGTGTTTGAATTTTAAGATTTTAAAAGAAGAAGTGAGGGACTTATTGGATTCAGCTGTTATTGAAAGAATAGAAACAAGTGATGGAAATCCTGAGAGTGTGGCTCCTGGAAAGCCACCTGTACAAGTTCGCAAAGCAGCAGATGGAGCTCAGAGCCTAAATGGATCAACTGAAGTTAGTGTTAGCACACAGAAGGAAATGACAGCTTGCTTAGAGCAAGGATGTTTGAAGAGATCAGTTGCTTCAACAGATATGAACACTCAATCAAGGTATAACGATTTTGAATTTTCTTACCAAATTTCTCTCCATTGATGTTGTGATTTGTGAAAGTGAATTTATACATGTGAACTTAAATCTGTCTCCATTTTTGTGCAGTTTTGCAGTGTAACAATTAAACATTTTGACATGTTATATCAAGGTTTTTACCGATAATTTTCCAAATTAATCATTATGACTTGTTATAGCATGTCAAAATGCATGGTTATTTATGGTTGAGTAAATTACACGAATGATCCCTATGGTTTGGGGTAATTTACACGTTTGGTCCATAACTTATTTTTTTTAACTCGGAAGGTCCCTACAGTTTGTTTTTGTAGCGCGCTTGGTCCCTGTTATACCTAACAAGACTATTTTGCTATTTATTTTTTAATTTATTTAAATAAACACACCCCCAACTTCCACTTCACCTTACTTTACCTTACCTACTTCATCTTATTTAGATAAATTAAAAAAATCAAGGGCAAATAGTATTTTTTAAGTATAACAAGGACCAAGCGCAACAAAAACAAACTGTAATGACCTTCCAAGTTAAAAAAATAAGTTAGAGACCAAACGTGCAAATTAACCCAAACCATAAGGACCATTCGTGTAATTTACTTTTTATGGTTTGATTGGAAAAAGTAGAGTATAATGAAAATGTTAGAAAAGCATCACCTATATTATAGGCATCTTACTGAAAAAAAAATTCTATATTAACTTCTTCATCGTTTAAAACCTCCCATTATTTCAATCCATACGAAAAAAAACCTATATTGAATGTTTTTGGAATTTTAAAGACAAACTCAATTCTAAACTACTGATGTATTATATCTTTTAAAGCTCAAACTTGATAATAATATCATCTTCTTTTTTGTATATGTTTATAGTTTATTAGTAGTTATAATAGATAACATATAAACTACTTTTTTTTTTTTTTAATGAATTTTACAAATTTCACATTTGGTAATATTTGCAACAGTCGTTCCCACGCAATCTTCACCATAATTTTAGAACAAAAGGATAAAAATAAAGGTGAAGAAAATCCAATCGATTGCATGGGTGAAGAGTATCGATGTGCAAAGTTACATTTGGTGGATCTTGCGGGATCTGAAAGAGCTAAGAAATCAGCAACTGAAGGAGTTCGATTCAAAGAAGGTTAGTGATAATATACAATTAATCGAGTATTTGTTGATCAATTTGAAACTCTCATTGATGATTATAGGCTTATAGGAGTTGTTTCTCTCTCTCTCTCTCTCTCTTGGTTTATTGGAATAGGTGTTCATATCAATAAGGGGCTTTTTGCACTTGGGAATGTTATTAGTGCCCTAGGAGATGATAAAAAGCGGAAAGAAGCACAACATATCCCTTATCGAGATAGTAAACTTACTCGGTTGTTACAGGTTTGTGGCAATTTAGTAATTAAACTTCAAATTTATTTTTTTTCTTGAAAAAAAACCTTATATTTTTATATTTTTTCCAAAAAATCCCTCAAATTTGTATGTTTTTGGGAAATCTGTAGAAAAATCTCAAATTTTTGGGAAAAGTTTCAATAAAGACTTAAAAAAAAATTGAACAGAAAAGTCCCGATTATTCAACATTTTGCCCAAATTAACGAATTTTTTTTTTTTTTATATTTGAACTGTAAATGATGGATTATATGATTTTTTCAAAATAATGAGATTTTTCTGTTCAAAAAAAAAACTTGTAGGACTTTATTGAAACTTTTCCCAAAAGTTTGGGATTTTTCTGTAGATTTCCCTATTTCTTTTTCTTTTTCTTTTTTTTTAAAAAAAAGCCCTCAACCTTCTAAATGCTTCCAAATAAAACATCAACCTTTTTAGTTTTTCTCGAAAAAATCCTCACATTTTACTTTTTTTTTTTGAAAAAAATGACTAAAAGGGTCAGATTGGAAAATAATGAAAAAATGCAAGGTTTTTCTCAGGTAAAAAATAAATTTGAGGTTTAATCTGGAAAAAACATAAAATATAAGGTCTTTTATGAGATTAACCTTATTATAAACATGAGGATAATTGTAATAAATATAAATGGACTTTTTTTTCCTTAACCAATAACTTAAATTTCATTGTTATAATGGGTAGAATTTTCAAAGTATAATGCCCTAATAAATAATAATTTGAAAGCACAATGTTACAAAAAGGAAAAAGTAATGTACAACTACAATGCTATAATAAGGAAAACGTACATTGCTATTTCTTGCATTCAGTTTAGCCTATAAACATTAGAGATGTTGTATAGAATAGTTAAATTCAACTCATATATGCTAGTAAAAACTTGGTTAAACTATATTTATGTGTCTTGTTATACCACTTTATGAAGTGAGTTGAATTGATATATGCATTTAACAGGCTTCACTTGGTGGGAATTGCAAAACTGTTATGATAGGTATCTTTATCTTCCTAACTTTAAAAATCTGTTATCTTGTGATTTTATAATTTATATTACTGAGCATTGTTTATTTTTAGCTTGTGTCAGCCCTGCTGATTTTAATTTTGAGGAAACTCTTAATACTCTCAAGTACGCTAATCGTGCTCGCAATATTCAAAATAAAGCGTCCGTACGTATAAAAAATATATTTTTTTTCTTCACTTAACTTTTTTTTTTTGACATATGTACTTTTATATTTTACTTTAATGAAATATATTTTTCATGTTCTTCAGGTTCAAACAGAAGTATTTCCTGTTGACACACACAAGTTGAGGCAACAATACAGGTTGTTGCAGGAGGAACTTGCTCACATGAGGGAAGCTGAAATTGTTGAAGTCCAGGTATTATTCTATAGAGTAAATTACATCTTTGGTCCCTGAGAATATAGATATTTTTCTTTTTTTCAGTTTGGTCCTTATTTGAGGTTTTCATAACGTTTTTTCTTTGTTCCAAGTAAAATGACTATTTTTTGGGACAAAAAAACGTTACAAGAACCAAAATTGCAAGAAAAAAACCTTCTAGGACCAAAATTGCGAAATCGGCTAAACTTAGGGACCAAAAATGTAATTAACTATATTTATACGGTCTTTTGTGCTACTTGCTTGTAGGATCTGAAGAGAAAAATTGATTGGCTAGAGAATACCAACACTGAACTTCTCGAAAAGATTATTGAAATGAAGGTACTATTTCATATTCTTGGGATACTATTGAAATCCCACATCAGCTAGACACAGTCTCATCCACCTCGATATATGTTAAAGTTTAACCTCTCTCCTCAAGAGCTAGTTTTGAGAGAAAATCTAGGACTCCAAATATCTCATAATTACCATATATTATATAACACACATTATTAGAAATTAAAAAAGGATTATGATAAGTTGCATATTGTCTCTTGTGCTAATTACTTGTAGGATCTTAAGAGAAAAATCGAAAGGCTAGAGGCTACCAACTCAGATCTTCTCCAAAAGATTAATGAATACCGCAATAAATGTGCTGTTGTGGGCCATTCTGAGACAGATGCTCGAGTATGTTAATTTACACTTTCAATGCGTATAATCAATTAATAATGGTTAGATTTTTGTTTATATATATAGAGAGTAAATTACTGTAATCGTTCCTATGGTTTGGTTAAAATTGTACGTTTGGTCCCTAACTTCTTTTTGCACTCAGATTGTCCCTATGATTTGATTTTATTGCATTTTTTTATCCCTATAGCTTTGTCAAAATTGCACGTTTGATCCCTAACATTTTTTTTGCACTCAGATCGTCCCTATGGTTTGATTTTGTTTCATTTTTCGTCCCAATGGTTTTGTCAAAATTGCACGTTTGGTCCCTAACTTTATGTATGTAAGGGACGAAAAACGCAACAAAATCAAACTACAGAGACGATCCGAGTGCAAAAAAAAAAGTTAAGGACCAAACGTTTAATTTTGACCAAACCACAGGGACGATTTCAGTAATTTACTCTTATATATAAAATCATGTTATTTTACTTTTTGATTCTATCTCAGGAAGATAAAAGAGGCTCACGATACATAAAATCTCCAGAGGCAATCACTGAACCTGTTACAAGTAAGTTTTTAGTAAGAGTCTACATGGAATCTCTTTGGTTCACTAATTTTGATTTTTTTTTTTTCTTTGGAATTTAAGGTGATGATATTTCAAGCAAAAAGTTGAAAGAACCTGATAAAAAAACAATAGAACCCGAGCATGAAATTCAACAGAATATGATGCACCAAGAGTCGAATAATTTGGACAAACCTTTGGAACAGAAAGAGGTGCCTTGTCTTATGCATTTCCTTTCTTTTTTGCTTTCTGTTTTCTCAGAAATTGTCTTCCTCCTATTATAATTGAGAACTTGTGCATTAAATTCATTTTTTCCAAGGATAATTAATTCCTTGTGCCAATTTGAACTCACTAACTTTATGAATTTAAAAAACGTTCTCCAAATGAGATCCGTTATTAGAAAATTGTATGGCTTTCAGAGATTCCCAACGACCCATTTAATGAAAAATAATAAAGCAAACTGAACACAAGAATCTACATGAAAATCCACAAAACCGAAGAAAACCCATCGACTTCCAAACAAAATAATTCATTATACAACAAATTATTACAATCACATAGACTAATATCTCAAGCCACCCCTAATCACACCCACACAAACTTAAACTCACATCTATACACTCCAAAACAAGAGATAAAAAGAAATATGAAATTAAATACTTTCAAATATATTTAATTGTGTTCAAATTTCATATCATTGATGTTCAACGGTTGTTGGGGATCTTTGAGGCCGTTTTACCAACAATACTTTTACTCTGTAATCATGTAGTTTGATTGTGATGTTTTGTTTGTGGTAAATCATTTGTTTTCATGTTAATCATACTGATCCTGTCTCCTTATCATTCAGTAGATCCCGACTTGTTTGCAGTCTGAGATGAAACTTGGATCTGATGACATGGAAGAACTCGAACAACGATTTGGGAAGAAAATCACAGCTCTCGAGGAAGAAAAAAGATTATTGCAGGTTTGATTTCTTCACCTTTTCATCTGTGATCCCTATCAGTTTCATCTCCATAGTTTTTTCTGTAAATGCAGCTAGAAAGAGATGATTTGCAAGCTGAAATTACGCATCTTGAATCTATGAGTGAGCCAACATCAAATGAGCAAACAATGAATACAGAGAAACTTGAAGCAATGGAGGAGAAGGTGATTGTGATTGTGATCCAGATTATATGTGCTGAAATGGACTTCTTTTTAGTCAACTTCTAAATTGTTTTATTAAAACTATATGTAGATTTCAGAATTGGAAAGAAAACACGAAGCACAGGTTGATGTTTTAAGGCAAAAAAGTCATGATGCAATGAAACGACTACAAGATGAGATAAGTCTTATTAAGAAGCAAAAGGTAATTTAATTCCTCACTTCTGTTCTCATAAAGTTGACAGAATGTTTAATTTATGTTTTTTTTTTTTTTTTGGGTTACAGGTTCAACTACAGCAGAAGGTGAAAGAAGAAGAGGAGCAGTTTCGAAAATGGAAGGCTTCTCAAGAGAAACAAATGATGCAGGTAATATCATTAATCTAATGACAAACTATTAAGAAAATTCAAATATTATTTGTATTATTTTAATCAGATAAAAAAGGAGAGCAGGAAGACTGAAATCGAAAGGCATAAGTTGCAAGCTCTATATCAACGCCAAACACAGGTAACGATTTAACTTTATTTTATCATGGAATGTAATCACTCATTCCATTACCTTTTTTATTCCAAACCCTTTGTCATTCCATTCACTCCAACAAAACAAACTTGTAGAACTTATGAAGTCAAATAACCATAATTTTCATTGTAGGTTCTTCAAAGGAAAACAGAAGAAGCTGCAAGAGCTACCAAAAAACTAAAAGAGTTGCTTGAATTGCGCAAGGCTGCAAGGCGAAGCGAAACTGCAGGTAATAATCTTGATTCAACTTTTCTCCACCATTTCTTTAAGTTTTCACTAACTTCATTCTTCCTCTCTCTCTCTCTCTAGCCTCCAAACCAAGTGGACAAAATCGATCTGGACAGGTGATTATATGTTTTCTTGCTTTTCGAGCACTATTGGATGTGTTGTATTTTATTCAATCTAGGGTGTTTTAAAAGATCTGTTATTATATATATCATTTTGTAGATCAAAGCTTTAAAGAAATGGCTTCATCTTGAACTTGACAAGGTCATGAAAGTGTATAAACTACGTATCGATCATGAAAAGAAAACTCAAAGGTACGTACGCTACCCTATATATCATTTCTATATATGTTGAAGTCTCCCCTGTGTCCTTAAAAGCCTCTTATATGGAGAAATTTAAGGACACTGTATATTTAACATGGTATCAGAGCCACATAACGATTTCTCTTTTTACATATCCAGCAATGCAAAACTTAAAGAGGAGTTGTCGTTACTTAAGCAAATGGATAAACCTTCTTCTCATGTACCCAAGCCTTCAGCTTCCGCAGAGGAGACCAAACCCGCTAGGTATATATGAAATTGTTATCGATTTTTTTAATTTCCATTTTTCCTTCTTTTTAGAGATTGTTAGTGTCCCACATCGGTTAGACACAGTCTCATCTGTCTCTATATATTTTGGAGTCTACCTTCTCTCTTTTCGAGAGAAAATCTATGACTCCACATCTCTAACTAACATGATATTTGTAAAATATCAAGCTTCCGGCTCTAGAAGTGTGTTGGTGTCCTACATCAACTAGACACAGTCTCATTTATCCATATATATGTTGAGGTCTACCCTCTTTAGTCTCTAATCTAACATGGTATCAGAGCCTACGTCTAGACCTGCATGGGCTAAAAACATAAAAATCTCGAGCTTGTCTCACAGGGAATGTTATGTCCCACATCAACTAGACACAGTCTTATCTGTATCTATATGTGTTGAAGTCCACACTGTCTATCTCTTTAAGGGCTCTTTTGGAGAGAAAATCCAAAACTCTACATATCTACTAACTAACACAGATAACAACAAGTAGTATTGAATAACAATGTTGAATATTGTAGAGGGCGTTCATTATCACCAAATGCAAAAGCAGCTAGAGCGCGTTCCTTGTCACCAAACGCAAAAGCAGCTAGAATTGTTTCACTTGAAAGCAGGGTGAAATCCTGCACGGCTTCCCTTGCCATCATAACTTCAAAGATTCAAGAGGCTGGGCGAGGACATGATGTTGCCTCTCCGGGACGTTGGAAAGGCTTAGTGTCTTTAGGAGATGCTAAGGATTTGCTTCAGTACTTATTCAGTATTGTTATTGATGCAAGGTAATATATATATATATATATATATATATATATATATATATATATATATATATATATATATATATATATATATATATACACTTTTGTAGTGTTGTATATAATTATTTCATCTTACAGACGCCGGTTGTGGGAAAAGGAAATTGATCTGAAGGAGACGAAAAGCCAATTTGAGGAGCTTTTGTCACAACAAAATAACAATAAATGTGATCCTTCTTCACAAACAACCGCTATCCAACCTGCAAAACTAAGCTCATTAACTAAAAAATGGAAAGAAATGGAAGAACAAGCTGTGCAAAATACTCCTGTACAAAATACAAGGGACAAGACACCTACAAGGAAATCAAGAGAAACAGAGAAGCAACCTGCTACTAGCGCCTCGCTTCCTCCATTAAAGGTAATAAGATTACTTGTTCATATATATATATATATATATATATATATATATATATATATATATATATATATATATATATATATATATATATATATAGTGGTTTTTTAGGTAAAAAGATGATAATGTAATGGTTTTTCGGTAATTTGACCTTCAATTTTTGTGTATTTGAGTTGAGTTTTAGGCTAAACAATTTGAATCCCTCATTTTTATTTTGTTTTTTTTATAATTATTTGATGGTTATAACAGGGAAAGGCTCCAACTACGTTGGATATATTTGCAGATATGGGTATTGGACCTCCATTACCATTTCCTGAATCAAAGGAAAGCGACTCTAATGCTGGAATCTGCAATCGTCCAGTCAAAGTCCTTTATAAACAAACTGAAAAGGTGAAAAAAAAAAATTGGTACCAAAATGTACTTTATGCCAAATCCTTATCTCTATTTTTAAAGAGAAAACTTTTGGGACCAAAATTGCAAAAACCGTTTACACTCAAGGACCAAAATGTACTTTACAATCCCCACCCCAATTTTTTCTGATGTCATCAAAATGGGACCCACAAAACAAACACGATAACTAATTATGACAAAAGTATGCTCCATTAGGCTTTTCTAATGGAATGAATATATTACTAATTGTTGATTCAGATGATACCAATTGCACACACGTCGATGAAAAAAGCACCACTTGAAGAACAGAAGGGGAAAGTATCGAGGTGGAGGCGAGGGCATGATGAATGGCTGATACAGTTTAAGTGGAAGTGGCAAAAACCATGGAAGCTTGGGGAATTGTTTGGAAGCACTGATCAGATTAGAAACAGTGATGAGACATTAAAAGGTCAAGATCTATCTACAAGACTTGGTCAAACCACATGATCGTTGACCTTCATTTGATGGGTTTAAATCCAATTAGAAGAACATCCCACGAGAGAAAGTAATTGCGACCTTCAAAGGTGTTAGAATGTAAATATTGTAGGAATTAGCTATGACCCAATTAACCCATGGGGATGTAGGATTTCCTATAATTAGGGTTCCTACTTGGTTTTGTATATTTTTCATGTAAAGATGAACAAACACTGAGGTATTTTCATTTTCACAAGGTCAATCTCTTTCTAGTTTACAAAAAGTATAACTGGTGAAGTGATTCATCAATTTTTCTGTTAGAAACAATCTTTTGTATATAACAACAAACTGTAGGATCTGATCTCTTGCTTCAAATTTCAGTACTTAATCTTTACAAACATTTCATATTGAATAAACTCAAGCTAACCAGTAATCAACACCACATTATACATCAAAAAACATGAAGCTCCTACCTCTTAAATTTCCTTCATGCTATGAGTATCCCTTATAAGTGTCATTACCATTATCAATACTCCCACTCTCTTTAATCTCCTGTAACATCTTCAACACTTGTCTCATAACCGGCCTTTGTTCCGGTGAAGTCAAGCTACAAACACCCGCCACCTCAACAAGCATCCCGAGCCTATCATCACCCGCCACATCATCATTCTCCCTCATGGCTCTCACCCATTCCGCCATGTCATCCGGAACAAGGTGTGGATGTTGGGACGGCGGCCTACCGGATAAAAGCTCCAACAAGAGGACTCCAAACGCGTAGACGTCGGATTTCGTTGTCGCTCGGTGGAACGACTTTCTCAATTCCGGAGCTTTGTAGCCCGTGGGAATGGAATCGTCGATTGAAGTGGGGTCCGCGAGGACTAGGAGGCAATAGTCGGTTAGACAGGCTTCGAAGTCGGAACCGAGTAAGACGTTTGAGGATTTTAGGTTGTTGTGGATGAGACGTGAGGCTTGGTGGATGTATGCGAGACCTAAAGCTATGTCTTCCGCGATTTTTAAACATGATGTCCAATGAAGTGGTTTTGCTCTTGTTGATCTTGATCCTGTTTTTTCGAATGCCAAGTAATTAGTTTTTGAGATTTGATATATTATAATTTAGCGCGTGATCTTAATATATTTGAAATTAGTTAAAAAAAATGTTTTGTTTTGTTTTTTTCATTTCAATGTAAATGAAACTGTACTAAATAGGCAAATACCAAACACTACCTAGAGATAACTATTTGGCAGAATTGCATCACCATGATGACTTCACGCTTACTAAACATATTTTAGTGACTAGTCAAAATCAAAAAACCACGCCACTCCTTTTTCAATAAAGTACACACGCTCCGGTTTAACCGAGTCAAACCCAGTGAGTCACGAAGTAACTAAACACCGAGTTCACAACAACAGAGAAAGAAAAAGTGAAAAACTCACCATGGATTAGGTTGTAGAGGCTCCCGTTCGGTTGATAATCGTAGATGACTAGCCTCTCTTGTTTCGCCTGAAAATAAGCTCTCACCGGAACCAAATTAGGATGCCGGAGTCCTCCAACCGCTTCCAAATGTCTCTCGAAAGCTTCACCGGACGTTGTTGCAGTCTTCCCGGCGTCGAGTCTTTTCACTGTTACGATCAGCTGATTATCCATGACTGCCTTGTACGTTGTTCCGATCACTCCTCTCCCTAGCAGCTCCGCCGATGCTGACATGAGTTGTTCCAGACTGTACATCGCTGATTCGCCTTCGCAGAATATCAAATTGCCGCTTTTCTCTCGGTGGTGTTGAGGTAATTCCAGTTTCTTCTCTTTGATTTCGGCTTCCTTGCTAACGATTCGCACTTCGCTTGCTGTGTTGGTTGAAATCGCATGAAATGTGCTAACGTTTCGGTTGTCGATTTCGTTTTCAGTTTCGTTTTCTTCATCTGAGCTGTAGTCAACTGATTTCGTTTGATGTTGACGATTCCTTCGTTTATTCACAATAGTGACAAGCAAAAGAACAATCGCTATAAGGATTAGGAGTCCGATTATAAACCCTAGGATTATGCCGATTCTCCTGTGCCTCCGCGTAGACGGCGGAGAAGCAAGCAGACCTTGAGACCCTACGCTTTGAAGTAGCGGCGCCGGAGCTGAAACGCCTGGAGGAGTGTCATCGAAGAACGGAGACCTTGAGTCGCAGATTTTGTTAAGGATCTTCCCGCAGAGCCCAGGGTTTAACAAGTACGATGAAATATCGAATCTCGAGAGAGCAGGCGTGACTGGAATCGATCCGGTGAGGTTATTCCCGGAGACGTTAAACACTTCGAGAGTGGTTATGTTGAGCGGCGGGAGAGAACCATTGAACCGGTTCCATTCTAGCCGGAGGTAGGTGAGCCGGTCTAAGGAGTTCAGTTCAATAGGTAGTGGTCCGGCGAGGCTATTCCGAGCAAGATCAAGTGACCGGAGACGATGAAGCGAGACCAATGGCAGCGGGAACGTCCCGGAGAAAGCATTGTGGTCAAGGAAGAGTGTTTTGAGGTTGGTGAGAGGAGACAAATCCGGTATAACGCCGGAGAGAGAGTTGTTCCGGAGGCTGAGCACCCGGAGCTGGTCTAGTCGAGTCAAGGTATTGTCGGCGAAGATACCACTGAGACCGCAGCCTTGAAGTACGAAACGAACCACTCGACCTTGAACACATTTCGCACCTTGCCATTGACAGTAATCAAATCGCTCGTTGAGATTGTAGAGGAGCTTGTTTCCGATGTCGGCTTTTAGCTTGAACTTGAGTAGAGCTACGGCGTCAGATGGTAGTAACGCTTCCACTGGTTTTGGGTCGACGGCGGAGGCGGTGATGGAGGCGGTGAGGAGGAGAAAGAAAGACAATAGATAGTGGCGGTAGCGGTGGCGGTGGTGGAAGGGTTTTGGTAGGGCGCACATCGTTTGAGGAGTGGACTAGGGAAGAGGACTAGAGGAGAGTAGAGAAGTGAGTTGTCTCTTTTTGTTTGCTTCGTTTCTTTTTCTTTGTGGAGTTGAATTTTCCATCAAACAGGGGAAAATGCACAACGGGAATCAAGGTCAAGAAAATGACAAAACATACTTATGCTTTAACTAGTATAATATTATTGCTTAATGAAAAGAAAACTAATGTCAAAATAGCAAATTTTAGATTTTAGAAACACATCTAGTTTAGTTAAGGTTGTCTAAAAAATAACTAATGAAAAGCACATACAGGAAATTGAAATGATATGTTTATAATAAGAAAGATATCATTATTATATCATAATAAATAATAAATGTATGTGAGATACTTATATTTTTATAGGAGAAATAAAAAAAACGCCAAATTTTGCGAATTTTTTTACAACAAAATTGACTTTTTTTACTAACCATTAATCGCATTGATCCCGCTGTGCCTTGACAACGCAATTTTGTCGTCTCCTATTTAAGATGTCTTTTTAGTAGTAAAAAAAAAAATAACACATCTTTTTTTAAATATCGAAAAATAAAAATAAAAAAGTTATAAACTCCACATTAATATTAGTCCAATTTCGTATTAAACGATTTTTTAATTTTTATGATGAACAGTATTTTATAGTATGCTCATTGAGAAATTGGTGATTATATGGTGTAAAAATAATCAAAAGAAAACTATCTTTGTAAATTGTAGTTCTCTGATATTTTGTGGTGTTTTGAAAGGATACTTTTTGAGCGACTGATACAGTAAAGAAAGAGCGCATACATCTGATCTAGTGCTGCCTTAAAAAGGGGCTACTTTAGACACTGCAACAACTTACAAGTTACAACATGGTATTTTTGTTTGATGCTCTTTTTAATATAAAGTATAAAATAAGACAGTAGTTGGTATAAATTAATAAATAACCACAGATTCAGTAGTAAATACTAAACAGCAGTAGCACTTGAAAAATTAATCATATTGCAGCATGACATAAAGATTTTAGTTTAAAGTCATGTATATTTACATGTGAGTCAGAGGCATAAGTGAGGGGAGGGGGGTCCCTTGTTCGGAAGTATTAGCGGGAAATGAATGGAGTGTGGAGCCATCTCTCTTTGGGAAAGTAGGAATGCTAAAAAATAGGATGTGAACACTTAACATGACTAGGTTACTTCACTCGGCTGTTTTGCGTTATGTTGCCTTTTTGATATTTTACATAATTTATATTTATAATTTAATAATAAAAATGATAAGATGTTAATCATATTAAGTAGAGAGAGCAAGGTGGATGACACGTCATGTTTACATGAAAAAATTAATCTGAATATCTTGTTATTAACAAGATTCACGAGATTTAACAACATAGTAAAAATAGACTCTATAACTTGTAGTAAATTTTAAAAATATAAAAAGTAAAAGAGTAAATTACACGAATGGTCCCTATGGTGTAGTTTAATTTGCGCAGTTAGTCTCTAACTTATTTTTGTAATTCGGAAGATTCTTATTGTTTGTTTTTGTTACGCGTTTGGTTCCTGTCTTATCTAAAAATACTATTTTAGCCTTGATTTTTTAATTTATTTAAATAAACACACCCTCAAACACACACATTCACCTTACCTTACCTATCCCTTCATTTTTCCCTATTTAAATAATAATCTTTTTAAATAAGACAGGGACCAAATGTGTAACAAATATAAACAATAAGGATCAAGCACACAACAAAAACAAACAATAAGGACCAAGCGAGTTAAAAAAATAAGTTAGAGACTAAACGCACAAATTACCCCAAACCATAGGGACCATTCGTGTAATTTACACAAAGTAAAATTCTATATTTTCATCGAGTCAAAATAAACGTGTGTTGCTCATTTGGATCTTTTGCTGTTATTGCTTTGAATGTGGAGTAAACTAACACCCACACTCTTGGTGCAGAAAGAACAATCATACATTTTATCCGGACATTAAACAGACATTAAACAAATAAATTACTTTACAATGATAATACAAACCACATTTCAAAGCTGACCATGCTTTTCGGATTACAATAGTGGAATCAAGGGGCACGAGAAGCAATCTCAAACCAGCATGCATTAGTAAAAGACTAAACAAATCATAAATCGGTTTAGATCAAATGTGAAGAACGGAGAAGTTTTATAACAAATAGCACTTGAAAGTGCATGAGTACATAATCTATCCTTTTCCATCTAATTTGTTTAAATCTAAATATGCAACTTATATATAACGTAAGTTAGTTTGATTTTTGATTTTATACTGGATTTAGATGAGTTAATTGATGCACGAACAAACAACATCCATGCAAATCATTTACCCTTTCATCTCTAAGAATATAAGTTTATCTCCAAACATAACACACAGATTCAACAAAAAATCATCACCAAACGGTGATGCTGGATTTTGAACGCTAGTTTTTTTTTTAATCAAGAAGACAAGAACCGACTGCCAAAATTATGAGGAAGATAAAATTGTTATAAACGATGTGAATTGAAAAATCGATGACATCATTGATTTTTATTTTCACGCGTTTCATCATTTGATCATAGAATTATTTTCAAGACTTCAAATTCCCGCTTCTCCTGTTGGTTTGGTGTTTTGTTTTCCAATTAATTAACCTAAAAAGTAATTGGATTAAATGAGTTACGTGCAGATAAAAAAGTGGAGGGGGCCGAAGGCACCTTCTAAACTCCCCTACGGCCGACCCAAAAAGATATCAATCCAACAACACTTAATACCACTAAAAACCTTTTAGTGAGATGGTTAAATGTTAAAAATATTTTGGTCACGTTGATTTGAATCGACTCATAATAATATATATATATATATATATATATATATATATATATATATATATATATATATATATATATATATATATATATGATAAAATCCTTATATATTGGATTCATATACAACTAAGCAATTGTTTTTTCTTAAACTAGAATCTGTCCAAATATATGCTTCGTGGGGATGCATGCGAGGTTTCGTTGGTGGGCGTAAATTGTGTAACTATGAAAATGTAGGGACTGGACCTACAAATATACAAAATTCATGTGACCAAAAGTGAAAAAGAAATGATTGTAGAGTCATTTTTACTTATCTTTCATCATATAAAAAGATATAGGATCTTCTAGGGGAACAGACTATCTTTCATCATATAAGAAGATATAGGATCTTCTGGAGGAACAGACGATCTTTTCAAAAAGAACTTACAACTTACTTTACACCACTAAAATCTTATGAACTCACCAGCTTAAATGTTGATCTACTCTTTCATATTAATACAATGATTGTTTGTTACTATGATTGCTATGATACATGTGTTGTGATATTTAACATTATGTCATGTGCCCCCGAACGTTTCCGTGGTTCCAGTTTGGGGGTGTAACATTAGTATTTTGGGGAAACTCACTAAACTTTGGGCTTACAGTTGTTGATTATGTTTCAGGTACCTCTGATGATCGCGGGAAGGTGAAGACGTGATCGTACACCTCCTCATATTTCATGATTTTTATGATTGATGTTGGGATACTCTTACATTATAATATTTTGAAAACAAGTTTTGTAATAATTGTTGATTTTGAAAAGGTTTTAAAAAATTTAAATTTGACATGATTTTTATGGATGTTACAAACTCCAATGTATAAAAAACCTTCAATGGGCTAAAGGGACATTAACCTTTTATTTTAATTTTAACATATTATAGGCTTATTATCTTGTTCTCTGTCTAAACAAAATAATTTCATTGTAATCTTACTTTTTTTTGGTCTATTTTATATAATTAGGATTAAGACAAAAGGTATTATAATTTTATTGTATTTTTGTTGTCTTACATGAATTATTATTTTTATTGTAAGATGACTATATTCTTTATGACATAGAGTATCATCTTAATACAATTTTATTGTATTCTTTCTGTATTATTTTACTGTAATTTTATTGTATTATGCATCTATGATAAATGATGTTATCTTTTTGTAATTTTTATTTGCTCTTTTTGCCCGCCACATAATATTAAATTATTGTAATCTTACTATATTTATTTTATCTGACAGAACATATTATCTTATTGTAAAATTGTAATATATATATATATATATATATATATATATATATATATATATATATGGGGACAAAATTGCAAAAATGGTCCCTGTGGTTGTCAAAATTATGCAGTTTTGGTCCAAAAAAGTTTGGTGGTGTACCAGTGGTCCAATTTTGAATCTTTTTAGTGATTTTGGTCCCTATACACTTGAAATTACTTTTATACCCTTATAATTTATTTTTTCTATTTTTTGTAATACTTTAATTAGTTTAATTTATATATTTTTTTCATCTTAAATCAAAATAAATAAATAAATAACCCACTACTCTTCCATCTTTATCATAAAACCCATTCATCACCAACTCCACCTCCATAATCGGAGCAACCCTCTTTTGTCCAGAACCACCATCGGTGGCTGCCGTTTCGCCTGAAACCACCTCCGACGCCCACCATTTTCGCCGAAAACGTAGGAGACTTCTTTACAGGAGAATGTTATTTTTTCACCGGAAATCATAACAGGAAGTGTGAGTTTCATCCAAAACCAAGACATCCGACGAACACCAAAACTCCGACGAGCACCTGAACTCCAACACAACCCCTATAATCTTCCTCTTCCTATTCTTCTTCTTCTTCTTCTTCTTCTTCTTCTTCTTTTTGTTCCCCTTTTCCATTTTCTGAAGACGAACACCAAACTCCTTCATCATTGTCAACTACCAGCATCTTCGTCACTTATCCCCCCTCCACTGTTCTCCTCTGGTTCTCATTCTCCTATATCTTATGACCACTCATCGAAACATGGCTTCTAATGGACAAAAATGGTGGAGTTTCTCTAAAATCACGCTCTTTAAAGCCACCATCAACATCATCCTCCATTGGAGCTTCTTCCAAGTCCTCCTGAACTAGTTTTTGAAAATTAGGGCTTGTGTATGATCGTTCTTCTCTTCTTCTATATGGGGCTCCGTCTCGTTCACCTTCTCAAGTTAACTTCTGGCGCTCTACTGTTTTTGATTGAACTTCTGCACAATGGATCTGACCACCACTATTGTTGTCGCATACCATCACCATTTGTCACCACAAGGAAACCATAGCCCTAAAAAATATAGATCGGGACCACCGATGAATGAAGAAGGTTTCCGTTGGTGGTGTTTTCTGGAGATGAAGAAAGAAGGATGGTCTCGGTTGTGGTGTTTTCTGGTTACCGTGATGAGAATAGTGGTGTTCAAGGAGGAAATCGGGTGGTCCATCGGTGGTTCTTTGTTAAATTTTTGGAAGCAATCTTCAAAATCCCTAAATCAAAACTGAGTGGTGGTGTTTGGAGAATGGCTACCGAGAGAGAGAGAGAGAGAGAGAGAGAGAGAGAGGGGGGGTAGGGTTATTTTATTTTAATTTTTTAATTTATTTTTTAATTAAAATAGTAATAAAAAATTAAAAATAAATAAAACAGAATTATCAAAGGGCATATTCGTCATTTCATGTTGGATCTGGACCAAAAACACATAACAATTCCAACTATAGGGACCAAAACCGCATAAGGTATTTGAAATTGGACCACTGATGCACCGCCAAACTTTTTTGGACCAAAATTGCATAATTTTGACAACCACAGGGATCATTTTTGCAATTTTGTCTATGTGTGTGTGTGTGAACATAGACAAAAAAATTAATCTGAAATGTTATAGATATGTATTTTACAACGGATGAGATACAACAGTGTATATATAGAGGTGAACCATACTATGAGCATAGACTAATGAAAACTTGGATAAGCTAATGTATACATTCTAATACTCACCTCAACCTTAAGTAGAGAAGCAAATAAAATCGTTTTTTTTTAGAACATGTTTTTACAGAACCGGTTAGTTAAAACTAAATCGCCGGTTAGGAATAAGTTTTTATTAAAAAAAATTGAAAATGGTTTTTTAACTGAAAAGAAAAAAAGTTTAAAGGCAATTTAACTTCAAAAAATAACCGAAAAAATCAGAACTGGATTTTAAAAAACCGATTTAAAACCCATATTTGTGCACCTCTAACCTCGAGTTTTGGAACATAGATTTTGATCACACCCAACTTGTTATACATGTAATGTAATGTTTTTGTGAACACATTTAGATGACCCTTATTTGATATGGGAAGTTGAGAAGCTTCACAATCTCTAACTTTAGGAAACCAAATATATCAAATATGAATATTAAATTAAAAAAAAAATACTACAAGTTAAGGTTAGCCCACTTGTTTAAAAATATGTTTCTAATAGTGACGGATGCAGAACGTTTTAGTAAGGGTAAAACTATTTTTTTTTTTTTTCTGAAAAAATCTAAATTAATAGTGACAATCGTATTTTAATCTGGTACATCTAAAAAAAAAAAAGACACTACGTATCGGAATCAGAGCAGTGGCCTAGGATCCCCGGGCTCCACTAAGGTCCGCCACTGGTTTCTAATAAGAAGGTCATGAGTTCAATCTCATGCATTAAAAAAAGAAAATATTCATTTGATATGATTTAATAAAAAACGTTTAATTATTGATGAAATGTTTGAAGTACACCTTAGTATAATTAAAATAAAAAATGAAGTAAAACCACGGATCATTTTTTTGATTGATTAGAATATGTACAAGAGAATTTCGGAAATCAATTATGAGTTGCATTCCACCACTTAAGTCATTACAGTCCCACCACACGCAGTGACGCAGTGTGTCACGTGGGATAGGTTTTCTTTAACAATAATATAAAACTTTACCCTAAAATTCAAGCGATTATTACTTATTTCTTTTGTTTATATTTATCTGTAGTAAATCAAATTCAGCAAAAAAAAAATGTAATAAATAAAATACAAGTAATAAATCAGTTAACTTGAAAATTTCTTAGTGTGTCCAATTTCCAAATAATTAAAATATTTACTTTTACTTTAAAATTTATATTTTTAACAATCTGGTTTGTGTAATTGTATTTGATATATTAATTATTAATATTATGGATAAAAACATATATCGACATGTAGACTTGGCCCACACCTATTAGTTCGTAACCATTAAAACATTCTTTCTGTCTATTTCACCATAAAAAAAGCTTAAAACTTATACTAAAATCAAATTAATAACCTTTTACTTTACGAAGAATAAATGATTTGAGGAATTAGGAAATGTTTTCTGTGTTCACGTGAAGACTTTTGTTTCTCTTATGCCTTCTCTCTCCTACAATGTATTGCTTAATTTACGGTCATTCGGTCACGAGATGAGGCCCTCGTTGTTGGAAGAAATAATAATTTAATCAAGGGTGTACTACTACTAGTAAGTAATTAAGCTTAATACTTTATTTTTATAATGAAACATGATATGAATAATGATCATGCATAGGTCTTTCGAGTGTGTTCTTTGTTATTTTATACAACTCTTGCTTTTGTCCTTAAGTTGAATTTTAGATCTCATCTCATGGGTGCACATTTGTATAGTTCGGTTAATGGGCCCAGAACCGGTCCACAGGTTTTCATACTCATAGCCCGGTTGAATAAACTTGCTCCTCGTATTTGTAATGAACCCATATACCACATAAATTCATAAACTAACAAATAAATAAATAATGCAACAATTTTTTTAGTAAATTACACTACTAATGGTCCTTATAGTTTGGGGTAATTTGTAACATCCCTAATAAAAACATAAACATTAAAGCATAGACCTTACACAGTTATTTACAACAACAAGTTTATAACAAAAATATATTCACAAGTTCTCCAATTTATACCTTCGCACCACTGCCTGTAATACAAAGAAACTGAGTGGTCAGACTTGGGAGCCTGGTGAGCATATAGGGCTTTCAACCCACAATAATAATTATATTAAATTCACCAATCAACAATAACCCGATTATCCATTCATGTTATCCCCACTTTACGTCCCCAAGACAACCACGATTACCAGGGACCTAATCTAGGATTTCATCGGGACGGACATTACTGCAAAGGGGCTTCCTCTACAACAGATATCGTAAAGGCAACCATGAGGGGATAGAATACATCAAATGAACACCCAAGTTCATTACAACCACAGGTTATGAGCATGCCAACATTCCACAGAACTATCTAGAAAAGTCCGTGGTCATCATCCATATTCTGCTGAATGACTAGATTACAATCACATTGAGGCCTCTCATCAGTTTATCACACATCAACTATCTACCCAACAATTTGTAGATAACAATATACATATGCATTTACTTGCAACTTTAAACTGATAAGATACTCATTCAATACTCATTCTAAATAAACAGATAACACATAATTACATATCACATGTTTCATAGAGAATATCTCATATACTTAATACATTCAAACAATACTTGTATTAGAATCGTGTTTAAGAAGAGGACTATGTACTCACATAACACGTATTACATAAAAGATACTTTATATCTGTGTGATAGAAGAAAGAGTATATACACTCACTTGATCAGAAGATGATCAGACAGCACTACGGCTTGCAGAAGTAGTATTCTTCGGTAGATCTGGAAGATCTTCACACATCGGGCTTCTCGTAGGCAGAACTTCGGTTCGGAAACTCTTTTCTTCTTGAATCTTCGGGCTTCGGGACTTGATTCGGGTCTTGCGATGATACCGGGGCTTTAGGGGTACTTCAAGATGACCATAGAGGGTTTAGGGAGTGAGAGGGTGAAGGGAATAACAACCAAAATCGGCTGCCCTTCGATTTCTATTTATAGGGCTGAAATACTGAATTCACGTCGTGAAATCTCAAAATTCACGTCGTGAGTTCAGTCAGGCATTCGTCATTGCGTTCGTCATCAGTCCACTTGCTCTGGAAGGCTCCAGAAGGCATCAGCATTGAGTTCACATCGTGAACACTGTTTTCACATCGTGAACTCTGACACAATGTTGGGGTTCGCGCCCCGAACTTCAGAAATTTATAACTTTCGCATACGAGCTCCGTTTTCGACGTTCTTTTTTTCCACGTGTAGGCAAAAACAAGATTTACAACTTTTGTTTAGACTCCGTCGGCTAATTTTGACTTTATTTTTAGTATATATTTATTATATTATTTTTAGTAGGCTGGAACAGGAAAACTCCGTTAGAAAATCATGGCTCCTTCGTCTGATGTCTGTTTTCATCTGTCTTTCCGTCGTTGCACTACTATGATGAGATCTTCAATTCTCATTTAGAAAGTTTTGGCTAAATATCGCTCGATCTCATATTCGAACTTCGGGTTGTCTACTGCTAAGCTAAAACTTCGAAAAATCATAACCTCCTCATATGTGTTGGAACTTTGACTACAAAATTACAATGTAGGACTTATCCCAAGAGAAAACCTTCTCCCACCTTATATGTCTAGTCTCACTCATTTAATTAAATGGGTCAAGTAATGGGTTAAGCATATTGGGCTTGGGTTGTGGTGTTGGATTAGCCTAATTGGACTTAAAATGGGCTAATATCAAGAGAATATTTAATGATCAAAAGATGGGCCTTGGGCCTTGGGGTCTTCCTGATTAATTAAATAATTTTTAATTACGAAATTAATTTTTATTCTTTTTTTATTAAATTCGTAATTACTGAATGACAGGTTTTGACAGTTATTTTCGGTTTTGACAGTTTCCAACTGTCATAACTAATACCTATAAATACATGTTTCATTCATCTGTGAGGGGTTGCAGAAATCGTTTTTCACACCACAAAATTCGTTCTTCCAAAAGATGAAGGGAACATAGGAATTTCGTCAGAATCAAGAGAAGTTCTTGATTGATTGTTGTATCCTCAAGACAGATCCCCACCAGGGAAATTTCTGTCTTAGGACACTGCAATTTGCAGGCCTCAATCTACATAATTTTGTTTTTTGTGTTTCTGTTGTAAGCATAAACCAGCAAGTATGTTTTCTGTAAACTGATTCTTGTATATATATATATATATATATATATATATATATATATATATATATATATATACATATATATATATATATATATATATATATATATATATATATATATATATATATATATATATATATATATATATTTCAATTTCGTTTGTTTTATTTCTGTTAATCTTGTTGATTGTATACTTCTGTCATAACAATACGAAGTCAGTTTTGGGCGTTCTTTTTATGCATGTTCATGGTTTAACGTATTCTACGACTTTCGTTTAGATCACTAAGGCTAACTATCGCTCTATCTATTTACGTCGTGTTGTGTCCTACCCGTTCTGTCGCGAAACTTTGACAAGTCATAACTTCTTCGTTATAATTCGGATTTCAGCATTCTTTATATTTTCGGAAACCTCGTCGCGACCACTACATCTTCATGTATCGATATCGAACTTATCTAACATTTCATTTTCATGCTTATTTTCATTGTTAATTCATTTAAGCCACATAATTTAAGCAATTAAGCATAAAACACATAATACTCACATAATATGTTCTTATTATTTCAAAATGGTTTATAAATGTTAACCTTGCTATTAATGACAAGCCCAGAAACACAGACGTTACAGCGCGCGTGTGTGTACAAATGTATCGTAGCAATCCATGGGTCAAATGACACAAATAAAATTAGGATGAATTTAAATTTCAAAATTTTGTTCATGTCAAAAGAAAGATATAATATCATATTGTTTTCATGTTTAAAATTTGACATAAAATTAATACTCCAATATTAACATGTGTTTATCGTGTTAACTTTTTTATGATTAATTATGATATAAATAAACTAAATGATTATTTTATTTTATATTTTTCGTGTTGATCGTGTTGAGCGTTTTTATCGTGTTTTAATTTAAATCAAAACACGACATTGTTTCGTATTCGTGCTATTATATAAATAATTTTCCGTGTTACTTAAAAAAAAACTGTTAAACTATCCAATTTCATATCCTTGTTTTAGGCTGGTGGGTATGGATAACATGTTAAGACATGTTATCATACCCAAAATTTGCCAACTCATATGTCATGTCATTTTTAACACAATTTGAGTTATATAGGAAATGGTATGCAAATGTTATAACATGTTAAGAGAGAGAGAGAGAGAGAGAGAGAGAGAGAGAGAGAGAGAGAGAGAGAGAGAGAGAGAGAGAGAGAGAGAGAGAGAGAATGACTTTTGATTGGTTGATTCTCATGTTACTTCATGTGGTCATGGTAACATTTCTTAACATAACACCAAATAACATGAGAGAGGAGCGGTGTTCTCGTATTATGGCGCCGTTATGGAAGCTGCCAAATCAACATAACGTCGTATATCGTTGCCCGAGCAGACTTAATGTTCCATGTAAATGTTCCAAGAGTATTAATGAATAAAGAGTAAGTTACATAAATAGCCCCCCTATGGTTTGGACTATTTTGCAGGTGTTGTCTTTGAAAAGTTGATAGGTTAAGTCCATATTGTTTCAACAAATTACACCATTGGTCCCTTTTAACTAATATCGTCCATGACCTACTGTTAAATCAGTGTAAAAAAATATCCATTTACGTTTTTCTTTTTCTATTTTCTATTTTGTTATTTATAGGTATAAAGGGCACTCCCACCACTATTACCCATATCCAAACTACTATTTACAACCACAATATTCATAATATATTGTTTAAAATGAAAACCGATCCAAATAATTAACATAAAAAAAATACAAGAACCGAGAATTAAGAAATAAGAACCCCAAGCAACCAATTCTCAAGCAACCTGATGATTTAGAGATAAAGATTAAAACCCCACACATCCATACAACCTCCTTCCTTAATCAATCGACCAAATTAAAAACTAATATCCGTAGTCTAAACGAAGATATTCATGTAACCGTTGAATAACAAACTCAAAAAAAAATGCTCATTTGGTTATGTTTAACGATCCAAGATATGGTTGCTATAAGGAATTTTTTTTATTAACGTTAAATGGAACCAAATTGCAACATGTCATGGTTGCAATCCAAAATCTTGTCCTGCCTACAACTTCGTACGTGATTCATACTCGAATCTGTGGTTGGTGGGGGTAGTTCTTTCAGGAGGCGAAGGAATGAAAGAAAAAGGAGAGGGAGGGATGTTTACTGGTTAGGCTGGTTCTAGATAAATCGATGAAAGAAAGAGAGAGACAGAGGTAAACGGTGATTAATTCTAACTAGTATCAAAACTTGATTCGGTAGTTGAGGAGGTTTAGGGGGGGTATGTCATGGGATTTAAGGTAGATATATGGGTAATTAACAAATTTGGTTCGTATACTTTTTAGCTTTTACTAATCTATTTCAAGGATAAAATGTCATATATGAAAATCTAACGGTTGCCTAGTTAAATTTAATGATCAAAGGACCGTTAGTGTAATTTCTCCAAACCACAATGAAAGTATCTATCAATTTTTCAAAAATTGGATCAAACTATAAAATGGACCAAACCAAAAGGACTATTTCTGTAATTTTTACTCATGAATAAATAAAAGAGTGAAAGTGATGTTAGGATTGCAATTAGTTAAGAAGTCGCTTCAAATGATGCCAAACGGCTCCCTCCCAACGACCCTATGCAGTATTCAGCTCCTCAAGACACGAACCACCCAAATCTATCTATTCACATTCTTTATTCTCAATCCATATTTACATTAATAATATCACATGAATTTACGATTACATGTGAATCAAAAAAGAATTCTGTTTGCATAAAAGAACCTACTCTCTCCCTCTTGTTTATATCAATGAATTATGTAAATATAAGTAAATACTTATAATCGAAATATTATACAATAAATACTTTTAAAATTATAATATATATTTATTTGGGTAGCTTGAAATGTCAACATACTTAAGCAAACATTAGGTGTCCAAATGTAGCTACTATCTCACTATCACAGATTGGTGCCGTTTTATTGTCATCACCTATCCCTATATTTTAACTATTTCTCAATATTAAAATGATAAGTCTAAATAACCAATCATATTTATATAGATACTTTCAACCTATATTTAGATATATGTTAATTAAAAATTATTTTAAAATATTTAAAATTATTAGTTTGTTCTCTCAAAATCCTTCCTTAAAAACCTTTCATTCCATCATATTTTCTCACACACAAACACATAATGAAAAACATCATTAACAATGGCAACACAAAGCTCATTCTTCTTCATCCTTACATCCATAAACAAACACATCCAAATCGCCTCTGGCTAATCGCTCTCGTCTCGGTGTTCACCATAGCCTCCCTGGTAACCCTAGTCTACACCCGTGAATCCTTCCACACAACCACCACCACCACCACGACCATCACCGCCACCAGTAACCACCACCATGAATCACTTCCCAAATCGGTGATCAAAGCCCTCATCCACTACGCCGCCACCGCCAACACCACAAATCACATGTCACAGACCGACATCAAACAAATCTCTGATGTCTTAAAACAATGCACAACCCCGTGTAACCTCCTTGTATTCGGGCTCACGCCGGAGACCCTCCTCTGGAACGCCTTGAACCACCATGGACGGACGGTGTTCATTGATGAAAACCGCTACTATGCCGCCTACGTGGAGGAGAAGTTCCCGGAGATTGAAGCGTATGATGTTCAATACACCACAAAAATTAGCGAACTTAAAGAACTTATCGCTTCCGTTCGAGAACAAACACGTAACGAATGTCGACCAGTGCAAAATTTGTTATTTTCTGATTGTAAAATTGGATTAAATGATCTTCCTAATCAATTATATGAATTGGATTGGGATGTGATTTTAGTGGATGGTCCACGTGGATATTGGCCGGAGGGCCCAGGGAGTATATCAGCCATCTTCACCGCCGGTGTACTTGCCCGGAGCAAAAAAGGTGGCAACCATAAAACACATGTTTTCGTGCATGATTATAATAGAGAAGTTGAAAGAGTGTCTAGTGAAGAGTTTTTATGTAAAGAGAATTTGGTCAAGTCTTCTAATGATTTGTTGGCTCATTTTGTGGTGGAGAGAGTGGTGGACCAGGGCGGCAGAAACCAGTTTTGTCACAGCCATCCGGCGGCATCCTAGGCGGCAGATGGCGGACCACCGCTCTGGCTCTGACATTTCATTTGACATAAAGAGGCGTAAAAATTTGATCAATCGTGTCATTTTCTCATAATGCATCAAAGGGCTCTCCATAAAATGCGGTTCGACCCTTTGTAATCAAAAAACATTTGTAGTACATAGATTTTTTCGTCATCTACAACAAATTTGATATCAGTAAAATACAAAATAATAGTCTTTTATCCGATACCAAAAAAAAACATAATATAACATAAATACTGAGTTCTCATTGTGTGATAGTATTATCACAGATTAGACAAGTTTTCTAGGTCTATTTTGAACATCCCACATCGTTTCATATTTTGTTAGTGGGACAAAGAATACAACTTTTGTCCTATCGACATGAGTCATAGTTCTAGTTTAAATATTTAATGCACACCAAACGCAATACAATGCTATCCTGTCTGTCTAGACTATCTAGTCTGAGTCTAGACATCCTTGACATAAAGTGGCCTCGAAACACCAAGTTCTCGAAGCCGATCAACCATACCATAAAGAAACTCAAAGCTAAGAATCGATTGAGCATTAAAATCGGCTCTCACATGCGGATGAACCCTAAACCACTCCCCTAACATCTTATGAACATGAGCCCTAATCATCCTCCATGGCACCGGGTATTTCTCACATAACTTCAAATACTCAATAACCAAATCCGCTTGATCTAACTTTGCGTCACGAATCCCATCTCCACCGTCGGATACCCAATCAACAGTCCTAAACCCTGCAAACAACGCAGGGTTTTCTAGTAGGGTTTCAGCTGAAAGCACCCCATCGACACCCGTCTCTTCCAAACAACGTGTCACATCGTCCATGTGGCGGATATTTCCATTTGCGAGAACGGGTATTCGAAGCGCGTTTTTAACCGCCCGAATCGCGTCCCAATTTGCGCGGATTTTTTTCCCGTCTTTTTCGTCACGGGTGCGTCCGTGTACCGCTAAAAGGGTACATCCGGCATTTTCCAACATTTTTGCGTAGTTTAAAGTGTCTTGTAAGTTTGGGAAGAGTCGGATTTTGCAAGATACGGGGACGTTGAGGTTAAGAGCTAATTTTTCAACTAAGGATTTCACGAGAGGGAGTTTTTCCATTAGGAATGCTCCGTAGTTTCCTCTTTTGGCAATACGTTGTGGACACCTGAATTTCGAAGAAATGTTTGTATATAAGGAAAAATACAGAAAAGTTATCGATTTAGCCACTTAACTATTATTTTTCTTTATGATTATTATAATAACGGTGGTTAAATCGATAAAAAATAATAGTTCAGTAGCTAAATTGATAAATAGTGAAGGTTTATTCGTGTTTTATGCAGGACAAATGTAGTACAACATCTTATCTTTACAAAAAAGAAAAAAAGAAAAATCTAATGTGTGGTTATTACTTATTACTTGTTTACTACAACCATTTGTGGATCATCTTCTTGACTGATATTATTTGAAGTCTAATTAGTATTGTTGCATTTGATGTTACATGGTAAATTAGTCAAACAAGTACCCTAAATTGCTGTGATTAAGTTATGAAAGTTCAGAATTGATGAAATATTTAAAGAGAATTCGAAAAGCTTACCCCAAATTAATGTCAACGTAATCACAATAAGGCTCCACCTTTCGTGCTGCTTCCAGTAAAGTGTCTGGATCATTCGCACAAAATTGAACAAACAATGGCCGATCTTCCTGCATATTTCAGCGAACAGGAAACATAATTGGTATATTCCATAACAAACATCTTAATTTCTTAGAATTACAGTTGCAATCAGATGTTAATAACGAAGAAGGTTGAATATGAGTGTATGTGCAGATTGCTCTTACCTTGCAGGTGGTGAATTCCTGAGATCGATACTTCTCGTTCTCACTGAAGATACGAGAGTGAAGCATAGGAGTGTAAGCAGCTTCAGCGCCGTATTTCCGACATAATAATCGGAAAGGAAGCTCCGAGTTATCGACCATCGGTGCTACAATTAGCTTGGGCTCACCGAGCTTCTTCCAATGTGCCCATGCTCTCTCGATTCTGGCATCTGTTGTCAAGTAGCCATTCGGATTATCCAACAATGAAGATTCGTGATTCGCTACTGACTCTGGAGAAAAGGGGTTTGTTGTTTCGGAGCAGATGTGGTCGTCGGGGTTGTCGGGTAGGGATTCTGAGGTGTGTTGGCATGGATCTAGGGTTTGAGTGACGGAATTAAACGCCATGACTGGATTGTTGATTGGTAAGCTAATGAAGACGGTGGCTTATTCCGGGGAAAGGTTCGGATATCATGAGAAGGCGGCGATGGGAAAAGCAACGCCGTCCAGGATACAGTTAGCCTGGTAGGTCTCTTTGGTGTATTTCATCTTCACCTGTGAAATCGGGTGGACCGGGTTCGGTTTAGATCATATTATTCAAACTTTATATCCTCTTACAAATACACCAAAGTTTCTTTAATGGGATATTATTAAACTAACTATTTTATTAGGAGAAAATGATAAAAATAACCATTTACACTAATGGTATTATAAAAATAACAAAAAAAAAATTGAAATTACAAAATTAGCCAACGATTTTACAGATGGAGATGCCCCATCTGTAAAATAAGAATCTCATCTGCGAATGTACAAGCACCTAAAGCACATCTGTGCTTTAGGTGCTTATTGTTATAAATATGGCTCAATTTCTAGTGATGCATATTTATTAGCAATATTAATTTATGTTAATAAATTGGGTGCATTAAATAACTGCAAGGCAGTTACATATTGAGGGTTAAAGATACGTGTGAAAAAGATATATGCAGAAAATTGAGGATGTGTGTGTTGTGTGTGAACTTTTGTAACCTCCACAATTTGATAATAAATGGTGTCCCTGTTGCTTTGTGGATGTAGGCTTATCAAAAGCTGAACCACGTAAATCATTGTCTTTTTACTGTTTTTCACTTGCTGTGATTTTTATATTGTTGTGTTCCTCTGGTTTTGGGTTAATTTTAAAGAGTTAGGAAACTTGATTTTTTAACAACTGGTATCAGAGCCCATGGCAGACGATGCCGGGGCTGAGTTTAACCCTTTTGGTGGGAGAGGATCTCATGTGACAAAGACAACCGTTCAGAATGCGAAGTTTGAAGTCGAAAAATTTGATGGGACAAATAACTTTGGGATGTGGCAGTGTGAAGTCAAAGATGTTTTGGCTCAACAAGATTTGGATGTTGCTTTGGAAGAAAAGCCTGAAGATATGTCTGATGTTGATTAGAATAAAGTAAATAGGATGGCTTGCTCAACAATCCGTTTGTGTCTTGCTAAGCAACAAAAGTTCAATGTAATGAGAGAAACATCAGCAAAAGAATTATGGCACAAATTAGAAGACAAATATATGACCAAAAGTGCTGAAAACCGTCTTTATAAGAAGAAAATGTTGTTTTACTTCAAATATAAAGAAGGTACAAAGATGATTGTTCATCTTGATGCTTTTAATCAATTAGTTGCTGATTTATTGAACTTAGATGAAGAAATTAAAGATGAAGACAAAGCTTTAATTTTGTTAAATTCTCTGCATGATTCATATGCTCATTTAACAACCACTTTGTTACATGGTAAAGTAACTATTAGTTTTGAAGAAGTCTCGAATGCTTTGATGAACTATGAGATCAGGCATGCAGATAAATAAATGAATGGTTCCACATCAGATGCCTTGGTTGTTCGAGGTAGAACATTTGAAAGGAGAGGTCAAGAAAATAGAAAAAAAATTCCAGTCTCGTAGTAGAGGGAATTCTAAATCGCGAAAAAGCTTGGGGAGAAACGAATGTGCTTTTTGTCATGAAATTGGCCATTGGAAGAAGGATTGTATAAAACTAAAAAACAAGAACAAAAACACTCAAGCAAATGTCACTTATGGTGAAGATGAATCTGGTTCGGAATTTGTATTGGCAGTCACATCGAATTCCTTCACTAATGTGTGGTTGATGGATACTGCAGCTTCTCAACACATGTGTCCTAATAAGGAATGGTTCTCTACTTTAGATATGAAGTCTCATGGTGTTGTTTTAGTTGGTGATGATTACAGCCTAGAGAAAGAAGGGGTCGGTACCATGAAGTTCAAGCATCATGATGGAGTAATTAGAGAATTTTCAAATGTGTGGTATGTTCCTAAATTAAAAAAGAATCTGATTTCTTTAGGAGCATTGGAATCTGGAGGTTACAACTATTCATCTTCAAATGGTATTATGAAGGTAAAGAAAGGTGTTTTGGTTGAGATGAAGGCGATTAGAGAGCATAACATGTATGTATTGCAAGGAAAAACTATTGTGGATGCTGCAACAGTGGTCTCAGAATCTACTAATTATAATAAAAATGTTGATTCTGATACTTCAAAGTTGTGGCATTTAAGGCTCGGTCATGCTGGAGAAAGTGCTCTACAAGGATTAGCAAAGAAGGGGCTGTTAAAAGGTGTCAAATCTGGTAAAGTAGACTTTTGTGAGCAATGTGTTTTAGGTAAGAAAAAAAGAGTAAAGTTTGGTACAACAACACACCAAACCAAGGGCATCATTGATTATATTCACTCAGATGTATGGGGTCCAACAAAAACAGCTTCCAAGGGTGGTAAACATTACTTTGTAAGCTTCATTGATGATTTTTCTAGAAAATCTTGGGTGTATACAATGAAACATAAAGATGAAGTCTTAGATATTTTTTTGAATTGGAAGAATATGATTGAAAATCAAACCGGAAGAAAAATTAAAGTTTTAAGAACCGATAATGGTGGTGAGTATACTTCTGATCCCTTCAATGAAGTATGCAAAAAGGAAGGAATAGTAAGACACTTTACTGTACCAAGAAATCCACAGCAAAACGGTGTTGCTGAACGACTCAATAGAAATCTTCTTGAAAAAGTAAGGTGTATGTTATTACAAGCTGATTTAGACAAGTCTTTTTGGGCAGAAGCAGTCCTTTATGCAAGCCACTTGATCAATCGTTTACCATCTGCAACAATAAATGGAAAGACACCAATTGAAGTTTGGACCGGGAAACATGCTGGTGATTATGAAAATTTGCGTATTTTTGGTTGTGATGCTTATTTCCATGTGACTGAATCTAAACTAGATGCTAGAGCCAAAAAGGCTATATTTGTTGGTTTCAGTACAGGTGTGAAAGGATATAGATTGTGGTGTCCAGAATTAAAAAAATTGGTTCTTAGTAAAGATGTGACATTTAATGAGATGAACTTACTGAAAATGAAGAATCATGATGCTGATGTAGAAAATGATGTTAGAGTTGTGCAGCAGGTGGAGTTTGAAAGGCAAAATATAAGCTTTCCACATCAAGAAAATTCAAATCCACAAGTAACTCAAGTCAGAGTTGAAGAGTACCTAAATGATAACGAAGATGTTGTTTTTGGTGAAGAAAGTGAAGGTGTGGAAACAGATGATGAAGAAATTGTTGAACCCTCATATTCGATTGCAAAAGGGAGAGAAAGAAGAAGTATTCGGAAACCTGCTAGGTACACAGATTGTGTTGCATTCGCATTTCCTGTTGTTAATTCAGAAATTCCTTCAAATTTTCATGAAGCAAGTGAATGTCATGAAAATAAAGAATGGAAACATGCTATGAATGAAGAAATGGATTCACTTATAAAGAACAAAACGTGGAACCTTGTTAGTCTACCGGAAGGAAAGCGAGCTATAGGTTGGAAATGGGTATTTGCAAAGAAAGAAGTCCCAAATGAAAACAAAATAAGATACAAAGCAAGGCTCGTTGCGAAGGGTTATGCTCAAAAAGAAGGTGTTGACTACAATGAGATTTTTTCACCGGTTGTGAAGCAATATTCTATTCGTGTTATGTTAGCTTTAGTTGCACAATTTGACCTTGAATTGGTGCAATTAGATGTAAAAACAGCATTTTTACATGGCGATTTATATGAAGAAATCTATATGTTTCAACCGGATGGGTACAAGGTTAAAGGAAAAGAAAAAATGGTGTGCAAACTGCAGAAGTCGCTTTATGGTCTGAAGCAATCACCACGCCAGTGGTATTTAAAATTTGATGGTTTCATGAAAGGCGTTGGATATTTGAGAAGTGAGTATGATCACTGTGTTTACTTCAAAAAGTTGCGGAATGGAAGTTTCATCTACTTATTACTCTATGTAGATGATATGTTGATTACATCAAAAAATATGGGGGAAATTGAGAAACTGAAAGCACAAATGAAGAATCATTTTGAGATGAAGGATCTTGGTGAGGCCAAAAAGATTCTTGGAATGGAAATAACTAGGAATAAAGAGAAAGGTCTTGTATTTCTAACTCAAAAACAATATTTGGAAAAGTTATTGATGTGGTTTGATGTTCACTCATCAACAAAGTCTGTAAGTACTCCTCTTGCTGCTCATTTTAAACTTAGTGCAAAATCTTGTCCTAAATCTGAAGAAGAAAGGAAAGAAATGGCTGACATTCCATTTGCAAACCTTGTTGGTGGATTGATGTATCTTATGGTCTGTTCTCGTCCGGATATTGCACAAGCCATTGGAGTTGTGAGTCGATATATGCATAATCCTGGTAAAGATCATTGGACAGCAGCAAGATGGATTTTGAGGTACTTACATGGAACAAGAGATGTTGGTTTATGTTTTCAAAAACAAGATTATGGAAAGAAAAATTTTGTTGCTGGATATGTTGATTCTAATTTTGCTGGTGATTTAGATAAGTGTAGATCTACTGCAGGTTATTTGTTTACTATGGCACAAGGTCCAATTAGTTGGAGATCTACTTTACAAGCAACTATCGCATTATCTACCACGGAGGCGGAATATATGGCTGCTACAGAGGCAATTAAAGAAGCCTTGTGGTTACAAGGATTGATTGCAGAATTGGGTATTGTTCAAAATCAGGTGGAGCTTCACTGTGATAGCCAAAGTGCAATCAATTTGGCTAAACATCAGGTGTATCATTCTAGAACTAAACACATAAATGTAAAATTTCATTTTGTGAGACAAGTTTTAGAAAGAAAGAAAATTGCTTTGAAGAAGATTCCAACAGAAGAAAACCCAGCTGATATGTTGACTAAAATTGTTGGTTTAGCCAAGTTTGAACACTGCAAAGACTTGGCTAATATTGTATCAGTTTGATTTCATTTGGAGCAGCAGGGAATTTTTTTAAGTTTGTGGAGGTATTTGGTGTTGGTTCACAGTGTTGGTAGAAATCTCGCCAAGGTGGAGATTGTTATAAATATGGCTCAATTTCTAGTGATGCATATTTATTAGCAATATTAATTTATGTTAATAAATTGGGTGCATTAAATAACTGCAAGGCAGTTACATATTGAGGGTTAAAGATACGTGTGAAAAAGATATATGCAGAAAATTGAGGATGTGTGTGTTGTGTGTGAACTTTTGTAACCTCCACAATTTGATAATAAATGGTGTCCCTGTTGCTTTGTGGATGTAGGCTTATCAAAAGCTGAACCACGTAAATCATTGTCTTTTTACTGTTTTTCACTTGCTGTGATTTTTATATTGTTGTGTTCCTCTGGTTTTGGGTTAATTTTAAAGAGTTAGGAAACTTGATTTTTTAACACTTATATATTCGCAGGTGCTTTTAATTTTTTTTTCTGTATATATAGGGGTAAAATCGCAGATGGAATAGGTCCATCTGCGATTTACTCTCACTCTATATGCGAAATTGTGGGTTTTTTTTTTTATTTTTTATTTTTTTTATTATTTTTTTTTAAGTTTGACTATGAAATGAATTGGTTTGGCTACGAAATCATGTTGCTATATTAAAAGTTTTATAGATTGTTTTACTTTTTCAGTCAAACCAATTCATTTCGTAGTCAAACCAAAAAAAAAAAAAAAAAAAAAAAAAAAAAAAAAAAAAAAAAACCCACAATTTCGCAGATAGAGTGAGAGTAAATCGCAGATGGACCTATTCCATCTGCGATTTTACCCCTATATATACAGAAACAAAATTAAAAAAAAAAAAAAATTAAAAGCAGTTGCGAATGTACAAGCACCTAAAGCACAGTTGTGCTTTAGGTGCTTGTACATTCGCAGATGAGATGCTCATTTCGCAGATGAAGCATCTCCATCTGTGAAATCGTTGGCTGATTTTGTAATTTCGATTTTTTTTGGTTATTTTTATAATGCCATTAGTGTAAATGACTATTTTTGTCATTTTCTCTTTTATTATAATTTTTTTTATATATAAATTTTAACAAAAGTAACTATTATTTTCATAATTTAAAAACTAACCAATGTGTTCCGAATATGAAATTACTGACCCGTTAAAAAGGGTCAAGCCCATTTATGTGGCCCATTCTATATAAATAAAGGCGGCAATTAACGACAAATTCGATAAAAGTTGACTGCAAGAAATCAAATTTGGACGAAATAGAAGCTTAGATACGTATCAAGTTTCAATATAAAAAACATAATGTAATGTCGTATCTTGTTTTTGTTTAAATTTCAATATGAAATTAACATGATGTAGCATTTATCTGTTGTGTTCTCCGTGTTATGTATGATTAAATGTTAATTAAATAAAATAATCGTTATTTAATGTTATCTTTGTCGTATTGTTCGTGTTTGTTGGTTTTTAATCGGTTTGTTTTTGTGTTAGTGAAAAAAAACATGACATCATGTCATGTCGTGTTCGTGTTATATAAAACTTTGTTGTGTAAAACAAAAACACGACACATTTACATGATTTGCCAACCCTTATATATAAATGAGAGTAGTAGTTCTTATTTGAATGATATTTTAGGAAAATCTTAAAATTCTTTAACTCAAGCTTTGAAGTATTTTGCTAACCATCTTACTTTCATATGTTTTTAACTTAGATTTTATATCACAACTAGAGAAGAGACCCATGCTTTGCATGGGTCGGAAGTAAGGGTGTCAAAAAAAACCCGAACCCGATTAACCTTACTTGATCCTAACCCGAATAGGGTAATTAGGGTCAGGTTTAATAGGGTTAAAATTCTAAATCGAGTTATTCAGGTTAACCCGACAAACCCGATTTATAGTTAGGGTCGGGTTTAGGGTTGATTTTAAGAAAAAGTTTGGGTTTCGGGTCAACCCGAATAACCCGATTAGGAATTTACAACCTTTACAAATTCCTTCATTCTCTACTTAAACAATACCAAAAGACTATAAACCTTTTGAAAATGTAAACATTTGTGACTCTAGAAGCATACGAGGGTCAAGTAACTCCTATTTGTGATGTTGAAGTTCAAAAAGATATCGAACCTCCACATATCAAAAGTATTGGAATCGTTGAGAAAATAAAAATTTTATTGCATCTGCTACTTATTTTTAATTTAAACTAACTATAAACAAGAATAATCTACATGGTGTTAACGAGTTGTTGAAAGTTGAGCTATTTAATATTGATAATGGAATAATTCTTTTGGTTATTGTGGTGTGGTATGCATGCTCTCTTGTAATAAGCAAGAGGTCCATGACCTTATATTTTTAATTTATTTCAATTTGTATGGATTCATGACGGTTAGCAAAAGAGTAAAAAATATGGTTGACCTATATCAAAAATCAAATTAAGTACTAGATGTATTAACCCGACTAACCCAAACCTATTAACCCGAGACCCGATTCACCCGAACCCGACTAACCCATACCTTAATAGGGTCGGATGTCGGGTTAAATTATTTTTTGTGAAAACCCGACTAACCCGACTCATTTAACCCGAAACCCGATCAGGTTGGCCCAATAAACAACCCTAGCCGGAAAGATTTTTTTACAATGTTAAATAGAGGTATTTTGGTCGTTACATATATAGGGGTTTCCTTGAAACGTTGACCAGGAAAGTAAACCCAAAGATCCATCATCACGCTTCATTACAACTTCCTTTAAGTTCTCCAACTCCTCCTCTATAACACTCTCTAACAAATATCAAACTGAATAGTGATTGTGAGACAAACTATCAAATGGAGAGCGGTAACAATGGTTAAGAATGTATAAATCTACAAGCAGCAAAACAAAAGTGTCAACTAAAAAGTCAGCATATGCAATTATATAATTACATAAAACATGAAAATAAATAAGGTAATACAGAAAGCCTATTCGATTAGGAAAACTACCAGAAGGTATGGTAGCCTCTAGCCTGTATTTCCATAGAAAATCCATAAATAAAATAAAAGTTATTTGTATTTAAAAGGTTTCTCTTAAAATGTTCTTTATAAAGTACACTTTCTTGCTTTGCTTCAACTATGAATTAGAATCATCAATATCTATCCAACCTAATATATCAAACACAAACTAACAATATTTTTGTAATCCTTTTAGCATGAATTTTAACACTTCCCATCAATAAAATTTTATATAAAACGTCAAAGTTGAAAGTGGACTATGCAATTATTTTTTGAGAATATTTGAAAGTGGTTTCCAATGTCACCATCATCTTGGCACGACACTAAAGTTCTAACTGTTAAAATCAAAACATATTTTAATTAGTTACAAATTAGAAATTGAAATCTCTCCGTACTTTCTTGCAACCAAACACATGTTCGGAATGGAATTGAATTCCAATTCCGGTCAAATCCATTCAAGTAAAAAGAATATACAGTTAATATATATGAAAGAAAATGAAGAAACAATTGCTTCATGCATGTGATTGTGAAACTAACCTGTGAATGTGAATGAACCATTGCTTATTTATGCAAGAAACATAAAAAATTTATCAGAATTATGCAATATGATTAATAACCCCAAATTCAAAAACCAAACAATCAAATATTCAAATCTTAAATATTTTTCAAATTGGAAGCTTTTCCTTTAAATCCACTTGCAAATTGAATGAGTGGAGAAACATGAGAGTTATAAAGGGCCTATCAATGGCAATTATTTAGAAATTAAAAAATTGCAAAAACACTTTGTAACATCCGGATTTCCAGGTATATTATTTTACTCATTTATTTTGAGTTTGAGGAGGAACTCGACGAGTTGATGCTTAGACTCGCCGAGTAGGACCGCGGGTTCTTATCCGGATTGGAGACCGAACTCGACGAGTCGACTTGTGGACTCGGCGAGTCCACGTTGTTAAGTGAAACCCTAATTTCTCGGGTTTGAGATCTATTTAAAGGCTCTTATAGCCTTCAATTGCGGCTACTAGACCCCATAGAGAAACCCTAAGAGAGCTAGAATGTTTGTGATGAAGGAGAGGTCATTTTTGATCCTTGTGTTGGTGCTCTTGCAAGAAGAAGGTGACCAAGGTAAGAGGGAGCTGAAGAAGGTGCTATTCTATAGATTTCAGAGCCCATGGACTTCATATTTGAGGTATAGATTCGATCCTTCTTCAGTTTTGGTGTTAACCTTTGGAGTTAGGGTTTTCTAGACCCTTTAGAGGCTTGATTGGATGGGCATTTGGTCCCTTCTCGTATTAAGGCTTTGGATCTAGATCCAAAGAGGTCGAGAGACCATAACCTTTTGATCTTTATGATTGATATTAGGAGGCATGAGCTTAGGATGTCATATTTGAGGTTATTTCTCCAAATAGAGCCTTTGGGCCTTTGCATGAGCATCAAGATTTGAACTTTACGTAATTATCATGTTTGGGAAGGTCAGATCTATGGATTAGAGGAACAAATCTAACCTCAGGAGGTCATTTGAGTTTGAGCATGGCATGAACTCGCCGAGTCCAGGAACAGACTCAATGAGTAGGATTAGTTTTCCCTATGAATCAAACAGTTGGTGACTCGCTGAGTTGGGGAAATGATTCGGTGAGTCAAAGGGGATGTAGAGGACCTGAGTTCATAACTAAACTCGTCGAGTCAAGAGCCTGACTCGGTGAGTTGGGTCGGGTTGTCCCGCAATTCACAACCAGAGATGATTTCGAAGAGCGAAGGGTTGCCCCAGTGAGTCAAGTGAGGACCAGGGGTGAGGAGGACACTCATGGACTCGCCGAGTCACATTTGTGCACTCGACGAGTCTGGTCAAAGGTTTGATCACTGACTGCTGTTTCTATGGCCACCGCAACCGTTGCCGCTTCCAGGCTGCAGGGGGTGACTCGTTGCTGTACCGGGAGTTCAACAATACGAAGCCACCAAAGTTCGATGGAATGCAGGATCCTATTGCAACGATGAGGTGGATTTCGGACATCGAGGGGTGTTTCTACACATGTTTGTGTCCAGAGCATTTGAGGGTCAGGTTCACGTTGAACCAACTTCGCTTGGGAGTGAAGGACTGGTGGAAGTTTGTGACAACGCACTTTTCGTCTGCTGAGCTTGCTGCGGTGACCTGGGAGAGGTTCACCGCTATGGTCCGTGATGAGTATGTCCCCCCGGTGGAGAGGGAGAGTTTGTCACAAGAGTTTCTGACCCTCAAGCAAGGTACTGAGTCTGTTACAGTGATCACCAGGATGTTCCACGAGAGGGCGACGTTTTGCCCGGAGCACGTGTCTTCCGAGCAAGCACATATGAGTCGGTATCTGAGTATTTTGAGGAGGGATATATGGGAGTTCGTGGCGAACTCCTCGTACCGGACATTTGTCGAGCTTCAGGAAAATGCTCGGAAGAGGGAGATAGAGCAGGAGACTCAGGCCAGGGAGGAGGCGGAATCTCAAGGGAGGGATCGACGACCGGCATAGTCCCAGCCGGCAGCCAAGCGAGCCAAGCCCGCCGATTCCAGATCATGGAGCCAGAAGGGTCGCACTTGTGGCAAGTGCGGCAATGGTCACAATGGGGTTTGTAGAGTAGGGTCTTGCTACAAGTGTGGCAAGGAGGGGCATATGGCTAAGGATTGCCCCAAGGGGTTCGTAGTTGGTTTTCACTGCAACCAGTCCGAACACCGGAAGGTAGAGTGTCCGAAGCTGCAGGGGTTAGCGCAGGGAGCATCTCAGGGATCTACCCCTGCTACTGTCAGAGCTACAGAGAGTCAGCCGGTGAAGGCCGATGCACCGAAGGCACGAGGGAGAGCCTTCCAGTTGACCGCAGAAGAGGTTCGTGCAGCACCCGACGTTGTGGCTGATATGTATACTTTCATGTATTTATTTTTAATGTTGAGATATTGTGCTTATATGCGTAGGTACCTTTCTTATGAATTCTGTACCTGCCTTGGTGTTATTTGACTCGGGTGCGAGTCGGTCTTTTGTATCTTTAGCTTTTAGTCAGCACATCAGTATTAGTCGAGAGGCGTTGAGTCGACCTCTGAGAGTTTCCATAGTTTACAAGAGAGTAGTGTATGTCACTGAGGTGATTCGAGGTTGTGTACTCGAGATCTTCGACGTTGCGTTTCCTATTGATTTGGTCCCAATTGCGATGGGGGACGTCTGTGTTATCGTGGGCATGGATTGGTTGAGTAGGTTCGGAGCAGTTATTGACTGCGAGCGACAACTGGTGACCATACGAGACCCTATTGGGGGAGTTCTTACGGTGTAAGGTGAGGGTACCCGTACTGGTTCAGCGTTTTGTGCGGCTGCTAGAGCGAGACAGAGTCTACAGCAGGGCTGTAGTGGGTTTGTGGCTTACGTGATGGATATGAGAGTTGATTCAGAGAGACCGAGGTCAGTCGATGAGGTACTGATAGTGCGTGAGTTCCCGGATGTTTTCCCTGAGGAGTTGTCGGGTGTGCCTCCCGAGAGGCAGGTAGAGTTCCGTATTGATTTGATTCCGGGGGCATCACCTATCGCCAAGGCGCCCTATCGCCTTGCGCCTCCAGAGATGCAGGAGTTATCCTCACAGCTTCAGGAGCTGTTGGGGAAGGGGTTTATTTGGCCGAGCAGCTCGCCTTGGGGAGCTCCGATCTTTTTTGTCAAGAAAAAGGATGGTTCACACCGGATGTGCATTGACTACCGAGAGTTGAACAAGTTGACGGTCATGAACCATTACCCCTTGCCGAGTATCGATGATTTATTCGATCAGTTACAGGGAGCATCTTGGTTCTCCAAGATCGATCTGAGGTCTGGATATCATCAAGTGAGAGTGCGATATGATGATATTCAGAAGATGGCATTCATGACTCGTTATGGGCATTACGAGTTCGTGGTGATGCCTTTCAGGCTCACCAATGCACCAACAGCGTTCATGGATCTCATGTACAGAGTTTGTAGGCTGATGTTGGATCATTCGGTGATCGTGTTCACTGATGATATATTGGTGTACTCGAAATCCCGAGGGCAACATGAGGAGAATTTGAGGGAGATTCTCGGAGTTCTGAGATTGGAGAGGCTTTATACCAAATTCTACAAGTGCAATTTCTGGTATGCCTCCCTTCGAGTTATTATATAGGAGGAGGTGTCGGACCCCTATTTGTTGGGGATAGGTCGAGCAGCGTGTGATGGGCAACACAGAGATAGTGCTTCAGACGACTGAGCAGATTCAGCAGTTCAGACAAAGATTGCTGACAGCTCAGAGTCGTCAAAAGAGCTACGCGGATAGGCGTCACTCTGAGCTCGAGTTTTAAGTTGGTGACTTTGTACTCCTGAAGGTATCTCCTTGGAAAGGAGTGCTCCGATTCAGGAAGAGGGGAAAGTTAGGGCCCCGATATATTGGTCCATTCAGGGTGATCGCAAGAGTAGGAAGGGTAGCATATCGGTTGGAGCTACCTGCGGAGTTAGGTCATATTCATGACATCTTTCACGTATCACAGTTGAGGAAGTGTGTGGCCGATGAGTTGGCAATGGTACTATTAGAGGATATCCAGGTGGATACGAGCCTGAACTACATTAAGAGACCGGTTGCAATTATGGATCGGAAGATCAAGGTTCTGAGGAACAAGGAAGTCACCTGGTGCAGGTCCGGTGGCAACATCGGAGAAGGTCCGAGCTGACTTGGGAGCCGGAGCGAGAGATGCGTGAGCAACATCCAGAGTTGTTTGCGGAGAGAGACTTCGAGGACGAAATCTGATTCTAGTGGGGGAGAATTATAACATCCGGATTTCTAGGTATATTATTTTATTAATTTATTTTGAGTTTTTGGAGGAACTCGGCGAGTTGATGCTTAGACTCGCCGAGTAGGACCGCGGGTTCTTATCCGGATTAGAGACCGGACTTGACGAGTCGACTTGTAGACTCGGCGAGTCCACGCTGTTTAGTGAAACCCTAATTTCTCGGGTTTGGGATCTATTTAAAGGTTCTTATAGCATTCAGTTGCGGCTACCAGACCCCATAGAGAAACCCTAAGAGAGCTAGAACGTTTGTGAGGAAGGAGAGGCCATTTTTGATCCTTGTGTTGGTTCTCTTGCAAGAAGAAGGTGACCAAGGCAAGAGGGAGCTGAAGAAGGTGCTATTTTGTAGATTTCAGAGCCCATGGACTTCATATTTGAGGTATAGATTCGATCCTTCTTCAGTTTTGGTGTTAACCTTTGGAGTTAGGGTTTTCTAGACCCTTTAGAGGCTTGATTGGATGGGCATTTGGTCCCTTCTCGTATTAAGGCTTTGGATCTAGATCCAAAGAGGTCGAGAGACCATAACCCTTTGATCTTCATGATTGATATTAGGAGGCATGAGCTTAGGATGTCATATTTGAGGTTATTTCTCAAAATAGAGCCTTTGGGCCTTTGCATGAGCATCAAGATCTGAACTTTACGTAATTATCATGCTTGGGAAGGTCAGATCTAACATCAGGAGGTCATTTGATTTTGAGCATGGCATGAACTCGCTGAGTCCAGGAACAGACTCAATGAGTAGGATTAGTTTTCCCTATGAATCAAACACTTGGTGACTCGCTGAGTTGGAGAAATGACTCGGTGAGTCAAAGGGGATGTAGAGGACCTGAGTTCATAACTGAACTCACCGAGTCAAGAGCCTGACTCGACGAGTTGGGTCGGGTTGTCCCGCAATTCACAACCAGAGATGATTTCGAAGAGCGAAGGGTTGCCCCAGTGAGTCAAGTGAGGACCAGGGGTGAGGAGGACACTCATGGACTCGCCGAGTCACATTTGTGCACTCGACGAGTCTGGTCAAAGGTTTGACCACTGACTTCTGTTGACTTTTAGGGTTAGTCAACAATTAGAGAGGCAGAGGTTGGCATCTCTGTTTGAGACAGTAGCGGGAGAGGTGGTGGTCGGCGGAGGGAACTGGTTCGACGTTGCGTGGAAGGAGGAGGAGTCGTTTGTTGTTTGAGAGGAGGCAAATAAAATGAAGAAATAGTTGAAGATAAGGTGGCGAGGAAGATGAAGAGGCGGTGACTGTGGTTAGGAAGTAACCCGATGAATAGTACCCTAGTCAGGTACTGTTGCTATGGGAAATCAAAACTAATATTAGTATAAATGTGTAAAGTACACTCCAAAATACGAATAACTTATTCGAAATATGAAAAACAAGTCTAGAATATATTTTCAGAATATGAGAAACAAGTATTGAATGTAGATCCAAAATACGAAGGTCATATTTATAATGATTTTTTTGGAACTATATCATTGTTTTTTAATAGAACTTCCTTAATGATGGTTTCAGGTCCGCTTTTGCACACCGACTAATCATTCATTGCAAACATGACGTTATGTCTCATGCTATGGAGTCATTATAGACAAACCTTCATGGCCACAGAGACGGAGTGGTACCAGGATTTGAACATGGGTCAATAGGTTGTCATCTGTATCTTTCACATGCCTTATCAAGTCACTATATATGAACCATATCTTTGTTTTTAAAGAACTATATGTAAGTAATACACGTTGGGGTTATACAAATGAGGTATTGTTAATAGGAATGCAATAGAAACGTTGAAAGAGCAATTGTTAGAAATGCAAATTTATTACAACCTTTAGAAGCTAATAATCATAGAAGTTTAGCGTTTTATAATACTAGAATATTTGGAATACAATGCCTAAAGATATACAAAAGTTTCTCAATTTCATGGAAAGAATCCAAGAAGTGCCTAGGACAATGCAACACATGAGAAACAAGTTGAAACAATCGATATTGTGTTCCGCTTAATTGAAAGTTACATGTAATTGGAGTTCACATAGACATTGTTTATTGCATCGCATGCAATGTAACACCCGTAAATCGGGGTTGGAATTTTTCATGTAAATTGCTAATTTAAAATATTTTATTTTTGACATTAAATAATCAGGAAATGAGTTTAATAAATATTAAGGATGATTAAATATTTAAAAATAGTTCTTAAGGGTTAATAATTAAATTAGATAAATAAAAATGATTATATATTTATTAAAAATACTAAAGTATTAAAATATATTTTGAAAATGAATTTAAAGCAAAAATGAAGCATTTATATATATATATATATATATATATATATATATATATATATATATATATAAGGAATTTAGGAACAATAGATTTAAAAATGAAAACATCATAAGAAGATTTAGATCATCGATAAGAATGCAAGAAGGTAAATAAGATCTTATTTGCATTAATGGGTAAGAGAACAATTCGTTACAAAGAATGCAAAATTATTCTCTCCAAAAGATACTCATTCTACAAACTAATGCTCCTATATATAGGCGTTAGAGAAGCACTTGAAAGGAATCTTAAGTCGACAATTCGCACTACAAACCTAAAAATACATAGCTCCGAATTAGGAACAACACATTTTGGAACAGGTAAAGACTTTATACATGATAAACAGATTGCGAGCAGACGCATACAATTTTGACACAGCATAAATTTCAAATTCTAACAATCTCCCCCTTTGTGTCAAGTTGTTTTTGTTGTAGTGTTTACCTTCTCTTTCTTAGCGACTTCAAAAACTTTAGGAATTAGTTTTCAACAAGGTCCTCCAAACAACTATCCACCAATTAATCATATCAGAAACGCATTTCACATATGCTACACTGTTTGACTTGTAGGCCTCAAATCTTTCAAGAGTTCGATTTAATGAAGCAATAGAGTACATATGCTTATCTCGCAAGAACAACATGCAATTTTTCACTATCTTATCCTCCTTTGTCTTGTATATCACTCCCCAACGATCTCTTTCAGTAAAACCAACATTAAAAATCCCAAAGTCGTCAGGTAGTAGAAAGGGATTCAAAATTGGCTTTCTTTTGAGAATAACAACAATATCCACATCCATCTTTGAGAATTCAAGAAGATATATGCTCATATAATCCTTCTCAATGGTTATAAATTGGTTCGTATTTCATAGTGTCCTTGGCAATAATATTGAGCAAAGTAATCCAGTCGTATGGATTCATAAAAGAATATATGCCAAGGTGAATTCATGGACTTCGTGATTATGGCCTCTAAAGGCTTTAAAATTGATCTTTGCAAAACCATCAACAACTGTAGGCTTTCTAACCTTTAGTCCTACAATCCTCTTCAAATTCCAGGATTCATACTATGGATTTGAGTATTTCACATAGAAGTTGAACATGTTACTGTTTGTGGAAGCATTTGTGAATGGTGCTTTCAAAATACTTTCAAATCATTAGAATTGAAATACTTTTGCACTAATCAGAAAGTCCAGCTGACACTCCAAGTCATTCGTAATAGAAAAAGAAGTTTGAGTCTCTAACCAATACAAATTTGGATTGTTAATAGCTTCTTCTTGAATTTGATCAACAATCCATTCTGGAAACATGACCTTCTTCGAAGCAAGAATTTCTTCAAAAAATTTATCTTCAGCATCGAACTTTGCTTTTAAAGCATTCAAAGCATCAAGCTCCTCATCACGCTTAGCTTGTTCCTTCAATTCTTTTTCAGATAAATTCGGATCAAGATCAACATCTTCTTCCGAATCAATATTGACTTTTCCTTTTCATGATCTGAAAGCTACATTACCCTTCCGTCGGGGCTTATTTTCTTTAAGGTTTTTCAACTTATCTTCCATAGTTTTGTTTTCCAGGACAATCTTTTCAGCATTTTTCTTCATAACCATTTTCCCAGTTTCGTAAGGATTATTCAGATTGACCTTTGTAACTTCATTTTCAGTCACTTATTCATCTCATCCTTGTTGTGTAGTAACCTTGCTACTCATAACATTCAAAATATCATTAGGTTTTGAGAGAACGAGGGTCAATTTCGCATCCATAAGCTGTGAAATGTAATCAGTATACAGTGCATCTTTTCTTTCAACAATTTGAATATGACGCTGATTGATTGCAAAAATTCGTCAGTTCTCTATTCATCTTCACAATCAATTAAGATATCGGAACCGAAACCATAAGTTATCAAATCACAAGGGTTTTAGTTCAAGAGTGTGCCAAAGAAAAAGAATTAAACAAATAAAATTATGAGGGATTTGCGATATCAAAAATATTTGATATGAAAGCAAAATGATCTTAGGCACAAATTCTCTTCCTTCATAGTCAAGAGAAACTAAGAAATGCTTGTGTGGTTTTCCGTTGAGTTATGATTGATAATTTTTTAAGAAGTTTCGAAAGGTATCTTTTCATAAATCAAATGAGCATGCTCATTTCGAATCGTAGATGCAACTTAAAATAAGTACAAAGATAAAAATAAAAAAAATAAAAAAAAAATAAAAAAACTTGAATGACCAGTGTAACCAAATCACGTAAGTAAAAAGCTTTGGCTTGGGAGTAGTAACACCGAGATAATAAAAAAAATGTTCAGACTAAAATCTCATACTGTAAAAAATAAACGTTGGATCTACTGGGAAGAAATGATTGGGAGTCAATCAATTTCATTAAGATCATGCAAAAGGAAATTATGAGATTTTGAACATAGATGAAATACCGTCAATTCATTGGTTAAAATCTAGAACAACCAGCTGTTCACCATCAATCCCTTAAATGGTAATGCTCTTTGAGTCTCACTTTCCATCATGGTGATAACAACGAAAAGATCTTAAACACATATTTTTTGCACACCTACATTCTAGTTGTTTTTTACTAGATATGTCTTGGGATGTGCATCATTATGTGCGCCGAATCTAGGAAGTATAAGATAAGAAGAGGGGAAATTAGTTTTTCACATTCTCATGGTGATAACGAGAACTACATAAAAACAGATTTTGAGAAACCATAACTCCGAGATGGTACAATCTCGAAAGATCAAAGGTTACTCAAAAATTATTATTGAGTAAACCTTCAAATCATTAAGGCTAAGAAAAGGAAATCTATGTTTTGGTTTGTATACACCTAATACATCATCGTGTACTCAAGTTGACCGTAAATGGGTCTTAGACCAAGTATGCGCAGCGTACTCAGAAGTCAGAAGTACGCTCGATGTACTGGTCAAAGTCTCAAACTTTATCCAAAGGTTTTAATCCCTTAAGATCTTAATGTCAAAACCTCAAATCTACATCTAAATAAGGCCTTAATCCATAAATTTGGCAAATTTACTTAATTGCATGTCTTAATGTGACCCAACACTAAACCCTAGGTCCAAAACTTCATAAAAAAGGCCAAAAACTCAAACATGGGCGAACTTTATGTACGCTCGGATCTTGAGGTACTTCATTTGCAATTAAAACTATCATTTTGAGATTACCACAACGTGGATGAGGCACCACCATGATGTGGTAAGGCAAAATGGGTCGCGTGTTCATCCCTGACACCACAGCGTGGCAGCATTGGCGATAACGTGGTGGCGGCTAGCATGCAAGCCTTATATCTCCGGGTTGATGGGTTTTGTGCAAAAGAACATCCTATGTGCACATGCAAAACCCTAAAGCTTTGGATCTAGGTTTCTCTATTGTACATGAAAATTTATCCAAAGCTTGAAACCCTAATCTAGCATACTATTAAAATGAGATCTACAATAACTAAAAGTTTAGATGATACCTTTCAATAGTTGCAAGAATCTTCGATCTTCAAAAGCTTAGTGTCACAAGTGTAACACCTCTAATGGCTTACAAACACCAAAGCAAGAAGATGATCTAGAAGAGAGAAGGAGAGAGGCACAATTTCGGCTATAGTAACTCTAGGGTTTCTTGGTGTAGCTAAAACTGAAGCCCCGGGGTCCCTTAAATAGCTGAGTTGCTAGGTTTCAGTCAAAATCTAGTTAGATGACTTAGGCCCTAAGCAGCTTAAGAACCTTATGGAAGAAGGCCCCTTGGACAAAATTATAGTGGGTTTACACTCTAATTTTCGTCCCCCCTTATATCCATAAGGATTCACAACCCAAACTCAATTATCTTATAACTGACAGTTCCGGTCTCCCTTATTTAATTAATCTCTTTTAGCCATAAAATTAATTCTTAACTAATTCTTGACCAATATTAATTAAACTATATGATTTCTCTTTTAATATATTATTCATATAATATATTAATAAACCATAATAACCTCTCTCTCTCTCTCTCTCTCTATATATATATATATATATATATATATATATATATATATATATATATATATATATATAATCATCCTATCCAGTTGCTTTGATGAAGACAACCCAAAAGGACCATGCACTACCGGGTCAAGTACATACTACATATAGTTATGGGTTTAGACACTAATCCAACACGGGTTTTGCTCCCTATTTAAAGGAATGATGTAACATCCCAATATTAAGGTACTTCTAATTTTGGACTGTATAATTTTATTATGTTGCATTTTGGTCCCTAATTTAAGAAAGAGTGGAAAAAGGCCTAAAGTGGCATTTTTTATGAAAGTTGGGATGGGATGAGTACGTCGTGCGTACATGTGTGTACGTGGGATGCATGCAAAGCCTAATTTTGGGGCTCTGGCTCATATTTAAGCAAAATTATGGACTCATATCCTCTTCTTACCCAACCTTTATCTGTGATATCGATCCTTAAGCAAACTTAGAGCAAGAAAGAGAAAATTTTGAGCCTTTAAGAGAGTTTTGGAGTGGTTTTGAAGAGAGAAGAAGGTGGTGAGACGACCTTGGAGTTTAGAGCACTTTGGATCTGGGATTTCTTCTTGGTTTGCAACATCTTGAAGGTATAAAGCTTGCATCTTTTCCACTCCATCTTGTATATATATATATATATATATATATATATATATATATATATATGTTTTTGCTCTTTTAAGTTACTTTTTGGTCCCAAAATGATGATTCATGAATATAGCATGTTCTTGACTCTTTAACTTGTCCTTTCAAATTCTTGGAAGGGTCTTGAGTCATAAAAATGGGTTAGAAATGGTTGGTTTGCTGCACGCATCATTTAGAAGGTCTTAATGGATTAAGTAATTGTGTTAAGCACTTAATGAACATGCAAAGTCATAAAGTTGGAAACTTTTTGACTATTGAGGGTATTTTAGCCATGGATCTGAAAAATAGACATGAATGCTTAAGCCATTAAGCACTTATTGAGTTTTGGAACTTCTGGGAGTACGCTCCGCGTACTTGGAGTATGCGCAGCGTACAAGGTCAACCACCCCGATGGTGGTCAGCATGCGAGTATGAACAATGTAACTAGGGAGTACGCCCCACGTACTCACTATGAGTTGACTCGGCTGATTTGACCAGTTTGACTTTGACTTTGACCAAGTTTGACTTAAAGGTGTTTTGGGATTTTGATTGAGATTAGTCATTTGGTTGGAATAGGAGACGATTAGAGTTAAGATTCAGAGTCGAGACCTCATCAACTTTTTTCCGGTTTGTGAGGTGATTTTTCCTCACCGTACTTACAAGTTGAAGGCACCAAGGTCGGACCATTGGTTTGATATCCTGCTATTCAGTGATATGCTGAGTATGGAATAAATATGTATGATTATGCTAGTTGTTGATACGCTAGTTTGGTAGATCTGTAGGACTACCTGTGATTCTTTCTGTATAATTATCTGTATATGTTTGTTATCTGTTATATGTTGACATATTGTGGTGGGTTAAGGTTTTACTGCTTTGTGCGGTAGCCAACACACCCTGGAGCATTCCAGATATGATCTGAGGGCCGGGTAGGGCATGCCAGACTCATACTGAGGGGCCATAAGCATTCCAGATATGAGCTGAGGATCGGATGGTATGCCAGACTCGTACTGAGGGCTCGATGGTACTTTGGTTCGATGACTGATTTGGCCAGGGAGCAAGCCATACATAAGTTATGGGCCTAAGGGCAAGCCATACTTATGTTGTGGTCTCATGGGTAATCCAAGCTATGGAAGCAATACATGTTGTTATTATATATGTTATATGTTGATGTGTTGGTACTTTGGGGGAACTCACTAAGTGTTGGCTTACAATTTTAGGTTATGTTTCAGGTACTTTGGATGACCGCAGGAAGGCGAAGGCATAACCATACACATCCTCTTGTTTATGACTTATTATTTTGGGAGACTCTGATGTTAGGAAAATGTTTTGAAAGCTATGATTTAGAAGCAATTTATGAATTGGGTTGATTTTAAAAGTTTAAATTTCTTGTGATTTCTATGGGTGTCACAAATGAGGAGGTTAGGGTTTGCTCATCCTTAGCCTCCATGAGTTCCATCAAGTCCCAAAGAAACCCTAATCACTTTGTTTTATTATTGAGCTAGTTTTGGTGTCCTTGAAGCTAAAGAAGGAAGAATGAGGAAGAAGGAATAATAGATCAGGAAAGCAAGTCTCCATTCTTTACCTTAGCACTCTTCTAGACCTTTTTAAGTGTCCAAGACTCGATTTTTATCATGTTACATTGCAAGATCTTGAGTTTTGTCCCATTAACTTCTTGTTCTTGCTTGTTGGGGTGATGAGATCTCATAAAGTTTGCAACTTTATGAATCTCTGGGATATTTGGTATAATTTGTGCCTTGGATCTGGAGTTTGGTTGGATTTTCAAGCCATGAAGAAATTTTGGTCATAAATCCTCACTTTGATCTAATAAGGGTTCAAGACATTCATTGGGCATGCATGTCTATAAAACACTACCTTTTAGGTTAGTTTTGGTGCTAAAATCACTTATGGAAAGGATGGGCTTTGGAATTTATGAATTAAATGATTATTGTTTAAGTCTTGTATTATTAAGCCTTTTGGGACTTAAGTTTTGGACCTTTGGGTGGTCCTAACGGATAAATTTGGAAACTTTATCCTTTTAGATCACATTTTTCACCAGATCTGAGCTTTGGGGTTCTTAGAATTGAAGAAAATAGCTTAATGCATTAAGCTGTTGGAACCTTGGCAACCACGATGTGTCCTAGGTCACCTTGTCGTGGCGGCTGGGATTTTCCTTTCTATTTGGTCGTATGCGAACAACGGTGTGGCCAAGGAAGACCACGTCATGGCGGTCGACTGGAGTTAACATCGGCTGTTGACTTTGACCGTTGACCTTGGGAGTTGAATTTTGACTTGTGGTTGTTATTCAGTTGTTAATGTCTTAGTAGAAAGATTAGGGTCTCGCCTTGTGTGATTATCTAGGTGGCATCTAGCACCTGTTGAGGGATTTTGAAAGCGTGTTGACTTTTGAACTGCTTTACAAGGTGAATTTCCTTCACTATACTCATGAGTCAAAGGAACCAATGCCGACCCACTAATTATGCTTAGAGGTTGATAGTTGTCTTTATGATAATTTCCTGTTATGTTTGTATGTGCTTGTTGTCTCTGCAACTCTTGTTGCTATGATTGTATGCTAGCTGTAGGGGTGAAATAGACCTGATACCAGTTGAAAGAGACCGAAAGGGATGAAATACAACTAGTACCGGTTGAAATATACCTAATACCGGTTGAAAGAGACCGGAGGGGTTGAAATAGAACAAATACCGGTTGAAGACTGAAGGGGATGGAATAGACCCAGTTATGATTTGAATGTTATGTATATATGGTATGGAGTATTTTGGGGGTGCTCACTAATCTTTGTGCTTACAGATTTCAATTTGTGTTTCAGGTACTTCCAGGTCGAAAGGGAAGGGCCCGACATAATCACACTGCATCCGCCTATGTTTTCCGCATTATGTGATTTTGGGATTTTGTACTCTGATATTATTTTCACTATGATACACTTTTGGTTGTTTTGATATGATTATTAGATGTTTGAGAATGGTTTAAAAGCAAAATTTTTGTCTGATTTTGTCACAACTGGCATTTTACTAGGAAATTCTATTCCCATGTAAACATCATCCATTGTAAAAGCCTATACTTACTATACTCTATTCTCGTTCAAATACATCTCATATGTTCAACTAAGGGTTGGAAACCCTAGAAATCCCGACTCAAGTTCATTATAGACCAGGATTCTCTTATTGGGCCTAAGGGACCAATAAATTATCACTTCATCAATCTATAACATTTTGGGCCATTTGGGCCTAGAATGATTCATTCTACCTCTAATGGGCCTTATTGGGCCATAATAACTCCAATTAACCTTAATGGAGTTTAGAATCCATTCTTTTATATCAAATTGGGCCGTAGATGCACTTAAGGGTCCAATGGGCTGAAACTTGTTTATTGGGCTTCCCAAAATCAAGCAAAGCCAAGAGTGGGCCAAACTAATTAAATTTCATTCATCTAGGGCCCAATTCTCGGCCCATGTAACTAAACAAAAAAAGGGAGTAAAATGAGGAATTATCTTCTAGTGACACATCACTTTTGTCTAAAGGATAACCAAGCTAAGTACATCACATACATATATACAAGTTCCATATAACCATGCACACTCTCTTCCCTCTCCTCTTGATATCTCGGTCAATAACCACACACACACACATCTCCTCTCAAACATCTCCAAATCTCTCAAGAACATCTCTACTTACTTCTAAGATTTTCGAGATTTAGAGCAATTTCAAGAAGGTTTACCACCTAGATCATCATCTTTGGTAAGTTCTCACTTAGATCTATGATTTAACTTCTTAATCTCTTCAAAAATCTCCTCTTACCACCTCAAATTCATGACCATGCTCCCTAGAACTCATCAAGATCTGAAGATCACTTCAAGAAGCTAACTAGAGTCATAACTTACACCATCTTCTTCTTATCTTCATCAAAAACCGAAATTCAAACCCCAAGGTGAGTTCATACCCCCTTGTTTTTGGTTTTTACATGATTTTGGGGGATAATACAAGTTGCTTTGTGTAGATCTATGTGTATATGCATGATTATGTGTGTTTTCTTGAATCATTTGGTGATTATATGTTGCTTACTTCATTAATCTAAAAATATGTCAAGAACTTGAACTTTATCACTTGGATCTTTATATGAATCTTGAGAGAAGTATGTTTTATCAAACATATTACATGTAAACTAGTATATACTGGATTTATACACTTGATATAGCAAAAATGAGTGTTGTGGTTAGAGATCTATAAACTAAACTCACAAAACAGCCTTTGATAGAAAAGTTTTGGTCCAATCTCGAACTGTTTTGACCATTCAAATGGAAGTATTTTTCAAAAATGTTTTACATGGATACAGTTCAGGTTTATACCTTTAAAATGACTACTCGCACGTTTTCATACGATTTTTCTACAAATTTTGGCGAATTTTACAAAACTGTCTATCATATTTGAAATAATTTCGGACCAACCTGTGAAGATGAGAAATTTCACACTTGTTAGAAGCCATTAAAAATTATGAGAAAATTTGTGAACAAAGTAGACAAAATTTATAAACTTTGAGAATTTACGGATCCAAATTTCGACTTACGATTATTTTTCTACAACTTTTCAAATAACTAGGTTGGAAAAGCTCAAAAACCAGGAAATGTGTATTTTCACAAAAACCAAGCCAAAAATGATATTTTTGACAAAAATGTGTTTAAATGTTATTTTTACCACAAAGTAGTCATCAATACAAGTTTTTAACAAAATTGGAGATTAAAGTGTTATTCTTACAAAAATTGGGTCTTAATTGTAAATTTTTAGCTTATTGGGCCAAGAACGTCATTTTTACAAAAAGTGGGATTTTTATATCAACTTTGTAAATAATCAAGCTAAAATAAACAAAACAATAACAAACGGGTTAAAAACGATATTCATATCCTTATTGGGCCTGGAAATAATGTACATGTTTAGTGGGCCTTAGTGTCCTTTTACATGTATATTGGGTCTAGGATAGACATTCACATTCCTTTTGTGCCTGGAAATAATAGACACGTATAGTGAGCCTTAGTGGTCCACTTACATGTTTATTAGGCCTGGGAATGGGTTTTATAGGCGTTCTTCTTTTTATGCTATTTTAGTGAATATTTGAACTAAAACCAATGATAAACCAACAAATGGATTTAATTTGATCATTTTCGTGGTTATTGGGCCTTAGTGACCCATTTCTATGTGTGATAGGTCTTGTATACTATTTACATGTTTATTGGGCCTCATTGACTCATTAACATGTACGACGGACCTTGATACTATTTGTGTGCTATTTGGGTCTGTAAATACTTTATATGTGAAATGGGCCTTAGTTGTCCTTTCATATATATTTCAGGCCCATGTTATATAATCTCATTCCAATTGGGTCTTGAATGATTTACATGTTTAGTGATGCCTTAGTGGTTCACTTACATGGATCATTGGGCCTGGAAGGAGTTTATACCTTTTTCTTCGCGTAAATTCGATTAAGGATCTAGCGAGTTTTTATCGGTTGGCACCTATTAAGTGTACGATCGTAGCCTGTAGTTATAACCAGAGTCTCTTGGAGGGAGAACGGGGATTTGTGTATAGATCTATACGGGGTTGACACCCCACACCTCAGTTGTTCGCTACAGTTAGACTTACTCAGTCTAGGGTGACGAAAACCTTATTCTATTTTCCGTCGGCGTCCAACGACGCCAAGACAGGTGAAATTGTCATTATTTAGTATGGTTATGACGGCTCGCTTAGAGGAATTAACGTTATGAAGTTTACAGAAGACATCTTCTTTTTTTTTAGGCAACGTCGGGTTGTCTAGGAACATTCTCTTTACATGCTCTTACATTCTCTCTACATTCTCTTTACCTTTTTAGTCAAATAAACAATAACATACATGCATTAATACAAGATCTAACACACACTAAACAGTTTTCAGAAAATATCTTTATGGTGGTTTTCAAAGTTATACAAATCATTTTCACAAACATGCTTATCGACTCACCAACATTTTTATGCTGACCGTTTTCAAAATAACTTGTATTCTCAGGATACCGTTGAAGCAGGATGAACGAAACAAACTAATGGATATTGTGTGATATTTTGTTTCATCATACTCTTACTATTTTGGCATGTAATATTCAAACACAATACTCGATGTAAACAATGAATGTTGTAATATTACATGTGTGATGATGATGATGTTATGTTTCAATTATATTCACTGTAATGATATTTCAAGATGAAGTCACGCGTAAGCCCCCGGACGTTTCCGCCGTCTGGTTCGGGGGTGTGACAGATTTTTTGGGATGTTACATTTTAACTCTCAAGATCTGTTTTTTTATGACTCCATGCACTCCTAAATGCTCAAAGGACAACTCAAATGGTCTGGAGTAGTCCATACTCCATAAGACCAAGGTTTTGGGACAATGTGGTGCATAAACATGGACATAATGAGATCTAGAGTAAAGAACTCCAATGTGTGAACTTGATACCTTCTAAAGATGCACAAGAAGGTGTAGAATCTGGATCCAAGGTCTTGAATGCATCACTCCTTCTTCAAGGAACTTCCTTCACCACCAAGAACCACCCAAAAACACCACAAGATCACTATAAGGCTCAAGAACACTCAAAATAGGGCTAAGGTTTCGTGGTATATCTTCTAGGGTAAGGTGGATGATGGGGGCAGCCTTAAGCTCCATAATAATGCTTAAATAAGGTCCAAACCCTAAAAATTAGGGTTTGTCCCCTGACCGTGTACGTCCTGCATACTAGGAGTATGCCTAACATATGCGCCCCACCCTTCAATGTTCACTTTACGCCCCATGGTACAAAATTTCAAACTAAATTAATACCAAGGATCAAAATGAGAAATACCTAGAATCCAGGTGTTACAATCCAATCACAAATCTTAGTTTTACTTGGTCCTAACCCTTTCGATCCAGAACCAGAACCGCTTGCTCTAGCGATCATCACCATACTGAAGGTGTAAAGAGGATAGGTTAATACGAATCAAACTAACTCCAAAATGATATTCGAATCCTTTCCAGTTCTTTAGCAACTTCGTGGATTTTCTTGATTCCTATATGGATCCTATGTTTCTAGTAGTATAGGCCCGTACTACCTTTCACACTTATCCATACTAGATCCAAGAATTGTTTAATGTTTATAAGTCACTAAACTTTCCTATCGTTAGGTATTCTCACACACACAGTTTTACAATGACCAAGTAATTACTTTCCTAGACTTCACTAGGATCTTGCATCTCTGCCGACGCCCTATCTTACAAATATATGCCCTATCAAACATATATTCAACTTCTTAGACTCTCCTTATAAGATTCCTTCCACTCCAATCTACTTATTTGTCGAGGAAGAACTTCTATAGACATTAAATATTTATCTGGCGGTTACGATTACATGCCTCTAAAATCGAATAGTGTGTTGACTAAAAGATCCAAAACTACGATGGTTAGACTTAGATGAGAGCTGCGTAATAACGCCAAATCAAGCAACCTAAAACTATTTAATTATGGGAGCATGTAAACTAATGTATTTGTCAAATAACTATTTGATTTCCATATAGGTTCTAAGCAACAAATAACAAGCAATTCTCTAAGCTACAAGGCATGTTACCCATCATGCAATTCTAATTGTCAATTCTTGAAAAGATCCCTACCCTACATACTAGCATGCATTTCTAATGTTGCGAATACGCGAATGTACACTTGAGCCTTGCCCTTCTCACGAGTCAATGCAGTACCTGAAAAAAATTTATATTCAACTGGGTAAGCATGAAACTTAGTGAGTTTCCTAAAGTACCATATACCACAATACATATATCAGTCCCCATACAATAAGCATATGAATGGGGCCCGACCAAACTACACAATGATCCCTGCCTAACGTACCTATAAACGGGCCCCACCCAAAATACATAATAGGCTCCGCCCAACATACATAACAGGCTCCACGTGACATACATAACTATATTATACACATATAGACTACACTTTTAGATTAACATAGTACATGCACCCATAGGCTATAGTTTATACTAAACTAGATTTGAGTATACTAACCTTGAGCATGTAGAGACTATACTATCGACTCTACTCTACTAGCTCTTATATCCTAACACACATGGATATGTATTATAATACACAATATAGTGAGGTAATTCAGCTGGACAGTTACTCTGATGATTGACGACTATCTGGGTGATCCTATTGACGATGCAACTTACAGGTAACGTGCCTAACAAGTATTAAACTATAATACCAGAAGTTATTAATTACCATGGCAATCTAGTAATGAAAACTAGATCTTTCGCTAATCCCAATGAATACTGAGAGTTCTATCAAATAAGGATTAACCAGGGTAGGACAGTTAGGAGGCATGATCATTTCGGCATATAGCTTTTCTGAAATCCAACAACCAAACCATGTGACCATTCTAGATACCTCTCTCGTAAGTAGATCAATCAATATTATGACTGGAACTACTAATTAATCTTATTTACATATTCATAATAATGACTCTGAATATATAAGTTACACTTAAAGCGTAGTAAGTGTAACCTAACTTACAAAGAGTTTCTAGTGAAAATAGGGATTTATGAAGGCAGGACTTCGATACCGAGCACTTCTATATCTCCGGACCCACAGATGCCTAAGAGCCTTTCTAAATGCGCCTAATAACTAGAAAAAAATGAGCTTATAACCTCATAATACTTCAAAGAGAAAAAGAGATAGGTGTGTGGAAGAATGAGGTTGAGTTTGATATTTATAGGGAAAAATCGAGTTGGGTGCGGCGCGCCTTTTTGGCTGACATCTCTTTACTTGTTGCTCGCCACATGTCAGCTCAGGATTTGTTTGTGTGGACCCTTCTAGAAGCGCACACCGCGCATAGCGCAAAGCGTGAATTTTGTATCTTTTGTAACTTCTTCATACAAGCTCCGTTTTCGATGTTCTTTATATCCATATGTAGCTATCGACTAGATCTACAACTTTCATTTACACCCTGTCGGCTAGTTGTCACTTTATTTTTAAATTTATATTTTTAAAGGGCTTAAACTGTTAAAACCCATATACAATCATATCTTGTCCATACAAATTTTGTTCTCGACCGTCTTTATATTGACGAAATTCTATTTACGAGATCTTCAAATATCGTTTAGATTATTTTACCTAACAATCGACCGATCTTAATTTCGATTTCTGTGTCACACACTGCTATGCTGAAACTTCTAAAAATTATAACTTATTCATACAAAGTTAGATTTATGCGTTCTTTGTATCCACACTCTCATTTTTATGATTACTACAAATTTCATCAAGACTATTTATCCTAAATAGTCTTCTATTAAAAATTTCTATTTACATAATTGGTCGTTTATACTGTAAGGCAAAAATGGGGTGTTATAGCATTTGATTTGATTTGATCACAGTATACTACAACAAAGGAACCCTGCAAAGCAAGGTATGGATTTCTAAACATCATATGAGTTGTTTCTTGGTTAATCATAGTCAATTCAATTGGTTCTGACATTTAAGAATAAGCAACATTTTCATATGTTAATTTCTGTTGTTCATTATTCTTAAAATATTTTTGAATTCATTTATTCTCATTTATTCTCAGAACATATGACCCAAATTAGATGTAAATGTCTTCATTAGATGATGACAATAATCATATATGATACGCTGTCAAGGAGTGTAGATGACATTACCCATTAGCTCAGTCGAGGTAAATAATTAGGACTTTCTAGTTGATCGGAGGTTGAGACATAAATAAACCTCAAGAATGTCATGTAGGAGCGACCATGGTGGGTTGTCAATTCCACCAAACAAATTACACCCTTTGTTTGCAAATAAAACGTAATGTAATGGTAAAAAGGGGTATTGATCATCGGGGAAATGGTTGTATCCAATCACCAATGCAATCTAAAAGAATTATTGTAAATAAACTAACTAACTACAATTAAACTAAAGGGGGGGGGGGGGTGTTATGATTGCTTGAAAACTAAAAGACTTTAATAACTAAAAACTTGAAATTAAGCAAGAAAGTGAGATGCTCAAATATTGGAGAGAATTGGTAAACCAAGGCAATTCAACACAATGAACATTTGTGTGTTTATCATTAGGATTTAACATGAAGCTTATCATTCATCCCAAATTGGTTATAGCAATCATGAACCATGATATGCCAAGATTTCTCATAGGTAGTATGGAGGTTGGGGAAGCCCACAACACACCTTCTTAATCAAAATCAAAGATTCAATTGAAGCAATTGAACCCAAGAAGTTGATTAGCCTTAAGAATGAAGAAATCCCCAATTCCTAGAGGATGTCGATGCTTACACATGCATAAAGGAGTTATGATTCATAAACTAGAGATGATTTCTACCATCATAAAGCTCTTGTTCTAAGTAAATTCAATGATTCAATGCTAAACCAAAGAAATAAACTAACAATTGCTTATTAAAGTACCAAGCTCATGATCAAAGCACTAAACAAGCATCGAAATTATGAACTAGAATCATAGACATAAGATAAATGATAAATAAGCATAAATCCTTCAAAAACCCACAAACCTTCAGAGGTTTTAGCCAATGTCTACCAAAATAGAGAGTTTAGCCACTCATGACAATAGAAAAACAATCACAAAAGTCTAATTGCATAAAGAAACTACCAATATCTTGGAAAGATGAAAAGAAATTAGTCTTCAAGCTCCAAAATCGCCTCCTACAGGTCTCCAATGGTGAAAAATCGAGAATGGGCTAATGGATCTGATCCCCCCAGGTTATGGTGTGCCAAATGACCAAAATGCCCAAACTAGGCAGTCGCGCGGGTACCCGTGCAAGTGTTGCTGTTAGAGATGAGCAAACGGACCGAACCGGCTGGAACCGGACCGACCCGGACCCGACCCGGGAACCGACTTCGGCCAAAATCAAGAACCGAACCGGCCCGGCGGTTCTACCGGTTCCGGTTCCGGGTCCGGTTTTTACCGGGTTTTCGATTTTGGAACCGATCTTCGAGAAATAGCAACATATTTTTGGATGAGTTTTTTTCTTTTTCCCTAACATAAGTCGGATTGTGTTTTAACGTTGTTTGGAATATGCTTTGAAATTGATTATTATAAGCTCGAAGGTGAAAAGTTAGATTATCTGTAATTTACGTCAAAATTGAAGACGTAGCCGTATTTTCATGCATGTCCTAGTTTGTTTTTAAACTTTTTGTTTGGAGGTCACGATTTGGAAAATTATCAAAAACTAAAATGTTGAATTGTTATTTATTAATTAGAATAGTGATAATTATAATTGTTAAATATCTTTACCGAAATATAGAATAGATAGACATTGGTTTAAAATTGGAAACTAAAATTACATATAATTTATAGTTATACAAATGTTCATATATGCCTACAACAACAATAACAATAGAACCTGAAAATCTCATTATAATATAATAGAAATAGAAGAAACATAGTTGAAGTCTCGAAGATCATTTTTTTGTTTACATCCAATTCCAAAAAAAGGCATGGTTTTTTTTTAAAGATTATTCGGTCCGGTTCCCGGTTTTGGTCCGGTTCCAACGATCGGTTCTTACCAGGTTCCGATTCCAAAAATTGATGAAATTATAGTATCGGTTCCGGCCCGACCGGTTCCATCGGGTTCCGGTTCCGGGACCGGTTCCGGCCGGTTCCCCAGTCCATATGTTCATCCCTAGTTGTTGTAATGCTATTGGCTCCTCATTCCTCCACTACCAAAGATTCCTTTGGTCCCCTCCATATCCATGTGATTTAAACCAACCAATCATCATTTAGCTTCAAATATGGATGCTCCAAGCCCAAAAATAGAAGTTTATGACCCATCTTCACAAGCCCAAAATATCCAAGTCCTTAATTCTTAAGGCCTAAATCTTCTTTTATGGATCCGCCAAGCCCAACAATGCCTCGAAAGCCCACTAAGTCCGACTCCAATCAACCCGCAACCACAACGAACGCCGAAAATCTGCAAAATACCTTATGCAAAATAAAAAGCACTCGGTACGATCCATAATAAAGAAAATAAAGAATATACAATGCAAAACTAATTAAAAAGAGCTAAAAATCTAAAATAAACTAATAAAAATAAAAATAAGGAAATAAAATAAGCTATCATACCACCTTTGCCTAATTGTTTCCATCAGCAAGAGACACTCCATACACCTTATTGCTATTTGTACACAACAATAGATGTATTACACCTCTATTATAACACCACAGTTTTACAACAAAGACAGAACACCTTAGCAAGATGAACCCATTTTTGAGCTTTATAAGAAAAATGATGCCTCCGTAAGTATTCACAAGCACCATTTAATCAAAAAGCTCAATTTGTCTTTTTTTTTTTTTTTTTTTTTTTTTTTTTTTTTTTATAAATATAAATAAGTATTCACAAACTGATTATAAGTTTATAAGTACATCAAGGTAAATATTTTTTAATAACTATATTTTGTATTCATCATAACATACTTGAATATGGTGACTTTTACTATTAAGCTCTAGGCAGCCCAATGCACCTTTTTCAGTTATGACCCCATTTTTTTTAGTACCTCGCGTCAAAATTAGCCGAGATTACAGAAGGGAACCAACATCCATATGCAACATGATGGGACATTAAATGGGTAAAGTATATTTGCAATTTAGTTAAAAAAAAATGATAACACCTAATATTTCAATCATTGATTAATTTACTTGATTATGCATGTGCTTATCCCTATCAATAGTATTGGATGCTCAATGATTTGCATACGTAGTCCTAGGCAATGACCAAATACGAAAACAGGACCGAAATGAAATTTGCCACCATGTTCGACGCTTATTTACTATGTTAGGTCGTCTCTAAGGAGATTGAGGAGCTTTTGTTTGTTTGTTTATATAGTTTTTGAGTATGGGAAGGACTTGAAATCAGGGTCAGCTCAATAAATTTGGGGGCTTTAAGCGAACCAAAAATTTGGAACCCTTTGATATTACTATACTTAGCTATAAACTCTCCTCCTTTATCCGGACTTGGTACCGACAATAATAAACTAAATTTGGGGGCCTTTCACATTACTAGACACGGTCCATGTTGAATGTATAAGCAAGACTAAGGGTAGTTTCGTCAATGATCTTTAAAGATAGTTATTTATGATAGTTTTTTGGTGGTTAATTATCTTCCACCATTGTGTTGGTTCAAAAGTTGTCATGTACTATATATTGTTGGCTACAAACTACAAAGTTATCAATATTAGATCGGTTGCAAAGATACAAAGTTCTCTATTACAATATATCCAAGTTTTGTTAATTCAAGGGAAATCTACCAAAAAATACATATAGAACATGGAACTTGGAATAAATAGTTTATTATGGAGTTTGGGGAATGCATGCTTCAATGGAGACGGAAGAAACCTGAAACCATATGCAGTGGAGAAGGAAGAAATTGTAAGTGTATGCAGTTGTGCGGCACAACTTGTGTTGTGACAACTTGTGCTGTGAATCAGATTTCAGAAGTTAGAAGAAGAGGATTAGAAGAAGATTGAGCAGATCAGCAGAGCAGGCGATAATGGATTGAGGGCGCAAACATAGAAATCGTATGCAGTGGAACTATGGAAGAAGAAACGTCATTTTTTAGCCGTTTGCCTTAGCCGATTAGGGATATAATACATAGACCCCTTGGTTTGTGGGGCCCTCTTGATGTGGGGGCCCTAAGCCCTAACTTTGATTTACTATGCATTAAGTCGGCCCGGCTTGAAATCACATTAGGTCCTGTCGACTCTCGAGGCCTTTGTGACATAACTTTACATACGATTAGGGTTGACAAATCGGACAATCGTGCTTTTGTTTGACACGAAATGACAATGTTTTATATAAAACGAATACGACACGACATGATAACAATGTCATCTTTGTTTTAACTAATTTGAAAACAAACCAATTAAAAACAACAAACTCGAAAAAGATTACATAAAATAACAATTAGATTATTTAATTAATATATAATCACAAATAACATGAAAAATACGACAAACAAATACTAATCGTATCAATATCATTTCGAATTTTGAACAAGAAGTGAACACGACACGATGTCGTGCTTTTTTACACTAGGCATGAACACAAATTCAAATCTTAATTCATCCCAATTTTGTTTGGTGTATTTTTATCATGTGTGTTATTAATTGTCACCTCTACATATACTCCTACATAGATATAAAATTACAAATAATATCAACATACTCAATATAATATTCAGATGTGGTTATGCCACTACAATATAATTATTTTATGAAACTTTAGATATGGCAGTTTATCATAATCAATCCATCCTTGTCTATCTTTTATATATGATTCGACAATTAGGAACTCCTCCATTTCCCCCTCTCGTTAATTACTTGTTTGGCTACAATTTCCTTTAAGAGTTGTATATGCACACAATATGAATGTTCGACATTCCTCCAGTTGTGTGCTTCAAATTTGATCGTTGATAATTAGTCCGATCGGGGATTGTTGATGGTAATTATTTACCAGTTTTCTCACATTCATAGTTTTTCACACAAAGCCTTTTAACCTTATCGGAGGATGATGTCATTTTTTTAAAAACAAATAACTTGTAAAATACAATATGTAAATAGATTAAATGTTGAAATTGCATCTTCTTACATAACCGAAATTTAGACATTTCCTAGAAAATAAAAAATCTTGCAAACAGCTGCTAAACCTAAAACTGAAGTTTTCTTTGTTTTGTCAAAGATGACTCACAGATACTTTGTGAAACCTTATTTTAACAGAATAATGATTTCATGAATTTTGTAAATTTCGTAAATGTCTTTTTTTTTTTTTTTTTTTTTTTTATAATAGATGATTATTTAGTGATATAAATGAAAAATATGGTTGATTTGAGATTGCACCTCTCCGTTTTTGGTCATTTTATGACCAGCTAATATATAACCATTTTTAATTTAAAAACCAACGGTTTTGTTATTAATTTTTAACCAAACCCAATTTTAAGATTCACTTTGGGTTTTTATATATAAAAAAACCAAATCAAATTGAAGCAGTACGTTCAAAATAATGTTGCTTATATATAAGTTTAATTGTTTAGTTATGCTAAAAGTGGAAAGTAAGTTATTAAAATTTCATCACAAAAATGTGACCATTTTGGTCACGACTCACGAAATAGGCTCGTGAATTGCAAGCCCATATAGAATGGTCCCCCATATCATTGCGTTATCCATTTTTCTAAAAAAAAAAAAAAAAAAAAAGTAGTAGAAATAGGCCCATCTCTACTTTTCACAAATTGTTGATGCCTAATGCTGAATCAAATCCTCATGGGTGTGTTGTCTATTGTGACTATCATCATTTATTTATTTATATATTTATTTATTTCAATTTGTTAGTGACTATGTTGTCTTTGGTTTAAAACTACAGGCGACAATGGGTTATGTACTTATGTTGGGTTGGTGTGATTCAAGTGTGATCCGGAAAGAAAGACAAATTTATATTTAGATTTGGGTGTTGTTTGTTTTGGAAGTGGTTAAATGTTTTTTTTTTTTTTCATGTTTGCAAAAGAAGACGTGCACTTGAAAAACGTCTACCCGCCCGAAGGGAAAAGTGCTCAAAAAGTACTTTTGTAGAAAAACAAACGAGACTTTAGTGTTTTGAGTTTTTTCCATTTAGACTTTATCGTGATTAGAATCAATGAGGTAGTCGAAGTATGTTGATCGTCTTATCTCAGGTGGCCTTCTCAATCTCATGCGTCCCCACACCTTGGGTGGGTTCGAATACGAACTCAAAAAAGTTAAAAACCCTAAGAACAATTTTTTTAAAAAACTTTCAGTAAGTACATTTGAACAAAGCAACCATTAACATTATATTATATTAAGCAAAAAAAAAAAAAATTGGTTTACAATTAGTTATCACTTGTTGTTGGATCACCGTCGGACCAAGTCGGACCGTTGTCGGATCACCATTGGGCCACCGCCAAACTAACATCAAATCTGATGGTAATTTTCTGATCGTATTAACAACTTAATAGTCGAACATTGAAGTTCTCATTTCTTTCTTAATACATTTTAACAAATATCACTTTATGTTTGCAGCAAAATATATGAAATTTTAATAAAAAATATATAATTTTGTATTGAAAATTCAAATTTATTTTTTCTAAATTGTAGATTTGTTTGAAATATATTGTATATAAAATATATTAACAGCTTAAAATACCATAATCATAGTTTAATAAATATATTAATTCAATAATACATAGTTTAATATTTTCATGCATACCATCATTCATATCTAAACATAAAATTTATATAAAATATACAACTTAATACAGTTCATTTTTAGTTTAATATATAAAATCACAACACAATGTAATACAATCTATTATACACTAATTCACATATTTAAATAAATCAAATCCAAACTCTATCACCACCAACTACCACATGCCACCACCGATCATATGTGCAATCGTCATAATCATCATTCCTTCCAAATAAGATCTATATATATAAAATCATTAATTGACAGCTTAAATACTATATTTATAATTTAATAAACCAATTAATTCACTTATTTAGAGTTTAATGAAAAATAATTATATAAACGAATTCATTCTTACATATTTATACAACACAAAAATAAATATATTCACAAGAAAATTAATACAAATATTCATATTTTAACACAAAATTCATTAAAAATTCACAGCTTAATATAGTCAATTGACAGTTTAAAATAAAAATTCGCAGCTTAATGCAATCAATTTACAATTTAAAACACAAAAATCACAGTTTAATACAATATATGTATATATATATATATATATATATATATATATATATATATATATATATATATTCACAACCATACTATTAACTTATAGTCAATTGACAGTATAATTTACAAACTTTACAGATTAACACATTCACAATTTAATACATAAAATTCACAGTTTAATATAATTAATTTATAGTTTTAACAAAAAATTCATAGTATAATGTAGCCAATTATAGTATAAAACACAAAAATCACAGCTTAATACAAAAAAAAAAAAAAAAAAAAAATCACAACTTAAGACAATAATTGAACCATTAAAATATAAAAATCACAACTTAAAAAGCATAAATAATTTTTTTTATAAAACACTAACATAATAATAAATATTCATACTCAATTCACAATATACAAACCATAAAGTCATAAAGCAATAGTTCAAACACTCATTTACAGCTTAATACATAAGTTCATACATTTATTTACTTTTTAAAGAGTTATACTAATCAACTATAACATTTTATTAAACACCTTATACCAAAATTTAAGGCTATATAATATTTTATCGTAAAAGTTCCACATAATAATCTCACATTAAAAATTCATTTATATATATAAATGTTCAAATGAGTACAAACGGAAGGTCCGGAGAGCGGTCCATATAGGCTGTAGGCCATGCGAGATGGTCCAGTCATAGTGAAGGCTTATGTATGCATGTTGTTATCTGTTTTGGTTGTGTATGGTACTTTGGGGTAAGTCACTAAGCTTTGACTTACAATTTGAACTTGTAGTTTCAGATACTTTAGAGGACAGAGGCAAGACGAAAGCTTGACCGTGCACATCATCTTGGATTTTTATGAGATTATGATTTTGAGATACTCTGATTCATCCTTATGACTTTTAGAAACTATGTTTTGTAAACACTTATGGTTTTGGATTGATTTTAAAAAATGAAAAATTTTACCGTGATTTTTGGGTTGTTACATATAATCTAATAATCAATCATATTATTATAAAACATATTTTTGGTTATAAAAGTACGCAGAGTCAAACCCTCTAAAACTCACCAACATTATTGTTGATGTAATTTAAAACGCTTGTATTTTCAAGAACTTAAGAACTGGAGTGCACACACGACCGATTAGTATGGAAAAATTGTTATCCATCATAGTTTCTTGTTTTTGTTGTAGCAAAACTGTTAAGACACTTATTATGTTTACATTTTGTTGAACTTGTATTGATTTCTTAACGTACTTTTGGAATTCCAACAATGTAAACCTTGTTCTAGATTAATGAAAGTATGTAATGTTAATTACGAGTTTCGTACTATTCATTATGTGTGTTAACTGTGATCCAACGTTATGTCGCTCACCCCGACGCTTCTTCCGCCGGTTGGGGATGTGACAGTAGGTTAGCATTTAGGTTTTAAGCCGAAGACCCTTAGGGTATAGGTTAGGCCAATAGCCCCTTATGTATCCTTTTTAAATGAGGTTTAACCCTCATTATTAATCAATAAATCTATTCTATAACAAAAACGACGTCTGAATGCCGCATCATTATAAAAAACAATTATCGGCAAAATAATCATGTACCAAAAGTTCATGTGCGATTTCCCGATATCTATTAACAATCGTTCTTGTATTAATTACATCCGTATGATCTTCATCGGCTATGTTTTGCACAACATTAAATAATGTTGTGATAACTCTCCGTTATCATCTCAATCAAAATATTTAAATATATATATATATATTTATAGTATTAAAAGACATAAAAGATAGTGATGTTTATGTTTGAAGGTGGTATGATATATATAGAAATGCGATAAATTTTTTTTTTTTTTTTTTATAAATAATTTAAAAAACATTAATTGTTGCACATTTAATTAATAAAAAATATTGTTATTTGATGTGATCACTCGTGTTTTACACCACAAATCACCATGACCGTGATGACAAGCCACTGAAATAATGTGCACGGCTGTATTCGTTGCTACCACAAGCGTTCGTAGAAACCATTAAACGAATGGACTAAGATAGTTTAACTAGTATCTAAAACCAAACAGAGGTCGTGTTGGCATAAAAAATAAAACCCTAAAAACATAATATTAAATTAAATTGGTGGGCAAAGTCGTGATTGGTCATCTTCGCTACAGCTCCCTCTTTGACTTTTTCTGCGTCTTCTTTGAAAGTTGACACTACCCTTGTTTCTTTCACTTCGTCAGGAAGTGTGTCCTTCACGTGCTTCCCAACTCTTCAATCATATTCATACCATTACATACTACATACATATATTATTTTAATTAGAAAGAATTATCAGTTATTTCTATTTTTTTCAATACAAGTTATTAAAGGTTTATTCTATCATTTTTAGAATCAGTTTGCTAGTTTATTGATTATAGCAAATTTTTGTTGGGCTTGCACTTTAAAAATGGTAAATCGGACAATGTGAACGACCCATTTCTATTTTTTTTCTAAGCCATATGTGAGATCAATTGCGAAATACCGATGAAATTACGGATGTGTCAAAGTTTGACCTCTAAACATCCTATATGAAATTTTGTACCTCGATCACTACGCTCTTATCATGGGAGTTTAAATTTCCATTTATATTCTTAAGAACAACGGCAACTTTACATTCAACCGAAAGACAACAAACAAGATAGTAAATAATTTACAACTAGAAATTACATGCTACAATAGGGGGGCTACAACCAAAGTTTGATATCAGGTGCTGTAATTTTTCTTTGAGATGCAGAGTTTAAATCTCGTATAATATATATATATATATATATATATATATATATATATATATATATATATATATATATATATATATATATATATATATATATATATATATATATATATATATGAAATTAGAAGTATATTAGATTTACCGTTTAAAATATATATATATATATATATATATATATATATATATATATATATATATATATATATATATATATATATATATATATATATATATATATATATATATATATATATATATATATATATATATATATAACAACAACAAAGTGTTGGTCAATTGAATTTTTTTAGTTACAAAACTCAATTTTGAATATTTTGGTTTAATTGTTTCTCTAACCCTTGCTAGTTTGAATATATTAATCTTTAAATTGATAGAAGAAACCAATATTTAAATTGAAGATAATTTCATATATTTTGAAAAACATAGACTTTCTGACATTACAAATAAACCATAACACCAAGTTAGCCAAGAGATGAATTAACCTGCCTTACAAATAAATCATAACACAAAATTAGTCTAAAGATGAATTAACTTTTTTTGTTTGATGATTTTGTGCAAAATCTTCTAAGAAGCTTTTGTAGTGACGATTGACGAAGGATGCCCTAGGTCTAAGCTACACCAAGTAAAAGTCATTTCTTGAGGTTTGAAGCGATAGAAATGCATGATTATCGGATTCATCGGTCGAATTACAAAGCCGACACAAAAATGAATGCGCGTGCACACACACACATACACACACACACAACAATATTAGAGGATAGTAGAGACATGTTTTTAACAACCTCCTAAAGAAACATATACCTTTTGACAAGATGTAGTTGTTCAACACATGATCATCTAAATCCGAGAAAAACATAGCATTGATGTTGATGTTCCATAAAGAACATATATAAAATGCACCCGTCTAAGCCCACCCCATACGTCACATGCATATAAAATATTAGAATCGTTTAAAAACAATATTAAATCATCAAGCTCCACTTTATAACCTATAAAAAGTCACTCAACACCTTGACTTAATCGAGATTATACAAATTGGATTTGATTTTGATTGATAATAAATTTCTTAAACATATTGATTATGAAAGTATAATAGATGAATTTTCTTTTAAAATTTTTAGAAAATCGATGTTTGTAAAATAATAATACACTAATTACTTATCTTCTTTTTGAAAGTTGTTTGTAACATTTTTATTATTAATGAGTGAACATCTATATATGATGTTCATAATAGGGAATTTATGAAATGTTTCTATCAACTTAAGTTTTAAATTTAACGGTAAAAATTTTACTTAATAAAATATTTCAATACATTTTTTATGGTGTAAATTAGATTCGCTTAAGCTTTATACAATGTTATAAATTTAACGGTAAAATTTTTATTTAATAAAATATTTCAATAAATTTTTTGTGGTGTAGATTAGATTCGCTTAAGTTTTATACAATGTTAGGATCAGATATGTTTGAGCCACTCTATAGCCAATTTTGTATATTTTAGTACTAAATCAGAGTGTGTTTTTAACATAAAAATTGTTATAAATAAGATAGTAATTCATACACAATAAAAAGTTTATATAATATAACATTTTAAAGCGTATATTATTTAAATCACACATTATACAAATCAACTCCCTAATAAATAAATAGTTATCTTCAAAGACTTCAGATAGCAATATGAGTAAAGTTGACTATCCAATAACTTTTTAACTTAGAGGTCATTTTATCTAGTTATTTTTTGAATGATCAAAATACGTCACGTTAAACAATAAAAAATACCCCAGATATTTTTGTTTATGTTGTTATATAGTTATTTATTTAATTATTATTATTATTATTTTAGAAAAAACAATTTTCAAACAAAGTTGCAAATACCAACTAAAAATATACTAGCTATTTGTTTTCTTTTAAAAATAACGTGTGCCAACATTTCGATATAAATTTCATTATTGACATTATTGTTTTACAGAGTTGAAGTAAATGCAAAAATAAATAAATAAAATATAATTGATCCAGATAGTTACGTAATCCAACGGCTAGAAACGTTTAGTTGACTAGCATAGAAACGACACAAGAAAAGAAAGGTCAAACGTTTAGTCATCGGCCGTTTAATACTTTATTATTTCAAAATCTTCACCGTATTTGATCCGCTATAGTCATCTGGCCCTCTCCTCAATTATTTCTTCTTCCTTTTTCCTTTTTTGACCTTTTGCTTTCACTTTCTTTTTCTACTTTCTTTTTATTTTACAAAATTCAATGGGTCCAATATTGACGAAATATCATTCACTTTTTTTTTTTTCTTTCTTTTAATTCAAATCAAATAATATTTACATGTTATATGTACAAAAGTATATGGTTGTTTAAAATTTGATTTTATAGTTTTGAGATTTTATAAAAGAAAAAACAATTTCATTCATATTAGGATCAATCTTGAAATAAAACATATACTGAGATTTTAGGATTCCGACTACGCTCTTAAGATATTTAATATGTTGCATTTTTAATTTTATTATTTAGTTGAAACTTAAAAGTTGGTTTACTCAACTTGAAATCGTGGGTATGTTTTAAATTTTTCAAAGAACATCACCCCTTCATCAATTTATTGAAATTCGATAAAGTTTTTATATACACAACATACCAAGATTTTTCGGTTATTGTCGTGTAATATGCTATGTTTTTCTAACATCTTTCACGTAAACTTCTCTTGCGTCTCTAATAATATATTTCGTATTACTGTTTCGTCACGCTATCTTTAATCAATTGTATTTTGTTTAAGTAAGCTATAACAAAGTTTATTTAGTTTGATTTGAGTTGGTTTTTAGCTCCAAGTTTGGTTTCAGTTGTAGAAAGTTTGGTTAATTAAAACGTTATCTCTATATGTCTAAATATCGAATATTATAAAGAATAGATACATAGTTAAAATTTCATAAAAATATTCTACAAGTTCTCACAAATTGTGAAATATTTGACAACAATCATGAAGCAAATTTAACCAAATTAGGCTTTACTAATAATTAAATTTGATTTTTTTTTTTTTGTAAAAAAAAATTAGGAAAATAAATAAAAGGGGGGGGGGGGGGGGGGGTGGACTATGTGGTTGGATCTTACTCATACCAACTTTTGACTAAGCAGATTTGATAAAACGACATGCCAGTCACCCACTGCTTACTTTTCTCATTTCTCACCCTCTTCGCCTATTTACCTCGCCGATCTAATCATTTTGACTGCTTCTTATCTCTGCAAACCACCATTTTCATGGTCTAATCCGCCATGGCCGCCGTAGATCTAATCATGGGCTTCAGAAACACCACCTCCGACGAAACCAACGCCGTCCAAGAAGCTGCTTCCGGCCTTGAAAGCGTCCAAAAGCTCATCCGTCTCCTTTCCCAATCCCAGTCTCAACAACAAAACCAATCGCCGGCGGATTATAAAGCTGTCGCCGATGTCGCTGTTACCAAGTTCAAACGGGTTATCTCTTTGTTGGGAAGACCCAGTCGGGAACTCACCGGCCATGCCCGGTTCCGACGAGCACCTATTAATCATGGTGGTTATCTGAATCATAATCAGACGATAATGAAGGACCACGACCAGGATGATGTCGTTTCGGATGAAGGTGAGAATAAAGTCTATTGTCCAACACCTATACAACAAGTACCTTTTGTTCCTCCGCCGCCTCCGGCGGTTCCGGCTACCGGTAATCCAACGGCAGTGTTTCAGAGGAAAGATTCTTTGCCTAAAACGATTAGTTTCTCTTACTCCCCTGCGGTTTCTCGAGCTAGCTCGTTTATGTCATCGTTGACCGGAGACTCCGACGGAAAACAGCTCTCCGCCGGCGGTAAACCTCCGTTGTGTTCTTCTTCTTGTTTGAAAAGGAAGTGTAGTTCATCGGAAAATGGTGCTTCCGGCAAGTGCAGCGGCGGTTCTACTGGCCGTTGTCACTGTTCTAAACGAAGGTAAGAATTCAAAATTCAAACAACCCCCATCTAATTGTTGAGTTCACCCATATCGATTTATCATCAATTTTAATGTCATTTCTTTATATCAATCAGAAAGCTGAGAATGAAGAGGGTAATTAGGGTTAAGGCCATAAGTATGAAGCTCGCCGATATTCCGCCGGACGATTACTCGTGGAGAAAATACGGCCAGAAACCCATTAAAGGATCTCCACATCCCAGGTAAAATTACTCTCTTATTTCACCATTTTCGCTTTAATAAACTAACAGATTTTGAATCAATCCCGAAATCCTCCATGAATTCATCTCTAATTTCTTCAATTTAATCCCTGAAATCCACAGAGGATACTACAAGTGCAGTAGTGTGAGAGGATGCCCAGCTCGGAAACATGTCGAGAGAGCATTGGATGATCCAAGCATGTTGATTGTTACTTACGAAGGAGATCACAATCATGCTCTTTCTGTAGCAGAAACTTCTGGGTTGATCTTAGAATCATCCTAATTTCATCAAAATCGATCTCTTTTTTTCATTTTTTTCTCTTGATTTAGCTTAAGAACAAATATCAGTGAGCGTAATTAATTTTATAATTTTCGATTTTAGGACTTGTGTTAATTCCCATGCAAATTGGAAGGGTATTACAGTAGTGGAAGTTTGGTGAAGACTTTGGAATCAATTCCATATCTTGGCTTTGAAAAATCTAAATCCGATTGTGTTTTATTGATTAATTAATTCATTCTTTGAGATGCCATGTTACGATGATGATGATGATGATGAGAATTTGGTCTTCCTTTTTTTCATATTTTATGGAATTAGTCAATTGATTGTGGTTTACTCTTTAGTTTCCAAGATTCCGATTTCAAATCCAAATTTGCTTTTGCGCTTAAGATATATTTTTTAATGTTTCCAGAATAAAATTGACTAAATGGTTATAAAAAGTTATGTTTAAGAATTAAGAATATGTACTTGGGCAATAAGTAAGGGATGTTTTAAGTTTTAACTTAATTTCTAATATTGAACTTGTTTCTATTTTGAGATAATCAGTAAAAGTCAAACTAAAACTCTAAAACTATAGATTTTGAGACCAAATTTCATCCAACAACCATAAGTGATGCTATAACAAAATAAATCATTTTAAGCTCATAAGCTTGTAAGGCGTTTCATTAAGCTTATTTATGATTTATTTTTTGAACTTACTTTTTATAAACTTATTTTTTTTTATAAACTTATTTTTTTTTTATAAACTTATTTTTAAAATTTTTGAGTTTATTATGACTTATATTAGGAAAATAAGTCTAGCTCAAGAAAAATAAAAAATAAGTCAAAACACCCCCTAAAATACAAGGCTTGAAGTTGTACCAAGAACCGCATTGTGCAATGTGTTGAGTTGGTCGAAACAGCACTTAGGAACAACACCCTTGCTTTGTAAAAAAAAAATCGTTTTTTTAGGTTTAAAATCGGTTTGGTTTAGGTTTTTTTAGAAAATAAGGTAATAAAATCGATTTTCGATTAAAAAAACGATTCATAACCGCTAGTATGCGTGTTCTAATTTGTGTTTACCTATTTGTAGCATTTGGGTCTTTTCAATCATTGACTTATTGTAACATCTATTTTTGAGAAGTTTCTTATTTTGAAATTATGGACAATAAATTGATCAAGGGCATTAGGCTTCAAGGGATTTGGGTTTAGACCCTATTGGATGTGTATAATATTGGTTAGGTGATCCAAGCTCTTAGTTTGTGTTTTGAAATCAAATGGGAAAATGGGAAAAGTGATGTTTCAAACATCATTCATGAATTAAGGATTTTAGTTTGGTATGTTTTTAGTCAAAAGTAGTTAGATATGATTGTGGGGCTCTTCAATACATTTCTATGCATATAAAAAATGTCGAAAATGAAATTGAAACAAAAAGGTTATGGTTGTTTGAAGTAGAAGTGGAAATTAAGGATTTTTGGATTACACAGAGTGTAACTGAAAGCGTAATGTGGGTTTAATGAATTACACATGGCATAATTTATGTTTCGTAGAGCATAATCTGGGCAAATCAAACCTTAAATCTTCAGTTTTAAGCTCCATTTAAGGGCTCTAACCTATGAGAAACCCTCTCATGAACAGCCTCCATCACCTAAGATAATTCCTTGAGATACCCTAGCCTCCTCTCACTTGTTTTGAGCCTTCACATCATTTATGGGCTTATTATCCATTTGAATGTTGAATCTTGAAGAGCAAGGTGGTGGCAAAGAGTATAGAAGAAGAGTTCATGTATAGATCTAGCAATATTACATCATTCCTGGACCATTGTGAGTAAAAATCTTCTAAGTTGCTCATTGGTTTCATATATCTAGTTATTTGTCAAAATTTCCACTCTTTGGTTATTTTAGTGCATAAAGTTTAGATCTTGAAAGTTCGTAACCTTGTTATGGATAAAGTTGGAAAATGTATCCATCTAAACATCACGTGAAAACAATACTCAACAACAAAATGTGCTGACAATACCTGAACGGAAGTTAATCGGTCGCTTACTAGAATAACCCAAGCACTCATTCAGCTCAACAACCCTACTATATGCTAGCCACACTCTATTCTACCCCCAATTCTCTTAACCTATAACCATGCTCGGGCTTACCCCCAATCTAATAACCATTAACTGCACTCGGGCTTACCCCCGATCTGATAACAGATAAATGCACTCGGAAAATAAACTAACATGAACACTCGGCCCACATCCCATGTCTAGAATGTTCCTAGTATCTTGGCCTCCCAAAAGACTACCGATCCCAAACATGTGAATACAACTAATGATCTTCACACCTAAAAGTCTTAATCAAATGACTACCAACTCCCTCCTGTATGAAACATACGGACATTGATTCACGATACATCATGCTACTTTCAAACCACCAAAATGATAATTTCACAGCACTACACTGATCTTGCTGTCATTCCATTACTAGCCTAAAAACTCACGACCATCACCATAGGGGCCTAGAATACTCAACCATCAATCCACTATCTCATAGGAACTCTATCAACAACCCTCTCAATTTTTTTTTGGAAAGGGAACTTCCCTAACGAGGGTTTCCGGGCCAGCTTTCGCGCACCGACTAATCCCCCGTTGCAAACATAAAGCTTTGCCTTATGCCCTGGAGTCACTGCAGGCGAACCTCTATGGCCACAAGGGCTGAGTGGTGCCAGGATTTGAACATGGGTCAATAGGTTATCCACCATATCTTCTACATGTCTTACCAAGTCACCACAACCCAATAGAACACAACATGATCCATACTCGTTCACCACACACAATTCCTTTCACAGTACATGCTGCTACTAAATAACCATCAGAATAAAACATGATTGCACACAACTATAGAATGGGTTAGGTAGTTGTATTCTTCTTCCAATACAAAGGCTACAAACCAATTAAGACCCATGCTAATAAATCAAGTGAAGTACCTTCCTACTATCATACCCAGTCTACATGGATTCCTCTTGACAGTATCTAATGAACTTATTACCATACACACCCTCAAGAGAATCCCATAACCAACCCTAGATCTGCCATCACAATCCTACCAAAGGGTGTGGTACTAGAAGATCTAACCGAAATGGATAACCTTAACCACTGACAAATCATTCTCATGGATGGTCGAACTAAGATACCACACCTTGATTGAAACCAATATATCCTACCACCATGCAACTAGCTTGATAAAACTTTCAAAGATATGCTATTGATGATAAACAAATGGCCAACGATCGTGAATGCATTAACTACTAATTTAGTGATCCAATATACGACAAAACGAAAACTCTGAGACTGATCGGCCAATCAACAACTGCCCATCCAAGACTATAGATATCAATCTATACAACAAGTTAACAAAACCCTCAACAACCGATACTTAACCTGAGCGAACCAAATGCCTTCCGACCTATTCCTCTATGTTCTTGAAAGGAACCACTGACTACAATGAGCTCCTAGTCCAACAGCTTCTTGTCGCGAAGAATACTCTTGCATTCCTGAACATATACATCTAATGACAACTTGCTCTTCACCTTCGTCTTGACCAAATCCTAAACTAAAGTTTCACACACCCACACAACAATTACTTATGATCCATTCTTCATAATCCATGTCTCAAATAGATCGATGATCCTCCAAGCATAAAATTTAGCTCTCCCCACTTAAGGTTTGAACTACCACCAACTGACCTTGCAAATAACCAAAAAAATCAAATCGGATTATCCAAATATATTGCATCCCATTCCCTTGGAATTTATAACACAACGCAAGATGATCTTACAGATAAAGACCGAGAAACCTCAAAGATCCCAGCTCTCAGAGGGAAACCTTAAGAACTTCCAATCATAACAGCCTCTAACATCCAGAATTCCATGTAGATTCACAAGTAATAATTTTGATAGTCCAGTCATAGCACCAATTCTCTATCCAAAATAATTAGACTACCACTTATATCGGCCATAAACCCCAACCATTAATTCATCATGATCATCAACCCTATATACAAGAGGCATCAATCTCATAGTCGAGATACATCAGAGACAACAAAATTTTTCTCTTCCACCTCCTTCCATCAACCAGCACCTACCCTACCTATATCCAAAGAAATTTGACTCTTGATCTCATATCAAGGCATCTATACCACAAGAATCCTCTTGTGCATTTACATACTGCCATACTTCCACCAAAAACCGCAACCATCTAGCCTTGTGTTGGGTGTACACCCCAACTATGAAGATCACATGTTTGCTCTCTCTTTTCTCTAAGCACAACAAGCTGGAAGAACATAACCCCCACCAAATGTAGCAACATTCCAATCCATCTTTCAACCATTCAGCCTCTGGCTGCAATCCTCAAGACGATCATAACAATCGCTTTCATCTTGAGTCACGCGACTCAGCTGGAATTACCTCGAGAAAGGCCTTCAAGACCTCAAAATCAACTAAATCACCTAGGTTTGCATCATTCAAACCCAAACTAACATGGACAATGAGGCCCAAACAATCACCAGATCCATCTTCATTCCTGAACAACCATAACCAAAATATTGACATATATGGAACCACTGCCATGAATCATGGTATCAAACAATGCTATCTTCCCAGACCAGCTCCTTAGAATCCCCAAAAATTTCCTCGATTCGAGTATAGATCCTATGCTTCTAGTAGTACGGGCCTAATACTACCTTCCACACCTATCCATACATTCCTCAAGAATCATCACGAGTCTTCTAGGTCATATACTTATAATAATACTCCCAATACATGCTTAACATCGTAATTACCATACTAAAGCACTTCATGGGCTCTCCTAGGATTCCCCGCCTCCCCTGCCATCAAACTGCTGAAGAACCCCTATTAATGGCAGCTAACCACTCCGTGAATAAAATTACATGCAACAAAACTTAAATAATCTTTCGACTAAAAGACTCAACCCTACAACAGTTAGACTCAGGCAACGACTGTGCAATAGGACCAAACCTGCCACTCTAAGATTATTTAACATTCTTAGAATGTAATTTAATGTATTCATTTTAGAGTTAACTAACATCAATATGATCCCAACAAGCACAAAGCAAGCAACATTTGAGTAGTGCAGTCGACTGGTACTAAGACACAATAAAATCAGGCAGATCCTCATATGAAATTCCTGACTATAGGCCCAACCATATAGGATACACCTTCAACCCATTCTTACTCTATCAAGAGTGACTAATCATTCCTCATGTTGACCTCCTATAATCTGCACCCACTCATTAAACTTTCACCAACCCTATAACTACCCGTGCATGCTAACCATACATAACGTTAGATCCCATAGACAGTCGAATACTTGACTCTACCCTAGGCCCTTAATTAGAAAAGAACAAGAAATAAGGCTAAATCAAACATTATCAAGCTATGGAATCTTTGCTATGTACAACTATGATGCAAACACTAAGCGACTACAGTAATGATGTCAATTTCATCTAGCATATAAGAAGTTCTACCACAATCATCATAAATAAGTAACAGTGTTGTAACTTGGGGTATACTTTCTTGCTCTGATTGATCATACATATCTCATCCTTCCTTGATTACTTCAGAAAGTAATTTGAAAATAATTTGAATATAAATTTGAAAATTTTTGCAGATCCTTAGTTTGAGTTTGGATTCACAAGAATTTTCATCCAATTCACTCAAAACAGTGTTGTACTACCAACTTGTAACATCCCAAAAATCAGAGTAAATTTAATTTTTTTTCAAAAATATCCCAATAACCTTAAATGTTTACAAAACCATTATTTAAAGAGTGTTATTCAATAATCAAAGTGTCCTCAGAAACCAAAATCACAAACCAGAAGGACGTGCACGATCACACATTTTCTTTACCGATCATCTGAAGTACCTGAAACATAAAACTGAAACTATAAACTTGAAGCTTAGTGAGTTCCCTCAAAGTACCACCATAAAAACACGTAACATAAATAGCATTGCAGGCTTACTCCAATCAGTCATCAGACTGGAATACCCCTATTCCAATCAGTCATCGGACTGGAATACTAATATATATTGCGTCCACTCAGTCATCAGACTGGAACACCAATAGACAACAGGTCTGCTCAATCATTGGCCCAATCAATCACTAGACTGGAATGCTAATATAGAACGGGTCCAATCAGTCTTGACACTGGAATACCCTTGGGTCCACTTAGTCATGGGACTGGAATACCGTCGCTTTATTGGCTCATGCACAAAGCAATAAAGCCTCAACCCCAACATAACATGTCGACGTATAACATATAACAAACATATTCAACCAACAGATAATCATACAGCTAGAAATCACATGTAGTCCTACAAATCTACTAATCTATGCTTGTTAGCAACTCTCATATAACAATACCGATCTACCACATACTCAGCATCTCATCAATCAGTATATAGTAGGATACAAATCCAATTGGCCAGCCTTGGTGCCTTTGACGCATAAGTACTGTGAGGAAAACTCACCTCTCAGTCTGAAAAGGTTGTTGAACGAAACGCTGCTCCGGATATCAGCTCTAATCGTCACTTATTCATCAAATAGTGACAATCTCAATTATAACTCAAAATACCCAAAATACCCTTACGTCAAAATTGGTCAAAGTCAAAAGTCAAGAAGTCAAACTTGGTCAACACAACTGGCGTACACGAGTTTGACCAGAAATGTGATTGCTAACTATGAATGCCTAGCGTTCCTCGGGAACACTCAACGTTTGTGACTAAGTCTTTATCCTATTAATTAAGAGAATCCTTAAGCTCTTTGTCCATAATCCAGATCCAACCCTAAAATAACATTCTTAACCATAAAGTTTCCAACTTTATGGTCTTACGTGGCCATTAAGTGCCCAATTACAAAAACCCTAACTACTTAACCCATTAAGAACTTGCAACTCATGCATGGAAGGGATATAATGATCAAGAACATATTTTTAAGCTTATAAACACCTCAAAATGTCTAAAAGGACAACTTAAATGGATTGGAGTAGCTCATACTCAAATTACCAAACTAAAGGGACCAAAAGAACACAAAGTTCATGGCTAAACTAGATCTAAGCATAGCTTCATCAAGATCAAATCTTTCTACCTCCAAATGATGCCAAATGGTGTTGCTATTCTGGATCCAAAGAGTTCCACTCCTCCAAGATGACCTTCTCTTGTTCCTCTCTCCTTCAAGGTCACCAAACACATACAAAATGCTTAAGAAGGCTGTAAAAGTGGATTATGGTCTTCTTGGGGACAAAGGTGGGTTGGAGGCTAATGAAAGAAGGTAGTTTTGGGACTTAAGGATTCTTAAATAAGGTTTAAACCCTAAATATTAAGTTTTAGGATTCTGGCACGAACGCCCAATGTTCCAGGGGAACGTCCAACATTCACAAGCTTTGCCCAATAATTACGAAAATTCCATTATGGACTAATTTTGCAAATAATTCACATCCAAGGGTTAAAAGTGAAAATACCGAAATATCAAAATGTTACAAATCTAGTCCAGACCAGGTTCCTGGTTTTCTTAAATCATCCCAAATTATCGAGGGACCCATAGAATACAATTTGACTACATAATTGTAACCTTTACTCACCAAATCATCCACGACACTACGTTTGATAACATCATGTTACTGATACGTTTTCGCAATAGTAATGTACAACCGACTTGTAAATTACAACTTATGTATCTTCTCTTGAAGAATAGAAGATATTATCATCTTAGAATTACTCATGATTGAATCCATGAATTAATCTTTAAGCGTGAGTTTATCCAATACTTAAAATCTCTATTTTCAAAGTATTCATGAATATTGCAACAATCTCATGCAATGCCCAATCTCTATGGACAATCTACAATCGATTAATGATAGTCTTGATTTACTACTTACTTCTAAAACAATGAGAGACAGTGGAATTATGAATAATTAGAATTACTCGTGGAAGTAAAACATGCAAAGTAAACCACAGTAACAAATTATAGTATCGTATTCACTGAATATAAATAAATCCATATTATTTAATCATCATACCAATTATGAATTTGTTCATTGTAAATTATTTTGAGTAATCAACTAATCACTTGAATTCGATAACATCAGTCATACCATGTTATAAACATGCATACTATGTCTCTCAGTGGTCCTTTCTTTGTGAACAGATCGAATGGACACTACTCCAGTGATGCATGTTTCATATTTCCAAAATTTTATCCTTATCTAAGATGTAGTGGAATTTCATCTTTACATGTACTAACCTTTTATAATGTTGAGGTTCTAAAGTCATAGAGATTGAGCCTCTGATATTATAGAATGTTTCACTAGAACTAGTTGTCTGAAAGAATTTCATGCTTATGATGTTTCAAATTCAAGGTACACTCTTTTCAACTAACATGTAGATTTTATAAACATCTCCCATTATGGAAACATTTCCATATTACCATATGACCAACATTCTGACGATGAATCATCTCAATCCAAAAATGTGTCATTACGGTTCGTCCATACTCTCACTATCTACAAGGAACCAACTTTTGGTAAAACCTTATAATGTTCTTGACAACTATTTAACAAGATTAGTCAAATGTAATTCTAATCCTTTTCACATAATGCTAAAAGCATTTGAAAAATAGAATAATAAAATATTATAGCATATGTAATTGATCCTATATCTGAATCATATGGGACACGACTCATTATTACAATTATCTAATATTTGGTCAATATCTTTCTATAATACCATATATGGAATCTCCAAAGTTGAAACATTTCAACATTGTATTTATACATGTCTTTGAATAAGTTCTATACAATCTAAACCTTTAGATTCAAAACAAAGTATGAGTGCCCTCTCCCCTTAAGTCCACTATAGCGAAACAGTTCCCAAACTTTTGAATTTGCAGAAAACAAAGATATTGTTTCCTACGAACACTATTATCAACATGCAAGACTAACATAAAAACTATAATCACACTAGATTTGACATGTACCTAGAAATCAATACCCTTTGTCTTTCTTATAGAAGTGCGGATTTCTATTATGTGATGCTTCGGTAAGACTACAACTAGACTTGATAAGCTTATACACCATAGTTGGATAGTGTATGTATGTGTGTATGTTTGAACACTTCAAGACTTGATAGATATATCTCTTGAGAATTCAAATAAATCCTTTCCATTCCTCACAACTAGAAATATGAAGAGGGATGTTATAATCATATTGTGAATTTGAGAATGAAACTAACACAAACAATATCCATATTGATCTTTACCAGATCTTTAAAATCTATCTGAGCAATTATTTCCTCATAATCTTTTCATGAATTAGAGTGAAACCTTTTAACACCTAGATTTGAAGATGCATAATTTCCTATCAATATGAATCTATCATTTCAAACCTACAGTCATAAGAAAAGGTTTAGGACAAACCAAATTCAAATTTAGTTTTCCTATATGGACTGAACTTTGTTATTTTTATAATTTCTTGCCTTCTAGCAGCTTAAGGACCTACCATTGCTTCCATGTTGTTAGTAGCTCACCTATATTGATCAATACTTTCACTAACCAACGTGCTTTGCTTTTTCAGTTAAATGAAGAACTTAGAACTCACAAGTATTGCCAACTCAACTGAAAGTGCACAAAAATAAGAATATGTAATTTAAATACAATAGGTTTTTAGCCTCAGGTTACATGCTAGTGATAACTAAAAGGATCATTGTCACTTAAATCTTGCAAGATCAAGATCAACATGAATCCCACTGACTTCTTGACATATGAGTTTTCTTTCAAGGAGCATTCCTTGACGAGATAAAATAAACATTCAAATGGTTCGTTCGGATTCCTGACAAGAAAAAACTTCATAGAATTTGGCTTAGTTTGTAACACCCGATTGGTACGTATTTAAATTCAAGTAAGGTTGTAATTTACTTTGGGACTCGGCGAGTTGGAGGACCAACTCATCGGATAGACTCAGTATTATGCGGGGGTTTTAGTAATCTACTCGACGAGTCGGGAGACCGACTCGGCGACTAGGAGCTGTCTGGACAAAGCCTTAATGTTTAGGGTTTGCACTATATTTAATTACTTTATTTTGTCCTAAATGAGCCTCCATCACCCTCCCAACTCAGAGATGACCTAGATTGAAACCCTAAACCTTTATTGAGTGTTGTTGAGCCTTTTGGTGACTTTTGTTTGTGTTTGAAGTTGGAGAAGAAAAAGGAAGCTTGGAAGTTCAATTAGAAGCAAGGAGATCCAGGAGTTTTACTCCATTCTCAACTTATTCAAGGTAAAAAGTTGGAACCTTTACCATCTATCTCTTAGATTTTGATTGGGGCTATTTTCTACCCTTTTTATGAGTATATAGATGCTAAAATCGGATTTTTTTATGGGTATGCTTGAAGTTGCACTTCGGATGTGGAACTATTGGGGATCCTTATGGCATAAAGGTGCTAACTTTGTTCCCATAAACACCCCATGAATCTTCTAGACCTCCTCTTATGGCTTTTTGAACCAAGGCCCCATGCATGTACATCAAGTTTGTAGCTTTACGTATAAAATGGACCCTACGAGGCCGGATCTATAATTTTGATGCGTTAAGACCCATTATAATTGACTGTATAGTTTTGGATAAAGAGGGACTCGGAGAGTTGTTCATGGGACTCGGAGAATCGAGCTGTATTTTCCACCAAATCCTTTCTTTTTATGGACCAGATGTTAAGATCGAAGGTTCCCCAGTTTTTTAGGTTCACTAGGGACCATGAAATCATAGGAATCGACGAGTGGTTGAATAGACTCAGCGAGTTCAAGGCAATATCCCAGCCAAATGAAGACGGACTCGGTGAGTTCAAGGGGAACTCGGCGAGTCATAGGCTGAACACCTTCTTATGGATTAAGATGAACTTGGTGAGTTCAAGGACGAACTCAGCAAGTCGGTTGAAGATAGTCTGATGAGTTGTTGAAGGCGAACTCTTCGAGCTCTTGGTAGACTCGACGAGTTGGGATGATATTATGGCATTTTGTGGATATGGGGACTCGACGAGTTGGCAGGCCAACTCGCCGAGTCGAGTCAACCAGATGTTGACTTTGACCAAAGGTTGACTTTGACTATGACTTGGATTTGAGTGACTCTTGTAAGTGTTATGAGTATGAATTGATAACTTAGAAAAGTTGTTGTGTAGGGATTGAGGAGTCGGGGAGAGTCGATTTTCACACCGAGGACAGTGCAGACATCACATGGGTGGGTCGGGCACCCCATAAGTGCCCGATAGTATGTATGGTTGTATGGTATGTGGTATGATGGGGGAACTCACTAAGCTTCATGCTTACAGTTTTTAGTTTTGGTTTCAATTACCTCTTCAGCGAAAGGGAAGGAGTCGGCAGGGTAGTAGCGCATCACACACACATGATATCCTCTTTGTGAATCGTGGGATTGTACTATGATATTTTACTATTTGATGATATGGTTTGATACTTGTGGTTTGTGACTTCATGTTTGAAATGATAACAAGGATGTTTTCCGTAAATTATTTTCATAAGTAATATAACTAAGCAAAAAATTTTGGGTCTCGATTTTGGGACGTTACAAGTTGGTATCAAAGCCTTGGTTTGAGGGATTCGGGCACACCTTCGAAGGTTTCTGAACTCAAATCGAGGATTGAAGGATTTTTTACAAGAAAAATAGTTTTCTAAAATTTAAAATAAGGAGCTTTGAGAAAAACCAAGGTGCGTGATGCGTGCGACCGGCCGGACTCAAGTAAGTTTTCCCCAAGATACCCATACATACTATGTTATGTTTTATGATATGATCATGAGAACTGGATGTTAGATTAGGGCTAAGGATTTAGGAAGGATGCCTTATATGCCTGTTGTATGAGTTTACTGACCTATATGCTAGGGTTGGTTAGTCAGCAGTATGGTAGCTTGATTAGGTTATGCTTGGTAATGGTTACTCAATGTACGGATGTTGCTTGCTTTGTGATGATAGGGGTTCCGACTAGCTTTAACTAATTAGTTAGCGGATATGTAATAATATCTGCAAGCTAGTTACAGAAAGATGGTGGGGACTCCTTGTGCAGCTGATGGTAGAGAGTAGATCAAAGAGTATCCTAGGACAAGCCTAGGATGAGATTAGTTGGAATGTAAAAAGGGACTTAGTGAAGTCAAGGAAATTCTTAAGGAAAGTATGGATAGATGTGGAAGGCAGTATGGGCTCGTACTATTGGAAGCAGAGGACCCGTACTCGAATCGAGGAGGGCTGAGATAGAACCAGGAAACTTGGAGAGTGTGTGAGACCTATCGAGAGTATGTATGACCCTGACATCATTGTGTTTATTTTCAGTATGGCGATTACAAGACATCGAGCAGGATGTGGGTCAGGATTAGGATCAGGATGAGGTGCGGGATCCGAGAAGGTTGGTGACGGGCTACGCGAGTTCATTGCGTCTGAGATCATGAGTGGTATCCTTGAGGTGAACCCGATTATTTTCAGGTCGATCAAGGAGGGGATTATTGAGCTGATGGAGGATCGCCTCTAAACATTTAGGAGTGACTTATTGGATTAGTGTCTAAGTCCATAACTATTTTGGTATGTACTTGACCCGATGGTGCATGGTCCTTTTAGGTTGCCTTCACCGAAGCAACTTGATAGGATGAATTATGGAGAGTAAGGATTAAATATGATTTATTAATGTATTATGAGAATAATATATTAAAGGAGAAATCATATTGTTTAATTAATATTAGCAAATAATTAATTGGTAATTAGTTTTGTGACTAAAAGAGATTAATTAAACTTAAGGGACTTGAACTGTAATTATAAGATAATTGCAATTTGGGCCATGGATTGCCTTAAATTAAGGGATGAACGAATTCTAATGGGAAACCCATAAGGAAATCATCCATGGGCTTAATTAAAGGAGTCTATGGGTTGCTTAGGGCTTCAGCATCCAAATTAGGGTTTCCTTGTTAGATAACCCTAATAGCCCAACTATATAAAGACCCCTTAAGGCTCAAAAACGTGGCTAAGCTTCTTGTAAGGGTTTACACACGTTTTTGGCAGCCTCCAACCTCTCTCCTCTTCATCCTCTTGCTTATGGTGTTTGTAAGCCATTAGAGGAGTGACACTTGTGACTCTAAGCCTTCCAAAGTCAATACAAGGAGGAATTGGGATTTTTATTGCTACATAACAATCAAGGTATGATCTTAAACCTAATTACATATTAATATGATTACTTGTATGCTAGAGTTAGGGTTTATAGTCTTGGATTCAAAGCATGTACAATAGAGAAACCTAGATCCAAGCATTAGGGTTTGTATGAGCACATAGGATGTCTTATGACCAAAACCCATCAGTGGTATCAAAGCCTAGCTTGGTTTCAATTGTATTGATGCTTTGTATAACTGAAAATTTTGATTTTTTGGATTGTGGAGGCTGGACTCGCCGAGTCCATGGCTGAACTCGCCGAGTCCATGCAGACTCGACGAGTCCATGCCTGACTCGACGAGTCAACTCGTCAGATAATGCTTATCTCGGGATTTCTTGCTGTTTTTTGCATATGGATAGTTACCTTATAATGTTAGATCAATATAAATCTGATTTTATGATATATATGACTATATTCTTGATCTAATTAAAGATAATTATCAATTAACAAGATAATTGTTTCCTTATAAGATAATTGATTAATTATTTTGAGTAAATTGATAAATTGTTTTGTAAGAAATCATTAAATAAATCAAATATGGATAATTATGTGATTAAATGTTAATTTAAAATTATTTATTATTTGATCCTTGTTGTTATGAAAGGTTTCATATTTTCCCCTTTAGGTTTTATAGTTTAAATTTGATCCCAAAGGTTTTGGAGTTTTGAAATTTAAATAGTTAAAACCCTAATGTTTTGAAAAAGGTTTCAAAACTTGCCCTCAAGTTTTGGAATTTAAAAGTTGATTAAAGGTTTAATTAGAAATGTTAAATTCTAAAACCCTAGTAATGTTTTGAAAAGTTCAAATCACACCCTTATGGTTTTATTAATTAATTAAGGAGTATAATTAAAAGAGGTTTAATAAATCCATAAAAGTTTAGGTTTACTTTTTAATTGAATTAAAAGTGTAATTGTTAAAGTTAACCATATAGTATTTTAAAAGTATAAAATACACCCTATACTATATATATAACATTAAAGGTCTAATATCACTCAAGCCCTTTTGGCAAGTAAACGTAAAGAAGGAAAGTCCGTGTGTGCACACGTCCTAGGGATGAAGTCACACATTGATAGGTTAAGAATGTTGGGATCCGTTGTCGGTGAAGAGAAGGCTGTTGATTGGGTTCTTCAGTCACTTCCTAACTCGTATAGTGAGTTCGTAAGAGAGTACTATATGATGAACCACGACGTGACACTTATAGATCTCACCTACATGCTTATTGCTGCTGAATCAACAATGGTTTGGCGCAATAGAAAAGCAAAGTTGATTGGTGAATCTGCCTTCAAGACCTTTATGGATATAGACAATGGCAATGAAAGACATGCAATGATCGAAAAGTTTGATCATAAGAGAAAAGCAATGTCTAAAGTAGTTCCATGTGTTGTTCCAAAAGAGTCAATTTGCTTTTATTGCCAAGAGAAGGGGCATTGGAGACGAAGTTGCCCAATTTACCTAAGAGATCTAAGAGATGGGAGAGTCAAAAGTATGACTACGCTTTAGGTAAGAATCCACTATCTAACTCCATTAAGTTCCTATTCATTGATTCTTAATACATGATGTGATAAGATTGCATTTGAATGTTTTGAAGGATCGGTGAAAAGAAAGGAAGCTTGATAAGAGAGCATGATGAATCTAATCACAAGAGATGGATCTCGATCTCATGGACTTGAAGATTGGATTTTGAGCTTAGATAGTTATGATAGAGTTGTTAGAAATTTTCTTTTTACATAGTTTTCAATAGATTTTGCATTGCAAGGACAAATGTTTTTCCGCTGCTTTTATAAATAAAATAAATTTTGTTTGACTTATTTGTTTACTTCCTTGCAATGAAATCGTTATGAAAATTGATGTCTGCATAATTCTACAACGAATGGATATGATTCTTAGTTATGCTATTTATGAAAATGTTGAGAATTTACCAAATAGGGAGAGTTTCTCATCGCCCAAAGTTTCAATTTGACAGAAATTTGGAATCACGCAACTTGGTTGCATGATGAATGAGAAATTTCATATTTTGGAAATTAGACTAATTCAATGACAAAGTGTCAAGTGAAGGACTAGGAGATCGAGTACACAAAGTTGCGTGTTGATCAAAGTCCACCATAAGAGTAACAAAGACATTCGTCATGATTTACTAAAGGTTTAGTAAATATGATTATGCTTATAAGATTAAGTGTAATTTTGAATTGATTAAATGGTTTAGATCAATAGCAAAACGAATAAGAAGAATCAAGTAGGCAGAAAGATAAGAGTTTCTTCATTCTAAGAAGAAGGGAGAGTAGCTTTTATGCTTTATGATAGGTCTTAATGATTAAGAACCATATCTCAATTGATCCTCTAAGTGAGTCTTAGTACAATTGTATGTTTAAGAAGAGGAATCAAGGATTGAAGAAATGGTTAAATCAAGAAGTCTATCATACTTCGTTCCAATAACAAGTCTTAAAGTTAAGATTGTGACAATGAGTGAAAAGTATTAAAGGTTTATAACATTCATCAAATGTGGAAAGTTGTGATGTCTTGAATAAGACAAAGACCAACTTGGACCAATTTATGAAGTGTTTTGATAAAAGCTACACTAACTCTTGAATATTTGTTTGTCAAGAAATGTTTTGATAAGAGAATCGTATATGTCAAGGAGTCAGTGGGAGTCTTAATAGTCTTGAAAAGTTTCAAGAACAAATCAAATAAACCTTATCGATTATCACTAGCACACGAGTTGAGGTTTACAACCTATCGTGAAGACATTATTTTGTTTCTGTGCCAAGCCAATCAAGTTAATTATGCATGTGAGTCCTATGAGTTCTCATTTGAATGCATAAAAGGCAAGGACCTTGATCAATGAAAGGTACATTGATAGGAAAAAGGTGAGATGCTTAACTACTTGGAAGACGTGGTGGGCAGCTGTGCTACCATAAGGCAAGAAATCAAGATTAAGAAAGTTCGATCCATATGAGTTTGAATTTGTTGTAAACTTTGGTTTTTAACAAATTCACATGGATAGGAACACATACACCGTTTAAATCTAAGTGTCATAAGATTTCCTCCTTCATGAAAATGATTGTGAGAAAATGCTTTCACTAAGAAAGATTTTAAAAGATAGTGATTGTAAAATTGCATTCTCGAATTCGATCATGGTTATGGCATCCCTTTCCATAATTTGAATTGTGAGGTTTGGCAATTAGTATTAATTGTTAAGACACACATATGAACTATCGAAGGCAAAGGTGTATAAGTTCAAGAAGCCTTGATAAAAGATTATCAAAGCACTAAGTATTAGAAACATGAACTTAAGAAATTCAACAAGTACTGTTTTTCTGAAAGTTAAGATGTTTATGAATACATGTCGAAGCTAGTGGGAGCATAAGTGTTATGTTTTATAATAATCATCATGATAGTGGGAGCATAAATGTTATGATTGTATGATTATTAAGGCAAGTATTGCATAGTTGGCAGTATTAATTATAGAAAACAAGAGTCATACTTTGCAAAGTTGTAAGAGTTGAAAGGTTGTTTTGCTATAATTAAGGGAGAGAATATTATGCTTCATTTCAAATCTAAAGGATTAGGTTGTGGAATGTTAATAAATTTAGTCAAAGGTGCATAGTGTGTTCTTAAAGTTTCGATTATGATTACGACATTCCTCTTCACAATTCGAATTTTGAGAACATAGCAAATAAAACATTATGTGTCGTGTCCCATACGCTTCGAGTATAGGATCGATTGCAAATGATTTAATGTTTGACCATTCTAAGATTTTCCAAATGTCTAGTGCATTTAGAGGGAAAAGGGACTAGAATCGGTTTTGACTAAAATAATTAAACAACTATCAAAGGACAATCCAAAGTTCGATGAGGATTGGTTGCTTGTGAGTAGTTGGAAGTATAGTATTGGAAATTATGGAAATGTTTCCATATTGGATGGACAATATCAACATAATTACGAATAGATAAGATTCTATTAAGAAATTAGTTGTCATATGGAAAATATGGAAGCGTGTCCATATTGGGAAGTAAATATTGAAAATCTATGACTAGATTAGAAACCTTTATGCAAAAGGATGTTCAAAGGAATGTACTTTGAGTGAGAGACATCGTATCTAAGGAATTGTCTTGTAACAATCTCCGATAAAGGACTTTGTAATATCAATGGCAATAGTCTTTGAGACTTTGGTGCAGTGACATTACAAAAGGATCGTTGCATAAAGTGTTAGAATCTAGTATATTCTATAAGTAACAAGAATTTGATATTCTTACACTTAAGAAAATGGATTTGGAGTTGTAAAATGAGAATGATTGGAAATGTGTTCAATTTGTCTATTTCACAAAATTAAGAACCATAGGTAAACATTGTGTGCATGCTAGGAGCATGGGACAAGTGTAATAATTCAAGTAAGAAGTTGATTACCCGAAACGACAAATAATGAGTAATCGATATGGTGATAAATAAAACGTGTTTTGTTTATACTCAAAGGTTTGAGGCCATATGGGATTAATATTATTCTTGTGTTTCACCTTGCATGTTTTGACTTCCAGAATAATTGAGTTTATTAAGAATAATCGAATTATTCAAACGGGCCACAGTCGTTCATATGTTGGAAGTAGATATGAATGAAGACTGTCATGAATTGGTGTGTGGATTGTCTAAAAGAGTATTAGACATAAGCAAATGTTTGCTGCAACGTTCATGAGTGCTTATGAATATGATTTGAGCATTGGATTAAACCCACGCACACTTGGATCACTATCTCGAGTGATTAGTGAGACGATAATATCTTATATTCTTCAAACCGAGATGTGTGAGTTGTATCTTGCTAATCGGTTGCACATTGATAATATGTAAACGCACTAGTAACTTGGTGTTATAAAACATATTGTTGTGTGTGATTTGGTTAGTGAGTGCAAGCAAGCATTGTATCAAAGTTTATCCGTTCCTTTTATTCAAAGAATAAAAGCGATATCTTTTGGTCCCCTCGATGGTTTAGTGATGACATACGTAAATGCTCGGCCGGGCTAGGGCTAATTTGATTTGTTCAGTTAGTCTGTCGTCATAAATCGGAAATCGAGATGTAGTACAAAGAGAATGATTTAAAATCATATCTCATACGATATCTAGAATGGAGGAATATATGATCCCTTATCTAAGGACACGCGTATATGATATGATCAGAGTTGACAGCGGCTTTGGAAAGCTACGATTGCAGATCAGGATCTGAAGTCATACGCAGAATAGTTGTTAGACTTATCCAAGTGGGAGACTGTTGGATTAGCGTCTAAGTCCATAACTATTTTGGTATGTACTTGACCCGATGGTGCATGGTCCTTTTGGGTTGCCTTCACCGAAGCAACTTGATAGGATGAATTATGGAGAGTAAGGATTAAATATGATTTATTAATGTATTATGAGAATAATATATTAAAGGAGAAATCATATTGTTTAATTAATATTAGTCAATAATTAATTGGTAATTAGTTTTGTGACTAAAAGAGATTAATTAAACTTAAGGGACTTGAACTGTAATTATAAGATAATTGCAATTTGGGCCATAGATTGCCTTAAATTAAGGGATGAACGAATTCTAATGGGAAACCCATAAGGAAATCGTCCATGGGCTTAATTAAAGGAGTCTATGGGTTGCTTAGGGCTTAAGCATCCAAATTAGGGTTTCCTTGTTAGATAACCCTAATAGCCCAACTATATAAAGACCCCTTAAGGCTCAAAAACGTGGCTAAGCTTCTTGTAAGGGTTTACACACGTTTTTGGCAGCCTCCAACCTCTCTCCTCTCCATCCCCTTGCTTATGGTGTTTGTAAGCCATTAGAGGAGTGACACTTGTGACTCTAAGCCTTCCAAAGTCAATACAAGGAGGAATTGGGATTGTTATTGCTACATAACAATCAAGGTATGATCTTAAACCTAATTACATATTAATATGATTACTTGTATGCTAGAGTTAGGGTTTATAGTCTTGGATTCAAAGCATGTATAATAGAGAAACCTAGATCCAAGCATTAGGGTTTGTATGAGCACATAGGATGTCTTATGACCAAAACCCATCACTAACTAGTCAGGTACGCGTATACTGTCCTTCAAATACTTCCGGGGGAGTGCTGCGCTAGAATTTCACGGGGCGAAGGACCCTATTGCTGCCAGGAGATGGATCGCAGACATCAAATTTGCGCAGTTGACGAGCTTCTGCTCGGAGGGGTTGAAGGTCCGCTTTGCTGCAGGTTGTTTAAGGGACAACGCTAGGGATTGATGGGAGTCAGTCGTTGACTCGCTGGGAGCCCTAACCATTGAGGTTATGACTTGGTCAGACTTTGTGGCCAAGTTCAGGGCTAAGTTTGCATCGGCTGTGGAGCTTTCGCAGTTGGCCAGGGAGTTCCTTGATATGAGACAGACTACGGAGTCAGTGGCGGAGATCACCGCCAAGTTTTGGGATAGGGCCTTGTTGGTACCTCAGTATGCAGGAGATGAGGACATGCAGGGGACCCGCTATCATGACATGTTGAGGGCTGATATCGTGGAACATGTCAGCTTCTCAGCATGTCCGACCCTGGAGTTCATGATTTCATAAGCGAGGGAGAGAGAGATTGACTAAGAGCACCTCAGGAAGAGGAAGGAAGAGACATAGCAGAGTATTGGGGTTTCAGGGAAGAAACCCAAGGGATCCGACGCTAGGTCGAAGGGCCATCCAGCCAGAGCCATTGTAGAGAATGCGGCAGGCCGCGTGAGCGAGCTTGTAGAGCGGGATCATCAGGCTTCTACAAGTACGGCAAGACGGGGCATTTTGGCAAGGATTGTACTGCTCCTGCCCCCACTATTTAGACTTCAAATATGATTTGCTTTCATTGCAATCAATGGGGATATAAAAGGCCAACTGTCCTAGATTGACAACAACAGCACCACCAGTGGTGGCGCCGACTCCAGCGACTGCACAAGTTACGAATGGCCGGAAGGTCAAGTCAGAGGGTCCAGTGGTGAGGAGCCAAGCTTCTTAATTGACAGCCAAGGAGGCATGCGCCACACCCAGTGTGGTGACGGGTATGGTTTCTTCTCTCTAACTTCTATTATATGTTGCTTATAGTATTGATGTATTATGCTATATGTTTTGTTTAGGATCGTTCCATGTGAACGGTATCCCGGTCCAGACGTTGTTTGATTCGGGAGCTACCCGATCATTTTCTCTCTTGCACTTAGCAAGAGGTTTCCAGAGTCTTTGAGCATGTTATATTGCCCACTAGAGGTCGAGATTGCGGATGACCGGTCAGTGCAAGCATCAGAGGTTTTCAGAGATTGTGTTCTGAGGTTCTATGAGGAGCACTACTTGGTAGATTTGGTTCCCATACCATTGCGGGGGAACAAGGTTATCATAGGAATGGATTGGTTGAGCCCCAATGGAGCAGTGATCGATTGTGCGCAACAATTGATTCGGATCAGGACCCCAGGTGGGGGAGAGCTGGTGATTCTGGGCGAGAGGCCACAGTGTGGACTAACTTTAAGTTCAACAGCGAGGGCAAGGCGCTACCTCAAGCAGGGTTGCATGGGGTATGTCACCTATGTTTTGGATACCTGAGAGGTGGTTCAGGCAATGGTGAGTGATGTGCCAGTGGTACGAGAGTACACGGATGCATTTTCAGAGGAGCTACCTGGGATACCTCCGGAGAGGCAGGTGGAGTTCAAGATCGACCTAGTCCCTGGTGCGACTCCGATAGCCAAGGCACCGTATTGGTTGGATCCTCTAGATATGTAGGAGTTGTCTACACAGATGCAGGAGCTGTTAGACAATGGATTCATCACACCTAGCAGTTCGCCCAGGGGAGCCATGATACTATTCGTGAAAAAGAAGGACGGATCGTGGGCCTAGAATTAAGTAAAATACCCTAATGGACATTATTGGGCCATAACAAATCTAATTAACCTAATGAGCCATAAAACTCATACTTGATGAATAGTGGGCCGTGAATTTCTCTAAATGGGCAATATTATGGACTTAAGCACAAAAAGGCCCAACTTCTCTTATTCCTTCTACCTCTCTCGGCCCAACTACAAAGCATAGGAAGGGAAGACTTGACTTTTTCTTGCCACCTCACAATTATACATGGGATATCTGTGCACTCTTCCCATATTTCCATGCATATCAACTCAATTATCTCTCTTCTCCCTCTCCTTTCTACTCTCGGCTGAGGACACCCCCCCACACACCCATTTCATTCATCTTTTACAAACAAAACTCTCTCTAGAAAAAGTTCTTTCTTCTTCATAAAAAATTTCAAGATTTAGGAGCTTTCAAGTAAGATTTTCCTTAGATTCATCATCTAAGGTAAGTTGATGCTTAAATCCATGGTCTAACTACTGCATTTCATCAAAAATATCCTCTTAATCTATTCAAATTCATGATCTTGCCTCTTAGAACTCATCTAAGCCAAAGATCCTCCAAGAAGCTTACTAGGCCGAGAATAGCATCAAACTTCTTCCATTTTTCTTCAAAACCGTGATCAATTAGAAAATGTGAGTTCATACCCCTCTCTTTTCGGTTTTTACAAGTTTTATGGGGGAGACTACAAGTAAAATGTGTAGATCTATGTGTATGTGTATGCTATGTATGATTTCATGTATGTATGTGTGAATTTATGTGCTTATATGTTGAATATGTAAACAAAAAGGAAAGAAATCTCAAGATCTATGACATAAGAAGGGAAGCAAAAATGATCTAATTTATACTACATTAAACAAGTCAAGAAAAGTATCCTCTAAGATTTAAATCAAAATATTGCAACATAAAACAATTTTTGGGCTTAAATTGTCAAATAAACAAAAGTTTGGTTAAAATTGCCATTCACGGTTTTTCTTACGGACTAAAAGAGTCAAATCAGTAAAAATAAATATTTTCCTGGATATCAGTTTGCATGTTTTGACTTCCAGAATAACTGGGTTATTCGAACCTCCACAATCGGTCATACGTTGGAAGTAGGTATGAAGGAAGACTGTCATGAAGAGTCTGTAGATTGTTTGAAGAGTTTAGACATAGCACAAGTTTGCTGCAGAGTTCATGAGTGCTTTAATAAGATTAGAGTATTGGATTAAACCCACGCTCACAAGAATCACTTCATGGATTACGAGCGATTATGACTCAATAATATTGTATATTCTTGAAACTGAGACGTGTGAGTTGTCATTTGCTGGTCGATTGCACATTGATGATAAGTAAATGCACCAGTAACTTGGTGTTATAAAACTTATTATTGTGTGTGATTAGATGATTGAATGCAAGCGATCATATGAGTCGAAGTTTATCCATTCCTTTTACCCAAAGTGGGATAAAAGTGATATATGTGGGCCCCTCGATGATTTAGTGATGACACCTAATCACTTAGCCAAGCCGAGACTAAGTTTATGTGTTCAATTGTAGTATGTTGTTAGTCGTCATAAATTGGAAGTCATGAAACAGTATTGAGAGAATGATTAAAATTCATGTCTTATGTCTATACGATATCTTAAGAATGGAGGATTATATGATCCCCTATCTAAAGGACACGCTTATGATAAGATCAGAGTTGACAACGGTTTTTGAAAGCTACAATTATTAATCAGGATCTGAAGTCATACGCAGAATAGTTATTAGACTTATCCAAGTGGGAGACTGTTGGATTAGTGTCTAAGTCCATAACTATTTTGGTATGTACTTAACCCGATTGTGCATGGTCATTTTGGGTTGCCTTCACCAAAGAAACTTGATAGAATGATTTATGGAGAAAGAGGATTAATTATGATTTATTAATATATTATATAAATAATATACTAAAATAGAAATCATATTGTTTAATTAATAATAGTCAAGAATTAATAAGAATTAATTTTGTGGCTAAAAGACATTAATTAAATAAAGGGGACTAGAATTGTCAATTATGTGATAGTTGAATATTGGGCTAATGGACTCCATATTAGATAGGTGGATGCATTTTATGGGGAACTCCATTAGAAATCATCCACGGCCTCTAAGAAGGGAGTCCATGGGTTGCTTAGGGCCTAAGCAGTCAAATTAGGGTTTCCTTGTTTGATAACCCTAATAGCCTCACTATTTAAGGACCCCTAGAGCACCAAAAACGTGGCCAAGAGTTTCCTTAGGGTTTCTAGACGTTTTCGGGTGCCTTTCCTCTTCTCCTAAGTCATCCTCTTGCTCTTGGTGTTTGTGAGCCATTAAAGGTACTACACTTGTGGTACTTGCTTTCAAAGCTAAGGAGATTCAAGGAACTAGTTGTTATTACTACATAACAACAAAAGGTATGTATTCTATTCTTCTATGTGGATTTCGAAAATAGTAGTGGCATGCCAGGTTTCTTTTTGTGTTCATAAAGTTGTATAACTAATAGTGAAAACATAGATCCACCTTTAGGGTTGCATGCACACATAGGATTGTTTGTATAAAACCTATTAGTATGTGCACCATAGGATGCTGTAGTATACTAAAACCCAACACCTTTTACCTTAGAATGGTTGCAAATGATGTAGAAATCCCATATCCAAGTGTTCCCCTCCTTCAAGATGAGCTTGGCTTCCTTTCTTCTTCTTCTAAGGCACCAAAAATACACTTCTAAGCTTGAAAGGATCCTCAAGGTGAAACTAGGGTTGCACAAACATTTGAGAGGGATGGAGGCAGTTAAGGTGGGTGAAATGAGGCCATAAGAGTGCTTAAATAGAAGACACCCTAAAAATTAGGGTTTTTTTATTTGACAATTACACCCAGTGTATACTGATGGTACACTGATGTACACCTAGCGTACTAGGGCACACCCTAGTACACTCCACATATACCTCGCACGCACAGCGTACTCCAAGGCCAATAATCACACAAATTCCATTAGGGCTCCTTTGCCCACTTTCTTGAACTTAGGGACCAAAATGCAATACATCTTAATTTATGGATCATCAATGGAAGTACTTTAAAACCATATGTTATAGAAGTATTCTTAGGAGCTCCTCTTGGAAGCGACAGAAGGTTTTTAGAGGAAATAAGAGGAATAGAGGAAGAGGATAAGGTTGGTTGGTTAGACATGATTCTCGAACGATTGCAAACACCACGACCCACCGTGCCAAAAAATTTTGGTTAAAAATTGATCAAATAATATTTAACTAAGTTGTATGAGAGGTTGTGGTGTTTGAAGTAATGATAGTATCGAATATTGATCAAAGTGAGACAAGTGAAATTACAAGGAAAGCCCTTGATCCTTTATAAGATCTCTGACATAAAACCTTAGGAGGTGATAATGATCACCTGCCTTGTTGTTTTTTATTTGAATATTAGGTTACAGAAACGACGAAGATAATATGAGTACTAGTGTAGTAATAGAGATAATCGTGTATGTAGTGTGTGTATTAAAGTTGTATTTATAGTATAGACTAAATACCAATAAGTATGATATTTTCAGGATCCTATTGAATCAGCATATACACGTTGTTTGACTTGGTATTCCCGTGTCTTAAGCCTGGTTGAAGTGATTCTTCATTGATAATGAGTCTCATATTGACCATTTCTACACATGTGAGAAAATGAAATAGATATATGACTGTTAATAGTGTTAATAAATAATAATAACAGTAGTTAGGATCCTGAAAGATCTGGGATCCTAAATAGGGTTGATGATCTTGGCCCTAACAAAACTTAGAATGCTAAGCGATGATTTTGAGATGAGTATCTGCTATATTTAGGAAGTGTGCTTGAATAGACACAAGCATTAGCATATTAAGATGCCTAAAAGATATGTGGTTGAGCATGCACCGGTTACTACCCCTGCATCTGTGACAACCCGAAATTTCTATCTTGTATGCTTATTCAGATCTGTCAAAGTTAGACTTGTTTTGCTATCTGTTAGCACTGTTTAGGGTCTATTTGAATGCTCTAAACCCAGTACAATCAAGGTAGGATCCTAGAAATTGGATAACTCGATGCATATCAAGCAAATTCGGGCCAAACACTCCAACATATGGAGTATGCGGCCGCACACTTGAGTGTACGGCTACACACATGTGTATGCGGCCGCACACACATCCCAGCCACACACTCCTACCTATATATTCAGCCCTTGGTCATTTTTGAACACTTTTCCACTTCTCCAAGGCTAGAACTCGAAATCCTCTCAAGTATCATCCAACTTTTCACTTGAATCTTCAAGTTGTAACTGTTTTCTTCCATCTATTTGATGATTCATTGCTCTATCTAGTAAAGATCTACCATTCATCCATGAAACTACTCATTTTGTTTAGATCTTCAAGTGTTCATCAAGAACACCAAGAACACCTACTAAGTTTTTGGACCACAAACACCCTTAAAGGCTTCCCTATTGTAAGTACCACTCCTTGTGCTAGTTACTTACTGATTTACTCCTTAGAAAACGTCCATAATATGATCAATGAGGTGTGTACAGCCGTACACACCCCATGTGGTCGTACACCCCTCCATTTGGTGCTTAAAGGCCTTAGAACTCATGTTCTAGGCTAGCATTTGATCAAGAAAACTTAGGGAGTGAAAGATGGAGACTTGGAATGCACTTTTGACCACTTTTACATGTTCATCATGGGTGTACGGTCGTACACCCCTTGTGTCACCGTACACACCTTTTTTAGGGTCCAAAATGGCATTTAACTTATATTAAGGTTGAGCATTGGTCAAGACACACCCCCTAGATGCTTAAGAGGAATTTAAAACACAAAATGGCATGTATCACCATGAGTGTATGGTTGTACACTCACTTAGTCCGTACACTCTGGCCGTACACACCCATGAGACATAATATTTTGGCCTTACACTCTTATGTGTGGCCATACACCCATTATATGCAACCCTTTCTACTTCTAGCACTTGGATTTAAGTGTTTTCTATGACCTAGGGTGTCCTTACTTGTATAATTAGTTGTTTAAACACTAATTATATACATATATGTATCATTATATGATGAATAGGATCTTTGTGTGTGCTCAAGTCTTCATGTGACACTTAGCATTCTATACCACTTGTTCATCCAAACCACTCACTACAAGTGAGTTCATACCCCTTAATCAACCTTTTAAATGATTTTAAATGCTTTTATGGGGGGATACAAGTTGAAACATTATAGTTATTATATCAATCGCATGTGATTAATAACTATCAAACAAATGGATTTACTACGCTTTAAACTATTTTATCAAGTAAACTAATTCAAACTTTTTATCAAACTCTTTCACATATAAAACACTTTACCAAACTTACTCTTATATGCCAAACCTTTTCTTTTACATATTTTAAACTTATATATTGTCAAAACCATGCCTAATGCATATATAGTTATATAAGTAAGGTTTGAAGGACTTAGGACTGATAACTCAATTTATTTCCTGTTCCTCGTTTGGTTGTGGACTTAGAGTACCCGGTTGTTTGTCTGAGTGTCATTTGACCCTTAGTTATATATTATGTATATATGTATAAGGCATAAAAGCTTTTATCTCAGTTCCATACATTCAGTCATAAAAACAATTCTACTAGTAAACTATAATAGGTATAGTTTAGGAAGATACTACTCGTTACTTCTAGTACAATGAAACATACAAAGAGTCAATTCATACATGAGTCAATACATACTATTATGAGAAATAATACAAATATACTATGACGAGAAATGAAGAGAACTTACTATTATGAGAAACATAACGAATATACTATAAAGAGAAATCAGATAAAGAACATACTATATTGAGAAACTAGGAGAACATACTATACATTATACATAGAGAACATACAATACTCTAGTACATACAATACATATACAAGTATACTATAACATAAATGTGAACCACTGTTTCGGGGCATGTCATCAATGCCTTGGCTCGATTTGTATCCAGAGTCTCCGAGAGGGAGAGCGTGAATTTGCGTATAGATCTATACTGGATTGACTATCCTACACCTTGATGCTAGCTATAGTGGGACCTGCAGGTCTACGGGTGCCAAATGTCATTTCTTCCGACGTCTTTCATTTTTGTGTTTTTATTCGATAGTATGGTACAATCAAATCACATTATACCTTAATAAATAACCGGTTTAAGGTAGTTAGTACAACAATAGTTACAATAATACAACACTACAGTACTATATTATTTTCCCATTGCATTCACTTTGTGATCTTCTCACATAAATGGTAATGTATAAACTATATTTGGTTAATAATAGTCATACTTGGGAAAATTACACACTTTTACAAGAAACGAACATACAAAATAGTCGGGCCTTGGTAGAAGGCTACTTTTAGTAGAAAATATAGGATTTTCTAGGAGATACAAACATTTATAAACATTTACAAACATATACAAATTTTTACAAACTTATACATTCAAACACTTACAAACATTTTCATACAAACAATGACACTAAAATGCTTATGAACTCACCAGCTTTAAAGCTGATAAACTCTTTCAAAATAACTTGTATTGTCAGGTCATCAGTAGACAAATACCAATGCTAGCTTTTGAGAAGATGGAGCACATTCAAGACTCATCTATTACTTTGATTCATATTTTTGGTGTCTTATAAACTATACATAACACTTGTATTAAAATACATTATTAATGAAATTGATGATGTTGTTTTCTTGTTTACTATTATTCTGTGTTGTGATACTATACATGACGTCCTCCACCCCCGAACGTTTCCGCCGTTCCGGTTTTGGGGTGTGACAGATTGGTATCAAAGCATCGTTTATAGTGAATCGAGTATATCAACCCATAAAAGATATACAAACTATAAACACAATGGGATTAAAATACTATGACCAAAAGTTTATACTTTTAAATATAAAATATTTAACCAAGTAAACATACCTGAATTCATACTAAAATATGTTGTCATCAGGACAAAACAAAAGTATTACGATTGCTGAATATCACAAGTAGGCTTGGGGATGTATGGTTAGTTCTAGGAGTGACATAGCCTGATCAACTATGTAGGTCCGAGAAGTGGTTAGCATATGCCCAAGAATGGTTGTGATGTGGCAACAAGTCTAAAAACTTACCAATATTATTACAATGAAAACATTAGAACAAAACATAAACCTAAAATACTATAGGAGTATTTTGTGTTACTATAATTCTTATCTGAGAACTAAAAAGGTCTTTATTAGTAGGTTAATAGTTGCTAAGTGGATACGCTAAGGTTATACACAGACTGAGAATCTGTGATCTTTGCTTTAGTCCCTGTTCCTTGTTTAGCTGTGGGTTTAGAGTTAGGGTCACTTATTCGAAGGTCTATCCTGTTTTGATTACATATAACTGGTATGCACTATACAAGTATTGAAGTAACTAATAAAGATCATCTTATAATTATCTAATTAGTATGTCTATTAATTATTTCTTTATCCCTATTCTCGCATAGATAACGTGGTTGGATTCCATCCCCACGGTGACCTGTACTTCCCAAATGAAGGCAATGTTGGATGGCTTGAAGAAGAGCCAGAAGATGATCATCCAATCCCTTTTGGATGATCGCCATGCTGAAGGCTTTTTTAATTGTTCTGACTCCGAGCCTGAAGTCAATAACCTACCCCCAGTGGCTCCCATCCCAAATCCTAACCCTTGTCCAACTTTTCAAGGTCGGACGCCTCCTTGGGTGGAAAGCTTGGAAACATGGAGCCAAGAGCAGAATCATCCCATGCCATACAATGGAGACCGAAGCTTTTATGACCTGAGTGAAGGAGGCTCAGCATACAGGGTCTTACCAATCCTGGTCTGCAGAGTTGCCCGAAACGAAATTCAGGACAGGACAACTCTCCAACGAATCATGGAAGTTAATGCCAATGCGAGAATGCATACCATTCGCACCGTTCATCTTGAAAATGCTCGGGAGAGGTCTGCGACAGACCACGAGGCCCTACAGCAAGAGCTTGCTGCGAATCGGGCTGAAGTCATAGAACTCCGGGTTCCCTAGAGAGTTTTTGAACGACACCTTCTTGACATGGGGCGTCAACTAGCAAGATTGAGGGTTCACCCGAGGGGTACACGCCACCGGTAGAAGATGTCTAGCTCATCTTTTCTTTTGTTTTAAGGAATAGCCTTTCTTATCTGTGCTCTATGAAGCACTTGTCTGTAAAATATTTCTATCTTTCAAGTACTTTAACTAGACTTCTAAGCTGTCAACATTTTCCCTTTGGATATGATGTAAGACCTACTCCAAGGTTAATTTTCCCGAACTTATTACATCTTGAATATAAATGATATTGATAGTCGGCTAATTCATGTAACAATCCTTGTTCAAATACTTTCATTCTGCTATCAATAGAATTTTATCCAAAGCTCACTTTCGTCAAATTATTGAGTTGTGGTAATTTAGCTCAAGGATCAATTCCAATTCCTGTCGAAGGTTGGATCATGTTATCCACCAACCAATGATAGCCTAGTTTGAAATATCAATCGTCTAGTGACCATTCTATGAACTTACTTCAACTCTTTTTCAGTACTGCATCATAGGGATGTAGGTCAAACCACCGAGAACAGTTTAACAAAACGAAAAATTTACATTTAAGTAAAAGAGTAGAATACATCTAGTGCCGACCATAATCACTCACGAATTCCTTTTCTTTCATATAACAGAATCATGTCGTCATCCAGAAATAGTCAGCCGAAATACAAAACCCCGATCCTCCATATTGATGCTGCTACCTTCCAAGTCGCGGTAACAGCTGTCGTGACAGTTGTCCTTGCACACTTCAGTGTTGGCAACACAAACAAGGCTAGCAAAGGTGTTGATAGTTCAAATTGTTGTATCGATCCGGGAAATCAACAAATGATAACAGTCACGGACACCCAAAGTCACAAATCTGAGTATAAGAAACGAAAGCGTCAAGCCCAAAAGGAGCGCAAGCGATCTTAAAGACTTCCCATGCAACAGCAACAAGCGGCGACCCTTTCCACTTCAGCACCGATCAAACCATATGAGGGAACACTCCCGAAGTGTAACAAATGTAATTTTCATCATCATGGAGTTTTCCATGATTTGCAATGCAATAATTGCAATCGAATAGGACACACTACTCGTGTCTGTAGAGCGCCAGTACGAACCATCACCCAAGCCACTAGCATCGGGGTCAGCCCGACTTGCTATGGTTGTGGTGAAACCGGACACTATAAAAGGAATTGTCCAAAAGGGGGGACAACGAAAGCACCCGTGTCCACATAACTCCGACCCGACACATCACTTCCACCACCGATGCTAGTGCAAGCTAGATATTTCACATATGCAGTGAGATAGGACATCTTAAGAAGGATTGTCCCATAACAAAGAACTCTGGTGCAGACGGGAAGATACTAAGGATCACTGCCGCAGGAGAGACTACTCCAGACCCACGTTGAAATACTAGTGTGTTTCGTTATAATAGACTTATAAACTGTTAAAAAAACCAGTGCAACTCAATTCACATCTTTCTACGAGATCCCATTAGTCAAGGGACCCTCGTGCTGCGTGTACTTGCTTTATGTAGTATACCTTGTTCGCAGCAGTCGTCTTGTAGATAAGCTATAGTACTAAAGCTCTGTCAAAAGTTGCATTGTTGTGTTTTTGTAACACCTTTCTGAAATAGTCTAACACCTTTTATTTCGAGTAGTCCGACATTATCATTTAACTTGAGTCAATTTGATCCTCACAAGGCTAGTTTCGTGGGGAAATTCTTTTCCCTGTAATCGCCTTTCTAATGAAGCCGTCATTCCAGAACTCCGAGGTGCTTATGTGAAGAGTGCTTGATGCTTCGTACCCTTCCCGAAGAAACTTCAGCAAACCTCCCTGGAATACCACTCGTACAGTACGTCAAGTTCGATCCGAAGACCCATGTGGTTAATCTATCGGTAAGGAATATATATGCAAGGGTGGTATATAATCAAGGTTCTACATGCTTAGAATTGATGATTCCGCTTTACCTTCTTTTCCTTGCTTGGATGTGAACTTAAAGAAGAAACATTTATTCGAATGCCTTTTCAATCTTAATTATACACGACTTGTATACACGAGATTGTGATTGATGAACCAAATATGAGTTCTAATATGATGAGAAATCAGATAGAGAACATACTATAATGAGAAACTAGGAGAACATACTATACATTATATAGAGAGAACATACAATACTCTAGTACATACAATACATATACAAGTATACCGTAACATAAATGTGAACCACTGTATCGGGGCATGTCATCATTGCCTTGGCTCGATTTGTATCTAGATTCTCCTGGAGGGAGAGCGTGAATTTGCGTATAGATCTATACTGGATTGACTATCCTACACCTTTCTACTAGCTATAGTGGGACCTACAGGTCTATGGGTGCCAAATGTCATTTCTTCCGACGTCTTTCATCGTCGTATTTTTAGTCGATAGTATGGTACTATCAAATCACATTATACCTTAATAAATAACTGGTTTAAGGTAGTTACTACAACAGTAGTTACTATAATACAACACTACAATACTATATTATTTTCCCATTGCATTCACTTTGTGATCTTCTCACATAAATGGTAATGTATAAACTATATTTGGTTGATGATAGTCATACTTGGGAAAATTACACACTTTTACAAGAAACGAACATACAAAACAGTCAGGCCTTGGTAGAAGGATACTTTTAGTAGAAAATATAGGATTTTCTAGGAGATACAAACATTTATAAACATTTACAAACATTTACAAATTCTTACAAACTTATACATTCAAACACTTACAAACATTTTCATACAAACAATGACACTAAAATGCTTATGAACTCACCAACTTTAAAGCTGATAAACTCTTTCAAAATAACTTGTATTGTCAGGTCATCAGTAGACAAGTACCAATGCTAGCTTTTGAGAAGATGGAGCACATTCAAGACTCATCTATTACTTTGATTCATATTTTTGGTGTCTTATAAACTATACATAACACTTGTATTAAAATACATTATTAATGAAACTGATGATGTTGTTTTCTTGTTTACTATTATTCTGTGTTGTGATACTATACATGACGTCCTCCACCCCGAACGTTTCCGCCGTTCCAGTTTTGGGGTGTGACAACATCCCAACCTATCACGATGGTAGGAGTTTCGGTGATGATACAAGCCATGCCAGACTGATAAATAGAGGAAACTAGACGACTCCTATGGGAGGATAACGATGAACCTACTGTACCTATTATACAACTTCAACTGAATGACGAGCAGTTAGAAGAGGGATACTATAGCAGAACCATTAGCTAAGTTGAACTGTAAACAGTTAGGAGGAACAACCTGGATGAAGGAATTGAAAGAAGTGAATGTAAGTATAATGACTTCATGACATCCATACCACTAATACTTTCTGGAATCCCAACACTAGTGAAAGTTATATATTGGATATCTAAAATGGAGATGGTGTTCGAGAGTTATGACTGCACTGATAGGCATAAAACAATCTTCGTTGCCAGACAACTGGAGATTGGTGTACTGAGCTGGTGGAAAGTGTTTGCTGATTCTATGCCAAAGAGAAAAGCGTGAAAGATGTCATGGGACGAATTCATTGTGAAATTAAAGAGGGAGTACTACTCTGAGTAAAACCTTCTTGAGATTAACAATGAATTTTAAAATATGAAGAAGGGCAAAATGAGTGTCAGCGAGTGTGCTGCAATCTTTACTGAGAGAATGAAGCGAGATCCTTACTTGGTTGAAATAGGAGAAAAAAGGAAGTTTGAAGGAACTTCAAGATCCAATAAAAAGATCATATTTTCAAAGTCTGGCCCCAACAACAAGAACCTTGGGGGTAACACTGAAGCGAAGTGCTGTGAAAAGTGCAAGAAGAAGCACTTTAGGAAATGTGGAAAAGAAGTGACCTACTATAAATGTGGAAGGACTGGTTACTATTCTAATGAGTGTACTTTTAACAAGAGAGTGTGTTACTAATGTGGTGAGGATGGACATATTCAGAAGTATTTCCCAAAAAAGAAGGAGATTGAAAAGCCTAACGTGTTACCAAGGCCAAAAGTGAGAGCATTCCAGATGACTATGGAATCAACAAAGGACGAAACAGATGTTGCTTCAAGTATATTTCTAGTAAATAATTTCCCTGCCTATATATATATATATATATATATATATATATATATATATATATATATATAGATTATGGAGTGAACTACTCCTTTATTTCTTGTAAATTTGGTAGAAAACTATCATTGCCTGTATATAGACTAGATAATGCTTTATTAGTCAAGGTTACTAGTGGAAAGTTTGTACTTGTTAGCGAATGCATGAAGAACATCATCCTTGACTTGAATGGGAATAACTTTCATGAGGAATTATTACCCATTGATTTAAACTGATTCGAACTAGTATTAGGAATGGATTGGCTTAGTACGAGATACTATATAGAAAGAAGATGGTAAGAGTAAACCCTCCTAGAAGAGATCCATTTATTGTGTATGGTGACAAATGCCGAGTGAATTCTAGAATAATCTCTATGATAAAAGCTAGAAAATTTGTGGCCAAAGGATGTACATATATCTATCATTTGTGATTGTTGCAAATAGGTAGAAAAAGGAGATGCAAAGAATACTAGTAGTGTGTGATATTTCAGAAGTATTTCCCGAAGATCTTCCTGAATTTCCCCCCTGATAGACAAGTAGAGTTTCAAATAGACTTGTTACTAGGAACGACAATAATAGAAAAATCACCATAAAAATTAGCACCGATGGAGATGAATAAGCTTATGATGCATCTTCAGGAGTTTTTCGACAAAGGTTTCTTTAGACCTAGTTCTTCAGCCTAGGGAGCTCTGATGTTATTCGTAAAGAATAAGGATGGAAGCATGAGAATGTGTGTAGATTATAGAGACTTGAATAAATCAATGGTGAATAATAAATACCTATTGTCTAGGATTGATGACATGTTTGATAAATTGCAAGGCAAAAGCTATTTCTTGAAGATTGATCTCATGTCGGGGTATCATAAGTTGAAGGTGAAAGAACAAGACATTGAGAAGATAACATTTAGAACGAGATATGGACACTATGAGTTTTTGGTTATATCATTTGGACTGACCAATTCTCCAGCGTGCATTTATAGATCTAATGAATAGCGTTCATAAACCTTTCCTTGATAGATCTGTAATAGTGTTCATCGATGATATTTTGATTTACTCGAAAACCAAAAAGAGCATGGAAAGAACTTGCAAGAAGTATTGGAAGTTCTAAAGATAGAGAAGTTGTATGAAAAGCTCTCAAAATATGATTTTTGGATCCGAGAGGTTCAATTCTTGGGTCATGTGGTTAACCGGGAAGGTATAATGGTTTACCTATCGAAGATTGAAGCTATAATGAAGTGGGGAGGACCAAAAAGTCCCTCTGAGATTCATAGTTTTCTAGGATTAGCTGGATATTACCGAAGGTTTATCCAAGGTTTTTCTTCAATAGCTGCTCCATTGAAAACTTTGAGCCACAAAGGAGTTACCTATACATGGAGTGAAAAGTATGAAAAAGCTTTTGTGAAGTTAAAGAAGTGTTGTGAGAAACACCAATCATTGCTTTACCCGATGGAGTTGAAGATTTCACGCTTTATATTGATGTATCAGGAGTTGGGTTAGGTTGTGTTCTAACCCAAAGATATAAAGTGATAGCATATGCATCTTGAAAACTAAAAATCCATGAAAAGAACTACCCTACTCTTGATTTGGAGTAGGCAGCAGGAGTTTTTGCACTAAAGACATGGAGACATTATATTTATGGCACAAAGTGTAAACTTTTAACTGATCATAAGAGTCTTTAGTATCTCTTTGATCGAAAGAAACATGATACAAAGATGTTGGCTAGAGTTACTCAAGGATTATGACTGCATGATACTTTACCACCCTGGTAAAGCAAATGTCGTAGTTGATGCTTTGAGTAGAAAGATAAACTTTAAGAGGAAAAGGCCAAGGGCATTAATAATCGAAATTGTCTCAACAAATTTGGAAAGTATTAAGAAAGCAGAGGAGGATGCTTTCAGAGAAGATAATTGAAAAGAAGAATGCATGGGTAGGACATTAGTATTTGGAAAAAACAACCAAGGGTTAGAGGTATTTCAAAATAGAATTTGTGTGCCAAAGATGGGAGGTATAAGAGATATTCTCATGGAAGAGTCTCACAAAACCATGTACTGTATTCACACTGGAAGCACCAAGATATATATGGATATGAAACCATATTACTAGTGGACGACAATCAAGCTTGATATTTCTAAGTATGTAGTTGAGTGTGTGCATGTGCGAGAGTTAAGGTGCAACATCAGAAACCATATGAGAATTGGAACCTGTACCGGTACCCATGGGTAAGTGGGAGGACATTACCATGGATTTTTGAGACCAAATTGCCCAGAACAAAGGGAGTCCACGATATGATTTGAGTAATCATAGACCGATTGACAAAGACTATACATTTCATAGCAGTCAATGAGTAGTGGTCTATGGAAAATCATGCAGAAGTTTACGTGAAAGAGATAGTGAAAGCTCACAGTGTTCCCTTAACGATCGTGTCAAACCGTGATATTTGTTTTACTTTTAGATTTTAGAGAAGTTTACATGAAGAGATGGACACGAAATTGTGTTTGAGTACGGTTTACCATCCACGAACTGATGGTCAAAGTGAAAGAACAACTCAAGGTCTGGAAGATATGTTAAGAGCTTGTACTTCTGAGTTTTATGGATAACTGGGATGAGCATCTACCATTGGTCGGATTTTCATACAACAATTACCATTCGAGCATTAAGATGGAACCTTATCAAGTCCTGTACAGATAGAAGTTTTGTACGCCGTCTTTGTTAGCTTGAAGCCAGAGAAAATCAGTCTATGGGTCCTGAGATTGTTCATCAAACCTCCAAGAAACTGAAAGTGATTAGAGAAAGGATGTTAGTAGCTCAGGATTGTCAAAAGAGTTATGCATATAAAAAGAGACAACCAATTACTTTTGAGGTTGGAGACCAAGTGTTGCTTCAAGTCTTCCATGGAAGGGACTTACAAATTTGAAAGTGAGGAAAGCTAAGTCCAAGATTCATTGGACCGTTCAAAGTTCTTTAGAGAACTGGGAACCAAACTTACAAACTGGAATTGCCAGCTGAACTGGAAGGTATTCACAACACCTTTCATGTTTGTTACTTGAGGAAATTAATGGGAGAAGTTTCTAATATGATTCCACTCTCAGAGTTAAGAATTGATGAGAACAAGAGGTTAATTGAAGAAATCGAAGTCATTGTTGACCGTAAGACTAAAAAGTTACGAGGTAAGATGGTTGAATTAGTGCTTGTGCGATGGAAGCATACATCTGGGCCAAACCTCACATGGTAAACAAAAAGTGACATGATGAGTCGCTATCCACATCTGTTTGCTGATGCATGATTCTGGGAAGGAATCATCCTAAGGGGGAGATAATTGTAACACCCATGTTTCTCGCTAGGCATTGATTAGATGATGTAATAGTTAGAGTCAACATTTGTGACCTTTATATGAAGTAAATACGAGAATTATTTGAGTATTATGTGATTTTTTTTGTAATTATATTTATTATACATGCTTATAATAAATAAAATAAATATAAATTAAAATAAGCATCTTAAATAAAATAACAATTAGGACGAATAACCTTGATGAAAGTCGAATTAGTCATAATGAGGATTTCTAGGATATAAGGAATGGTTAAATCGGGCTTAGAATAAAGAAGTTATGACCCGTTGAAGTTTCACGTTCAACCGGGTACAACATCGAGTGTCGTAAATAGTGAATCGGAGATTAATTGCTTATTAGCCTAAGTGATCTAAACAAAAGTTTTAGTAATCGTAAAATTGAGAGTGTGCATATAAAGAACGTCTAAATCTTACTTCATGAAAGGAAGTTATGATTTTTTGAAGTTTCAATACAGTTGTGTTAACATAGAAATCAAATTTTAGATCGGGAAATTTTTAGTCGAAAAAATATATATGAGAGTCGAATATCATGTTAATAGGACTTCAACGATATAAAGACAGTCGAAAATGGAGTCCGTAAGTAAAAGTTATGAAATTTACACGGTCGTTAACAGTGGAATCTTCGTAGATTGTTAAAATAAAGATCGGTCAAGAATTAGCCAATGGAGTCTAAATGAAATTTGTAGATCTTGTTGATAGCTACGCATAGATATAAAGAATGACAAAATGGAGCGTGTATGCTAAAGTTATGAATTTTTGAAGATCTGTAGTTTTACCCGCGTCCGGTGCCACTTGTCAACACTAGAGGCGAAGCCTTGTTGCCTACGCATGGTCACGATGTGACATGCCATGTCTCACAAAGTGAGAGCCTCTTGAACAGCCTATAAATAGTTGCGAGACTTGTTTCATTCACTACATCTTTCACTCTAACTCCTTTGGAGAACTCCCACTCTTCTAGCCCCAATCTTTTTGGGATTTCAACTACTTTAGCGAGGTTCTAAGGTATCTAAGAGCCCGACGAAAAGGAGCTTTCGGGTCGAGATCCCGCCAGTGCAATTCTCGACTTTTTGCTAGAAACTCTGTAAGTTGAGCTACACTAATTACGCTTTAAATGTAACTTATATTTAAGTTCATCATCGTTATTATGAACCTATAAACAAGATTTATCAATAATTCCAACTTGTTATACTCGTTATCATTATTATGAACCTATAAACAAGATTTATCAGCGATTCCAAGTCGTTATACTGATTGATCTACTTACGGGGATGATGATAATGGTAGATTTAGTTATGTGTTTAAAGTGAGATTTCCAAACAGTATACTCTTTATAACAAACAGACCCTACTTCTGATATGATCTTACCAGGTTGTTCCTTATCAGCAATATATCAGTAAACTTTGAATTAATGATGAATCCAGCCTAATAGTTAATTACAAGAAATAATAAAGTAAGACTTAGTGATAATTGAACCTAGATCACATCAAAGGAAAGGCTAAGTGATGAAGCGAAGTGCTGCCCAACTTTCCAGTCATCACTTTAACAAGTGAGTGCGTAGTTACTTTCATCTTACACGTAGAGATAAAGTATCTAGATGATTAAATGTTATGTGTGCTTATTATATGTATTTCTTTATGTCTGTGTTAGATGAATATTTGATTTATATGGTATATGTATTTTTCATATATAAAATATATCAGGTAGTGATGTGTGATAAAAGATGATATGATCATGAGAGAACTTGACTATTGATGAACCAGTCATCTAGCAGAGTATAGATGAAGACCATTGACTATTCTAGACCATCAGTGGAACGTTGGCAGACTCGCAACCTGTAGGTGTTAGTGAACTATATGTTCATGCCTTATTGACATATATTGCTAAAGGAATCCCTGAAGCAATATTGTCTACTCATTACTTATAGTGATCCTTAGGATATGTCCTGTGAGATCAACATTTTAGGATCAGGAAGTGAGAATAATGAGAATGAGTAATCAGGTGAATTATTTGATGTGAAATATATAATTAATGAACTTAATTATTGTGGTTTGAAAGCCCTATGTGCTCACCAGACACCCAAGCTTTACCCATTCAATTTCTTTGTATCACAGGTAGCGCTACGAAGACACAAGGATGATAAGTGATTTCAGGAGTTATTAGGCCATAGTATAATAAATTTTTGTAAGGCTTGACAAAGCATGTTTATGCTTATGTATCTGTATCCAATGATGTCATCCCAAGGTTTTTAACATATTAATGAAAAATGTTTCTTTGGAAATATTTGAATATTATGTTTTAGGAACAAATTCCACAATTTTAATGAATACTCTGAATTAAATAAGCATAAAGAAAAAGTTTTAAATTGACCGTGAAAATGAGAATGTCACTGTCTTCGTCAGAGATCTAAGATCTCCAATGTGAGTGGTTTCAAATCGTCTTAGATATACGATCTCTGGCGTACACCTTCATCGTTTTAGAGTCACCGTCTAAGGTTTCAGTTATTCACCTTCATTGTCTCGGATTTAAGATCGCCACCGCCTAGGGTTTCAAACCACAACTTAGGGTTTTAAACCACCGCCAGTGTTGCAAATCGAGCTCTGTTGTCTGTTTGGGGATTTCATGATTGATTTTCACTTTTGGGTTTCATCTAAAAAGGATTCGTGTTTAGTGTTAATTATAGGTTTCAGATTTTGGTTTGGTTAGGTTATAGTATCAATTTTCTGATTTTATTCGGGTGATGGTTAAAGGAGGTGCTGACAGTGATAGACGTTGATGCCAGATGAGAGAGAGAGGATGATTTTTGGTGGTAGTCCGCAACAGTGGACGGTGGTTTTCCAATGGTAAAATATCCAGGGTCGTTGGGAAATTCTTGAAAGAAAATAAAAAAGAGAAAGAGTTATTAGAGTACTCCTTTAGTGCAATATATTGCATTTATATCAATAAAAAAATAAAATAAAAATAAAAACCAAGAATAAACTTGAAAATTAAATAATAATAAAAAAGAATCCAACATTATAAACCACGATTCCTGTACAGAGCGTATGTTATGATCGTTATTATTAGAAGAAATAAAAAGAAATGAAATAGGGTCTTGGACTTAAGAAATAAGAAGAAGTTGCTCAATGCTCATCATCATCATCATCATGTCCGAAAGAAGTAAAATACCAATACCCTGTTCATCTACAACGAAAACGACCCCAACAATGGCGTCTCTCTCCCCCTCTCCCAATTAATTCCAATGAATTTACAAATTTCAAATTCCCAATCAGATTGATCCGTAGATTCAAAGCATTCTTCTTGATTTTAACAGCTCACTTTCAAGTTAGTTCAACCCACCGCCATCATCTCTTCTACTCCTCAACCACTCATCTCTCTCTTTTTCTTTCCTTCTTCAACCATCAAGTTCAAGTGTACATATCATTAACCATCAAATTCAAGTGTACATACTTCAAAAATCGAAACCCATCTCAGATATAAACTTCTGTGGAGTAGAAATTGATTTGGGCAAAATATGAAGCTGCTAGCTTTGCAGCAGAGCTATGCAAATCGGGGGCGGAGCAACAGTTTCAGAGGCTTATCGCCGTTAGATTCGTCTGTAGATGGAGGCGGAACCGTTAAATCGCCGGCGGGTATCTTTTGGTTGATCCTTCATTGTTTATGCTGTCTGATTAGCCTCGTTCTTGGATTTAGATTCTCTCGTCTCGTCTTCTTTCTCCTCTTCTCAACTTCTTCCATTAACAATCTCTACACCACAACATCAACATCGTTCGGAAGCGCCACCGATATAGCCGAAACTCTGTCGTTTACTACTTCCCTCCGGTCCCTCTCGCCACCTGTAGCTAATACTACATCTGCTGTTGCAACCAGTAGCAGAGTGGTGGTCGGCCGGCATGGGATCCGAATCCGACCATGGCCACACCCAGACCCGGTGGAAGTCATGAAAGCTCATAAATTAATTGAAGCAGTTCAGAGAGAACAGAAGGTTCAATATGGGATCAAAAACCCTAAAACTCTAATTGCCATCACTCCGACATATGTCCGAACTTTTCAAGCTCTACATTTAACCGGATTGATGCACACATTGATGAACCTGCCCTACGATGTGGTCTGGATCGTGGTGGAAGCCGGTGGCGCCACAAACGAAACCTCGTCGTTGTTAGCCAAATCAAAACTTCAAGTCAAACACATCGGATTCCCGAAGAAAATGCCCATTTTTTGGGAGGCTCGACACAAGATGGAATCCCAGATGCGATTGCGAGCATTAAGGTAAACTTAACAAACCCGATCAATCCGCTTCAATTTCTAATGAATTTCATTATAAGTAGACTCGTTTTCCATGATTTAGAGTCGTGAGAGAAGAAAAGCTAGATGGGATTGTAATGTTCGCTGATGATAGTAACATGCATAGCTTGGAACTCTTTGATGAGATCCAAAAAGTCGAATGGATTGGAGCTCTTTCAATTGGGATTCTAGCTCATTCAGGGCATTCCGATGAAGACCCATTTGAGATTCAGAACACTCTAAACGAAAAAGATGAACAGAATTCAGTGAAATCACCATTGATGCCAGTTCAAGGTCCTGCTTGTAATTCATCTGATCGGTTAATTGGGTGGCATACATTTGATTCTGGTGTATACAAAGGAAAAAGTGCTAATTACATTGGTGATATGGCAATTGTGTTGCCTAGGAAGATGGAGTGGTGTGGATTTGTGATGAACTCGAGATTGGTATGGAAAGAAGGTGAATTTAGGCCTGATTGGATTAAGGATTTGGATATGGTTGATGAAGATGATGATGAGAGTCCTCTTTCTTTGGTTAAAGATTCTTCAATGGTGGAGCCGCTTGGTGGTTGTGGGAAGAAGGTGATGATGTGGTGGTTGAGGGCTGAGGCGCGTGCAGATAGCAAATTCCCTTCTGGGTTAGTCTTCTACTCTTCTACTTTTAATTTAAATGTTCTAAAAGAAATGATATGTTGTGAATTTGATTATTGCAACTTGAAATTCCAAATAGTTATTTGATTATGATTTTAATGTTGTAAAGTTTTAGGGCCAAAATAAATAGATTTTGAGAAATAAGGGGTTGGAAGAGTGAAACTAGATATTTTTTAGGGTAAATAATACTAAATAGAGGTGTTTATCACTAAAACACCAAAAAAGGAGCTTTTCTCTATGTTTTGCGTGCGCTAAGGTTATGTTTGGCGTACCAACTGAACATCTAACTTGCCATCCTAGTTGAAAAGTTAGTTGTTACCTGAAAAGCTAGGTGATAGTTGAAAAGCTAGTTGCGAGCTTATAAGCTAGCTGATAAAAAATAATGTTTGTTAAAAACTAGCTGATAAGCTAGCTGAAATATATAAAATGACATTTAGGATAATGTGTTTTCTATATAACTAATTAAGGGTATGTTTGGAATATTTTAAAAAAGCTTCGGAAAAGCTAGTCTAAGGCTATGATTGGCGTACTAGCTGAAAAGCTAGCTGTTAAAATATAAACCTAGTTTTTTAATAAAAACTAGCTGATAAAAAATAACGTTTGGTCAAACTAAGCTGAAAGATATAAAATGACTACAATGATATTTAAAAGAATGTGTTTCTATATATAATTGTGGGGCATATTTGGAAAATTAAAAAAAAACTCATAAAAAGCTAGTCTAAGTAGCTTTTTTAAAATGTTAGCTTTTAAGCTACCTTTTGGCTTGCCAAACATAACAACTTAAAAGATCTTGAAAAATAAGCTAACTTATTAGTTAGCTGTGTCGTGCCAAACACAACCTAAATTAGCTTATAAGCTAGCTTTTTAAAAAGCTATTTGAGATACCTTATTGATAAGCTCATGGGACTTTTTCACAAGATTTCCAAATATACCCTTAGAAAAAATAAAGCTGCTTTTATGAAAACTTCATGTTGCTATCGGAAGATTTCCAAATATACCCTTAGAAAAAATAAAGGTGCTATTTGAGATACCTTATTGATAAGCTCAAAATAAGTTATATGAAAATTAAGTTATTATAATAAATTCTAATTATTTTAAAACTTTTTTCGGATAAAATAACTAAAAAGCCATTTTTATGAGAATACGAGGTATGTGTCATGAAGTTGATGTAATAAAAAGGCAAATACGTAATTTTGTTTGAGATTTTGGCAATCATATTTTTGTTGTATTCCCTTTGAAATCAATTACTTGATCATTTAAACAATCAAACGATCAAAGATATAATCTTTTATCAAATATTATAATCTGAATGTTAAAACTTCATGTTGCAATCCTACTCAGATTTGTGATATTCAATTAAACCGATTACGATTTTTCGCCTTTTTGTTACACTTGTAATTTTGCAAGTTGTTAACAAACCATTATAATACTACATAACGTCAATTTTTAATATGATTAACTATGCAATTTATTTTAAAACTGTTTCATACAATATAACATTAGTTTTTAATTATATATATACATAAATATCCTTTTCTGTTATCTTAGATTTGTCTTCTAGCTTATCAATTACTTTTTATCACACTCTTATCACTTTACCTTTGTAGGGGAATGTTGGTTGCGTTGACTTTGTTGACCTGTGTTGACTAGGTTTGACCTCTTTGATTTTGACCCTCCTTGACTTTGACTCCTCTCCATTCTTTGATTTTTGACCTTGTAAACTTAAGTCCATACATACAAAGTACAATAGCAACAAACTTCCACTATTATAAAATTTCACAATAATATTAAATTCAAACACTGAGTATGATTCACTTTTATATATGATGCAGATGGAACATTGATCCTCCATTAGAGATGACAGTGCCAGCTAAGCGAACTCCATGGCCTGATGAAGTTTCATTGACCACCGAAAAGGTGATGACCACCACAACCATAGAGAACACCGTAAGTGAAAAGCGCCCAACAAAAACTCGGACACCAAGATCAAAACGCACTTCACGGAGCAAAAGAAAACACGAATCAAGAAATAATGCGGATGCACGCAAGAATTCTGGTGAAGGAATTGATAATTAGGTCAACATATTATATTATATATATTGTGTCAATATTGGAAAATTGAAATCCAAGAGTGAAAACAATGAGGTGAAGAAATTTTTAATACAAAGTAAATAGATGGTGGATTGTATGGACTAATAGAAAATTTCTTAGTTTTTATATTTGTAATGATTTCGTTAATGGATCGTGAATCAGCCAGTTTTAAGGCATCATTATAAACTAATGATTGAGAAAAATATAAATCAGTTGCATTTCATGGCTAGAAGGATTTTTGTAGATACCCGTTACAAGAAAACATCCCAAACGCCTTCCAATAGCTTTCTTGTAGAAGATACCAGTTGCATTTCATGGCTAGATAAGAATCACCTAAATATGTAATTTAAACATGTAGGAAGCTTTGCAACCATGGATGAAAAAGTAGCAACTGAATGGCATGTTGCGTAACCAAATGTAACCAGCCTTTCGTATGGGTGGTTTGACCCGATTTGGTTCATGGGTGTGATTGGATTGAGAGTTTTTGATTGTAATATAGGCACCCCAAAAGGATGTATTGGCACATACTGCAATTGATTTACCATATGGTTTAATGGAATTAAATGAGATTGTTCTTAGCGTGAGATTCTTTGTCATTCAGGATTATACATAACACTAAATAAGAGTATGGTTGATACGATTGTTTGTAAGTCGATGAATGGTGTTGGGTCTATTAGGGAGGGAGGGAGGGAGAGAGAGAATTATATGAGATTTCTCTTGGCGTGAGATTCTTTGTTATTCGGGGTTATACATAACATGATAACACTAAACAACAGTATTTTGTGGTTGATATGATTGTTTGTAAGTCGATGAATGGTGTTGGGTCTATGAGAGAGAGAGAGAGAGAGAGAGAGAGAGAGAGAGAGAGAGAGAGAGAGAGTTCCCAAAACATGGCGCCAATTTGGTTTAAAACACATCAAAAAGCTGGATTCAGACAAAACCCTAACTTTTCATCCAAATCAAGAAAAACTCGAAATTGAAGGCTACTTGTCAGATTTTTGGAGAAGTCGACTTTAGAAACATGTTAATTGATTAATATACTAACAATATAACCATTTAATTTCACTTTTCCAACCAAGAATTAGAAAAATCCCAAAATCCCCAAAAACCTAAAAACATGTATTTAAGATCCATTATCAATAAAGGGTAAAGAAAATTTAGACACGTGTACTTAGGGAAGAAGAAGGATCGAAAGGAAGAAAACGGCAAAACCTAGAAAGCGCAACGTGCAAGTCTCGTGTGGGGCACATAAATCGTGAAAAATGGAAGGAAAAACGGAAGTGCATGTCAACAAGGGGACCATGCATTTTATATGCCTGGCCGAGTGCGCACGGCGCACTTGCACGTGCGGCGTACACTCCCCAAAATTCAAAAATTACATTTTAAACCCTACACTATTTTACATAACCCCTTTCAACCTAAAATCCCAAATGATTTACCTAGAATATCCACTATTTAAATTAAATAAGCTTTAGATGTACCAAAAAGCTATAAACTGGAATAAAATTTAAACAGAACAATAAACAATCAATGAAAGAATGAAGACGACTTGGGTCAACAAACCTACCTAGAAAATGATAAGAAGACAGGTTGCTAAGAAATTAGATTAGCGCTAGTAAACCACAAACCGTCAAGCAAAATAAGAAGAAATCAGCCATTAGAATACTTGGCTAAAGAAAGAAACCTACGAAAGACTTACAAGTAGTAACAACATACATACCATCCTTGGTCAATAACACGAATGCCAAATCTAGTAAAACCTCACCACCAACAAGGCAACAAGAAGAAAACAAGTCACGAGCATCACAAGAAATTTCGGAGTCAACAACAAAGGAAGATACCTCTAGCATAAGGATAACCAACAAAGAAGCATCTACCAGGAGTTCATAAGCAGTAAGCCAGGATTCTGCTACGGAGATGAGGAATCAGTTAACCTAGTCTACTGGTTAAAAGGAATAGACACAATCCTACAAACCCACAATTATGCTAAGAATAGTTAGGTTAAGGTCGCCACCTATAGTGTATCACTCAACTAGTAGAACGCTAATGTGAAAACCTTAGGAATAGATGTTGCATACTCCATCCATTAGAGAGTATGAAGAGCACGATGATAGTAAAACTCTAACCCAAAAGAACAATTCTAGAAATAGGATAAGAATCTTGTTACCCTACGACAAGAAGAACAAATTTCTTAACGTACGTCAAATCTAGTATAAGTATGAACACCATCTATCCAAGAATGATAAAATTCAACAAATCAGGAATTTCACGAATATACAAAAAATAGAACTCCAAAGACTCAACCCAACACTTACTACGGAAGAAAAGCCCTTGCCTATTATAATAGATCGTGCCAATTAGGGCAAGCCACATAGTGACCCTTAAGAGAAACTCCCACTTCACAAATCCGCACCTATACCATTATACAAAAGTGGTAGGAGACTTAGCTATAAAGGCTATGGCATGAAGGGCCACACAACTACAAGACATAGAAATCTGACATACACCAGGCAAACCAATCACAACTACTTCGAGTGTAAAAGTGCAAACCACCTCAAGAGAAATGCGCATAGACTTAATCAAGAAGTGTTTTGATTAATCATTTCAAAACAACGCAAATCATGAAATTCACGACAAACCGCTAGAATAACTAAATCTACGACATAACCATTTCTTTCCAAAACATTTCCATTGTCTTGTAAAAAAAAAAGAGCCCCAACCAACTTTATAAAAGCGAAGGTAAATGAAATAAGTTAAGTTAACCTATAAAAAAACCCAACATATCTAATATAAAATGTTTAACACTAGACAAAAGACAAGGAACTAGTGAAGATTCAAAGATTAGGATTTATACACCAGCCCGCGACTCGAATTAAACATCCCTAAAGTAAAAGTAATCGGATCGTGAAATAAAATGGTAGAGGTCCAATGAGACCTTAGCACAATTAATAGAAAGGAGTTTTAGGTTTCCTATTTGTGTAAAATAAAACTTCTCTAAATCAAGAAACAAGGTTAAGAAACATCTCACTAGTCAACAAACACACACCATAATAAAATTTCGAAGGAGAAATTTTATCATGATCACGACCCCAGCTCTCAAAATAGAACCCAAAGCAAATTCGAAATCACATTGCAAAAACAAACTTGAAAAAGTCTTCTATAAGAACAAAAACCAAAAATTCTAATCCACTAAGATCCTCCTAATAAGTACCTCCGTAACAGATAGTACAAGTTCAATTTCGGGAATGAATTTTCTTTTAACAGGAGGAGGATGTGACAACCCGAAAAAATAAGTCATCGCTTACGTGTAGTAGTTAACAATAAAACACAAATATATAATAAGGACAATCTTGTACCCACCCGATATATATATATATATATATATATATATATATATATATATATATATATATATATATATATATATATATATATATATATATATATATATATATAGGTTTATGTTCTATGGAAAACAAAAAACATTAAAAATCATAAAAATACATAAAAAATTACTTAGAGATTACATAATTTCTTTTGACTTTATAAATGAAAAAATCGCAGGCTTTTACTAAAATTCGCTGAATTTTTTTTTGAAACAAAACCAAAACAAAATCGATTTTTTTTAGCAAATTTTAATAAAAACCTGCGATTTTTTCATTTATAAAGTCAAAAAAAAAAGTTTTGTAATCTCTGAGTAAATTTATTATTATGTATTTTTAGGGTTTTTTTGTTTTCCATATAACCCTTATATATATATATATATATATATATATATATATATATATATATATATATATATATATATATATATATATATATATTCGATTCTCCATCCTTAATTACGTCAACTATTAGACTCAAAAATAGGTGCACGAAAAATCATGTCGCTTTACAAGCATGCTAACATTTTTAGAGCGTACAGGTTACCGCAAACCCAAAAATATAAACTTCACATTGATCTGATTTAATATGGGTGTGATATGACCATTGTAGTAAGCAAATTATCAATCGTACCTAATAATTTACAAAGACGAAAACTACAAGAGTGATTGAATTTTGAAAAAAGTTACAAAAAGGACAATTATAGTACTACTCAAAGTAAGAATTTTGAAACGAAGAACGCCTAAAACAAAAACCATGTGAGAGAGTTATGATTTTTATAAAATCGTAATGGTAATAAAAACTAGTCTAAAAATGAAAGTAAAAACTAGCCAAAACGACAAAAAGGAAAGTCGTAGAGTACGTCGAGATCTATAAGGATACATAAGAGCAGTTGAAAACGAAGTTTGTAGGTGAGAGTTACGATATTTCGAAGTTATAAAATAAACTCGCGTGCACCCATGCACAGCGTGCATTCTAACTCCTCAATTTGTCAAGATATAGATGACATGGCACCATGAGAAATGGACACGTGTCAACATCTGGTGGATCACATGTATTGCATGATGCGCACCACAAAAACTTCCTACAAATAGCAAGCTCAGGCTAATCCTTTCTCGAACCTCAACACACACCACACTCTCTCGATTTTTATGCCACCAACTCCCAAAGTGCCTCTCGAGTTCTGAACTCCCGAATTCTAACTTACATCAACGGTTTCATGAATCCCAAGAGAGTTCACAACCATAATTTCCAAAGCTTTTTCCACCGGGGGGGGGGGGGGGATACATGTTAAAATGCAATTATTACATAGTTACTACTAATTGTAGTTAGATAAATATGCTCATAACATTAGGATGATATTATACCCGGTAGATACTTTGCCCAAACTTCTTAGCTAACATTATTCCTAGTTGTTATGTTGATTCACACTGAAAGATAAGATCATACCTAGTTATTACGCCGGCTAGTTGCCATGAAACGCTTATACTATAGTTGCTTATATAGTCACCCTTTAGATAATCTTAGCACCTACTGATTACTCTTCCCAAATACCAGGCTACGAATGTAACATTCGTAAAATTCATGAAAAATTTAAACTTTTAAAACAACCCAAAAACCATCATTGTTTACAAATAGTTTTCAAAACAGGTTGAATATTAGAGTAATCCCAAAATCATGAAACAAAACATGAGGAGGTGCACAATCATGCATTTGCCTTCCCGCGATCCTCTGAGGTACCTGAAACATAATCCCAAATTATAAGCCCAAAATTTAGTGAGTTCCTCCAAAGTACCAATACACATACAAAAAGCACATATACAATAACAACATGTAATAGGTCATAACTAACATACTGGATTATCCCTGAGCCCACAACATAAGTCTAGCATGCCCTTTGGGCCCACAACTTATGTCTGGCTTGCTCCTCGGCCTGATCAGTTCTCGGACTAAAAACCACTAAGCCCTCAATATGAGTTTGGCATGCCCTTCCCGGCCCTTAGCTCATATCCGGAATGCTCATGAGCTCACAGTGTTTGGCATGCCCTCCCCAGCCCTCAACTCATATATGGTTTGCTCTAGGGTTTGTTGGCTATGACACATAGTAGTAAATGATGGGTTTTGGTCATAAGAACATCCTATGTGCTCATACAAACCCTAATGCTTGGATCTAGGTTTCTCTATTGTACATGCAAGTTATCCAAGACTATAAACCCTAATTCTAGTATACAAGTAATCATATTAATATAAGAATGGGTTTAAGACATTACCTTGATTGTTATGTAGCAATAACAATCCAATTCCTCCTTATATTAACTTTAGAAAGCTTAGAGTCACAAATGTCACTCCTCTAATGGTTCACAAACACCAAGAGCAAGAGGATGAAGAAGAGAGAGGATGGAGGCTGCCCTAAAATGTGTGAAACCCTAGAAGGATGCTTACCCTCGTTTTTGGGTCACAAGGGATGTATATATAGTTAGACTATTACGGTTATCTAACAAGGAAACCCTAAATTGGATGCTTAAGCCCTAAGCAACCCATAGATTCCTTTCCTTAAGGCCTTGGACGATTTCCTCATGGGCTTTCCCATAGAATTCGTCCACTCCTTAATATAAAGCAATCCATAGCCCAAATTGCAATTATCTTATAATTACAATTCCAGTCCCTTAAGTTTAATTAATCTCTTTTAGTCACAAAACTAATTACCAATTAATTCTTGACTAATATTAATTTAAACAATATGATTTCTCCTTTAATATATTATTCTCATAATATATTAATAAATCATATTTAATCCTTTCTCTCCATAATTCATCCTATCAACTTGCTTTGGTGAAGGCAACTCAAAAGGACCATGCACCATCGGGTCAAGTACATACCAAAATAGTTATGGACTTAGACACTAATCCAACAGTACAACCTCAACCCAACCCACACAATATGTTGACATATAACATATAATATCATATATAGATAAACTGACAATATCACAGGTAGTTCTACAAATCTACCAGACTAGCATATAAAACTAGCATGCATATCTATTCCATACTCAGCAAATCAGTAATACCAGGTTATCAAACCAATGGGCCTACCTTGGTGCCTTCGACCCGAAAGTATAGTGAGGAAAACTATGATGGCTTTTGAGCATAACATACAATCCTATGTGTGCACGCAACCCTAATTGAAGATCTATGTTTTCTCTAATTCAACATACAATAATGAACAACAAAGTATAAATCCTAGATCACTAGTATATAATAAAAATTCACACAATAAAGGGTTATGAAACATACCTTTAAGATTGTTATTGTAAACAATCTTGAATCCTTGCTTGAAATACCTTTGGTAGCAAGCGCCACAAGTGTCGCGTTTCTAATGATTCACAAACAAACTCAAGCAACCAAGGAATTATATATATATATATATATATATATATATATATATATATATATATATATATATATATATATATAGGAGTAGATCAAAATTTGGCCAATGCACTTAGAATAAAGGCTTAGGCTGAAATTTAACCCAAGGAGGGTTTATATAGGTGTTAGGAAGGTATTGGATAAGGTAGATTTATCCAAGATAACCCTAATCCCTTAACTTCCTCCCTAAGGCATCCAAAGCACCCTTAGAGCCCAAGGAAACACTAGGAGCATTTGGATTTTGTCCCCCCTACTATATGGAGGTTTTAGAATTGTCCAATGCTCAACTATTAAACATTGTCACCTTTAGTCCCTAGAGTTTCAATTAACTCCTTTAATCCCAAAATTAATTCCAAATTAATTTTGATTAAATATTAATTGAATAATATGATTTATAATTAATATATTATTTCAATAATACATTAGTAAATCATTTATTTTGATTTCTAATTAATTTATTAACAAAGTAATAAATTATTAAATCATTCGTCTCTCTCCAAAAGTTATCCTATTCAATTGCCAGGTTTCAAGGCAACCCAAAAGGACTGTGCAACTATCAATTAAAGTTTATAGCAGTTATAGTTATGGGCTTAGACACGTAATACAACAGTCTTCCACTTGGATAAGTATAATAAGTATAACTGCCAATATAACTACCAAATTGATCAGCAAATTGAAGCTACCAAAAGTCGTTGTCGAACTCTGACCTAGTCAGTAACGTGTCCTTAGATAAGTGATCAAATATTCCTCCGTTCTATATGATATCTTATAGACATGAGACATGTATTATAATCAATCTATTTGTCCAATACTTGTTCCCGATTTCTGATTTATGATGAGTGATATCATACTACAAATTGAACACATCAATTCAGTCCAGGCTTGGCCTAGCGCTTAAGATGTCATCATCAAATCATCGAGAGGCCCACATATATCGGTTTTCCTGTCAAGGAAAAAGGAACGGATAAAAATCGACTTATATTCTTGTACTATTCACTCATCAAATCATGCACAATAATACGTTTTATAACATCAAGTTACTGATGCGTTTGCATATTATCAATGCACATCAGAATTGTAAACAACAACTCATATATCTCCGTTTCAAGAATATAAGATATCATTGTCTCAAAATTACTCGTGATAAAATCCATGAAGTAATTTAGTGAATGTGGGTTTATCCAATACTTAAATCCATATTTCAAAAGTACTCATGAATACTATAGAAAATCATTGCTATGTCTAACCCCGTAGATAATATACAGTCTGATTCATGATAGTCTTAATTAACTACTTATTTCCAAAAGTATGATGGATTGTGGATGTTTGAGTAATCCAATTATCCGGGAAGTGAACCATGTAAAGTAAAATACAATAATAGCCTAATTAAATATGGTCTCCAAACTATTGAATATAAATAAAATACTTATTATTTAATCACCATATTAATTAGACTTTATTAATTGTGTAATGTTTCAATTAATCAACTAAACACATCAATTAAACATCAGTCATGCAATGTTATAAACATACATACTATGTCTATCTATGGTCCTTCATTTGTGAACATATCAATTGGGCATAATTCCGATGATGCTCATACTACAACTCCAAATTCTTATTACAAGTGTAAGAATTCTAAATTCTTGTCACCACTAAATGTGTTAGAGTCTAACCTTACACGCAATATCCATTTTGTGACGACGTGGCTTCAAAGTCACCGAAACATACCCAACGATGTCACAAAATGTTCCGTTGAAACTTTATTACTAAAAAAATTTCATGGTAATGAAGTATCAAATTCAAGGTACACTCCTTGAACATCTTCCTTGACTTAAAGTTCCTCACTCACATGTAGATTTCAACAACCAACTCTCACTATGGAAATATTTCCATATTCCCATATACAATTGATTCTGATCAAGAACTATCGTAATTTGAAACATATCACTATGGTCCCCCTAAATTTATATTATACTTCCAAATGTCTACAAGTAACCAATCTTTAGCGAACCTCAAATTTTCCTTTAACAATTGTTTTAACAACTTTAGTCATATCCAGTTCTAGTCCTTTTTCCCTAACACTAGCTTTGACATGTACCTAGAAATCAACTAGACTTTCAAAAATCAATACTATTGACTTTCTTACTAAAGTTTAGATTTATGATATGTGGTGCTTTGATAAGTCTTCTTCTAAACTTCTTAAGCTCATACACCTTCATTAGATAGCATATGTGTGTGTTTAAACCCTTTCAGATCTTATAGCAATAAGTTGTGAACGTTCGAACTATTTCTTGCCATTTCTCACAATTCGAACTATAAAAAGGGATGTCGTAATCATATTGGGAATTTGAGAACACAATTATCACAACTTCTAATCATAATGATATTTATCAAATCCTTAAAATCTACTATCAAATCTTTAAAATCTACTAACTAAAAAGTTATTCTCAATTGACTCCTGAAACCCTTCAGGATCAATAAGACTCCCACTGACTTCTTGACATATAATTTTCTCTCTCTCAAGGAGCATTCCATGACGAGCAAAAACAAATATTCAAAAGTTAGTGTGGATTCTCGATAAGCAAACACTTCATATAATTGATCTTAGTTTATCCTTTGTTTTAACCAAATCATCACAACTACCAATTTCAAATGTGCTAGACTAAGAAAACATTATTACTCCACATTTCATGAGATGTTATAACCTACTTAGTTTGAAATAAGCTTTAAGATACGATTTGAAGTAACTAGAGTATGACTCAAGAACTTGATTGGAAATGAAGTATGACTCATATCTCAATTAACCCATTTCAACAATATCTGATTCCTCTTCTTAGTTAAACAATTCCACTAAGATGTTCTTCGAGGATCAATTGTGATATAGTTCCATAATCATTAAGATGATCACAAAACATGATACTAAAGTAATCTCCTTTTGTTTCATATTTGAGAAACCTTTATCTTTCTGCCTAATAGATTCTTCATATTCATTCTATTACACTTTGAAAACTTTTCCAAGTGTTAGAATACTGCTTAATCTTATAAACACAACCATATTTACTAAAAGCATAAGCAAATCATGCCGAATAAAGTTATCATCCTTTGTGGTATATCTAAATAGTCCACAACAATGTGTACTAGATCCTTTATTCCTTCACTCGACTCACATAAACATATGATCAACAAATTAGTCATGATCTTCCAATGATCAAGATCCTCATACATCAGACAATATGAATTGTATGACTCCAAGTTTCTATCCAACTGAAACCTGGGTGATGAGAATTCCTTTTCACTTGGTTGATTATGACATTTCCAAAAACGAAATAATTAAGAATCAAATCCATATTTAACATTGCTAATGATAGAAATATAACCACCAATTCTCATAAATGCCATTGCAAGGAAATACAAAGTAAATAATTAAAAAATTCACTTTACTGAAAGTATGCGGAAAAATTTGTCCTTACATGCAAAATTATGAACACTATGTTTCTAGATATTTCCTAAGCAATCTATCTTAACTCCTAAGACACAACTTCTAAAATCTGATCATTGAACCATGCGACCGAAATCCATCTCTCGTGATCAGATTCAGCTTACTCTTCTCAAGCTTCCTTCTTTCTCTTAGATCTTACAAAAACATTAAAATGTGACTATCACATATGTATTAAGAATCTATGAATATGAACTTAATAAAGTAGAGTTAGATAATGGATGTACCTGAAATAGAGTTGCACGACTTGACTTTACTATCTTTGAGATCTTTTAGGTATTCTGGGAAGCTTTGTATCTAATGACACTTCAATTGGCAATAAAAACATATGGAACTTTTGGGATTAACAAATGGAACTATCTCATAATTAGCCTTTCTCTTTACCGTGTGGTCAAATGGTTTGACCTTGGTTGATCCCTTTCCATTGGGAAGAGAAACTTTTTCTGAACTACCAATATTTCCATTGTTTATGTCCATGAAAATTTGGAAGAGATAGATCCTCCAAACATATTTTGTTGACTTGTGCTCTTAAGCATTTCCGCTTCAGCAACAATTAACATATATGTTAGATCGATTAGGGTCACGTCGTGGTTCCTCTCATAGAGGTCTTTAATGAACTTACTATATGAGTCATGAAGCAAAAGTAGAACCAAGTCAATGGCTACCTCCCTTGGGAAAACGACACCTAACATTCCCAATCTATCAATGTGCGATTTCATTTCAGAACATGCGCACACACATACTTTCCATCTTGATGTTTACTAGCCAATAGGGCTTGAGTGACTTCGTAATTTTCAACTTGAATAAGACAAGACTTAGGGAGAGTCACTGGAGGAGGTGGAGGCAGAGTTGGAGAAGCATGATTTCCAGTTTCTTAAAGAAGGGAACATTCTTTCACCTTGATCAACATGTGGAAGATCATCTCTAGAAGGAAAGACATTTCCAGAAGGACGAGGGAAACTATTTTTATTTGAACTCGACATCTATAAAGGGAGAAAAGAGATTTCAAGTTAGTAGATTTTAATCCTTAATTATTAACCCAAAAATTTGAATTAAGTCTAGGATCCATATTTTCAATTCAATTTTTGAAGAGGGACGTCGTAATCAAATTTGAATCTAATTTTAGGTAGGTAAAGAATTTACCAATTTCAATCTTATTAAATTCCTAGATCTTTTGAGATTTATTGAAATATTTAATGGCATGTTAATCTCGATTATGCTCTCACTTTGTAACTGTGATGTCGAGGATCACAAACGAGATGTGAATAACCATGCAAATTAGCTTGGTACTATCGATTTCATTTATAATCTAAAATCAACATGCTGGTTAACCACACGCGCTCCATTAATTCAATGATAATTTACAAGACACCCATTTCCAACAATATTAGTCCCATATTAGTGTGTCGGTTAATTGCACACGCTCCACTAACAACCAATAAGGTGGAATGTGCAATTTAATGGGTTAGCATCAAATTCACATTTTTCCTAAAGTACTAAGAATGAGATTTTAGAAAATGGTTCACTTACTTTATATCATATTATACTTATTAATGAAGGGTTTTCTTCCTTTATCGCCAACTCACCGAGTCCAGCCGCCGACTCGTCGAGTTGGTCACTTAACACGTGACCAGAACCGCGACTCGACTCGCTGAGTTGACCTTCCTTATTTACACTAAGAACGCTAAACATGCACTTTTGAACTCGGGGTGTTACAACGATGCATCCAATAAGGGATTGGCTGAGTTCTTATGCAACGGGGAAAGGTCATCGCCTATGCCTCAAGACAGTTTAATACACACGAAGTCAACTACACTACTCACGATCTTGAGTTAGGAGCAGTGGTATTTGCTATAAAGATCTGGAGACACTACCTGTATGGTACTAAAAGCACTATCTTTACAGACCACAAAAACCTTCAACATATGATCGATCAGAAGGAGCTCAACATGAGACAATGACGGTGGGTCGAGCTACTAAATGACTATGAATGAGAAATTCGTTACCATCCCGGTAAGGCCAATGTAGTAGTTGATGCCCTAATTCGGAAAGAGTACTCAGGTCGTAGAGTCAAGGCATTAACTATGACAATCCATTCATATCTGCCCACACAAATTAAAGAGGCTTAACAGGAATCCTTGAAACCAGAAAAGGTGGCAGGTGAAACCCTGAGAGGGATGGATAAGAATTTAGATGTCAAGGGTGACAGAGTCTTTTACCTTATGGATTAGATCTGGAGACCGAAGCTTGGTGGATTCAGAAACATTATCATGAATGAAGCACACAATACTCGATATTCCGTTCATCCAGGTTCATACAAGATGTATCTGGACCTCAAAAAGTTATGTTGGTGGCCTAATACGAAAGCAGAGATTGCTACCTTTGTGGGAAAGTGTCAGACTTGTGCCAAGGTTAAGGTAGAATACCAAAAGCCCTCAGGTTTATTACAACAACCGGAGATACCTGAGTGGAAGTGGGAGCGGATTACGATGGATTTCATAACCAAGTTGCCCATGACAACGGGTGGTCTCAATACCATTTCGGTGATCGTTGACAGGTTAACCAAGTCCGCTCACTTCCTACTAATCTATATAAAGTATATTTACATTGCATACATGTTTTATATGAAAATATTATGAGGTAATAGTATTTGAATAAAACATTATTATTATAAAATTAACAAATTACATCAAACAAATGTATAAAAATAATAGACTATTTAGGATAAATAGTCTTGATAAAAGTTATAGTGTTCGTGATGACGATTCCGTGGGCATAAAGAACATCCAAATCTGACTTAGTATGAAGAAGTTATGATACTATGAAGTTTCGTGTTTAGCCTTATACGGTAAAGTGTGTCGTAAAAAGTGAATCGGAGATAGGTTGCTTATTAGCCTAAGCAATCTAGAGGAAGTTGTAGTAATCGTAAAAGCGAAAGTGTGTATATAATGAATGCCTAAATCTTACTTCATATGAGGTAATTATGATTTGTCGAAGTTTCAGTATAGTAGAATGCGACACAAAAATAGAAATTAAGATCAATTTATTTTTAGCCAAAACAATGCAAATGAAAGTTGAAGATATCGTGAATACGAATCCGTTGATATAAATACAGCCGAGAACAGAGTTCGTATGGAGTGATGAATTTTGCATGGTCTTTTGCATTGTAATCTTCAGACTGTTAAATTTAAGTATAATGAGATTTAGATGACACAGTCAGTACTCCGAAATTCCTACGCGTGGATATAAAGAATTTAAAAAAAAAAAAAACAGAGATCGTATGAGGGAGATATGCTTGTTGTAAATCGAGAAAATCTACCCGACATGTCGACATTGCTTCACTACATGTGTGGCATGTATTATGTTTATGGAGGATGACCTTGCCGACCAAGCCTGGGTGCGATACGCTTTGCACAAAATCATCCTATAGATATAGCTCAACTACACCTCATTTCTTAGATCAAAGTTCTTCTCCTCTGCATTTTCAATGAGATTATAAGCTCAAGTGTCTCTAGTTATTAGGAGTATTTAGCAAGGTTTTGAGGTATCTAGGATCCCAACGAAAATGAGCTTTTAGGTCGAGATTCTTCCCGTAACTCTCCGATTTTTCAACAAATAATTTATGTAAGTTAAGGTGCACTTAGTACACTTTAAGTGTAACCTATATTTATAATCATAATCATTGTTATAAATATATAAATAAGATTTATCAGTGATTCTAGTCCTAATACTAATTGATCTACTTACATGAGTGATCTCTATGCTAGATCTAGGGAGGTGTTTAAAGTGGGACTTACAAATAGTATAATCTATATATCAAACCGATCCCACCTCCGATATGATCTTACCTAGTTGTTCCTTATTTGATAGATCTCAATGTATTCATTGAGATTGTTAAGGAATCTAAGGAATACTTATAAACTCATATAAATACAAATGAATATTGAAGCATATTAATACTTGTATTTAGGTTGTTAAAAAGGATAAGTTGAAGTGTTAGCAGAGAGCTAGCTTGCCCGTGGATCTTCCACCTTAATCAGGTAACTGCATAGTTATTTTCATGAATATGATTTTAATAAAAGTATTATTAAAGTATTAAATATCTACTGAAAGTTTATATATGAATTATATGCCTACTGAATGGAATACATCATAAATGTATATTTTATAATATACTCTATGTGAACCATATTTGCTTCTATATGTGTTAAGATGTATATATATATATATATATAATATTACTACATGATAATAATAGAAGTATTATTTTTGACAAATTTACACTTTATTAAAGGCATACACTAGATTTGGACAGTGTTAAATGTATATATAATATTATTACATGAATTATATGCCTATTGACTAGAATATGTGTTAAATGTATATTTGATAATATACTTTTTGCAAACCATATTTGGTTCTATATGTGTTAAGATGTATATATAATATTATTACATGATAATAATAGAAGTATTATTTATGAGAAAGTAAATGTATATTAATGCCTAATACTCTGTGTTAAATGCATACACTAAATTAGGATAATGTTGCCTAAATAGAGTAGGTATTGAGAGTTAATATTAAGCATTGTAGTCTTGTCAAATGATGAGATAATACTTATATATGATGATTAATTTGAGTTAAGAGTTGTTAGATTTACCTTGTATTGTAAAGATATAACATAGGCAGGTACTTTGGGACAATTATTGGTATTACAACGTTGTTTACTTATACCGTAAGACTTAAAAGGGATGCTTAGTTCAATTAATTTTGGCTACTGGTTAGTATTATGTTCGCGTGTGTGTGAGATTGGAATGGAGAGTAGAACTCTATGTCTCTGGTGCTACTTGTGTCGAGGTACCATTATGTGTCAGGGTACGGGTGGTACTCGTAGTCGGGTACTATTATGTGCCAGGAGTTTTATGGACGGAGTCCTTTTTTCAAAACTCTATGTCTCATGTGCTACTAGTGCTATAATACCATTATGCATCAGGGTGTGGGTGATACTCGTACCAAGGTACTATTATGTGCCAGAAGTACTATTATGTACGAAGTCCTTTTTGACAATATTACATGTCGAGGTATGGGAGCGTACCAGAATAATATATTAGTATTCCTCTTCGCTTTAAGGTTAACAAATAGAGTGCGTTGTGATTACGGAATTTGGTGCATAGCAAATTTCACATTCCACATTTCGTTTATGGTTTAAGCCAATTAGTAAACAATTTTTATTAATTAAATATTATTTCTTTGTACTTTAAAAGCAAAACTGAGATTTTTTGTTTGAAGACTTCAAATTTTTTATTTTATTTTTGAACTTTGAATTCGGTGGATTATTTTTCAAACCAAATTTGTAATTTGGTTTTTAGTTTGGTTTCGGTTGCACTAAATTTGGTTTTGTTTGGTTTTCGATTTGAATCCACAAAATTTCAAACTGAAGAAACCGTAAACCGAACCGACTCCTACCCCTACATTTGGCCCAATTATTGCAACATTTTATTTTGGCGGTTGAAAGTAACTAAGTTAACTCCTAATAACTACCAAATTATACAGAATTAACGGTTATAACTTCCTAACCGATACCCATGTATTAACAAACTTTCATAATGACCAAATTAAACAAATTCTTAGCTTATATTTAAACAAAAAAATGTATGCAACCTTTGTTCTCAAATTGGAGCCTAAAATATACTCCAATATATATTGTTTGATTCTTATATTTCCAATATAAGGTTGGCTTATGATTAACTTCATATAATATATATCCAAGGCTCTATAAAGTGTTTGAGTTAGCTAGCCGGTGACTAAGTTAACAGATTAATTGGCTAAATGGAGATTAATCGGGAAATTAAGTTGGTACCCTATATTACTAACTTGTTGAATTTAAAAAAATCAAATATGACTAATATTCTAACAAAGTTCGTAAATATCATTAATTAATATCATAATAAAATATATTAATATGATTAATACAATAGACACTAATTATTCATCAAATAGTTTCAGTTGAGATATAATTTTTTTTCAAAGTGTTATTTCATCGTTTTCCAAGGGTGGATCACGAAGACTATAATTAGGGGGGCGAAAGAAAATTTTCAAAACAAAAAGAAAGTTTAATAGATATAGTTTTTAATACAAATTTCTAACCATGCTATTGATTTCTTTATTTTGTTTGCTTGTAGTTTCTGATACATTAGGATTTTAGTTACATGTATGTAATAGTGTTATATTGTTATATATACAGATCTTAGACCATATGGTGTGCCTCTTACCACATACTGTGGTATAGTGTCACATGGGGTAACCGCACCAACCCTCAAACAAAAGTGTGGTGTGCATAGAGTGTGTTACAATTTTACCGCATGGGAAGAAATAGTCACTCCTTCAAATTTTGTACTTCATGCATAAACGTGTGTGTTCGGATGGATATGGTAACGTGTGGTACGACACTCATAAGTTTAGTGGGTGAAGCAAAAAATAATGTGATGCTAAAAAAGTGTGGTGAGTGTGGTATGACACCCACCGACCTAAATAATTACTTTAGTGTTTACATGGCATATATAAAATTAATAAATATGTTTTTATTATGAATTTAAAATTATAGTATTTTGCTAACGATTTTTTTTTATAAATTCTAACTATACTAAACAACAATAAAAAGAAATAAAAGTTTTTATTTATTTAACAAAGTAATAGTAGTTATTTGCACATTGACAGCTTTTAGACTCAAAAGTCTATCGTATCTTTTGTATAGATATGTTCATAGTAATTAAGGTATAAACAATCTTATTTATGAGTACGAGGGAAGTAAAGAGAGAGAGAGATAAACATATAGGGAATACGTACGGCTCCATTGTTGCGCCGGTGGTAAGGAAACATAAGAAGAAAGGGGCAGCGGCCAACAGAAAGCACGGCGGAGGTTAGAGGCAAGTAGTTGTTGGGTAATCTTAACAAGGGTCATGGGTTTATTGAAGTTATGGGTATGGGTAAAAGGGTAGTATTTGATTGTTCATTTAATGTTTGAATAAAGGAGTTTAACCAAGTTCAAATTGAGAAAACGTGTTGTATACTTGGCCACTATAGGGTGCTTTTCTTTATGAGTAATGACTAGTTTTTAGGCATTAGGTTGTTTATTCCCATTCGTTTTTTGTAGGCTATTTATAGCCAATTGCTTTTGATTAATAAAGTGTGGTTAAGTCCAGATTAAAGCAAAGTCTCCATATGTTTTCTCTTTTTTTTTTTTTTTTTTTTTTTTTTTTTTTTTTTTTTTTTCGTGTGCAGCAACAACAGGGAACACTTCCTTTTTTTGTTTAGGGGCTAGTCCAACATTTGGTATCAAAGCCCTAGTCTCAACACATGGGATCTTTGAAGAGGTTCTATGTGAACCTGTTGCTGTTATGGTTCCTTATGAGGCGAAGCTCTGTCTGAGCCGAGTTCATAATCTAAGAATCCGTGTGAAGAGAGTTTCGAACAAAAATTTGGTTGAGGTGAAGCAAATCCGAGTTTAAAAGCATGAAATTTGTGTGAGTGAGTGTTGAATATTGATCTGTGTGAAGAGAAAGTTGTGTGCTAAGAAAGTGTTGTGTGCTGAGAAAGTGTTGTGTGCTTAATTCAAGTTCTGGGTGATTAAAGAAGAAAGGGAACCTGTGTGATGAAGCCAATCTATGTGAAGAAGTTAGTCAAAGTGAGAAAGAACATTAGAAAACAAGATTTCTGGTGCACCTGCAAGTGTATGTCGGTTGTTTGAAGAAAGAAAAAAAAAGATAAAAATAATTCGGATCTGTATGATGTGTGTGTATGTGATCTGAATTGGTTGGTTCTGTACAAGAAGAAAGGACAAGTTAGGGAAGATGCCAACAACAAACCCGGAAGGATCAAGTGTGGTTGTACCCATGAGCAGTCAAAGTATCCCATTGCAATGCCCCAAGTTAACAGCTACAAACTATACAAGTTGGTCGATTATGGTGGAGTCGATCCTACAAGCATATGGTTTAAGGGAAGCGGTTGATCCGGAAACGGGAAGGGCGGTGGAGGCAAAGAAAAATTTAATGGCAAGAGCATTTGTGTTTCAAATTCTACGTGAAGATATATTGCTTCAAGTGGCTAAGCATAAGAATGCAAAAGATGTGTGGGAAGCGCTTCGTGTGCGGTATTTGGGAGCCGAAAGAGTTCAAAAGGCAAGACTTCAAACACTTACAACCGAGCTAGAGATGTTGAAGATGAAAGAGGGTGATACCATTGATGAATTTTCGGGAAAACTTAGTGAGATTGCATCCAAATTCAAGAGTCTTGGGTCTAGTTTGGAGGATGAGATAATTGTTTATTGTTTGTATTTTAAATCAAAATAAGTTTTCAATCTAGATAGACTACATATATATAATTTGCAACTTCTAAGATCTCACTTTAATTCTATTTCTGTTTTTTTTTTTTTTTTTTTTTTTTTCGGATTTGATAATGTGTTTCATTGCCTTTGGTCGTATTACATAGTTCTTGGCTAATACCGAAATTGCATTAAAATTGAGTTATACGTAGTTAACCAGCACCAAAGTGATGATAATTTGGATGATAACTTGAAAATTAATCAGCTATATTCGGTTCGAAACTAACAGACTTCAACTTTGGGGTAATTTTTCGTTTTACAAAAACCTAGACACTACCCTGCTTACATTATTAATCGTCCTATACAACCAGCATCTACAAACCGTGACTATATATACATGTACATTCGTATCTACGTACAAGACTTAAGAAGTCGGTTTGTAATACGAAAAAACGTCATAAAACGCCTGTAGAACCGTGATCAACAACAACACCACAGCAGCAATCACCGAGATCAAAGCCCATGGATTCCGAAAGTATTTGTGCCGGAAGTCTGCTTTCCAGGTGTTCCACCGCTTGTCACGACACTTATTTATCTCATCAGTCAACCCCGAAAGATAACTATTATTAAGATCCGCTACAACCTCTTGACAAAGCCCATTGAAGAGATCAGCAACATCATCATCGTTACCAAGCCAATGCTCAATGATCCCTTTGTAATGCAGGAAACCCACGTCCTCACCAGAGTCAATCAAGTTGTTCATGAAAACCAAGTAAGCTGTGATCTCGTTGCTGCATTCTGGATGACACTCTTCAAATGCCACAAGGTTACGGAAAATGGATTTAGTCCCATCATGAATCAAGATCCGAGGTATTTCAAGAATCGAATTCTTGTATTTTATATCCCAAAACTGATCAGTTTGACGTTTTCTAAACCTTACCCCACTTTCTCTTAGTTGCGATACACAATAGGTGACTTGTGTGGTTGGCTTTCCCACAACATTACGAGTCAACCTTCTTTTCCATAACTTTTTCGTTCGTTTTGGTAAGATTAACCCTTTGCTGACCAGATTCTCTCTGAAAAGCTGGAGACAGTGAAGGGGCTGTCGATCGAAGCTGCTAAAGCCCCCACCTTTCTTCATGGGCTCATCCGTTGGGATCAATGGTGCGAAGAATGGGATCGCCATCTTTGCTAGTGCGTCTGTGTTTTGACAATCGGGGTTTTGAAGGGCTAAGAGTTCATCGAGTATGAAAAGTGGAATCTGGTTCTCGAGCTTAATCATATCTCTTCGGATAGAATCTAAGGAGCCACAAATTGAGAAAACAGGATCGCCTTTTGAGTATCCCAGCTCTTCGAATCCATCGTTTATGCCTCTAAATAGCTCGAGGATGAAGCAACCATCAAGAACCATCATTTTAACGAAGTCGTCGCTGTTGAGATTAATCTCACCCTCGTAGGAGCCACGTGCTTTTGCTTCAAGGTCTTTGATGGCGTCAAGATAGAGCTTGAAGTCATGGTTATGGCGACTTAAGGTTTGGTAAAAGGCGCGCCATTTATGGCGTTCCATGGGGTGGAGATGGCGGTTTTGGAAGTGGTAAGGCCCGATGGAAACTACGCTTGGAGTGTAGGATTTCTTGTCGGCATCACGTAAGTACCTTGGGACTTTGTAAATGCATGGTTTCCTGGCGAAAATCACTTCGTTGTCCAGACGTGCTTTCTGGAGCTCCTCTGCGATTGTGATCAGCCATTCGGATTGGAGGTGTTGGTTTTCGTTCAGATTGTCGTCCATTTTTCCAATGATTTGATAGCGAAAATTTGTTGTGAGGTAGATGATTATTGAAAGGAGGAACGACTTATTGAAGTAGAGGTGCCTAAGTGTCTTGGTTTGCACGTCTTATACTTGGACTGGGTAAATATCGACATGCTAGCTATACAGAAGAAAAGTCCAACCAATTATTCGTTAAACTTCCCAACTGGTCTGATTGGTTAAAGGAAATTTCTTTGAGCCTACACGTGTAATTGAACGCCTTTTAAGAGTAAACTACAGTTTTGATACCTTTGGTTTACACTCATTTAAAGTGTTAGTTCGACGTTTGAATTGTTTACATGGCTATGGCTCGTCCCTATAGTTTCCAAAAGTTAAATGTGTGACCCTTAAGGTTTTTACCATTAATACCACTCCATTATATACATATCAAATGACGAGATTACTCCTCTATCTGTCCTTTCACTACAAGAAATAATGTTTATATTAACGACACATAATATCCACATTTTATGTCGTTGCTAGTAAATTTTCTGCCCTATTGCTTCTAAACCACGATCTTTGTGAGTTGTCCTCTATTTAACTTGATTGTTGGTAGTGAGATAGATCAAATGGCCAACATCGTGTATGCACATAGCTTTAGTGTCGACACATTGTGTGTAATACCCATCTTCGTTAAAGATGTATTATTAATCGTGTGTACACGTATTATAATTACTGGGATGTATCCGTGAATAATAAGCCTTGGGAATACATTTGAGATAGTGGTGAAGGCTTGCGCTTGAAATTAGGTTGCTATAAAGGTGAATGTAAAGCATGTAAATGTGTGTTGTTACGAGGACGAATAACGTATACCCCTTGGTATATGGAAGTATAAATAAAAATATAGCCATTTTCATCAAAAGTAATATAAAAGAAAGTTTTAGTATACTCTATTACGAACATGTGGATATAAAGATCATCAATATCCAAGTTTGTATTAAGAATTTATTGTTGTCCAAAATTGAGTGGGAGATATGATAAATTTGTTGATTATGGCTCTAAGTGGAACATATGGTCTCTACACTGTCGAAGATATGCCACTTGGGGCATAGCAAGAAGTATATAAAAAGACAACTATGAGTTCTACAACTCATTTAAGTACTTTCTATCCCAAACCCACACACTTTAAGGTGCGATTTCACCTATTGGAGCTAGAGGAAGGCTTGGAACAAGAGAATTTCAAGTGCATGTACATCATTTCTTTGAATCAAGATAAGAACTTATGATTTCCACTTCTAGTTCTTGAGTTTATTGGTGAAAATTAGAAGTTTGATGAACTAGAGATGAAATCTAAAAATCATAGATGAAATTGGTGTTCATGAATGAAGTAATAGCTCAATTAGCTCCAATATCATGCATGCATGTACTTTTTATGAGGAAATAAATAGGAAATTGATAAAGTCAAACTTGGTAATTCATTCATGTTAGGATTAAGGTTGTGGTTATAATAAGTAAGCGGTTTTAAGTGATAACCGACATTTAAACAAGAAGAAATGACTGATTTTGAGAAGGGTCATTGAACTTGCAGGAAATAGAACTTAGTTTTTTGGAAGGGGATAAAATATGCCTCCTACGTGGCTGCATACGAGGGTTACCTGATGCATAGGTGCTCCAAACAGAAATCATTCTTTTCTTCTATTGAAATTGGTATACTAGATTGTTATATAGTGAATTTTGATTATGAATGTATTTATATATTTGTATGTGTATTCTAGTGAGTAAAGTAAAGGAGTTAAAGGAAGGAGTTAAGAGCTTGGAGTATCATTTGCACAAACCTTAATAAGGTGAGTAACTACATATCCGTGGAAAATTGTGATGATGATATAACGTATTCCTATATGTTTAGATTATTGGATATAGTTGTTAATATTTGGATGGATGTATGTCCAATGAGAGTGATGGGTAGATGGATGTTAAGATAACATACCATAAGGAGGTTGGGTGTTACTCTTAAAGAATGTTAGATAACTTGTATTATAGTTGGAGGACTTACTAAGAAGTATTAGAGATGTTATATGACTTCGTTTTAATGAATGCTAAGAGAACTTGTGGACGTAAGGAAGTAAAATAATAAAGCTTGTGGATGTATTCTAGTTTTTCAATAAGACTTATGGTTGTATGCAAGCATTTCGATAAGACTTGTAGATGTACGCGGGCATTTCAATAAGACTTATGCATGTATGCAAGCAAACACTAGTGTGACTTGTATATGTTTCAATTCGAAGTACAATTGGTAATTTTGTGACAATTTTATCAAATTCTTTGATGATGCTATTTGTTAAATTGTATTTATGTTTTATATATATCTGACCTTGTTACTCACTAAGCTTTTAAGCTTAAAGTTGATTTGATGTTAGTTGCCACAAGACTTAGTAATAAGGACGAGAAGGGAAAGGTGCTATAAATTGATCGTCATTAGATCTAGTTTATGCTTTTGGTTGCAAAACATTGTAAACTTGGCTTGATCCGTGGGCATATCTTGTATGTTTGGATTTATGATATCTACTTGTACTTCTGGTTAAATGTAAATGTACACCATGTATATTATAAATGTTGAATTTTTTTTTTGTGTACTTTATGCTGAAGATTCAGGTGTTACATCCTATCATACAAAGGATATATAATGTTACACATATTATAGTATGAAAACTCACATGAATCTTACAACCACAGTCTTAAATCAACCTCCATAAAGAAAATTGTTGGAAAGTGTATCCAAGGTAATTAGATCTTGGTAATATTTCTAATAATAACAAGGTCCTTTTGGGTTGCCCTCAAGACCCAAATTGAGTAGAATAAATAAAGAATAAATTGATTTATTAGTTATTATGGTTAATAATTAATTAGAAACTAATTAGAAATATATTTTTGGAAATAGTTAACAGTTTAATTAATCAAAGGGTTGAATATTCAATTAATAAATAGTTGGTTGATTAGGAATATTCCAGAACCCTAAGAAGAAGGGTAGTGGATGAAAATTACCTTAGGATAAAGGGAATTTCATTCTTAGGGTTATCCATCCCACATGGGCTTAAGGATAGAATCTTGGAAAGTATCCAAGACTATAAATAGGGCCTTAAGGATTGATTTTCCTTACTCATTCTTGGCTTCAAGTTTTGCCAACTCTTCTTCCTCCTTACATAGGGACGATTTCTAACCTTCTTAGGGATTGTGAAATTGACCCTTCTCCTAGTTATTTTTATTCCACTCTTTGGTGGCATTGGATGTCATACCATTAGAGGGATTCTGGTTTGGGTCCTCTTATCCAAGAAACTTCATGGAGGATCAAGGTCTCAAGCATGGAGATCAAGTGTAACATTCCATTTTGAAATTTAAATAAATACGATTAAATAGAAGAAGTAGATAAATAATTAACCCTAAACACCGAGATGTATAATATATTTTATTCAAGCTCTAAATCCTTAATATCTCAGCATGGTGTTGGTCTTCGGGAGTTAAAAGTCATAATTGAGAGTTTGGGGGTTAAAATGTAATTTCTGGATTAATTTGTAAATAATTTTGAAAGATGAGGGTTGTTTAGTAAATTTTGGGTTTAATTTGAAAAGGATTTCAGAAGTCAGGGTGTGTTAGGTAAATTACGAACTTATTATGAAAAGATTTCTGAGTGCAGGGGTTGCTTTGGTAAGTTTTGGACTTAAGTTGAAAAAGGTTTTGGGGAGGAGGGGGGAACTAGTAAAAAGGAATGGAAGTTTGGTATTGGGGACTTGAACCCAATGACTCTTTTCCCTCTCGTTGCATCTCCCATGTTTCCTTGTTGTAACGTTGTTATATCTAAACCCTAACCCTCAATGAATCCAGTCACTACCCTTATACCCCCCTCATCTCCAGTCGCCGCTTCCTCCACCATCGATATCGTAACCCACCAAGAATTAAGCATCGCCACCTCAGTCTATTTCCCACGCAACTGTGAATCACTGGTTGACCACGAGTTGAGGGTTGTCGGAAGATGGAAGCTCGTGGACATCGTTCCTCCCTCTAGTGAAGGCACCCCACCCTCTTCGTTTCTTCTTTCGGATAGCGTATACCATCGAGAGTGAATGGCTGCATGGTGAATGCTTCATGTATGTGTAGCGGCTGCAAACTATCTCTCTCTCTCTATCTATCTATCTCTATCTCTCTCTCTCTCTCTCTCTCTTCTCTATTCTTTCTTATGTCGTCTTCTGTCGTATCTTGACTCTGCCAACTACCATGGGAGGTGGCTATGAGTGTGTGTATGGGTGTGTATTCGAGTGTTTCAACTATTTTCGGTATTCATGAGGCTGCCACATCACGCCGACATTCTGCCGCCACCAGCCGCCACCGTGGGTCGCTGTGTGTGCTTGGGTGTGAATTGGACTGTTATTCGAGATATTTTGATATATTTTGGCCTAATATCATAACCACTACTGCCACGAGATGGTGGCTTCCGCCATGAGCCGCCATCGATCACCACTGCCCGAGGTGGTAGTGGGTGGTGCTCGACATAGTGAAACCCTAATCGGCCAAATAGCTTAATCTTAGGTAAATTCACGTGTGTTGGGTTCGAAACCTAATTACGCTTTAAAAAACACTAATTTTGGAAGTGTTAATTTTGGATTGTCGGGACCTGCATTGATGTCGTTAATTAAATTTCTAAATGGTACATAATAATGCCCCTATAATTACCTTAACGCAATATTGGAATTAATGGGTTAAGTAAGAATAGTTAACCCTAATCGTCATTTCATGTGAGAAACCCTAATTTTTTTTGGGCCTTGAGTTGGGCCTTTCTATTGGGATTTGGTGATTGGGCTATTAATGGGCCATCCAAGAACAAGTATATGTACTGGAATATTTGGATGGGCTTTAGGGTAAGGCTCATGTGAGGGGTTTGGGCCCAATTTGGAAAAGAGGACCATAGATGGGCCATAATTAGGCCTTAATGATTATGAGATATTGGACCATTAGAATGCCAAATGTTTGGACTGGAATAAATGGTTGGGCCTTAAGATAATAACATGCATATGTTTGCGCCTAATTTGGAAAATTGGGCCATATGTTGGGCCTTGGGTCATTTTTGGATTTTCGGCCTTTAGAGTGTGTGTTTGGGCCTTGGTCTTGGACCAAACTAGGTTAGGGGTAAAATGGTCCTTTTACCCCAAGTGTGTATTTATGGTTATGAATTGGGTGTTTTTTTTATGATTGACAGTTTGGGATCTGTCAGCCAGCAACCAGAGATTTATTCGCAGGACTTCAGCAGTGTGAGGTGAGTCTCCTCACTGTTTGTATGGGTCGAAGGCACCAATGCGACCCATTTAGTTGATGCATGGTAGGAAGACCCTGGGGGTTAGCCTTAGGCATTATGTATGAAAGACCAGGAGGCAGCTCCTAGCACACTGTATGATATTATGTATGGTAGGAAGAGCCGACGGTTAGCCCTAGTCATTATGAATGAAAGACCAGGAGGTGGCTCGTAGCACACTGTATGCTAATTGGCTAAGTAGAGTAGTATGTATTCTAGTTGTCTTTGTGATGCTTGCATGGAAGACCATGAGGTGACTCTTGGCACTTGTCTGTAAGACCGAGGGGGTGGCCCCTTCATTGGCAAGAAAGACCACGTGGTAGCCCGTGGCATAATGGAAAGTCTATTTTCGGTACATAGCATCTTTATTGATTATGATATATGTATGGCTCACGGTTATGTATGACAGTATGTGATTTATGTGCTTATATGTTAGACAGTAGCCGGTTGAAAGAGACCGAATGGGTAGGCCAACACCCATATATGCTAGGTGGTATGTTGATATGTATGATATGTGGTATTTGTGGAACGCACTAAGCTTCGTGCTTACAGTTTTCAGTTTTAGTTTCAGGTACTTCGATTTCAAAGGAAAGGAGTTGGTGATCACAGCGCATCACACTATGTTTTCCGCACATGAGATCTTTGGGATTACTGTCACAGCTAGCAATTTTAGTTTACGATTGTGTGCTTGCACCAACACTCCTTGTATGTATCATGATTGACATAGATTATGTGTCACAACTAGGAAATTCAATTCCTTGTAAACATTGAACAGTGATAAAAAAATGTCAACCAACAATGTGAAAACATGTAGGATGCTTATTCAATAACAAAAGAATTTTAATCAAACGCTCTATACCAACACGACAAATAGTCAAGAAATAATTGGAAACCCTAGAAATCCCGATTTAAGTCCATTATGGACTAGGATTTCCTTATTGGGCCTAATGGGCCAATAAGCTTCCAATTTGACTATTTTGGGCATAGAACTCTTATATGGGCTCTAATTGGACCCACTTTCAATTATTATAACATTTTGGGCCATATTGGGTCTATGATGAAATAAAATACCTAAATGGACCTTATTGGGCCATAACTACCCTAATTTAGCCCTAATAGGTCATTACAATCATAATTATATTTATTTGGGACAAAAATCACTCAACTTAACCATAAAATAGACTTAACCATTCAAGGCCCAAATATTCTTTTCTTCCCTCTCCATTCTTGGCCCAAGTCCAACCCAAGAAGAGGAGTTGACTCTTGGATGCCACCTTACTTTTACCCATAGGACTTCCATGCTTATAACTCATATTCCCATGCAACCATCTCATCAAAGTCTCTCTTACTCCCTCTCTCTCTCTCTCTCTCTCTCTCTTGCACTCGGCCGAATCCAAATACATACACACACTTTACTCAAAAATCCTCTCAAGAAAATTCTCTTCACTCCTCTCCATACTTTCGAGATTCAAGGGCTTTATAAGGAGGATTCTTCACAAAAATCATCATCTTAGGTAAGTTGATGCTTGGATCCACACTCTAGACTCTTTGTTCTATCAAGAATCTCTTCTTAACTCATATAAATTCATGATCTTGCATCTTAGAACCCTCTAAGTTTGAGATCCATCCAAGAAATTTGCTAGGTCCGAAAATAGCAACAAACTCTTCTCTTTTCTTCTTCAAATCGAAAACAACAAGCAAATGTGAGTTTCATACCCCTTTCTTTTCGGTTTTTATGAGTTTTATGGGGGAGAATACAAGAAAATGTAAAGATCTATGTGTATATGTATGCTATGTGTGATTTGATGCATGTATGTGTGTGATATCATGTGTTTTGTGATGAATATGTTACCAAAAAGGGGTGTAAACCCGAGATCTATGACATGAGAAAGGAAACAAGCATAATATAAGCTATCTTACACTAAAAAAAAGTTAAAAAAATAGTTTACAAGGTCATGATGAACATGTTCTAACATAAAACCCATTTTTGGGCTTAAATTGTCAAAAATACAAAACTAGGGGTACAAATCAACAAGTCACGGTCTCTTGAAGGTTAAAAGGGTCAAAATAGTTCCTATAATTATTTTTCTGAACATTAGGAATTTCAAGGGACTTAAAATGTAAATTTTTAGCCTAATGGGCTATTTATGGGCTTCTCAGCCCAATAAGCCTCAAAAATGCGAAAATGATAAGTTGAGGGGCTGGAAATGTAAGTTCCTGTAAAACAGGGGGCAATTACCATAACAAAATTTTTATAAGGGTCAAAAATGCTTTTCACTGACAAAAAGGACCAAAAATGTAAAAATTTTAGATTTTGGGCCAAAACTGTAAAAGTTGTGAAAATGGGTCCCTAACCAAGAATCAGTATTCTAGAGGGGATGAAGCTGTAAACAAAGTAAATTTTAGGTTAAAATCATGTTTTCATCAAATAAATAATATAAAAGTGTCAAGAAAAGGGTTTTAAGGACTAAAAATGAAATTCTTTTATATAAAAAGGACTAAAAAGTGTTGTTTTTATAAAAGAAGGGTAGTGAAAAGGGTCAAATTCCACTTTCAAACAAATTAATTCATTATTACAAAATACAAGATCCACTACTACCGATGAAATGGAAAACAAATACACTCTCAACAACAAATATCGTTACAAAACGAATTGATTCGGTCTCGAATCAATAACAAAACAAAATCGTAAAACCAAAGCATTTCAATAAACACGCGATAACTATGATGAGCTAACTTACAAACTTTGGGCTTGGAAGTTTCAAATCATGCTTATTGGGCCTTTCTAGCCCATTAACATGATCTTTAGGCCTAAAGAGAATATGCTTACGTGTTATTAGGCCTTCTATGACCCAATTCCATGTAAAAGGACTTTCAAAAGCTCTAATGTGCGATTGGGCCCTAGTTGCCCATTAGTACTGCTAGTGAGGTCGAGAAGTCAAATGCGAGTGGGGCCAAGTGTCTTTCGCATTCCCGATAGCCTTGAATAACTCCTGGAAATAAAGGGACTTCGTACTCTCCTACCTCCTTGGTTGTTGGGCTTATGAGAAATCAAAGTAAACAGATTCAGGACAATAAACAAGAGTAATCATGGTGGGTGGATTAAGTGAGTAGTAACGGTCGACGCCTTTAAGGATCGTTCATAATCTGTAGTTATAAACTAGTCATTTTCTTTAATGCGTGATTATAACAACTCACAACCCTAATTAATCCAATGCCACCCGGGTAATCTAAATCATTCGACGTATCGGTATAACAATAGACAAGTCATTGTATTTTATGTATTGGGAAAACATCAGGTTTTCCTGGGAAGTTCAACATTTTCACTTGCGTGATGTATACAAAGGTTCAACAATTATACATGTTTTGAAAATCAACAAGCATATATTCACGGATGCTCACACTTTTTATAAACAATTATCTTTTCAGAAAATATCGGATTTTCTGGGTTTTACAAACTACACCAAATCATTTTACCACGACATTACTTATGAACTCACCAACATTTCATATGTTGACGTTTTTGAAAATAACTTGTATTCTCAGGTAACAGGTAAATCGAAGGATAAGTACCAAGTAATGTCATGGTGTCTTGTTTAGATTATCTATCAGGCAGTTTATGTTATGAAATTGTAATGCCTAAAACAATGTACTGGATGTAAACAATATCAGGTGTAAGATTTCAATGCATGGTGATGAATTATGTTATGATTCATGTATATTCATTGTGATGGTATTCAATTTATGTCACAAGAGCCCTTGGACGTTTCCGCCGTCTGGTTCGGGGGTGTGGCAGGTTGGTATCAGAGCTCTGTTTATAGTGAACTAGCATATCTAATCACACATTGATATGCAACTATAAACCAAAAAGAGGGACTAACACAACTCTGAACAAAACAAGTAAAACATAACGATAAAACATCTTTACTTGTGTGAATTAGGAAAAAAAAGAACATAATACCGAACCAAACAAGATAATGCTAGCATCTCGGTTAAGCCAGGACTGTTCATAGTCGTATCAAGGAGTGGATGTAGCCTGATAAACTACATTCCCTCCAAGGTACAACTATCACATTTCCTGAGGAAATCGTGATGGCTAGGGAACCTAAAATCATACCCCTTTATCACCAAGAAGAGAACATCAGCTCAATCTATACAATAATTGTAGAGTCATAGGAGTAATGATAGTTATTCGTATACCTCCTCTCAGTCGCTATGGAAAGGGAGCAGTACGGCATCCAGTTTCATCAGGTCTTAGTGGCTCACAGAATGATTAAAGATGAGCCTGAAGGAGATCAAGAGGGAGCACACGACATTGGACCTGAAGAGGAACAGGACGAATACGTGATATTTGATTTCGATTATGATGAGCTGGACCAGGAGCCAAACGAAGAAAAGGGCGTAGAGGAGGCTTGTAGTGAACCTCACCAGGCAGAAGCCCCGTCAAACTATCTACGCTCTCTTGAGGAGGCAGTTATCAGCCTGAAGCTTCAACTCATTATGACCAAGGCAAGGGCTGTGCGAGCCGAGCAAAAAGTAGAGGTAATCACCCAAGAGGTGGGTGAACTGGCTGAACTTCTGGTGTGTCACCTCGACAATTGAGCGTCGTCGTCATCCTTAATAATATAACCTGCTCTACTACCTGCTATATATGTCTCACCGTACGAGGGACTGATCGTACTCGTCTTTAGTACTAGTACTATGATCTATGCTATGTATCCCGACTCTATGTTTAAGTGATTACACTACTTATAGAGCCGTTATGCTGCCGAATTTGTACCGCTTACGTATCCTCTTTCGAGCAAAATTTTCATGTATCAAAGTGAGGATAATAGTAATGAAAAATATTATATGTTTACTGTGATGTTTTAATCTGCTATGTGTTACATATCTATGATTGTATGCTAAATTGTGAAATTACTTAAGTTTGTGCCACACACCTAGTTTATAGGATCACAACCTCACAAAAAAAAACCACAGACACTCAACATCTTTCCGTTCCATGACAGAAAGATGCCTCAACGAACCACCCGCAGAAACCTTGGGCCAACCCCACCCGAAGTTAACTCAGCTGCATTCCAAGCAGCTGTATCTGTTGCGGTCACTATAACGATGGCACAAATTCACTAAGGGAACAATGAAGGAGTCAATGGACAAGGGGCTGGAAGTTCAAACAACTGGATGAATCAAGGACCTACAAAAACATGTTCCTACAAAGACTTCACCAACGCCAAACCACGGACCTTTAACGGCACTGGAGGAATGATCACCTTGAAACGATGGATCAAGAAGGTGGAATCGGTGTTCGAGATATGTGATTGCCCTGAGGAGATGAAGGTGAAGTTTGCCGCATGCACTTTTGTTGACCAAGCGCTCACTTGGTGGAACGGACAAATGGAGGCCATGACACTCCCCATAGCCAATTCCATGCCATGGGCAGAGATGAAAGAAATGTTGATGGCCGAGTACTGCCCTCGTGGCGAAATTCAGAAAATGGAACAAGACCTGTGGAATCTCACTATCCGGAACGCTGATATAGATGCATACATACCAAGGTTTAGCGAACTGTCTCTGTTATGCCTTGGCATGATCACCTCAGATGGAAAGATGATCGAACGATTCATTTGGGGACTAACCTCCCCGATCCAAGGAAATGTGATAGCTGCAAATCCCGAAACTTTCGACAGTACCAAGAGATAAGCCAAGAAGTTGTACGACCACAACAACAAGAAGGGTGAGAAGCCAGTGGAGGCTGAAGGTAAGAAGGAAAATGACAAAAAAAAGGAAAAGAACACCAAGAGGAAGGGGCATCAAGGCTCCGAATCATCCAAGAAGCAGCAAACAGTAGCAGTTAATGCTCCTACCACTCAAGTTTCACCCACACCACATGCTCCAGCCTCAGCTGCTCCAAGTGCTCATAGGCCTTATTCCGGTAATCTTCCTAAGTGCAACAAGTGCGGTCTCCATCACAATGGAGAATGCAGAGAGATGCAGTGCACCAGTTGCAATCGGAAGGGGCATACGACGAAGTACTGCAGGACCTACCCTCCTCAGAACCAACAACAGGGAAACAACAACAACAATAACGACAACAACAACAACAACACCAACAATGGCGGTAACAATGCAGGACCTAGCCACTCCTGCGATGGATGTGGAAGGACTTGGCATTTCCGTCGAAACTGCCCCAATAACAACAATCCCGGAAATGGAGGAACAGGAAGGGTGCTGGCCATGGGTCAGGGAGAAGCGGTTCAGGATCCCGTTGTCGTTACCGGTATGTTCCTCCTAAACCACACTTATGCATGCATCCTGTTTGATACCGTAGCAGAATGAAGTTTTGTGAGCAATAAGTTTAAGCATTTGTTTAAACAACAACCCCATAAGCTCAATGAAACCTTTACGGTGGAAATAGCCAATGGGAAAACAGAATCCACTGGGGAAATCTGTATCGGATGTACCCTAGCCCTGAATCAACACGTCTTTCGTATAAATTTAATGCCTGTTTCCATTAGGAGTTTTGATGTGATTATTGGCATGGACTGGTTAAGCCCCCACCATGCAGAAATTATGTGTTGCGAGAAGGTCGTTTTCCTTCACCTTCCAAATCATGAAACCCTAGTTATTTACGGAGACAAACCCAACATGAACCTTCGTCTCATCTCGTGCGTCCAGGCACAAAAGCGTCTGCGAAAGAACGATTTGACGTTCCTAGCGCACATAGTGGATAAAACCAAGGAAGAGGTTAACATTCAAGACATTCCTATAGCATGTGAATTCCCAGACATATTTCCTGAAGATCTTCCTGGAGTACCCTCAGAAAGACAAGTTGAATTTCGAATTGATCTTGTTCTAGGAGCTACTCCCATCGCTAAATCGCCTTACTGATTGGCTCCTGCTGAGATGTAGGAATTGTCCAGCCAACTCAGTGAACTCCTGGACAAGGGATTCATCCAACCCAGCTTCTCGCCATGGGGAGCTCCAGTCCACTTTGTCAAGAAGAAGGACAGATCTTTTAGGATGTGCATTGATTACAGAGAACTGAATAAGCTCACTGTCAAAAATCGATATCCACTCCCACGAATCAATGATCTATTTGACCAGCTCCAAGGAGCTAGTTATTTCTCTAAGATAGATCTACGATCCGGGTACCATCAACTCAAGGTCCAGGAAGAGGATATTCCCAAAACCGCTTTCCGAACTCATTACGGACATTATGAATTTGTCGTAACCCCCTTCGCGCTAACGAATGCCCCTGCCGCATTCATGGACCTAATGAATCGAATCTGCCGACCATTCCTCGACAACTCTGTTATTTTTTCCATTGATGACATTGTAGTTTATTCTCAAAGCAAAGAAGATCATGGCCAACATCTCTGACAAATCCTGGAAACCCTGCGAACTGAGAAGCTATACGCAAAACTCTCCAAGTGTAAGTTCTGGCTCCATAGCATGAACTTTTTGGGTCATGTTGTTAGTCATGAAGGAATACATGTGGATCCTTCTAAGGTCAAAGCCATCGAAGGATGGGCAGTCCCGACAACACCCACAGAAATTCGCCAATGCTTAGGTCTAGCAGGTTACTACACGAGGTTCATTTGAAACTTCTCTAAGATCCCAAGCCACTCACCTTGCTTACACAAAAGGGCGTACCATTCAAATGGACGGACAAACAAGAAGCTGCATTCCAAACTCTGAAGCAAGCACTCTGAAGTGCCCCAGTATTATCACTACCGGAGGGAACGGAAGATTTCGTAGTCTACTGTGACACGTCAAATCAGGGTTTAGGATGCGTTCTCATGTAGTGTGGAAAGGTGATAGCTTACGTGTCCCAGCAACTAAAGACACACGAAGTGAATTATACAACCCGCGATATGGAATTGGGAGCACTGGTCTTCGCCCTAAAGATTTGGAGGCACTACCTTTATGGTACGAAGTGCACCATCTTCACGGACCACAAGAGTCTCCAACACATCTTGAATCAAAAAGAGTTGAATATGAGGCAACAAAGATGGGTTAAACTATTAAATGATTACGAGTGTGAAATCAAGTACCACCCAGGTAAGGTTAATGTGGTACTTGATGCCTTGAGTCGGAAAGAGTACTCTAATCGTCATGTGAAAACTCTCTCAATAACCATCCAACCTCACCTAACCACTCAGATCAGGGCAGCCCAGTCAGATGACATGAAGGCAGAAAACAAAAACAAGAGAAGCATTACGCGGAATGGAGAAGAATCCCAAGGTGAAAGAGGGTAGAGTATATTATTTCATGAACCGTATTTGGGTCCCTAAACTTGGAGGATTTAGGGAAGTAGTCATGAATGAAGCTCACAAGACGCAATACTCCATCCATCCGGGTTCGGACAAAATGTAATTTGGTGGCCTAACATGAAGGCAGAGATTGCCACCTATGTTAGCAAATGCCTTACTTGCGCCAAAGTAAAGGTGGAATACAATAAGCCCTCGAGGTTATTACAGCAACCAATAATTTCCGAGTGGAAATGGGAAAGGATTACTATGGATTTTGTGACCAAGCTGCCTAAGACGTCAGATGGATTGGACACTATATGGGTAATAGTTGACAGACTGATGAAATCCGCTCATTTCCTGCCAATGAAAGAATCCTACAAGATGGAGAGATTGACAAGAATATACATTCGAGAAATCATGAGACTTCATGGAGTGCCAGTGTCTATCATCTCAGATAGAGATAGTAGATTTACTTCACGTTTTTGGCAATCACTTCAGAAAGCACTAGGAACCCATCTAGACATGAGCACTACTTATCACCCACAAACGGATGGTCAGAGCGAACGAACCATTTAGATGCTTGAAGACGTGCTTCGCGCATGTGTGATAGACTTTGGGAAGTCCTGGGATACCCACTTACCCTTAGTTGAATTCTCATATAACAACAGTTACCATTCGAGCATCAAAGTTACTCCTTTCGAGGCATTATATGGACGTAAGTGTAGATCACCGTTGTGTTGGGCTGAGGTGGGCGACACCTATCTAGCGAGGGAACTAGCATCAGACAAGACATTAACGAGACCGGAGATAATACGTGAAACCACGGAAAAGATAGTTCAAATGAGAGCTCGACTACAAGCATCACGCGATCGAAAAAAGAGCTACGCTGATAAACGACGAAAGCCCTTGGAGTTTCAGGTCGGGGATCGAGTGCTATTAAAAGTTTCTCCCTGGAAAGGGGTTATTCGTTTTGGAAAATAGGGAAAACTGAATCCATGATACATTGGACCGTTCGAGATTCTTGCCCGAATTGGTCCAGTAGCGTACAGACTGCAGCTACCCGCTGAGCTCAGCAGCGTACACCCCGTGTTCCATGTTTCCAACCTAAAGAAGTGTTTATCCGATGAAACTCTCATCATTCCCCTTGATGAAATTGAAATCAATGAGATTCTCTTGTTCATCGAAGAACCATTCAAGATCATGGACAGGGAGGTGAAGTGTACCAAGCAAAGTCGCATTCCGATTGTGAAGGTACGGTGGAACGCCAAGTGTGGGCCAGAATTCACGTGGGAACGTGAAAATCAAATGAAGCAGAAGTACCCTCATCTATTCTAGCATTCTCAAATCTAGCTTCAAAAGAATTTCAGGACGAAATTCCCTCTAACCGAGGGGGGGGGGGGAGGATGTCATAACCAGGAAATTCGATTCCTTGTAAACATTGAACAGTGACAACAAATGTGAAACAAAAATGTGATAACATGTAGGATGCTTATTCAATAACAACAGAATTTCAATCAAACGCTCTATACAAACACTGCAAATAGTTAACAAATAACTAGAATCCCTAGAAATCCCAGTTTAAGTCCATTATGTACTAGGATTTCCTTATTGGGCCTAATGGGCCAATAAGCTTCCAATTTGACTATTTTGGGCTTAGAACTCTTATATGGGCTCTAATTGGACCCACTTTCAATTATTATAACATTTTGGGCCATATTGGGCCTAGAATGAAATAAAATACCTAAATGGACCTTATTGGGCCATAACTAACCTAATTTAGCCCTAATAGGTCATAACAATCATAATTATATTTATTTGGGACAAAAATCACTCAACTTAACCATAAAATAGACTTAACCATTCAAGGCCCAAATATTCTTTTCTTCCCTCTCCATTCTTGGCCCAAGTCCAACCCAAGAAGAGGAGTTGACTCTTGGATGCCACCTTACTTTTACCCATAGGACTTCCATGCTTATAACTCATATTCCCATGCAACCATCTCATCAAAGTCTCTCTTACTCTCTCTCTCTCTCTCTCTCTCTCTCTCTCTCTCTCTTTCTTGATCTCAGCCGAATCCAAATACATACACACACTTTACTCAAAAATCCTTTCAAGAAAACTCTCTTCACTCCTCTCCATACTTTCGAGATTCAAGGGCTTTATAAGGAGGATTCTTTACAAAAATCATCATCTTAGGTAAGTTGATGCTTGGATCCACACTCTAGACTCTTTATTCTATCAAGAATCTCTTCTTAACTCATATAAATTCATGATCTTGCATCTTAGAACCCTCTAAGTTCGAGATCCATCCAAGAAACTTGCTAGGTTCGAAAATAGCAACAAACTCTTCTCTTTTCTTCTTCAAATCGAAAACAACAAGCAACTGTGAGTTTCATACCCCTTTCTTTTCGGTTTTTATGAGTTTTATGGGGGAGAATACAAGAAAATGTGTAGATCTATGTGTATATGTATGTTATGTGTGATTTGATGCATGTATGTGTGTGATATCATGTGTTTTGTGATGAATATGTTACCAAAAAGGGGTGTAAACCCGAGATCTATGACATGAGAAAGGAAACAAGCATAATCTAAGCTATCTTACACTAAACAAGTTAAAAAAAATAGTTTACAAGGTCATGATGAACATGTTCTAACATAAAACCTATTTTTGGGCTTAAATTGTCAAAAATACAAAACTAGGGGTACAAATCAACAAGCCACGGTTACTTAAAGGTTAAAAGGGTCAAAACAGTTCCTATAACTATTTTTCTAAACATTAGGAATTTCAAGGGACTTAAAATGTAAATTTTTGGCCTAATTGGCTATTTATGGGTTTCTCGGCCCAATAAGCCTCAAAAATGCGAAAATGATAAGTTGAGGGGCTAGAAATGTAACTTCCTGTAAAACAGGCGGCAATTACTGTAACAATGTGAATTTTCAAAACAAAATTTTCATTTCTTAAAACATGTTTTCATCCAAATCAAGCCATAAAAATCCAATGTATCATATCATAATACAAAACATATCAAATCCCAAGATCATAAAATAAATCCTCCGTCAGTGTGTACAGATCATGCCAGCACCTTCCCACGGTCCTCGCTAGTACCTGAAACACATAACACAACAACTGTAAGCATAAATGCTTAGTGAGTTCCCCAAAATACTACTTACACACATACGCCTTTCCAGGCCAAAACCTTCCAGTTCATGTGTCTTAGGGGACTTCCGTCCCAACCCGGTAAACCTTCCAGTCCTACCCGCGTCGACCTTCCGGTCCACATCACAATGCCTTCTGGCCCATAACATAAATGCCTTCCGGCCCATAACATAATGCCTTCCAGCCCATATCAAGCATAACATACATAGCACATACAACGGTTAACTTAATTTTATACAATGCATACATCACATAACATATCCGACCTTCCAGTCACACATAGATACCCTTCCGGGTACAGTATAGTGAGACGACTCACCTCTTAGGAAGTCTAGAATCTCACGTGCTCGATTTCTCCAAATCTCGAAACGACGACCCAACCCCGCCTAATCACAACGAAATATCATTCTAATTAATATAAGCTTCCAAGACTAGGCTACACCCTTTTCATTATCCCACAGAGGGTAAAAGACCACTTCACCCTTCCTTGACTCAAAGTCCACATGTTGACCAAAACCCTAAAAGTTAAAAAAAGTCAACAGACAATAGTACGCGGGGCGTACCAGCTTCTGTACGCGGGGCGTACATCGATGAACCACAATGGGGGGTCTCAACCCCTTACGCTGCGCGTACTGAGAGTTACGCCCAACGTAAGTCCCAGTTTCAGCCATACCATGAATTTTGGTCTTAAACGATTAAGACACTCCTTCAACTTCCAGATCTGGCTCTCCTTAAGCGTCTTATCCCATAAAGTCAGAACCTTTAAGCCTTGGCATGGCTGTAAAGGCTCCTACACCCTCCAACACCTTTCTTTTCTCCTCCAAAGATCTAGATCTCATGCATGGCTCAATATTTACGTCCAAGATTACATTTTTATGAACCTACAACTCAAATAGACCTGGAATATGATAGATCTAGGCCAATGGAGACTACTTGCTTATAAAGTCTCTATCTTTGGGACCAAAAACCCTAGAAATTGGTCCAACAAGCACACCATAAGAACTACAAGGCAAGATCCGAACTTTTTACCTCAGGAAGAAGCTCCAACCTTTGTTATCCTCAGATCTACACTTGTCCATCAACTTCTAGCCTCCACAATGGACTCCTCTTCTCTTTTGCTACCTTGAAATGACACCTTGAAGCTTAGAACACTCACACCCAAGCTAAAAACGAAGGAAAAGCTCTCTTAGGGTTTCTTTCTGAAGGATGGTGGCTGAGGGACAAATCCATCTCATTCCTTTTATAGCCATCAAGCCATATTAGGGTTTTAGGTCTAGACCGGTTACGCCCGACGTAACCTTAGGTACGCCCAACGTACCCGGGTGACAACACGTTCAATTAAGCGCGCGAGTACGCGCAACGTACTCGCCCAACACAAAAGGGCCAACATGACATGTATGAAAAGATGAAGGGCTAAATGGTTGTACCTAAATTTCGGGCTGTTACAATTCTCCCCCCTAGAACCAGACTTCGTCCCTGAAGTCTTATACCGAAAACAATTATGGATGCTGCTCTCGCAACTCCGACTCGGACTCCCACGTCAGCTCGGACCCCTTCCGATGCTGTCATTGCACTTGCACCAAGGGTACTTCCTTGTTCCTCAGAACCTTAACCTTTTGATCCCTAATTGCCACCGGTCTCTCAACATAGTTCAGGCCCGCATCCACCTGAATATCCTCTAATGGTACCACTGCCGACTAGTTGGCAATACACTTCCTCAACTGCGACACATGAAAGGTGTCGTGAATCTGACCCAGCTCCGCAGGTAGATCTAAACGATAGGCTATCCTGCCTACCCTCGCGATTACTCTAAAAGGTCCAATATATCGAGGCCCCAACTTGCTGTTTTTCCTGAATCGAATCACTCCTTTCCAAGGAGAGACCTTTAAGAGTACAAGGTCACCAACCTGAAACTCGAGCTCGGACCGACGCCTGTCCACATAACTCTTCTAGCGACTCTGAGCGGTCAACAATATCTGCCTGACATGTGGTATCTGCTCTGTCATCTGAAGCACAATCTCCATACTACCCATTACCCGTTGCCCCACCTCTCCCCAGCAGATGGGGGTCCGACACCTCCTCCCATACAACAGCTCAAAGGGTGGCATACCAATGCTCGAATGATGGTTGTTGTTGTAAGAAAACTCTGCCAAGGGTAAATAGGTGTCCCAACTCCCTCCAAAATCCAAAACACACGCTCGGAGCATATCGTCGAACGTCTAAATTGTCCGCTCACTCTGTCCATCCGTCTGTGGGTGGTATGCGGTACTAAAATGCAGCCACGTACCCAACTCCTCGTGAAACTTCTTCCAAAATATGGAAGTAAATCGTACGTCTCGATCTGAAACAATCTACATCGGAACCCCATGCGTGATACCACCTCCCTCACATACAACTCTGCCAACCTCTCAGCAGAAGAGCTCTCACTGATAGCAAGAAAATGAGCGCTCTTCGTCAACCAATCCACAATCACCCAGATTGCATCGACTCCTCTCGCAGTCCTTGGCAATTTGGTGATAAAATCTATGGTAATCTCTTCCCACTTCCACTCGGGAATCTCCAGCGGCTGCAGCTTACCATGCGGACGCTGGTGCTCGGCCTTAACCTGGCGACAAGTTACGCACCTCTTGGCGAACCATGCAACATCCCTCTTCATATAGGGCCACCAATACTCCATCTTTAGGTCCAAATACATCTTAGTGGCCGCGGGATAGATCGAGAACTTCGATTGATGTGCCTCTTCCATCAAAATGGTACGCGTCCAGCCCACAAACGATACCCAAATCCGCCCCTGAAATGTTATAAGTTCCCGACTATCGGTAACGAACTCCGATACCTGCCCGATAACCCGCTCCCTCTTTCGGTTTTTTGGTCTCGCAGCCTCAGTCTGGGCCCTCGGATGGTGTCCAATACCGGAGTCATCACCATCAATCTCATACAAATGTCTCAGATCGGGGCGCTCTCCTCCCTACGGCTCAAAGCATCGGCTACGACATTAGCCTTGCCCGGGTGGTACAGGATCTCACAATCATAATCCTTCACCACATCCAACCATCTCCTCTGGCGCACATTCAGGTTTGGCTGATCCATCAAATACTTCAGACTCTTGTGGTCCATGTATATGGTACATTGAACCCCATATAGATAGTGCCGCTAGATCTTGAGGGCAAACACCACAGCCCCTAGCTCCAGATTGTGGGTGGGATATCTCGACTCATGGGGCTTCAGTTGCCTCGAAGCATACGCTATAACGTGCCCGCTCCGCATAAGCACTGCCCATAACCTAGATATTGATGCATCACAATATACCACAAAATCCTCCATCCCATCCGGGAGTGCAAGCACCGGGGCTTCGCCCAACTTCTGGCGAAGTGTCTCAAATGAGGACTGCTGCTCCGGACCCCATGAAAATGCAACACTCTTCCGGGTCATCTTGGTAAATGGCACGACGATCTTGGAGAAATCCCTAATAAACCTCCGATAATAGCCGGCCAATCCCAGAAAGCTCATGATCTCAGTGGGTGATCTCGGCACCTCCCATCTCATCACCGCCTCAATCTTGGCCGGATCGACCAATACCCCTTTCTGGTAAACAAGATGCCCTAGGAATTGGACCTCTCGTAACCAGAAATCACACTTGGAGAATTTGGCATACAGCCTCTCCGATCTCATAACTCCAAGGATCTCCCTCAAATGCTCCTCAAGCTGCTCTCTAGACCTTGAATATACCAAAATATCATCAATGAATACGATCACCGACCGATCCAACATCGGCCTGCACACCCTGTTCATGAGATCCATTAACACAGCTGGGGCATTGGTGAGGCCAAAAGGCATCACCACAAACTCGTAATGTCCATAACGATTTCTGAATGTAGTCTTCTAGATGTCTTCATCCCGAACCCTCATCTGATGATAACCCGAGCTCAAGTGTATCTTGGAGAACCAAGATGCCCCCTGGAAATGATTGAACAGATCATCGATCCTAGGTAACGGATACTGATTCTTGATCGTCAACTTGTTCAACTCCCAGTAATCAATACACATCCGGTGTGAACCATCCTTCTTCTTGACAAAAAGAATCGGCGCTCCCCAAGGTGAGCTACTCGGTCGAATGAACCCCTTCCCCAACAGCTCCTAAAGCTGTGAGGATAACTCATGCATCTCTGGTGGAGCGAGGCGATAAGGCGCCTTGGCGATAGATGCTGCTCCCGGAAACAAATCGATACGGAACTCCACTTGTCTCTCCGGAGGCACGCCCGACAGTTCCTTGGGGAAAAAATCCGAAAACTCGCAAACTATCGGGACCTCGTCGATCGAACATGGCCTCCCCGCGGCCATTCGTGTGTCCATCACATAAGCTACAAACCCACAGCAGCCTTGCTGCAAACTCTGCCTCGCCCTGGCAGCCAAGCAAAACGCTGACCCACACCGTGTCCGCTCGCCAAACACAGTAAGAACTCCCCCACTAGGGTCTCGTATGGTCACCAGCTGTCTCTCGCAGTTAATAACCACTCCAAACTTACTCAACCAGTCCATGCCCACGATGACACAGACATCTCCCATTACGATAGGAACTAGATCAATCGGAAACTCGATGCTAAAAATCTCGAGCACACATCCTCGAATCACCTCGGTGGCATACATCGCTTTCTCATCCGCTATAGAAACCCTCAGGGGTCGACTCATCACCTCCTGATCAATACTGATGTGCTGAATAAAAGCCAAAGATACAAAGGACCGACTCGCACCCGAGTCAAATAATACCAAGGCAGGTACAGAATTCACAAGAAAAGTACCTACGCATATCATAATATAAGCACAATATCTCAACATAAGTAAATACACGAAAGAATACATACCAGCCACAACATCGAGTGCCGCGCGGACCTCCTCCGCAGTCAACTAAAAAGCTCTCCCACGAGCCTTCGGAGCCTCAGCCTTTGCCGGTCGAATCTCGGTAACCCTAGCAGCAGGCGCAGATCCCTATGCTGATCCCTGCTGAAGCTGAGGACACTCGGCCTTCCGATGGCCGGTCTGGTTGCAATGGAAGCAAACCATGAATCCCTTGGGGCAATCCCTGGCGATGTGCCCCTCCTTGCCACATTTGTGGCAAGCACCTGATCGATAGGCCCCCTCATGACCCTTGCCGCACTTTCCGCAAGTGCGGCCCTTCTGGCCTCCCATCCTCGAATTGGCGGACTTGGTCCGCTTGGCTGCCGGCTGAGACTGAGTCGACCGCCGATCTATCTTCTGAGACTCGGCCTCCTCCCTGGCCTGAGTCTCCAACTCAATCTCCCTCTTCCGGGCATTTTCCTAGAGCTCAGCAAATGTCCGGTACATCGAGTTCGATACGAACTCCCGAATGTCCCTCCTCAAAGTACCCAAATATCGGCTCATCCGTGCCTGCTCAGTAGACACCTGCTCAGGGCAGAACATCGCCCTCTCATGAAACTTCCAGGTGACCACAGCAACTAAATCATAATCCTACTTGAGGGTCAAGAACTCCTGAATCAACCGTTCCCTCTCCACCGGGGGAACATACTCGTCTCTGAACATCGTGGTGAACCTCTCCCAGGTCACTGCGGAAATCTCTACAAGAGTGAAGTTCGTTGTCACGAACTTCCACCAATCCTTCGCTCCTAGCCGGAGCTGGTTCAAAGCAAACCGTACCCTCAGATGCTCCGGACATGAACACGTATAGAAGCATCCCTCATTGTCAGCAATCCATCTCATTGCAGCGATCGGATCCTGCGTCCCATCAAACTCGGGTGGCTTTGTGTTGCTGAACTTCCGGAACAACGAGTCACCTCCCTGAGGTCTGGCAGTAGCCACAACGGCTGTAGCTGCAGCGGCTGCGGCCTCAGTCACCGCGGCGTACCGCTCATCAAAAGTCTCCAACAGCGTGGTCTTGATAGACCCAAACATCTCCAGAATCTCGGCCCTGATTGCTGCAGCCACCTCATCATGGATCATCTGACGAAGCTCCTCGTCACTCACATCGCTCGTCCCAGGTCTGTGGCGTGTCCCAACCATAATGCCTCTGAAATACAACATAAAAATGTCATAGACTCGATCGAGCATACTCGCACTTGATAACGCAACCCTACTCGGCCTCCGATACCCAAAGGATTCTTACTTAGGTTGCCCACTGATCCGGTGTCTTCAGTAGTATAGGCCCTATACTACTGATTACACCACATCAGCCTTCACCCCAAGTCCTCCTCCTTAGACCCCGGAACACGAGTACTCTATTCCTGTTATGCATAGGCTACGTACTCGCTCTCAAGGCATCTCATAGCAGCAGGATTCCCCTAGACTAAGGCATCACAAATCAGGCCACTCTAGTCCTAATATGAATACCTAGTCTACTCTAGCATGCATAACATATCATAACATATCTCATAACACATATTGCAAGGGTATTTTGGGGATTTTATCGTTCGGGCGCTGGCTGACCGTACACACTGCTTCTTCTTTGGTTATCACAAAATCTCTGATAAAATTTTATGCTTTTATTATTGAAATTTTTTCTCAAATCCTCGGTTTGAGTTCAGTTACGCACGAAGGTGCACCCAAATCCCTCAAACCAAGGCTCTGATACCAACTTGTAACAACGTGAATTTTCAAAACAAAATTTTCATTTCTTAAAACATGTTTTCATCCAAATCAAGCCATAAAAATCCAATGTATCATATTATAATACAAAACATATCAAATCCCAAGATCATAAAATAAATACTCCGTCAGTGTGTACAGATCACGCCGGCGCCTTCCCACGGTCCTCGCTAGTACCTGAAACACATAACATAACAACTGTAAGAATAAATGCTTAGTGAGTTCCCCAAAATACTACTTACACACATACGCCTTTCCAGGCCATAACCTTTCGGTCCATGTGTCTCAGGCGACTTCTGTCCCGACCTACTTGCGTCGACCTTCCGGTCCACATCACAATGTCTTCCGGCCCATAACATAAATGCCTTCCGGCCCATAACATAATGCCTTCCGGCCCATATCAAGCTTAGCATACATAGCACATACAACGATTAACTTAATTTTATACAATGCATACAACACATAACATATCCGACCTTCCAGTCACACATAGATACCCTTCCGGGTACAGTATAGTGAGAAGACTCACCTCGTAGGAAGTCTAGAATATCACGTGCTCGATATCTCCAAATCTCGAAATGATGACCCAACCCCGCCTAATCACAACGAAATATCATTCTAATTAATATAGGCTTCCAAGACTAGGCTACACCCTTTTCATTATTCCACAGAGGGTAAAAGACCATTTCACCCCTCCTTGACTCAAAGTCCGCATGTTAACCAAAACCCTAAAAGTCAACAGAGAACAGTACGCAGGGTGTACCAGCTTCTGTACACGGGGCATAAATCGATGAACCACAATCAGGGGTCTCAACCCCTTACGCTGCGCGTACTGAGAGTTACGCCCAGCGTAAGTCCCAGTTTCAGCCATACCATGAATTTTGGTCTTAAACGGTTAAGACACTCCTTCAACTTCCAGATCTGGCTCTCCTTAAGCCTCTTATCCCATAAAGTCAGAACCTTTAAGCCTTGGCATGGCTGTAAAGGCTCCTACACCCTCCAACACCTTTCTTTTCTCCTCCAATGATCTAGATCTCATGCATGGCTCAATATTTACGTCCAAGATTACATTTTTATGCACCTACAACTCAAATAGACCTGGAATATGATAGATCTAGGCCAATGGAGACTACTTGCTCATAAAGTCTCCATCTTTGGGACCAAAAACCCTAGAAATTGGTCCAACAAGCACACCATAAGAACTACAAGGCAAGATCCGAAGTTTTTACCTCAGGAAGAAGCTCCAACCTTTGTTATCCTTGGATATACACTTTTCCACCAACTTCTAGCCTCCACAATGGACTCCTCTTCTCTTTTGCTACCTTGAAATGACACCTTGAAGCTTAGAACACTCACATCCAAGCTAAAAACGAAGGAAAAGCTCTCTTAGGGTTTCTTTCTGAAGATGGTGGCTGAGGGACAAAGCCATTTCATTCCTTTTATAGCCATCAAGCCATATTAGGGTTTTGGGTCTAGACCAGTTACGCCCGACGTAACCTTAGGTACGCCCAACGTACCCGGGTGACAACACGTTCAATTAAGCGTGCGAGTACGTGCAGCGTACTCTTTGTACGCCCAGCGTACTCGCCCAACACAAAAGGGACAACATGACATTTATGAAAAGATGAAGGGCTAAATGGTTGTACCTAAATTTCGGGCTGTTACAATTACCATAACAAAATGTTTATAAGGATCAAAAATGCTTTTCACTAACAAAAAGGAGCAAAAATGTAAACTTTTTAGACTTTGGGCAAAAACTGTAAAAGTTGTATAAAATGGGTCCCTAACCGAGAATCATTATTCTAGAGGGGCTGAAGCTATCAACACATTAAATTTTGGGTTAAAATCGTGTTTTCATCAAATAAATAACACAAAAGTGTCAAGAAAAGGGTTTTAAGGACAAAAAATGAAATTCTTCTATATAAAAAGGACTAAAAGTATTATTTTTATAAAAGAAGGGTAGTGAAAAGGGTCAAATTCCACTTTCAAACAAATTAACTCATTAATACAAAATACAAGATCCACTACCACCGACGAAACGGAAAACAAATACACTCTCAACAACAAATATCGTTACAAAACGAATTGATTCGGTCTCGAATCAATAACAAAACAAAATCGTAAAAACAAAGCATTTCAATAAACACGCAATAACTATGATGAGCTAACTTACAAACTTTGGGCTTGGAAGTTTCAAATCATGCTTGTTGGGCCTTGCTAGCCCATTAACATGATCTTTGGGCCTAAAGGGAATATGCTTATGTGTTATTCGGCTTTCTATGACCCAATTCCATGTAAAAGGACTTTCGATAGCTCTAATGTGCTATTGGGCCCTAGTGGCCCATTAGTACTGCTAGTGAGGTCGAGAAGTCAAATGCGAGTGGGGCCAAGTGTCTTTCGCATTCCCGATAGCCTTGAATAACTCCTGGAAATAAAGGGACTTCGTACTCTCCTACCTCCTCGGTTGTTGGGCTTATGAGAAATCAAAGTAAACAGATTCAGGATGATAAACAAGAGTAATCATGGTGGGTGGATTAAGTGAGTAGTAACGGCCGACGCCTTTAAGGATCGTTCGTAATCTGTAGTTATAAACTAATCATTTTCTTTAATGCGTGATTATAACAACTCACAACCCTAATTAATCCAACGCCACCCGGGTAATCAAAATCATTCGATGTATCGGTATAACAATAGACAAGTCATTGTATTTTATGTATTGGGAAAACATCGGGTTTTCCTGGGAAGTTCAACATTTTCACTTGCGTGATGTATACAAAGGTTCAACAAGTATACATGTTTTGAAAATCAACATGCATATATTCACGGATGTTCACACTTTTTATAAACAATTATCTTTTCAGAAAATATCGGATTTTCTGGGTTTTACAAACTACACCAAATCATTTTACCACGACATTACTTATGAACTCACCAACATTTCATATGTTGACATTTTTGAAAATAACTTGTATTCTCAGGTAATAGGTAAGTCGAAGGATAAGTACCAAGTAATGTCATGGTGTCTTGTTTAGATTATCTATCAGAAAGTTTATGTTATGAAATTGTCATGCCTAAAACAATGTACTGGATGTACACAATATCAATTGTAATATTTCAATGCATGGTGATGAATTATGTTATGATTCATGTATATTCATTGTGATGGTATTAAATTGAAGTCACAAGCGCCCTCGGACGTTTCCACCGTCTGGTTCGGGGGTGTGACATTATGTTAAGCTAAAGATGAACTTATTTTGAGTACACCCATAAGAAAACATGTGAAACATTGTAGCAACACTTTATTAAATGTCATAATAAACCAAGAAGGACCATAGTTGTAATTTTGAGGGAAGTTAATTAGGTGTTCGGCCATGATTTTCCCATGACCGAACACACCTTATAAAGGGTGATGTGGGCCTCACAAAACTGAATTCCCCATTAAATGGGCCTTACAAGACCGAATTATCCATATAAGCCCAACAAGAAACTAAATTTCTAATATATATACATATATATGGACCAAATTTTCTATTATCAACACATATAGACCAATTTCCTCATTTCCAAAGTTTTAACACCAAATTCTACTTGAGTCATCCCACTCTCATTAGTCCAATCACATATGATTCCAACACTTTGTCAAATTGTTTCCTAGTCCCGGAAGGTGTTTCCTTTCATATAGTCGCTTCTAAACCCTATATTCATGCCAATATATATCATTTAGGACTTTTTAAGTCCTGGGACATCATTTGTGGGGCTTCTCATCCTTACACGTGTATTCGTTTGATTCACCTACATCAGGCGAGTTCATACCCTGTAATAAATCTTTTAAACTGTTTTAAATGCTTTTTTTTTGGGGGGGGGGGGATACAAGTTGAACACAATTTATAATTGTGTAATTGTTTGTTAAACATGTTTTTAAAGGATTAAATTATGTCTTTTATAAGTAATCAAAACATTTCAAAAGCTCTTTTAAAGTTATGTTACTCTTTAGTTTAACAAAACTCTATTTTAAAGTACAAGCATAACTTAGTAGTAAAACGAGTCTTTTCAACAACATTTCAAGTTAAACACTAATAAACTATAATGGGTATAGTTTATAGAGTCAGTTCATACTAGATACATACACGATATCATAAGAGAACACACGATAAAGAGAAACAGGGAGGAAGATACAATACACGATAACAGAAAGAACATACTAAGATACTATAACAGAACGAACATACTAAGATGCTATAGCATGGAACACTTAGAGGATCTAACTATACCAATGAATCACTAACGCATTGTTCTAAACAAAAGGTGATAGTTATATTGGGTATACATGATCATATAATTTTAATTTCGATGTTCACGATACAACCGCCGATTTTCCTAGTCGTGTTTGGTTCCCATAATCTTTTGACAGGAAGAGCGTATAGTATGGGAACTAGCCATCACATTATGACCTTAATAAGACAAATATGTTTTAAGGTAATTAGTACGTTCAGTGTGTCATTTTATAAGACAAGTGAGTACTTATATTTTCCCATTACTTTCATAACGTGACAATTCCACTTGAAAGTTAATGTGAACTATTTTCGAGTCAAGATAGTTATAAACTAGGGAAAACTTACATTTTTACAAAGTGGCAAACGGAACAGTCGGGTCTAGTACATTTAGTAGAAAGGGACCATAAGGCTAACCTTATGATTCCTTAATGTATACATCAAGAGATATATATTAATAATATCTGATAGGTAATAGGATGTGCTTTCCGCTTCATTTCCTGTTCGTTGTTTGGTTGTGGGCTTATAGTGGATTCACCCAACCTATTATCCATTCAATATTGGTTATATATATATATATATATATATATATATATATATATATATATATATATATATATATATATATATATATGTTCCGTATACATTAATTCATCATAAGGGGTACCAGGTATGGGTCAGGTCATAAGACACTAATTCAATGCAAAGTTTTCTAATACAAAACATACTTTTCAAATCAGAACTTTGGTATTCAAAACTAGTAACTTACCAGTAAAGGGTTTAATCCCTTTTATTAAACCATCAGTTTAAAGGACCCTAAGTAGTTAACTCTACAATACCTTAGTTTATATATCCAAGGTTATATATAATTAATATCCAATAGGTAGTTGGATATGTACCTTCCGCCTCATTCCCTGTTCCTTGTTTGGTTATGGGCTTAGGTTAGATTCTCACAATTAACCATCTATTTGATATTAGATTATATATATAACTAGTATAAACTAAGTGATTATAGAAGGAACCACTGCGATCATTGTTTTATTATAAGAAATAAGGTTTTTCTTAAACAATCTCTTCATAAATTATAAAGGAACTATTACAGTTAACTTCGTGTGTACCAATGGAATACACCAGGGTTATATACAATAAGAATCTAACAACCAATGAGATGTGTGTCATCCGCCTCATTCCATGTTCCTTGTTTGGTTGTGGGCTTAGGGCAGATACACATAATTGATTGCTTGTTTACTCTGAGTTTTATATAACTTGTATCCATTTGGTACTCATAGAAAGGATTGTAGAGTCATTTTTACTTATCTTTCATCAAAGTAGGAAATATGGAATTTTCTGGAGGAACAGGCGAACTTTTCTAAACATAACTTACACTTTACATAACTTACAACTTACTACATTTCACAACAACTTTCTACAACTTACTTACATCACTAAAATCTTATGAACTCACCAGCTGAATTGTTGATAAACTCTTTCAAATAACTTGTATTCTCATGAAACTACTAGACATGTACTCGTGCTCGGAATTCAGAAGATGGAGCAGTATAGCTCCAAGTCTTGTTTTGTTATTTGATATGTATTCAATATTTTGTGAACACACACATTGTAAACACTTTCTTTCTAATGAAATGGTTGTTCATTACTTTGCTTACTATGATGCATATCTTGTGATACTAAACATGACGTCCTTCACCCCCGAACGTTTTCGCCGTTCCGGTTTTGGGGTATGACAGAGTGTAACATCCTGACTCTGAGGTATAATACTTATATATGTTTATTTATGAGTTGGTTGGGTGATTCAACGAGTTGGTGCCTCAAATCGTCGAGTAGGGATGAATTGGCCACATGGGTTTAGTAACCAACTCGACGAGTCTGAGAGCCGACTTGCCGAGTTGGCGTTGTGAGAAGAAACCCTAATTCTCCAGGGTTGGGACCTATTTAAGAGAACTTATGTCCTCATTTCCGCCTCACCAACTACCCAACTCCCCTGTGTGAAACCTTAATCGTTTGTAGTGAGCTAAGAGAGTCATAGAGCTAATCCTTTAGTGTTTTAGTGCATCTTTTGAAGAGAAGAGAAGGATTTCAAGCAAGGAACGAGAACGGGCTGTTAGATCCATTGCTATTTCATCCATAGCTTCTGTAAAGGGTAAAAAAGTCCATACCTTTCTCATTATGTTGGTTAGATCTCATGTTTATGGAGTTTAGGGCTTTTTTCCATATATTATTGGGACTTTAAGTGTATTGAGTTCATCTAGAGAGCTGGACTTCTGATCTGGACCTTGTGAGGTCCCTAGAGTCCAAAGGTCCCAACTTTATTCAGCCATGATAGAGCTTTTGAGTGAAAAACTTTTAATGGATCATGTTTTTGGCATTTCAAGCCCTAAGTGTCACGCATGGACGTAAAGCTTGTGGCTTTACGTGATATTCAAGCCTTGGAAGGTTAGATCTAGAGTTTGGGGTTGCTTTCTGCCTTAAAAACGTTTGAATGAGAAAAGGGCCTGAAAGGACTCAATCAGTCGATGAGCTGACTCGACGAGTTGGTTAGGGTTTGTCTCGATGGGCTTAATCATGGGATAAATCGGCGAGTTGGAGGGTCGACTCGACGAGTTGAGCTGGACTTTCATGAAGAATTCTAAGGAAATGAGGGGGACTCGATGAGTTGTATATATGCACTCGACGAGTTGGGTCAACATTAGCTGTTGACTCGAATTTGACTTCTGTTGACTTTAGGGTTTGGTCAAACATGAGTAATGGAGACCATGGAGGGGTAAAAATGGTATTTTACCCATTTCAAGAGTTAGAGAGAGGAAATCACCCTTGGTTTATTTAGAGTTGTAAATAGAGTATTAGTTATAGATCTTTATCCTATGTGTTAGGCGGAGGCTAGTTCGAGATTCGTATACGAGGTTACTTGTTGGCTTGCTTACGAGGTGAGGGAATCACTCGTGGTTTGGTCTTGCTTCTTGCATCTATGTTCTTAAGCAACTCCCATAAAAACTATTGATTATTTGTTCCTTATGTTCTTTGACATCTTTGGTAAGTTAAGGTTTTATTAGTATTAGTTTTGTGTTGATGGACCCTGGTTCAATTGTGTTTTGATGGTCATGAACCGTACTTTAATTTTTTGCAAGCAAACCATAGGTGTATAAGTTGCTCATTTTTTTTTTTCTTCTTTGTAGTTTGTAATGTTTTTTATTTTTAAGTTGTGTAGAATGCAGAGAAATAGGAAACGGTAGAGAATAACATAACTAATAATCTTTTAGGATTACCACATCATCGCCTTTGGAATTTAGGTATCTTGGGATTTCAAGCACATTTTTAATGAAAAATATTTGATTTATTTATGGATGTTTATGTTGTTACTTAATTTTTGTCATCAATTCAGTAATTTTGATATCGTGTCACTTATGTTCACCATCTCTGTAGTTGCATTTAATTCAAATTCTATTTGATCCAGTAGTGTAATTTAATTTGGTAGTTTATTAATACATATTAAAAGTGCTTATTGCCTTGGTTTATGACTGACTATGACTGAGATTCAAACTTCAAAAAAGTGGTATTGTTCAAAGATTTAAGTGCACAACTTTTACCAAGTATAAGTTCGAGTTTTTATGAGGAAATAGTATATAAGATTTGTTGTTATAAAGGGACAATAGTCATAATCCTAGATTTTCCACGACACCTTTTGTATCCAACAAAAATTCTTTTCATATATCATGATATCAAATTTCACCATAGAAATTTTAATTGGTTTGTAAAAAATGAGACCTACTTTAACAAGTGTACCTTCTGTAAAGATTTTGTTTTGTTTGTACAAAGACAAATTGAATGCTAACACTTTCATGTTGCCAATACCCATAGCCACTGGTAAACTTATTGAGATATATGAGACACCATGCCTTTAGAAGAAAGTGAAATTCGTGGTATTTTCATCCCATGAATGGAATATGAAACGTTGGTTAAGAGGCACTTATACGCATACACACTTAACAATGAATTATTCTTGGGTTAAAGTAGAGGACTCTTTATTGTTAATGACTTCGTAATCAGAATCATTTTTGAATACATATGCCCTTCTATACTAATTTGCAACCGTTTCTTTTTATTTTAGGAAACGATTATAGGGAAATGCAATGTTGTCTGCCAATTAAAGCACAAAAGAAATCATCAAGCATCTATGGAAGAAGTGAAAATGTCTCATTATATGTTTGGCTTGAAATTTTATGTGAAATCATTATATTGACTTGATTGGTCAGATTATACTTGGACATAAATTTATAATACAACAGTTAAATTTAACACAAAGAACTGGGTGGCAAATTGACATTTTGGGATATTTTGCTGCTAGAGGCGAAGGTCAAATTTTCTCTTCCTTGGATCTTTTAATTTTTTTTGTGTTCAATTTAAGTTAATAATAAAGTTTTAATAAAATATAATTGCATGTGTATCATTATTTATATAAAATTAGGAGTCTTCTGTCATTTAGAATAATTTCTAAACAAAAGGGTCAATTGCTCATGTAGATTGAATTTGACAAAAGGGTTAATAATTTCTAAACAAAAGGGTTAATAATAAAGTTTTAATAAAATATAATTGCATATGTATCATTATTTATATAAAATTAGGAGTCTTCTGTCATTTAGAATAATTTCTAAACAAAAGGGTCAATTGCTCATGTAGATTGAATTTGACAGCTAAATGAAAAGGCTATAAACATCTTGAAGTTATTTGTGGTCCTTTAAAAATCTTGGTTCATCTACACATGTGAGTTTTATAATTTGTATTCTTTTTCCTTTATCTTTCTCCAAAAAATAAATTTTCTCTAACATGATCATGAATATTTTCTAATATTTGCAGTGATTTCCTTAAGATTTATGAATCTCCAAGTGGTTTCTACTTTGAAGTCAATGACAATTGCCTAATTAGCCAAACAACCTCTAAATCTAAGATGTGTAATATATCTCCGCTACCCTTTATGAGGTCAAATGTAATTTATAAACACATTTAAAAAATAAAAAAAAACACTTTATATTTTAAGGTCTTGCACAAGCTTATTTTTCTTGCAGGAGGTTTGTTTTCCTTTAGTATTTTAGGTTTTTGATTTTCTTAAAATTTTGGTTTCATAAAATTTTAGTGTGTGATTTTTTATAATTATAATATCTAGAATAATATTCAAATAAATAATTATTTTTTATTCAAAATCAAATCTATCTCTATCTATCCAAATAAGCGAAACCTAAATTGCCACACGTCTCTTTTATAGTTCGTCTTTTTGACACATGGTATTTTTCTATTATTTCACATTTTTTTTGTAACAAATCAATTTCGAATCAAAATTTGAAAATTAAAAAAAAAAAAAAATCTATCTTAATAATATTTTCGAAATATATTGTATCAATATTTTAAAAATCTCATTAAATCTCTCCATTTTAATCTACCCCAAAAATCAGGGACACATTCTCATAATTAACTTTTTTTTATCTATATAATAATTTTAAATATAGCTCGTGTTTCCACGGTCATAACCTAGTGAAATTAGTAAAATTAATATATATTGTTTTTTCCTTGGAAGACGAGACTTTTCCCGCCAAAGATTGCATCATTATATATACCGATACTTTCCTAATCCCATTTGTTAGAATCCAACTACATTTTATTTTGCTTTTATACACATCCATTCAGTTCTTAATAGAGAAGACAAGATAATGAAAAGAAAGGAGAGAACGAGACGAGTCTACTCTCCTTGTACTCGTTTAGTGTTATTGCATCTGTCATAAGTGTGAATGATATAAGGAATGCATCAGAATCTTGAATCTTACATTGATTTTAAATAATAATTCTTAGATATCTTCTGTTGTAGTTAATAAAATACACTTTAATGAAACCAAATTTAGGTTTTATGGTATTTTGTCAACACAATTTTCAATTTTCAATTTTCAATTCTTTTATTTTCTTATTTGGAAGTTACCTTTGAATATGTTGTTGATTGTCGGTGATGAATTTGAAAGGGTCGAAGATATCTTTAATTCCAGGGAATATTCGGAAGTTGAGGACACTCGACCTTTACAATCTTCTATGCCCTTAACAGCTTCAGACTATGTTCAACTGTTGCATGTTTGCTTACATCAAATTCAAAGACACTGTGGATTATTGGTAATGAATCTCGCATGGTAGAGAGAATTGGGTAGGATTCCTTGAATTAGTTACATGAACATTATACTTCTTTAAGCCACAACTTGCGTACACTCAAAACTATAGCTATTAATTCAGTGAGTGGTTTATCTACTGTTTACATTAAGGGTATGAAATCCTTATATTGGAACTCATTCATTTTGCTCAAAAAAGTCAAAAAATACTCGGTTAAAAAAATTGGCCGGTTATATAATTTTTTTTTTGATGGGGTGTATTGTCTAAATGTCTCCTAGTAGTATTAATAGAACTCAGTTGTTTTCTTAAGTATAATATATACCCCGGTTTTTTTAATTGAACCACCGGGTCATATAGTGTACCCTCTTTTAGGTCCCGGTTTTTCAATTATCTATCCCGGTTTTCCCCAAAAACGGGTCCTATCTTGCAAGTCTTATTAAGGTGTGTTGTAGTAGTGACTTTTCTCATTTTTTTATAGCCTCCAAAGGTTCCAAACAATCCTTAATTAGAATACTTCCAATACATGATCTAAAGATCAAATCCTCATTCCATCAAGATTGAAGAATTACTTGAAGATTAAGTCATAACTGGAAACATGTTCATCATCAACATTATGTCTTCATCTACACCAACATTAGCGGCTAATTCCTTCACAATCGAGATTAGGTTCTATATATATATTTTTTTTCATATGGTTTTTGGTTTTGAATTTGAACAATTTGAATTTGTTTGCAACTTTGTGACATGTTTATGATTACAAATCATTTGATATCTTATGGTTTCTTTTTTCTATTAAACTGATCATTCTAAGTGTAATGTCAAATCATTTATAGCGGTGTGTAGGAGGACAGTTACGTAAAAAAATTCGTTTATACATAACTTTTGAGATAATTGTACTTGTTATCTCTATGTAACTTGAGCAAATTTAAGAACTAGTAATTACCCAAATGAATTAAACATAGGAAAAAGAAAACATAAGAGATCAATTTTTTACCATATTGAATCAAACCCTTTACAATTGCTATTTTTAGTCGATTACTCTCTTTTAAATCTTTTCAAACAACTTGAGAACTACGGGCTAACCATAAGCTCTTCATGGATTTGATCATTATTTACCCTAACTATTTAGTTTTTTTAAGGTTTTTTTTTTATTATTGCATCAGAGACTACGTTCACTTGTGTACCTCATAAATAAATTAAATTGAATATGCATCAACTCAATTATGTATCTCCTTATCAAAAACTTTTGTTGTGTGACAATGGCTATCATTTCATACGAAAATTGGTTACTTGTGGATTTTTATCTCTACACCATATTTTAACAGATGATTGATTAGCGGATTTGTTAAAAAAGGACTATCTAGATAACGCCTTATATGTCAAGTCGCGTTACATACATCTTGCTTGAGGGTGTTTAAATGTAAATATAATAAGCAAATATATGTTGGACATATTTTTCAATTTACTGATTAGGCCTCGTCAATAACCAATCTTGGCCTTGTATTTAATGCATAATTTTAGCATTGGAATTGTGAGTAACTTCTTTTATATATATATATATATATATATATATATATATATATATATATATATATATATATATATATATATATATATATATATATATATATATATATATATATATATATATATATATATATATATATGATAAAAAAAACAGAGGAATATAAGCTGGGTTTTCAACTTCTTGCTCTTTCTATGCACACTAATCATCACCCCTCTTCATGTACTGCACATTCTTTTATATACCTGTTATTGTTATTTATTTATTTTTTTGTTAGATTTTAATAAAAAAAAATTAAAATATTTTCTGAATTGATCATCACATTTCGGACATGTTCAATAAACTCTAGAGTTTATTTTTTTTCCAAATCCAGAATTCAGTCCAAATCTAAAATGTATTAATTTTTATCAAAGAAAAGTACATTTATGGTGTCGAAAATGACTAATTCCTAATTTGTTTGTCGTTTATCCAAAATAATATATTGGGTTATTTCCTATAAGATTAAGTTAAAATATAGGTAGTTTAGTAAAATATCTTAGTTTTAAAAATTAGTTAGATTAACTGATTAACAACATTTATCGATAAAACATAGAAGTTCGACATAAATTTTTATTAAAGAACTACTATAAGATAATGATTAATGGATTTATCTATAAAACCAAAATGCAGTGTTAGCCAAATATTAAAAAATACAAATTATTGTAATAAACACTTATTAGTTAAAAAAACGTAATTATAATTTAAAACTAATGTTTTTTTTTCTTTATTAAAAAAGGTCTACATAAAGTTGGGTAGAGTGTTTGATATTTTGGTAGGGCTAAAATAAACTCTATCAAGGTCATTCGTAACAAGAGCTTAATGAGAATTTAATAGAATAAATTTAAATATAATATAGAAGACTAAAGAATAGCGAGTTGAATCACTCTTGAATAGTTGAATAGAAGGTGTAGTGAAAAAGTTGTCGATTTTTTAAGAATTGAATTGAATATACGTATTTTTTTTTCTATTTACAATCTATTTAATTTTTCATGAGTTTAATGTATTGGAGATGACCTAAAGAAAGCATGTGTATCAAATTCCACGCATCTAGTAGGGGTTCATTTAGAAAGTGTTTGATACGGAACTTTTGAAACTCTTAAGATCTTTTAGCTTTTAGCTTTTGACAAAACGCTATAATTTAAACAAAAGTTTTTGTTTGGTGGTATGAGCATTTAACAAAACACTATTGAGCTTTTGAAATCAATTTTCATAATTGTACGTTAAAACATATTTATATATTTATTTATTTGTAAACAATTGACATTTTATGTAATTTTATATATTTCAAAAGTTTTTAGTTATTTTGACAAAACACTTATATAACAAATAAAAACTACAACTTCCAGCTACCAGCTACATACTATCAATTATCTGCTATCTGTTTCTAGCTAACAGTTACTTTTATCAAACGCATCTACAACTGTGTAAGAATACTCAAAGATAATATAACCCAATATGTTAAGAGAACTCGGTGAAATGAGATTTATAATTTTTAACGAAAAAAAAAAGAAAATTAAATTGACTTTATTTAACCAGCCGAAAAACTTCTTGATCTTGCTATTTTCTTATGTTACCCAATTTATGTTTAATGACTTTTTAGTTGTCTTAATATTACACATTTCAATATAATATTCACACTAAATATAATTTTTAAAGAATATTATTTATTTACCATTTTGTCGGATAACCATTTACTATATTTGAAATTTAAATCCTTTTGTCATATTGTTTTTTCCAAACTAAGGTTGATTTATTGTATGGAATTAGCGTTAGTATTATTTATGTCACTATACGTGTAAGGAAGCAAAGAATTAGTATTAGTGGTTGTTTGATAGATGCTAATTGAATCGGATCTCATTAAATAAAATATAACTTATTTAGAAACAATCCTAAATCTAATTGAATAAGAGGCATATAGAGCCATGGCCGTATCAAAGGTTTAGAAATGAAACATATTTCTAAACCTCTAAGCAACAATATATATTTTTTTTAATTCAAACAACAATTTACTTTTATTTTCAGCTTAAAATAACAATGTACTTATATTTTAAATGTTTGTTGTGTGTGTGTTTTTGAATAATCTTTATTTTATGCAGATAGCATATAATACGATACTAAAATTTTAAACTTTTTTTATATGGTGGTCTAAAATATGAATCACCTCAACATGATAAAGAAAAGCAGAAGTTTGTGAACACATCAGCATCTCCAACATTATCTGCCTCCCACTTACAAAAAATTATTTAAGTTCATGTTTGACTCACTCTTCCAACGATCCCTCACCAACTGGGATTTTATCAACAATCATAATATTTTACGGAAGTGGCAATTTGCACATTATTGTTCTTTCTATGTAGTATATATATAGATGTGATCTCTGATTTTATATGCTATATAATTTTTTTTTATTAGCTTAATTTTACATGCAATGTAAATCTAACGCATTCTTAAGATATAGGTATCTACGAAAGGGAAATGGATATATAACAGATTGTTAATTAGGTAGGATACCAAAAGGATAATATGGGTAGATCACAAACCATTAAGGTAGGATACCTAAAACCCTAAAAGGGCAATATGGGAATATTGGGAAGTGCCATAAGCCTAATCAGAGGGAAACGCCAAGAACAGATAAAGTAGGCTAACAACTCTAATTAAGGAAAAAGGTGTCACAATTTATATGGTAAGAAATATATTTAAAACGTTCAAACAAAAAACGTACTCACATCACATAAAAAATATTGTATATCATATTAATTCCATCGATATCAGGTTTTTATCGTTTACCAGTGGACCACAACAAGATTAAAAGACCATAGAATTAAAAATATAACAAACTTTTTTTGTAAGCTACAAGATCGATTACTTATGTAATATTTACGTATTTGGTATTATAGAGAATAAATAAGACATTCAACCTCATATGATGATGGAGTTACTCACGTAAAGATGGATGGAATCACAAAAGTTGGCGTATTCGTAGATGATGAAGAGGAAATCAAAAACATACGAGGAAATAAGAGTAGTTTACTAGAAAAGAAAAATCATATGCCAATAAATAGAAGAGAAACAGAAATAGATAAAAAAGAAGATGAAGGAGAACAAGGATGCGCTATAAGAGAACCCATCTTTATAAATTACATGGACATTTACGCGATGCACGCAATGATATATGGTACAAACATGAAATATATTGATTGTGAGAAATCTAAATTCCTTAAATTAGATGGTTTTATATGCCAAAAGTTGGATAAGCATTTTCTCCGTGTGACCCACTACCTAAGCCCCCTTCATACTCGATGTTTCATTCATACTTGATTTTCATTTTCTTGTTAATGATTTATTTCTAGTATGACATCATTGGTGGCATACAAACACTATTTTATGATTGGACCCTTCCTTACAATGGAATGTGACTAATGCTTTTAGGTGTGTCGGGTTGATGTTTGTCCATTGTTGATACTTTAACAATCATCAAACGCAATTATGCTAACTTTTTGTATGTTTGGCACTAATAATCTTATGACATATATGGCATGCATGCCCACACGATAAGCTAGAAAGTTGGCACTTTAGACATGTACAAGAATTTTGTCGAAATCAACAATGTTGTTAGTGTCGATTTCTAGGACCTCGGGTCTTAAATTTGAAATCAGAAAGATCATTTGGTTAGTAATTTTATTTGCTTTCTTCCAAAATAGTTATTGCCCTATGGGGTAATTCTTGTTCTTTTTTCTGTTGTATAAGTACCAAATAACATTGGTTCAACGTATTTTAAATGTAAGAATTCAATAAACATTGTCGATTCATCTAATTTATGCATGCTTTAATCTGACATTGAAAATATCACTATTACGTCGTCGTGCAAAAGAAGTCTATAAGATTATAATGAATACGGTAGAAATATCCCATTTATTATTTTTTAAATTAGCACTTTTAAGTATTCCCATTCAGCGTTTCTTATGCTACGTAGCACATCAAAATAAGAATCAAAATCTAACACTTTGTATGATTTAGCATCCTTCCAGGATAATGTTTTTGTTTTCTAACTTTTATTGAACTTACCTCATAATTTTGATAAAATATGATACCTACAAACACCATGATGAATGTTTAGGAATATAATTGCAATAACCCCGAAAATCATTAGCATCCTATAATAAATGAAGGTTAAATGACCATGTATTTGCGCACTCACTCTTGGATATTCCAAACACAAAGGCAAATTTTGGTTGTGTCCAATCAAGAATAAAATGAACTTAAAACGGTCGTGACAATCCATTCGAGTGTATATGTCACTATTACAGGATTATGCTACTCCAAGTTGTAACAATCAATAGTTTAAGTGCATGATGTTTCGCATGTCATGCTTGTTTGTATGAAATATTTCTTTTATTCTTAAAAGTGGAATCTCATTGGATATCGGTTCCACGGCAGGTTGTGTGATGACAACTACACAAGACCTTGGCAATTAAATGGCCGAACATTTTTTTTTTGATTGGTAATGTTTTAGGTCCAGTTGTTTTGAATAACAAGTGCTAAATGTGTTTGTCCTCAAGTTTTATGGCCTGAACTTGCTAGTATTCCACAGTTACACAACTGAAACTTGCTAAGTACAATTTAACTGGTAACATGATGCTTGAAACCTTACTTTTGAAGATTTATCAGTTTTGTATAATAATCCCTTATGAACATTTTTCAGTCCTAGTGCTAGTTAAAATGCTTCGTTGTCCTTGAATGTTTGTGGAATTTGTAGCCTATGTGGCAGGTTTAGGTTGTGTGATGGAGTAAACAAATATAATTAGTCTGGACAATACGGTGTAGTTGACAAACCATATAATGGTGTTCTTATGTATATGTATTCATCAGTTAACCATTCAATTTTAGTGTCAATTTTCTCAAGGTCGGATAAGCATATACAAAAATATTGGCTCGCTATAAAGAAATAGATTGGTATCATTTACCAATAGAAGTACTTCTAGTTCTCGGTAATTTATATCCTCGTCTTTACCAACATATGTATGGTAATGTATCATCTTCGTTACCAACATATATATCGTCATCTTCACCAACATCATTGTGAGGTTGATGAACAATATTGTCATATATAGAAATATCAATATTGTCATATTTAGCAATATCATCGTCATCTTCACCTACATAAGGAATTTGCCGTTGTACTAGTTTTTCATATACAAGATATCCAACAAGATATTGAGGACCACTTTAAGATATAAAATTACATCATTGATTGTTGTTATCTCTTCCATTAGATCGGTTCTTATCGGAGCTTTTTCCGTTGGATCTGTTCCCACCAAAAATTGATCGATATGTTGCTTTGTATTGAATAGTCGAAGTCTGTACCACCAAAGCAATTATCTACCAAATACAAATGAACATCATTTAAGAGTTTTTGAATACCATTTTTAACTGTTTCACATCGCTATCATCGATTATTGATATAACATCCTTCAAAATATGATATTAAAATGAAAAACTTATATTATGTCTATTTTCCAAACTTATCTTTAATATTACCAAATTTAATAAATTGATGGAACTTTATATATGATAGAAATTCGACATTGTAATTTTAACATGTCTATAGTATTTGCATTCATTAATTTCGGGTTGTCATAAACACCAAAGATAAGCAATGACAAAATAATCTGAAATTTTGAATCCATGTTTTTTTTCTCATAGAAATGATATTAGACAGACAAATTTACATTGAATATCTTGATTTTTCGATAGTAGATATTATAAATAATTTGTTAGGAAGTAAAGCCGATAACTTGCAAAACTAAAAGCACACAAGACATGTTATTTATGTCGTTCGATCAAAATGACCTACGTCCATGGGCAGGAGGGGAGTATTCTTTATTTCAGAGCTCTCAAACAGGGGTTACAAGTATAATTTTCACAGATATTCTCCTAACACTCTAGAATTCAAGATACAAAATGACTTAGCATGGATCCCTATTTATACTTGAGGGATTAGACCTAAAACCCTAATTGGCCAATCCCATTGGCATATAGGCCCATGAAAGGTGTCAACCGATCACATTCCGCCATGTAGCATCTTCTAGAACATTCATCATTTCATAAGTATCAATAACACACATGATGGACCATCATGATCTATAGTGGCATATTAAGATGCAAGAGTGGCACATCAATATCACCATGACATATCAACCATCATGGTGGCGCATCAAGCAATAATACTTAAGCATCTTCAAATTCTGAGCATCCTTGAACAATCTTGAGCATCATAGTGGACTTCATATCATATGTCTCATCAAGGGATACCTTGGCATATCAATGAAACAAGTGGCACATCCTTGTATTAAGATGGCGCAGCAGGCATGAGGATGGCACATCTTGATCAAGGGATGACACATCCTCTCCAAGGTTGGCATATCTAGATATCTACTCTACAATGGCGCATCCACCTCATAATTGGCATATTCTGTCATTTAGTGGCATATCATGTCACCTGATAGCATATCCTATCACCTGATGGCATATCATGTCACTTGGTGGCATATCAAGTCAATTCGTGTCATATCAAGTTCCAATAGTGGTGCACCTTGACTTCTAAGTGGCGCATCCAAGCATAGGATGTTCCATTCCACTTCCAGGTGCTTCATACCTGCTTTTTAAAAGATTCATTCCTTTGTCACTTGATTTGTTCCTTTGTCAGGAGATCCATCCCTTTATCAAATGATCTATTCCTTTGTTACATGCTCCATGAGTTCTCCATTGAGTTTCAAGTGCTCCATTGAACTCAAATGCTCCATATGAATGCTTCAAATTCTCAAGTAACATTTAACAATCTCCACCTTGACTGCAACATCCTTTGAAATCCACCTCAAACAAGAACTTCTTCTCCCTTCCTGCCATCAAGCCCTAAAGGGGCTTACCTACTACGAACGTCAACCAAGTCCAAGAAAATCTTGAACTTCTCCGTGGGCAATGACTCTGTTAACATATCTGTTGGATTCACCATAGTATCAATCTTCAATATTGATAACCTATCTATTTCCATAATGCCATGAATGAAATTCAATATGACATCAATATGCTTCGTCTTCTCCTGATACATAGGATTATTTACAAGGTTTAACACGCTCTGACTGCCACAGTACATACAGCCTTTTCCACCTTCAAACCAAGACACTAAATAAGCCCATGTAACTATATCCCCTAATTTATTGCTTCTGTCATAGACATGTACTCAAATTCAGTTGTAGACAAAGCCATGGTATCATGTAACATTGACTTCTAACTTATGACACATCTGAACAATGTGAAAATATAACATGTTCGTGACCTGTGCTTCAAAAAATCACCTTCATGATCAAAGTCAACATATCCAACCAAGTCAGTTTTCGAATTAGCTCTATACACCAAGAAACCATTTGTCATTCCCTTCAAGTATTGCATTTTGACAGCTTCCTAGTGTGCCTTACCTGGATTGCTCATAAATCTGCTTACCACACTAACTAAATAAGCCAAATCAGGTTTGGTATAGACCATTACATACATGATACTTCCAACAACACTACAGTAAGGAACCATGTTCATGTACTTCCCTTCTTCATTAGTTCTGGGTATAGTAAATGGACCAAGTTTAAAGTGCCCCGCCAAAGGAGTTCCAACTGGTTTGGATTGATCACGGTTGAAAGACTGTAAAAATTTCTCAATGTACTTTTGTTGAGAAATACATAACTGCCTTATTCTTTTGTCCCTTTGAATCTCCATCCCTAGTATCTTATTTGTTGCTCCTAAATCCTTCGTCTCAAACTCATTCTTTAGGGTGCCTTCAATTCATTTATTCCAACCAAGTACTTGGCTACGATAAGCATATCATTAACATATAGCAACAGATATATGTATGAATGTAGTGACAATTCCTTTGAGTGATCACAATTGTCAAACTGGTTCCGAGTGTAGCCATGTGAGATCATGAATGAATCAAATCTCTTGTACCATTGTCTTGGAGATTGTTTCAAACCATACCGATATTTCTTCACCAAACATACATGATCCTTCTTAGAATCGAGGAACCCTTATGGATGGGGCATATAAATCTTCTCTTTTAAGCTCCCATGAAGAAATGCAGTTTTCACATCAAGTTGTTTAAGCTCCAGATCAAAGGCACTTACTATGGCCAAAAGACCCTGAATTGTCATGTGTTTTACTACTTGTGTGAACACCTCGTGATAATCAATGCCTTCTTTATGAGAAAACCCTTTCACCACCAACCTTACCTTGAACCTAGCTGTTTCAACTCCTGGTATCCCTTCCTTCTTATTAAAGATCTATTTGCATCCCATTGGTTTTGCTCCCTTTGGTAATGGAACTAGATCCCATGTTTTATTTTTCTTTAATGATTGCATTTCTGCATTCATGGCCATCAACTAATTTGTTGCTTCATTACTCTCTACTACCTCTTTATACGAATGAGGCTCCTCAGTGTTAATGTCTTCTCTAGTTGCTAAAGAAAAAGTAATGGAGCCAAGGTCACCAAAATTGACACATCCCACATATCTAGCGGGTTGTGTAATAATCCTTTTTGATCTCCTACTTGTTATAGATTCAAACCCATCGTCCATCCTGGCATCAACATCACTAGATAAAGATCTCATAGGTTGTTATTGGGTTTCATCTTTTCCAGGTTGTTTACTGTTACGTTGCTCTTCATCACTTATCACAACTCTTTATGGAGTTTGAGATGCAAACTCCACCTTCTGGTTAGCAGCTTGATCTTTTTCCCTACTTGACTTGTATCACCTCCTCCCTGGTTACCCATGGTAGATTCATCAAAGGTTACATCTTTGATCATGATAAATTTAGGAGTTCTTCTGTCTTCTATACACCATATTCGGTAACCTTTTACTCCTGTCGGATCTCCTAGAAATATGCACTTCATTGACATTGGCTCAAGTTTACCATCATTCAGATGAGCATATGCGGGACATCCAAATATACATAAACCAAAATAGTTAGAGGGTTTCTTGAACCATACCTCTTGAGGATTCTTCAATTCTATTGCAGTTGATGGTAATTTGTTCTCTAGATAGCAAGTAGTATTAACTGCTTTTGTCCATAATTGCTTGGATAAGATAGAAAATATCTGCATACACCTTGCACGTTGCATGGATGTTTGGTTCATCCGTTCTGCAACTCCATTTGTTGTGGTGTATGTCGTACAGTGTGGCGCATCATGTCACACCCCTGAACCAGACGCCAGAAACGTCTGGGGGCTTATGTGTGACTTCATCTTGAAATATCATTATAGTGAATATAATTGAAACATAACATCATCATCATCACACATGTAATATAATAACATTCATTGTTTACATCGAGTATTGTATCTGAATATTACATGCCAAAATAGTAAGAGTATGATGAAACAAAATATAACACAATATCCATTAGTTTGTTTCGTTCATCCTGCTTCAACGGTTTCCTGAGAATACAAGTTATTTTGAAAAATGTCAACATATATAATGTTGGTGAGTTCATAAGCATGTTTGTAAAAATGATTTGTATAACTTTGAAAACCACCAGAAAATCTGATATTTTCTACAAACTGTTTAGTATGTTTGTGTTAGATCTTGTATTAATGTATGTGTGTTTTTGTTTATTTGACTAAAAGGGTAAAGAGAATGTAAAGAGAATGTGAAGAGCATGTAGAAAGAATGTTCCCAGACAACCCGATGTTGCCTAGAAAAAAGAATGGTCTTCCGTAAACTTCATAACGTTAATTCTGATGGGTTTTGGTCATAAGACATCCTATGTGCTCATACAAACCCTAAAGCTTGGATCTAGGTTTCTCTATTGTACATGCAAGTTATCCAAGACTATAAACCTTAATTCTAGCATACACATAATCATATTAACATGAGAATAAGTTTATAGTGTTACCTTGATTGTTATGCAGTAATAACAATCCCAAATCTCCTTGTATTGACTTTGGAAGGCTTAGAGTCACAAGTGTCACTCCTCTAATGGTTCACAAACACCATAAGCAAGAGGATGAAGAGGAGAAAGGTTGGAATCTGCCAAAAAACGTATGGAACCCTCTCAAGAACATTAGCCACGTTTTTGAGCCTTAAGGTGTCTTTATATAGTTGGGCTATTAGGGTTATCTAACAAGGAAACCCTAATTTGGATGCTTAAGCCCTAAGCAACCCATAGACTCCTTTAATTAAGCCCATGGACGATTTCCTTATGGGTTTCCCATTAGAATTCGTCTATCCCTTAATATAAGGCAATCCATGGCCCAAATTGCAATTATCTTATCATTACAATTCTAGTCCCTTAAGTTTAATTAATCTCTTTTAGTCACAAAACTAATTACCAATTAATTCTTGACTAATATTACTTAAACAATATGATTTCTCCTTTAATATATTATTCCCATAATATATTAATAAATCATATTTAATCCTTTCTCTTCATAATTCATCCTATCAAGTTGCTTTGGTGAAGGCAACCCAAAAGGACCATGCACCATCGGGTCAAGTACATACCAAAATAGTTATGGACTTAGACACTAATCCAACAGTCTCCCACTTGGATAAGTCTAACAACTATTATGCGTATGACTTCAGATTCTGATCTGCAATCGTAGCTTTCCAAAGCCGCTGTCAACTCTAATCCTATCAGATACGCGTGGCCTTAGATAAGGGATCATATATTCCTCCATTCTAGATATCATATGAGATATGATTTCAAACCATTCTCTTTGTACTATATCTCGATTTCCAATTTATGACGACTGACTAATTGAACGAATCAAATTAGCCCTAGCCCGACCGAGCATTTACGTTTGTCATCACTAAACCATTCAGGGGCCCAAAGATATCGCTTTTATTCTACTTTGTAACGCCCGCAAATCCGGGCTAGTCAAATTAGAGACAATAGGAGTCGAAAATGACTTTTCGACAAAAGATTATTTAGAATAAATAATCTTAACCAAGTTGTGGAATATGTCTCAAGGTTTCTGTACATATAAAGAATGCCGAAATCCGAGCTATAACGAAGAAGTTATGGCCCGCCGAAGCTTTACGGCAAAACCGGCACGGCACCGGAAAACATAAAATAGTAAATTTACGATAGAAGACTTTTTAACCTTAGAAATCTAAACAAAAGTTGTAGAATATGTTAAACTAAGAACATCGATAAAAAGAACGCCCAAATCCGACTTCGTATGAAGAAGTTACGCCTTTTCGAAGTTTCGGACTAGCAATGTACTGCCCGAAATTCGAATGTTTGATCGAGCGGTTTTTAGCCGACACGACCTGAACGAGAATCGAAGATCTCGTTGAGAGTAGCGTAACGAGAAAAATATGGGCAAAAACGGATGTCGGATGAAGAAGTTATGAGGATTTAACGGATCAATCGTGTCCCGGCCCATTAATAATATAAAATTTAAAACCGAGCCAAAATTAGCCGACGAAGTTTAAACGAAAGTTGTAGAGTACGTTCCCACCTTCACGTGGATATAAAGAACGTCAAAAACGGAGCTCGTATGCGAAAGTTACGAATTTTTGAAGTTTGAACTCGAAAATGCGAAACTGATGCGAATCAGGGTGACGTGGCCGCTTCTGAACCGTCGCTTGCTGACCACGGCTTCGCTCCGGATGAAGGACACGACACCTCGCCCTCACGCCGCGCGTACGAAGCGAACGCCCCGCGTCCGAGTACGCCTCGCGTCGGAAGTCGCTACGCTTCGCGTCTCCGGTGATGCGAGCCAGCTGGTGCGAGCTGGCATCCTTATCCGAGCAATACGCCCAGCGTACCCTCGGTACGCCCCGCGTAGAGGCAACCTTCGGCCTCTATAAATAGGTGCGAAATTCTCCGGATTTCTCACACCTTTTCTCATTCTCTCTCTAAAATCTTTCTCTCTCTAAGGTTTTGAAGCCTCCCTAAGGTCTAGGTGAACCCCTAGCACCCTAAGGAAGCCCCGAGGCTCCCGGAATCCCGAGAAAAAGGAGTTTTTCGGTTTCGAAACGCTGCTCCAATTAAGTTCCGGTTTTCGATAAAATTCGCTGTAAGTGTGCTACGCTTACGCAATTTTTAATATAGCTTCCAAATAATTATAGGAATGTTATTAGGTCCTTAAAATAATTATTTGGGCTATTATTATGAGTTATATTGAGCATTATTAATGCTTAATAATAGTCAAACCGATTTAATGTGTCGCGGTTATCGTTAAACTAAACCCTAGTTGTATCGGTACTAGGTTTTATCGAAGGAACATCGTTTTGAGAGTATCGAAGCGCTGTCCGAGTGTGGAGTCACCACCTATCAGGTGAGTGCATAGTCCCTTTCATGAACATGATTTTAATACAAATATTGATTGAAGTATTAATTATATGTTTATGTGCGAGTTAATTGATGTTGCTTGAAATTCGTGTTAAAGAACATACCTGATTATATTTGATAATTTAGGATAAAAAATAGACCTAAATTAAATATGAGGAATATTGAGTAGTATATTCTTACGAGTACAAGTGAGTTAAACTCAGAGAATCAAAGTTAGTATATGTCACTTATCCGGGAGTATGGATTAGACATAGACATTGTCCCTAGTCCGAGAATATGGATTAGGCATAATCATTCGTCGTTAATCCGAGAGTATGGATTAGCTATTGTCCCTAGTCCGAGAGTATGGATTAGGCATAATCATTCGTCGTTAATCCGAGAGTATGGATTAGCTATTGTCCCTAGTCCGAGAGTATGGATTAGGCATAATCATTCATCTTTAATCCGAGAGTATGGATTAGTCATTCGTCCCTAGTCCGAGAGTAAGGATTTGGTATATTCATTCATTTCTAATCCTGGAGTATGGAGTAGGTAAAACGACTAATCTTAGGTCCGAGAGTATGGATAGCCTCGTTGCGAGGATCGATGGGTGGGATAAGAGTTGTTTATATATATGTATGGTGAAATTGTATATTTTGTGAATTTTAAACTATATATATGGTATAACATTGTGGGATTGAAATCCCTATGTACTCACCAGGTTTCCCAACCTGACCCACTCAGTTTATTTACATCACAGGTGGCAATATGAAGTGACATTACACTGAGAGATTTAAAGAGATGTAGATCACTAGTGTAAATAATTGTAAGTTCTGTTTATGCTTATGTTTCTGTATTAACGATGACATCCCAAACGTTTTAAGATGAATAAAAAAATACGTTTCTTCGAAAATGTTTTAATAACGTATTTATCGTGTTTTTCTGGGAACAAATTCCGCAACCTTTTTATAAAATGAAGTACTCTGATTTTTATAAAGCATAAACAAATTCGGTCTTTTCTGGCCGTGATTTTGGGGATGTCACAGTTGGTATCAGAGCATTAGTTTAAGCGAACTAGGAATATGGATTTATTTCTAGACATAAACTTAGAATGCTAGGCGATGATTGTGAGGTGTGAGCACTAGCTTATTTTAGGAATGATGCCTAAATTGCTTTTATGTGCTAAGTGATTAGTTATGCTAGAGTTTGATCGGATCTATGGTCTATTGCCGACCGGATCTGGAAACCTTATGTGTTTAGGATTCTAAACGTACGACTACAATATTAGAACTAGCATATAAACGTTTCGGAGTGATAAGGATGATTTAACCGTCAATCCTAAGTAAAGATCTAGATTCACCTTATTCGGTGTATAGATCAAGATGGCAAGAACCCGCAGCGGGAACGCGAATGCAAATAGGAATAGAAACCGACCCCCAGTGATCGAGCAGATACCAGTTATGGTAGCTGCTGCTGAGCCAATAACGATGGCCGGAGTGCAAGCGATGATCCAGGTAATGTTGGATCGTCAAATGGAGGAAACAAGGCGTTTACTTCAACAAGCTCGAGAGGAACTTACGATGCCTATTGAGCAGCCCGAGCTGAATGACGGGCAGTCTGAGGAAGGGAATGACAGCAGGACCGTTGGTCAAGCTGATCCGCCAGTGATTAGAAGGAACAATCAAGATGACGATGTCGAGAGGAATGGATGCAAGTACAAGGATTTTCTGACTTGCAAGCCATCGACTTTCACTGGAAAGGAGGATCCGATCGGGGTCATGGATTGGATCTCGGAGATGGAGTTAGCCTTCATGACATGCGGTTGCAGAGGGAAGCTACATACCACATTTGCAGTACGTCAGTTTCGAGGAGGCGCTGTACGCTGGTGAAATACCTTGGGGAAGACTCTGAGCCCTAATGAGCCCCTGCAACTGACATGGGCAGAATTTCTGGCGCAATTCAAACGAAAATACTGCTCAGCTCAAAACCTGCTTGAGCTAGAGAACCAGTTTTTAACCCTGAAGAAGGGAAGCATGTCAATCGATGAATACATGAACAACTTCACGGAAAAGATGGAGTTTGCCTTGCGTCTTGTTCCGGATGAGCTGACGAAAATCGACAAGTACGCAAAGGGACTTCCATGGGAGTATGCGGTGCCAGTGCGTCAGGCACCTACTTTGGAGGCAGCTATCTGGGCTGCCAAGTCGGTCGAAGATATGATCAAGGGAAGAGCCTCCAGCAAGATGGAGGTTGGCGAGAAGAGAAAGTTTGAAGGATCTTCAAGGTCTAGCGAGAAGAGAAAATTCTCGAAGTTTGAAGAAGGAACGCAATGGTGTGACAAGTGTAGAAAGAAGCACATTGGGAAATGCTCTAATTATACGACATGCTTTAAATGCGGGAAGACTGGTCATTACGCCAGCGAATGCACAAACAAGAGAGAAGTCTGCTTTAAGTGTGGAGAAGAAGGACACTTCAAACAAGACTGCCCAAAGAGAGAAGGGGCTACAAAGCCAAATGTGCCACCAAAGCCAAAGGCGAGAGCATTTCAAATGATCCTCGACGAAGCAAATGACAATGCAAGGGTTCAAGAGTGAAGGCTTGACATCCGAGGATCGAGTTATGGAATGATCGTGTAGATAGTACCTCACGATGTAGCCCGTTAGAGGCATAGTCTAGGGTGAACTTGAACACCTATGTAACAGTTTCAAGAAATAATATAAAACCTTTGTTTTGTTATCTGATGTGTTAATTTGTTGTATGGTTTTCTTGTATGGTGACTTGGAGAAACTGCGGGACAATACTTGGGACGAGTATGAGTAGGTGTGAATGGTAGTAGAGGCCTATACTACCGGAAGCACATGACTCACACTTGGATCAGGGAAAGTCACAAGGTTACCAAGAAGCCAGTAATTGATTTCGTTTTATTCAAGTATGTTGTTACCATTGTTTCGGTAATGACTAAGAAGATTGTTGATATTCCGACCCTAGCGGTCATATCAAATTGAGTCCGACTACGATGAGTATGTTACGTGATTCAGAGAATCAAGTTTGATGTAGCATCCAACTTAAACCAAACGATTGATAGAAGTATCGCGCTCGTTGTTAAAGAAGTTGGTAGCTAGAAATGCCTAATGTTAAAGTGTGATTATATCACATTAGAACATGAAGGAAGGCATAGTCTGTTTTAGAATTTAACTCTAAGAGACCTAAGTCTAAAAATGCGACTCATGATGATAGATCATAATTTGGAGTCTAACCTGGGGTAGAGAGCAAATGCACGATCAAGTACTGCTTGCAGTCAACGAGTCTAGGAGATAGACTTGAAGGAATGTAGAAGTTATAATTATTACCTAGGATGAAGAGATAACGTATGGAGCCATTATACGACCCTGTTTTGTTGATGATTCCGGGACGTAATCATCCTAAGGGGGAGATAATTGTAACGCCCGCAAATCCGGGCTAATCAAATTAGAGACAATAGGAGTCGAAAACGACTTTTCGACAAAAGATTATTTAGAATAAATAATCTTAACCAAGTTGTGGAATATGTCTCAAGGTTTCCGTACATATAAAGAATGCCGAAATCCGAGCTATAACGAAGAAGTTATGGCCCGCCGAAGCTTTACGGCAAAACCGGCACGGCACCAGAAAACATAAAATAGTAAATTTACGATAGAAGACTTTTTAACCTTAGAAATCTAAACAAAAGTTGTAGAATATGTTAAACTAATAACATCGATAAAAAGAACGCCCAAATCCGACTTCGTATGAAGAAGTTACGCCTTTTCGAAGTTTCGGACTAGCAATGTACTGCCCGAAATTCGAATATTTGATCGAGCGGTTTTTAGCCGACACGACCTGAACGAGAATCGAAGATCTCGCTGAGAGTAGCGTAACGAGAAAAAGATGGGCAAAAACGGATGTCGGATGAAGAAGTTATGAGGATTTAACGGATCAATCGTGTCCCGGCCCATTAATAATATAAAATTTAAAACCGAGCCAAAATTAGCCGATGAAGTTTAAACAAAAGTTGTAGAGTATGTTCCCACCTTCGCGTGGATATAAAGAACGTCAAAAACGGAGCTCGTATGCGAAAGTTACGAATTTTTGAAGTTTGAACTCGAAAATGCGAAACTGATGCGAATCAGGGTGACGTGGCCGCTTCTGAACCGTCGCTTGCTGACCACGGCTTCGCTCCGGATGAAAGACACGACACCTCGCCCTTACGCCGCGCGTACGAAGCGAACTCCCCGCGTCCGAGTACGCCTCGCGTCGGAAGTCGCTACGCTTCGCGTCTCCGGTGATGCGAGCCAGCTGGTGCGAGCTGGCATCCTTATCCGAGCAGTACGCCCAGCGTACCCTCGGTACGCCCCGCGTAGAGGCGACCTTCGGCCTCTATAAATAGGTGCGAAATTCTCCGGATTTCTCACACCTTTTCTCATTCTCTCTCTAAAATCTTTCTCTCTCTAAGGTTTTGAAGCCTCCCTAAGGTCTAGGTGAACCCCTAGCACCCTAAGGAAGCCCCGAGGCTCCCGGAATCCCGAGAAAAAGGAGTTTTTCGGTTTCGAAACGCTGCTCCAATTAAGTTCCGGTTTTCGATAAAATTCGCTGTAAGTGTGCTACGCTTACGCAATTTTTAATATAGCTTCCAAATAATTATAGGAATGTTATTAGGTCCTTAAAATAATTATTTGGGCTATTATTATGAGTTATATTGAGCATTATTAATGCTTAATAATAGTCAAACCGATTTAATGTGTCGCGGTTATCGTTAAACTAAACCCTAGTTGTATCGGTACTAGGTTTTATCGAAGGAACATCGTTTTGAGAGTATCGAAGCGCTGTCCGAGTGTGGAGTCACCACCTATCAGGTGAGTGCATAGTCCCTTTCATGAACATGATTTTAATACAAATATTGATTGAAGTATTAATTATATGTTTATGTGCGAGTTAATTGATGTTGCTTGAAATTCGTGTTAAAGAACATACCTGATTATATTTGATAATTTAGGATAAAAAATAGACCTAAATTAAATATGAGGAATATTGAGTAGTATATTCTTACGAGTACAAGTGAGTTAAACTCAGAGAATCAAAGTTAGTATATGTCACTTATCCGGGAGTATGGATTAGACATAGACATTGTCCCTAGTCCGAGAATATGGATTAGGCATAATCATTCGTCGTTAATCCGAGAGTATGGATTAGCTATTGTCCCTAGTCCGAGAGTATGGATTAGGCATAATCATTCGTCGTTAATCCGAGAGTATGGATTAGCTATTGTCCCTAGTCCGAGAGTATGGATTAGGCATAATCATTCATCTTTAATCCGAGAGTATGGATTAGTCATTCGTCCCTAGTCCGAGAGTAAGGATTTGGTATATTCATTCATTTCTAATCCTGGAGTCTGGAGTAGGTAAAACGACTAATCTTAGGCCCGAGAGTATGGATAGCCTCGTTGCGAGGATCGATGGGGTGGGATAAGAGTTGTTTATATATATGTATGGTGAAATTGTATATTTTGTGAATTTTAAACTATATATATGGTATAACATTGTGGGATTGAAATCCCTATGTACTCACCAGGTTTCCCAACCTGACCCACTCAGTTTATTTACATCACAGGTGGCAATATGAAGTGACATTACACTGAGAGATTTAAAGAGATGTAGATCACTAGTGTAAATAATTGTAAGTTCTGTTTATGCTTATGTTTCTGTATTAACGATGACATCCCAAACGTTTTAAGATGAATAAAAAATACGTTTCTTCGAAAATGTTTTAATAACGTATTTATCGTGTTTTTCTGGGAACAAATTCCGCAACCTTTTTATAAAATGAAGTACTCTGATTTTTATAAAGCATAAACAAATTCGGTCTTTTCTGGCCGTGATTTTGGGGATGTCACATACTTTGAATAAAAGGAACGGATAAACTTTGATATAATGCTTGCTTGCACTCACCCACCGAATTACACACAACAATATGTTTTATAACACCAAGTTACTGGTGCGTTTACATATTATCAATGTGCAACCGATTTGCAAGATACAACTCACACATCTCAGTTTCAAGAATATAAGATGTTATCGTCTCACTAATTACTCATGATACAATTCATGGAGTGATCCAAGTGAGCGTGGGTTTAATCCAATGCTCAAATCATATTCATAAGCACTAATGAACATTGCAGCAAACATTTGCTTATGTCTAATACTCTTTTAGACAATCCACACACCAATTCATGATAGTCTTCACTCATATCTACTTCCAACATATGAATGACTGTGGCCCATTCGAATAATTCGATTATTCTTAATAAACTCAATTATTCTGGAAGTCAAAACATGCAAATGTGAAACACAAGAATAATACTAATCTCATATGGCCTCAACCCTTTGAGCATAAATAAAACACGTTTTATTTATCACCATATCGATTACTCATTATTTGTCATTTCGGGTAATCAACTTCTTACTTGAATTATTACACTTGTCCCGTGCTCCTAGCATGCACACAATGTTTACCTATGGTTTTTACTTTGTGAAATAGATCAAATTGAATACATTTCCAATCATTCTCATTTCACAACTCCAAATCCTTTTCCATAAGTGAAAGAATATCAAATTCTTGCTACGTATAGAATATGCTAGATTCTAACATTTTATGCAATGATTCTTTCGTAATGTCACTGCACCAAAGTCACAAAGACTGTTGCCAATGATATTACAAAACCTTCTATCGGAAATTGTTACAAGACAATTCCTTAGATATGATGTCTCTCACTCAAAGTACATTCCTTTGAACATCCTTTTGCATAAAAGTTTCTAATATAGTCATAGATTTTCAATATTTACTTCCCAATATAGATACATTTCCATACTTTCCATATGACAACTCATTTCTTAATAGAATCTTTTCTATTCATCATAATGTCAATATGGTCCATTAATACCATGCTTCCAACTACTCACAAGCAACCAATCCTCGTCGAACTTTGGATTGTTCTTTGATAGTTGTTTAATTATTTTAGTCAAAACCGATTCTAGTCCCTTTTCCCTCTAAATGCGCTAGACATTTGGAAAATTTTAGAATGGTCAAACATTAAAGCATTTGCAATCGATCCTATACCCGAAGTATATGGGACACGATGCACAATGTTTTATTTGCTATGTTCTTAAAATTCGAATTGTGAAAAGGAATGCCGTAATCATAATCGAAATTTTAAGAACACACTATGTACCTTTGACTAAATTTATTAACATTTCTCAACCTAAGCCTTTAGATTTGAAATGAAGCATAATATTCTCTCCCTTAATTATAGCAAAACAACTATACAACCCTTACGACTTTGCAATGTATAACTCTTGTTTTCTATAATTAATATTGCCAACTTGCAATACTTTCCATAATAATCATACAATCATAACTTTTATGTTCCCACTATCATGATGATTACTATAAAACATAACACTTATGCTCCCACTAGCTTCGACATGTATTCATAAACATCTTAACTTTTAGAAAGACAATACCTATTGAATTTCTTAAGTCCATGTTTCTAATACTTAGTGCTTTGATAATCTTTTATCAAGGCTTCTTGAACTTATACACCTTTGCCTTAGATAGTTCATATGTGTGTCTTAACAATTAAGACTAATTGCCAAACCTCACAATTCAAATTATGGAAAGGGATACCGTAACCATGATCGAATTCAAGAATGCAATTTTACAATCACTATCTTCTTAAAATCTTTCTTAGTGAAAGCATTTCCTCACAATCATTTTCATGAAGGAGGAAATCTTATGACACTTAGATTTAAATGGTGTATTTGTTCCTATCCATGTGAATTTGTTAAAACCAAAGTTTACGACAAATTCAAACTCATATGGACCGAGCCTTTTTTAATCTTGATTTCTTGCCTTATGGTAGCACAGCTGCCCACCACGTCTTCCAAGTAGTTAAGCAGCTCACCCTTTCCTATCAATGTACCTTTCATTGATCAAGGTGCCTTGCCTTTTATGCGTTCAAAACGAGAACTCATAGAACTCACATGCATAATTAACTCAATTGGAAACAACACAGAAACAATATAATGTCAACACGATAGGTTGTAAACCTCTACTCGTGTGCTAGTGATGATCGATAAGGTTTATTTGATTTGTTCTTGAAACCTTTCAAGACCATTAAGACTCCCACTGACTCCTTGACATATAAGATTCTCTTGTCAATGAACATTTCTTGACAAACACATTTTTCAAGAGTTAGTGTAGCTTGTATCAAAACACTTCATAAATTGGTCCTAGTTGGTCTTTGTCTTATCCAAGACATCATAACTTTCCACATTTAATGAATGTTATAAACCTTTAATACTTTTCACTCATTGTCACAATCTTAACTTTAAGACTTGTTATTGGAACGAAGTATGATAAACCATTTCTTCAATCCTTGATTCCTCTTCTTAAACATACAATTGTACTAAGACTCACTTAGAGGATCAATTGAGATATGGTTCTTAATCATCAAGACCCATTATAAAGCATAAAAGTTACTCTCCCTTCTTCTTAGAATGGAGAAACTTTTATCTTTCTGTCTACTTGATTCTTCTTATTCGTTCTACTATTGATCTAAACCCTTTAATCAATTCAGAATTACACTTAATCTTGTAAGTATAATCATATTCACTAAACCTTTAGTAAATCATGACGAATATCTTTGTTACTCTTATGGTGAACTTGATCAACACACAACTTTGTGTACTCGATCTCCTAGTCCTTCACTTGACACTTTGTCAACGAACTTGTCTAATTTCCAAATATGAAATTTCTCATTCATCATGCAACCAAGTTGCGTGATTCCAAATTTCAGTCCAATTGAAACTTTGGGCGATGAGAAACTCTCCCTATGTGGTAAATTCTTGACATTTCCATATATAACATAACTAAGAATCATAACCATTCATTGTAGAAATATGCAAACATCAATTTTCAAAACGATTTCATTGCAAGGAAGTAAACAAATAAATAAGTCAAAATTTATTTTATTTATAAAAACAACGGAAAAACATTTGTCCTTACAATGCAAAATCTATTGAAAACTACGTAAAAGGAAAATTTCTAACAACTCTATTATAACTATCTAAGCTCAAAATCCAATCTTCAAGTCCATGCGATCGAGATCCATCTCTTGTGATTAGATTCATCTTGCTCTCTTATCAAGCTTCCTATCTTTTCACCGGTCCTGCAAACACACTCAAATGCAATCTCATCACATCATGTATTAAGAATCAATGAATAGGAACTTAATGGAGTTAGATAGTGGAATCTTACCTAAAGTATAGCCATACGTTCTGACTCTCCCATCTCTTAGATCTCTTAGGTAATTAGGGCAACTTCGTCTCCAATGCCCCTTCTCTTGGCAATAAAAGCAAATTTGACTCTTTTGGAACAACACATGGAACTACTTCAGACATCGCCTTTCTCTTATGATCAAACTTTTCGATCATTGCATGTCTTTCATTGCCATTGTCTATATCCATAGAGGTCTTGAAGGCAGATTCACCAATCAACTTTGCTTTTCTATTGCGCCAAATCATTGCTGATTTAGCAGAAATAAGCATATAGGTGAGATCTATAAGGGTCACGTCGTAGTTCATCATATAGTACTCTCTTACGAACTCACTATATGAGTTGGGAAGTGACTGGAGACCCCAATCAACAGCCATTTCCTCACAGATAACGGATCCCAACATTCTTAACTTATCAATGTGTGACTTCATCCCTAGGACGTGTGCACACACGGACTTTCCTTCTTTATGTTTACTTGCCAAAAGGGCTTGAGTGAGCTTGAACTTTTCAAGCCTTTGATCTTGTGGGTTAGGGAGAATAATAAGAGGAGGAGGAAGTGTAGCATGATTTCTTGTTACTTGATCGAATCGAGGAATATCATCTTCATGTGGAATGCTTGTTCCATGGGATTTGGGAAGACCATAGTTGTCGAACTTTGACATCTACAAAATGGGAGAAAACGAATTAAAGTTAGTTGATTGATTGAGTCCTTAGTAAATCACCCAAATGAGATACTAAGGCTAGGACCCAACACAATATTCTACAACTCGGGAGAGGGATGCCGTAACCCAAATTGCAGAACATTTGAAGGTAAGTGAATGACGATTCACTAATTTCCACCACGAAAAAAAAAAACAAAAAAGAAATTTAAGTTTTAAATCTATGAAAACTCCTAGATCCTTTGAGATTCATTGAACTTTCAATGGCATGTTTAAATCTCGATATGCCCCTCTTGTTTGTGACTGGGATGCCGAGGATCACAAAGCGGGTGTGAATAACCATGCAAACTTACATGGTGCCCTCACATGTTACAGTCACCTATTCGATGTGCCGGTTTACTACACACGCTCCACCGAACTATGAAAAACATTGAGTCACCCTTTGCTACCTTTGCTTAGAACCATTTAGTGTGCCGGTAAACCACACACGCTCCACTAACGTCTTCGCAAGGGCACAAAGTGTAATTTCATGGAATTGCATCAATTCACTTTTTCCTAAGTAACTAAGATTGGGAATTTGAAAAACATTTAGTTACTTTGTATTTCATTATACTTATAATGGAAGGTTTCGTCCTATCCTACCCGTTCGGCTAACGACCCTCCACTAGTCAAGAGTGTGGTGGGTAGGAGTGGATACCTATTCAATCACCATTTTATAGGCAATTTCCTTAAACACCCCTTATAGACCAGTTTCGTGAATGAGGCCTACTAACGGTAAGACTGACTTTTACTCATACATATATATAATTTTAGACTTTTAATGTTATATATATATAGTATAGGGTGTATTTTATACTTTTAAAATACTAAGTGGTCAAATTTAACAATTATACTTTTAATTCAATTAAATTGTAAACCTAAACTTTTATGGATTTATTAAATCTCTTTCAATTATACTCCTTAATTAATTAATAAAACCATAAGGGTGTATTTGAACTTTTCAAAACATTACTAGGGTTTTAGAATTTAACATTCCTAATTAACTTTTAATCAACTTTTAAATTCCAAAACTTGAGGGCAAGTTTTGAAACCTTTTTTCAAAACATTAGGGTTTTAACTATTTAAATTTCAAAACTTCAAAACTTTTGGGTTCAAATTTAAACCATAAAACCTAAAGTGAAAAATATGAAACTTTTCATAACAACAAGGATCAAATAACAAATAATTTTAAATTAACATTTAATCACATAATTATCCATATTTGATTTGTTTAATAATTTCTTGCAAAACAATTTATCAATTTACTCAAAATAATTAATCAATTATCTTATAAGGAAACAATTATCTTATTAATTGATAAATATCTTCAATTAGATCAAAAATATAGTCAAATATATCATATAATCGGATTAATATTGATCTAACATGATAAGGTAACTATCCATATGCAAAAACAGCAAGAAATCCCGAGATAAGCATTATCTGACGAGTTGACTCGTCGAGTCACGCCTGGACTCGTCGAGTCACCCTGGACTCGGCGAGTTCAGCTATGGACTCGGCGAGTCCAGCCTCTAGAACACCAAAAATCGAATTTTTTAGATATGCAATGCATCAATACAATTGAAACCAAGCTAGTCTCTGATACCACTGATGGGTTTTCATCATAAGGCATCCTATGTGCTCATACAAACCCTAAAGCTTGGATCTAGGTTTCTCTATTTTACATGCAAGTTATCCAAGACTATAAACCTTAATTCTAGCATACACATAATCATATTAACATGAGAATAAGTTTATAGTGTTACCTTGATTGTTATGCAGTAATAACAATCCCAAATCTCCTTGTATTGACTTTGGAAGGCTTAGAGTCACAAATGTCACTCCTCTAATGGTTCACAAACACCATAAGCAAGAGGATGAAGAGGAGAAAGGTTGGAATCTGCCAAAAAACGTATGGAACCCTCTCAAGAACATTAGCCACGTTTTTGAGCCTTAAGGTGTCTTTATATAGTTGGGCTATTAGGGTTATCTAACAAGGAAACCCTAATTTGGATGCTTAAGCCCTAAGCAACCCATAGACTCCTTTAATTAAGCCCATGGACGATTTCCTTATGGGTTTCCCATTAGAATTCGTCTATCCCTTAAGATAAGGCAATCCATGGCCCAAATTGCAATTATCTTATCATTACAATTCCAGTCCCTTAAGTTTAATTAATCTCTTTTAGTCACAAAACTAATTACCAATTAATTCTTGACTAATATTACTTAAACAATATGATTTCTCCTTTAATATATTATTCCCATAATATATTAATAAATCATATTTAATCCTTTCTCTCCATAATTCATCCTATCAAGTTGCTTTGGTGAAGGCAACCCAAAAGGACCATGCACCATCGGGTCAAGTACATACCAAAATAGTTATGGACTTAGACACTAATCCAACAAATTCATCTAAGCGAGCCGTCATAACCATACTAAATAATGACAATTTCACCTGTCTTGGCGTCGTTGGATGCCGGTTTTGATTTTGATTATAAGGTTTTTGTCACCTTAGACTGGGATACTAACTATAGCGAACAGCTCAGGTGTGGGGTGTCATCCCCGTATAGATCTATACACAAATCCCCGCTCTCCCTCCAAGATACTCTGGTTATAACTACAGGCTACGATCGTACACTTAATAGATGCCAACCGACAAAACTCACTAGATCCTTAATCGAATTTACGCGAAGAAAAAGGTATAAACTTATTCCAGGCCCAATGATCCAAGTAAGTGAACCACTAAGGCATCGCTAAACATGTAAATCATTTCAAGACCCAATTGGAATGAGATTATATAACATGGGCCCGAAATATATATGAAAGGACAACTAAGGCCCATTTCACATGTAAGGTATTTACAAGCCCAAATAGCACACAAATAGTATCCAAGGTCCGTCGCACATGTTAATGGGTCATTGAGGCCCAATAAACATATATATAATATACAGGACCTCTCACACATAAAAATGGGCCACTGAGGCCCAATAACCTAGAAAATGATCAAACTAATCCGTTTGTTAGTTTATCATTGGTTTTGGTTCAAGTATTCACTAAAATATCAAAAGAAAGAAGAACACATGTAAAACTCATTCCTAGGCCCAATAAACATGTAAGTAGACTACTAAGGCCAAATATATGTGTCTATTATTTCCAGGCTCAAAAGGAATATGAATATCTATCTTGAGCCCAATATACATGTAAGAGGACACTAAGGATCACTAAACATGTATATTATTTCTAAGCCCAATAAGGATAGGAATATCTATCCTAAGCCCAATATACATGTAAAAGGACACTAAGGCCCACTAAACATGTATATTATTTTCAGGCCCAATAAGGATATGAAAATTGTTTTTAACCCATTTGTTATTGTTTTGTTTATTTTAGCTTGATTATTTACAAAATTGATATATAAAGCCCGCTTTTTGTAAAAATGAGGTTCTTGGCCCAATAAGCCACCAAGTTTTCAGTTAAGGCCCAATTATAGTAAAAATAACACTTTGGCCCCCATTTTGTTTCAAAACTTGTGTTTTTGACTAGTTTGTGGTAAAAATAACATTTTAAACCCATTTTCATCAAAAATGTCATTTTTGGCTTGATTTTTGTGAAATACACATTTTTCTGGTTTTTGACTTTTCTGACCTAGTTGTTGAAAGATTTGTAGAAAAATCATTGTAAGTCGAAATTTGGATATGTAAATTCTGGAAGTTTGTAAATTTTGTCTACTTTGTCCAAAGTTTTTATCATAATTTTTAGTGGCCTCTAACAAGTGTGAAATAGCTCACCTTCATAGGCTGGTCCGAAATTTATTCAAATCTGATAGGCAGTTTTGTAAAATTCGCCAAAAATTGTAGAAAAATCGTATGAAAACGTGAGAGTAGTAAATTTAAAGTTATAATTATGAACTTTATCCATGTAAAACAGTTTTGAAAAATACTTCCATTAAGAGGTTCAAAACAGTCCGAGATTGGACTAAAACATTTCTGTCAAGGGCTGTTTTATAAGTTTAATTTATAAATCTTAGAACACAACACTCATTTTTGCTATTTAAAGTGTATAAAACCCAGATCTACTAATTTACATGTAATATATGTGATAAAACATACTTTTCTCAAAGTTTTTATGAAGTTACAAGTGATAAACTTCAAGTTCTTAACATATTTTTAGATTAATGAAGTAATCAACACATAATCACCAAATAATTCATGGAAAACACACATAGGCATGCATGTACACATAGATCTACACAAAGCAACTTGTATTCTCCCCCAAAAACAAGTAAAAACCAAAACAAGGGGGTATGAACTCACCTTTTCTTTGATGTTTCGGTTTTGAAGAAGAAGTGGAAGAAGATGGTGTTGTTTTTGGCCTAGCTTGTTTCTTTGATGGGATTCTCGAGTTCTAGGAAGTTCGAAGAGTATGATTCAAGAAAATAAGGTGGTAAGAGGAGTGATTTAAGAGTAAAGATGTGAGAACACAACTTAGGTTTGTAAATATCTTAACTACTAGGAGGATCTTGAAGAAAAACTCTCTTGAAGACACCACAACTTGCGAAATTATGAAGGAGAATGTGAAATTCTTGGAGAGTTGTTTAAAGTAATTTGAAGATGGTGGTATAGGTGTGTTGTAACGACCCGTTTCTGTATGTTAATTCCTTGGTATTTGTTTTGAAGTTTTGCAAGAGGGACTCGGCGAGTTCATAGCTTGACTCGCCGAGTAGGGTCGGGATTTTGAGCACGTGTTAGCTGGAGACTCGGCGAGTACATATTCCGGACTCGGCGAGTCTGTCCGTCTGGGAGAAACCCTAAATCCCCGGGTTTCCCACTATTTAAGCCACCTTATGGCCCTCATTCTCGCCTCCTTCACCCTGAGAAGCTGTGAGAAAAACCTAATTTCGTTCTTGAGTGTTGTGAGTGATTTTTTATATGCATTTGTGAAGGCTTGAAGAAGGAGAAGAAGAAAGGAGCAAGGAGAAGGAGTGTAGAGCAGAGATTCAAGGGAAAGCAAGAGCTCTTTGAGGTATTCTTCTGATTTCTTTCCCTTTTTATGCTTAAAAACCCTTTTTAGATCTAGTTGATGCCTTTCTCAAGCCTTATGTTGATATGGAAGCCTTATTATGCCGAGATATCTTTAGATCTGTGTATTTAGGATTTGTAGATCCCAAATCTATTGCCTTTTTGGAGCTATTTTGCATATTAACCCTAGATCTACCCCTTTTATGCATCTTTTAGCCTTTATTCCCTTGTTCTTGTGTTTGTGCACGTAAAGTTGGGAACTTTACGTGGTAAACCAGCTTATTGGACTCAGATCTATCATTTGTATGTTTTGGATTCGAGCAAAATCGAGTATAGAATAATTACATGGCGATGACTCGGCGAGTCGAGTCGCGAGTCCCCGATTTCTTCCGTTTGAGCGGTGTCTGTCGAGTGGGACCAGTGAGTAGTGGGGTGGACTCAGCGAGTTGAGGGTAGACTCAGTAATGGAAGGACTCAGCGAGTTGTTCATACAACTCAGCGAGTCCAAGGCAATCTTCTTAAGCTCAAGAGCAACTCGTCGAGTTGTTCATATGACTCGGCGAGTCGGATGAAGATTGTCTGAGTTCTTGGATCGAGAGGGTACTCATCGAGTCGATGCCATACTCAACGAGTAGCAGCGAGTAGGGTTGAGGTGTGAGAGTAGAGACTCGGCGAGTTGGCGGCCCAACTCGGCGAGTCAGGTCAAATGAGAGTTGACTTTGACCAAGGGTAAAAGAGTCATTTTACCCAAGTGCAGTGTTTAGTATTTGATTGAGTGTGTTTATGGACTTGTAGCTGGGGAGATACCGGAGCAGCAGCAGTTAGATTCTAGAGTCATACACTCAGCAGCCAGTTTACGAGGTGAGTTTCCTTCCCGTAGTTAGAGTGCTTGATGTCTTCGTGATACAAGCATGTTTGTGTTATGTGTTCCGGACTCTGTTTTGATGCAGTATGCAGTATATGTGATTATGATAGTGTTATGTTTTATGCTATGCCATGATCGGTCAGTTCCGGACTTCGGTCCGATGCAGTCAGTTCCGGATTTCGGTCCGATGCAGTCAGTTCCGGACTTCGGCCCGATGCAGTTAGTTCTGGATTTCAATCCGATGCAGTTAGTTCCGGACTCTGGTCCGATGCAGGGGACAAGGTCCCAGTCAGTTCCGGACTTCGGTCCGATGCAGCTAGTTCCTGACTTCGGTCTGATGCAGTGGGCAAGGCCCAGTATGTGCTTATTTATATATTGTATGGTATGTGGTAGCTTGGGGTAGCTCACTAAGCTTCGTGCTTACAGTTTCAGTTTTGGTTTCAGGTACTTCCGCAAGCAAAGAGAAGAGCTCGGGGTGATAGCATCGCACACACCACAGCTTTAGCTTTTATCCTGGGAATTGATTTAGTTTGTTTTGATTTGACATAGTATGATACAGTTTTCCGCACAGTGTTTTTATTATGTTTGGGATACATCACGTATGGTTTTTATGATATGACACTCAGATTATGGTTTTGGTTATATTGAAAAACGAAATTTTTGGGTCGTATTTTTGGGTCGTTTCATGTGTGGTCTTGGCCGAGAGAAAGAAATAGGGAGGGGAGAGAGATAAGTGACCTTAGCATGGAAGTATGAGAGTATTGATACATGAGAGGTAATTAGTGTGGAAGTCCTACATGTAAAAATGAGGTGTCAACCTCTTCCCCATGCAAGATTTTTTTTTTTTTTGTTAAGTGATGTCGTTGGGCCTAGATTTGGGCTAGAGTAATAAGAATGAAATGATTTGGGCCTAACCTTGTTCGAAATTTTGTGAAGCTCTAAGCATTTTTAGGCCCATTGGTCCCGTAAGAAGGTTCACGGCCCACTAGGGCAAATGGAACCCTTTATGGCCGAATAAGACCTATTAGAGATAAATAAAAAAAATGGATTATTTTAGGCCTACATGACCCAAAATGCTAAAGTATTATGAATGTGGTCCATTTGGAATCCAATTAGGTTTCCTAGTACCAAAATAGTCAAATTGAAAATTTATTGGTTCGTTAGACCCAATAAGAGAATCCTAGTCCATAATAATCTTGAACCGGGATTTTTAAGGTTTTCAACCCTTACTTGAACATATGAGATGTATTTGAACGAGAATAGAGTATAGGCTTTTGCAATGGATGATGCTTACATTGGAATAGAATTCCCTAGCAAAAAGCCAGTTGTGACACATCACTATAACTTCTATGTAACATCCATAAAATTCGAACCAATTTAAAACTTTTTAATTCATATAATACCATTCAATTATGACATTTTGTTTTCAAAATAGTTTAAACATCAGAGTTCCCAGAAATCATAATCATCAATCGAGGAGGTGTACGATCACGCCTTCACCTTCCCGCGATCATCCGCTGAACCTGAAACAATAAACTGAAACCGTAAGCCCGAAAGCTTAGTGAGTTACCCCCAAAATAGCAACCTCAACAATACCATAACCATATCATATAGATAATTATAGAACAACCATGCATCTCGAGTCTGCAATGTGGCTGGTCCTCCCGCACCGGGCCTTCAGTCCACCTAGTCTACTCCCGGAGTCTACAGTATGACTGGACCGCCTGCACCGGGCCTTCAGTCTGTTTGGTCCACTCTTCGAGCCTCGACATGTCTCGAACGCCTATCAGGCCTTCAGCCTATCCGGACCGCTCGCTGGGCCTTCGGCCTGACTATGTGCCCCTTCCGAGTCTGCAATCTATCTGGTCCGCCCTGGGTATGTTGGTCTATAGTACAAAGCAGGACCCACCTCAACCCAACCCCAAACAAACGACCATGTGCACATATAATAGATAATCACATAACAGTCCAAAACAAATCAATCTAATAGATCATATAGCATAGCAACATCCTAACCAGGTTACCGACCTAACCAGTCACTAACAATATACCTTTCTAACTACCAGGATGCAAATCTAGCAGATCAATAAGCATATCAAACAAAACCAGTATACAATCCGAGAAAGGGCAGACCTTGGTGCCTTAGACCCGTGTTGATATAGTGAGGATAACTCACCTCGAAATTCCGATCTTAACTGAAGAAGCAGATTCCCGAACCACTGACTCACCAACAATCCCGAACTATCCAAATATAGCGAAAAAGAAGTCAATAAATGGGAATATAAATCTTGACCACAAATCCCACATATTACAATAGTCCAATTTGCCTTTCCTCAAATTTGGGCCAAGGCCCAACACTGAATCTATTATCCTCAAGTTCATATGACAAGGCCCATCATTGGCCCAACTTTCCAAATTAGGCCCAACCACCTAATTGGACCAAAATCCAAGATCCATTACCAAGACTTGGCCCAAAAATACTATATCCATAAAGTCCAGCAAAGGTCCAAGCCGAGCTAGTCCTTAAATGGTCCAAGACTCGAAGCCCAAATAACATAAGCCCAACAGAGGAAGTACATGGGGCGTACTCCGATTTATGTTGACTAGAAAACGGGGTCGTTGACCCTGTACGTTGGGCGTACAGCTTCCTACGCAGGGCGTACACGATTTTCACAAAAATCCTCATAAGTGCTTAATGGCTTAAGCACTTAAGCCCAAACTTCAGATCCATCGACCAAAAATGCCTAGGACTCATAAAGCCTCGAACTTTATCACTTTGGACGTCCAGAAAGTTCTTAATCCATTAAGACCTTTCTACTACTTGCATGGGACCTCATAAGCCATTGCGACCTCATTTTTATCACTCAACACCCCCATCAAGAGTCTAAAAGGACAGATCATTTCGTCCAAAACACAACAAACATCATCTTGGAACTTTAGGGACAAGAAATGGTTTCAAAATGTTAGAATGGCTAGATCTATGCTATATAAACATAAAGTTCTTAATCCATTAAGACCTTTCTACTACTTGCATGGGACCTCATAAGCCATTGTGACCTCATTTTTATCACTCAACACCCCCATCAAGAGTCTAAAAGGACAGATCATTTCGTCCAAAACACAACAAACATCATCTTGGAACTTTAGGGACAAGAAATGGTTTCAAAATGCTAGAATGGCTAGATCTATGCTATATAAACATAAAGATTAAAGCTTTTTACCTTCTGGAGCTTCTAGGGTACAACACAACTTTAGATCTACAAGCAAAACTTCTTTTCCAACTCCTTGATGCAATGATTCCACCTTCAAGAGCTCAAAATACCCACCAATTCACACTCTCACGCAAGGGCTAGGGTTTAGGGACGTTTCTGGAAGATGGATGCTGAGAATGATGAGAGAAAATGAACCATAAGGACGTTTATATAGCCCTTAACCCGAGATATTAGGGTTTCCTTCATTTATGAGTACGCCCAGCATACACAGTGTGTCCCCAGCATACTAGGGCGCGCCCTAGTAAGCCCTGTGTGCCCTTATGTACGCGCAGCGTATTCCCCCTGGTCCCAAAATTACAAATTATCCCTTAGGCTCTTCATGGCTTTACCCTTTCATCACCAGGGACTTCAAATGACAAAACATGGGATGTTACAACTCTCCCCCACTTAAACTAGGCTTCATCCTCGAAGCCTGCTGCGGCGAACAATCCCAGATAATGCTCTCGCCTCCCAGACTTAGGCTCCCACGTTGCTCGGATCCTTCCCGTTGCAGCCACTGGTCTCCCTTCATAGAATCAAGTGCCTTCCGATTTGAATATCAACCAAAGGTACAACTGCCTCCTCATCCACTTGAGTCTGACTAAGCTTCCTTTCTTCCTATTCTTGGCATGCTTGACATCCTGTAGTGGCACCACGAGCACTCGAAACTTACAATGACTTCCCAAGGCGAGCAACCCGACATAATTCACTACTTTGCAGATTCTCAATTCACAATTTCACGTAGCAACCAATCCCACTGATGTGTGTGAAACAAACTAGTTTTAATCCTACTAACTTAAACGCAAAGACAAACACACGAAAGGCAGTGTACCTATCGATTAGCAGTTTAGTTCAGGTAAGTAGGGTATCGAACACAGGGAACGGTAAACAATTAAAATAGATGCTAATATTATCTAAATAAAACAAGTAATAGAAAGGGGGTTTTCTCTAGTTTTGCAAGACTAGAAACTTAAACAATTAACTAAAACTTAAACTAAGAAACTAAGAGCTAAGCAAATAAAAATCAACTAAATTCAATAATAAAGAGGACTTCTGTTTAGGTTCGACTCATTTGTTCCCATGGATGATTTCAATGTATCGGATTAATTCTTCATTGGCTACCGACTAAGATGATTAGTTTCACGTTTGCTATTACTAATCCTTAGGAAACAAATTAACTCAAGCAGTGGCCAGTTGTCTAAATCAACGGATTTCCTAGTTATTGATTCGGGTTAAATAAGACTTGTAATAGTTAATCAAATTGGTGATTCAATTAACCTCTTGTTGATGGTGTATCACACAAGCTCACACATTAACTTACCTATCTTCAAGTTAATTCTAGTTTCACATTCGTTATTCCTAAACATACAACTATGTGGTCACGTAAATCATATGAAATTAGCAACTAAGAGATGCTCATACAACTTAATTACTAATTTATTAACAGAAGAATAGTTATTGTTAACACATAAGGTTCTTTAACAAGCTTAATAAAACATAATCACCAATTAAAATTAATCCTAATCAAATAATCAATCCATGTTCACAAATTCATCTACCTAAACAGAAGTTATGAGTTTTTAGCTCATGATTACAGTAGAAACAAGAACAAAAACAAAATCAATTGGTAAAAAAATAGTTCAAACAAGAGATTAGGTAAGAGTAAACTTGATTTTGACTTGATTCTCCTTAAAATTGAATGTGGGGTTGATTCCCTTGCTTCCCACGCTCCAACAACACCTTTTTTTCGACAATTCGCCTCCAAGGGTTCATCTATATGCTAGGGTATCGATCTGAAAGTCCCTTTATATAGATTTTCACAAAACAGGGGCTACTCGGCGAGTCCAGTGACCTACTCGGCGAGTCCATCACTTAAAACCCGTGTACGGCAAGTCAGTGCGTCCAGAATCGCGAAACTTCTGACCAACTCGGCGAGTAATCGACCCTACTCGCCGAGTACGTTTGGAATCAGCATTTTCTCAAAACACAAAAGTCGTCCGAAATTGTGTCTAGTTTTCAGAACATTTTCAATCTCGTCAATCGGAGTTACGGTTCATGAGATATGGCCAAAACACTAACGAGGGGTCAAGCTGTCCAGCAACATCCTTCTTTCTTCAAAATCCAAGATCCAAGCCTCCAATCGTTAGTTCCGCTTCCTTTTCCTTTCGAGCATGTCTTTGTTGCTGAAAAATTAAATTCTAAACTAATTAAGCACCTTTTGTTCATTAAATGAGACAAAATCAACATAAAGTATTAAGATAATGCATGGATTTTATAGCTAAATATGTCCATATCAAAATACCCCACACTTGATTTTTGCTTGCCCCCAAGCAAAACTTAATTTTAACACATTAGAATCACATAAGACAACTCCAATAGAACCCAACCATTATGCCAAGACCGCAACGCATGCATTTGTGTCTAAAATTTTCATAATAACCCCCCATATTCCAAATACTCACAATCCTCATAAACATTCACCCACTTTTTCCGAACAATGCTCATTTTTTGCATCCCTCCGAATCCATCCTCAAAAAACCTCTTAACCTCAAGGTATTTTTGGTTGAGCAACCCAAGCATACATAATCTAGACAATTACAATTTATGATACCACATTGGAGCTCTTTGGAATTCTTCACTTCTTTGACATTTGATCTTTAATTTCTTGGAATTCACCACCTTGTTGTTTGATTTTTGGTATCTTCAACTTTTTGAATTTCTTTGGAATTTTCGATCTTCTAATTTCATACTTAACTTTGATGCTCCAAAAATTCTTCAAACTTTTCTTGTAATTCTCTCTCTCTCTCTTTTTAACATGTAACTCACTTTTTTCACTCAAAACCCTACATGTTTAAGCAGGGGCGCTCAACTTCAACCTTTATTGGTTAACGATAATAATTTTCCTGGATACATTTCTGGTACACGATGCTAAACATATTGCATCCTTCAAACTAAGCGAGGTCGTGTTTTTTTCCCATGATTTCACTGGAATAAGGAAGCCACAAATGCACTAGAACGTATATAGGTTCAACTAAACATTTGGGTCTTCATGCAATCATCAAATATAATACTAGCATGATCCTTAATTGCTTTACCAAAATTGTCTAAATTAATCCCAGCAAATTTTATGCAAAACTTTAAATTTCAAGATTTTCGAATTTTAACTAAAATTTAACTAATTTAACCAACCCCTACCCCACACTTAATTTATGCAATGTCTCCATTGCATATCATGCATGATAAAGAACAATAAAAATAAGGATAGAATTGGAACAAACTCCCCTGGGATAGTAGTGGCGAGGTTGATATCTATTCTCTTCAGCTCCATCTTCAATTGACTTTAGACATGGGAACAGCTCATCCATGTCTTGGGTGTCAAAATCTCGTGTGGTACAGTCTTTAAAATATCGAGGAAAAAGCTTCTTGGAAATGCTCGGAAATGAACTTCAAAAAATATAGCCAATTGCCGCCTTGAATTGAATCAAATCGTTGACTCAAAGATAAAATAATGAGCAACTCGTCAAGTTTTATGTGGAGACTCGCCGAGTTGAATCGCCATATGGGCAGAAATCGTGAATTTTCGTTGGAACTCGTCGAGTTATAAGGGTGCACTCGACGAGTTTTCGGCTCTGATCGTGCAAATTCTTCTTTCTGCTTCAGGTTTGTTTTTGAGGTCAAAGAGGGTATTAAGGTAATACATCTCCTTATATTCTTCAATGAAGAAACTCCTTTTTAACCGTTAAAACCATCGGACTTATAAAATCACTCAAATCTTCTAATCTTCTCGTCTACGACTCAACCCCTCACTTTATTTCTTCACGCTTTATTCGTTCATTATATCCTTCACCCTATATTTTGAAAAGATCAAAAACAAATACCAAGTAATAATAAAAATAAATCAAAATAAAAATCCTAAATTATCCCTAAATACTAGAAGTTTAGAAAGAAAAAGAAAAGCAAACTCTAATGACGGGTTGCCTCCCGCAAGCGCTTCTTTTTGTGTGAGTCTTTAGCTGGACTCCCAACTTAATAAACTTCTAATAAATTTGATGCCCATCCATCCATTGCATTAAATATTTTCTTTGGACCAATTTGTAAAATTTGGCTCTTTACTTCAAAAATTGGCCAAACGAGCTTGAATTCATAAAACCCAAGAATCTTGACAAGGGTTGGAACCGGTTGGATACTAATCAAAAATGGATCGTGCCTCAGAACATTCTCCAAAGTTGGAGTCGTCACCCCATGCTTCGAAACACAAACCGGAAGAACAGGGGGGCATGTCGTGGTAATGGTCAAACCACAACTTGGTTCCTGCAACTCAGCTTGTTCTTGTTCTTCATCTGACCTTTCTGCTAGCAATCTTTCCAACTCCTCCAAGTCTCTTTCTGGATTAAATTCTTCATCTTGTAACTCAGATGTCCCTTCTGTGTTGGGCAAGATGTTATCTAACCATCTTCCAAATTTCTGCAAATCTTCATCTGAGCATACTCCTCATCTCCTTGCTCAATTTCCTGTACTACTTCCTCAAGAAAAGCATCAAAAGCATCGAGATTTGGAAAATACATAATAAATAAAAATAAAAATAAAAAATTAAACTAAAAAAAATCAATAAAAAATAATAATAACAATTAGCAAATAATATTAACTATTTAGAACCGTTCCCCGGCAACGGCACCAAAAACTTGATGTGTGTGAAACAAACTAGTTTTAATCCTACTAACTTAAACGCAAAGACAAACACACGAAAGGCAGTGTACCTATCGATTAGCAGTTTAGTTCAGGTAAGTAGGGTATCGAACACAGGGAACGGTAAACAATTAAAATAGATGCTAATATTATCTAAATAAAACAAGTAATAGAAAGGGGGTTTTCTCTAGTTTTGCAAGACTAGAAACTTAAACAATTAACTAAAACTTAAACTAAGAAACTAAGAGCTAAGCAAATAAAAATCAACTAAATTCAATAATAAAGAGGACTTCTGTTTAGGTTCGACTCATTTGTTCCCATGGATGATTTCAATGTATCGGATTAATTCTTCATTGGCTACCGACTAAGATGATTAGTTTCACGTTTGCTATTACTAATCCTTAGGAAACAAATTAACTCAAGCAGTGGCCAGTTGTCTAAATCAACGGATTTCCTAGTTATTGATTCGGGTTAAATAAGACTTGTAATAGTTAATCAAATTGGTGATTCAATTAACCTCTTGTTGATGGTGTATCACACAAGCTCACACATTAACTTACCTATCTTCAAGTTAATTCTAGTTTCACATTCGTTATTCCTAAACATACAACTATGTGGTCACGTAAATCATATGAAATTAGCAACTAAGAGATGCTCATACAACTTAATTACTAATTTATTAACAGAAGAATAGTTATTGTTAACACATAAGGTTCTTTAACAAGCTTAATAAAACATAATCACCAATTAAAATTAATCCTAATCAAATAATCAATCCATGTTCACAAATTCATCTACCTAAACAGAAGTTATGAGTTTTTAGCTCATGATTACAGTAGAAACAAGAACAAAAACAAAATCAATTGGTAAAAACATAGTTCAAACAAGAGATTAGGTAAGAGTAAACTTGATTTTGACTTGATTCTCCTTAAAATTGAATGTGGGGTTGATTCCCTTGCTTCCCACACTCCAACAACACCTTTTTTTCGACAATTCGCCTCCAAGGGTTCATCTATATGCTAGGGTATCGATCTGAAAGTCCCTTTATATAGATTTTCACAAAACAGGGGCTACTCGGCGAGTCCATCACTTAAAACCCGTGTACGGCAAGTCAGTGCGTCCAGAATCGCGAAACTTCTGACCAACTCGGCGAGTAATCGACCCTACTCGCCGAGTACGTTTGGAATCAGCATTTTCTCAAAACACAAAAGTCGTCCGAAATTGTGTCTAGTTTTCAGAACATTTTCAATCTCGTCAATCGGAGTTACGGTTCATGAGATATGGCCAAAACACTAACGAGGGGTCAAGCTGTCCAGCAACATCCTTCTTTCTTCAAAATCCAAGATCCAAGCCTCCAATCGTTAGTTCCGCTTCCTTTTCCTTTCGAGCATGTCTTTGTTGCTGAAAAATTAAATTCTAAACTAATTAAGCACCTTTTGTTCATTAAATGAGACAAAATCAACATAAAGTATTAAGATAATGCATGGATTTTATAGCTAAATATGTCCATATCACCCACCTCTCTTGAACCCTAAAACCTGAAATCCCAAAACCGGTCTGTCTTCCTGACAAGCCTTATCTACTGATTCGTTGCTACTTCCATTCAATTGATCCCTTAGACTGAGTAACCAAATCCTGATAATTCAAGGCTTCCCACCAGAATTAGAACCGCAGATTACCCGCTGCTATGACAATTCATGCTTCCATAGATTACTAAACTAGGGTAAACCAAGACATAGTATTTACATGCTATGACAATTCATGCTTCCTTAAGAAGTAAAGAAGATAACTTGCAAAACTAAAAGCACACAAGACATAGTATTTACGTGGTTCGATCAGGATGGCCTACGTCCATGGACAGGAGGGGAGTATTCTTTATTTCAGAGCTCTCAAACAGAGGTTACAATTAAAATTTTCACAAAGATTCGCCTAACACTCTAGAATTCAAGATATAAAATAACTTAGCATGGATCCCTATTTACACTTGAGGAATTAGACCTAAAACCCTAATGAACCAAGTCCATTCGCCCACAGACCCATGAAAGGTGTCAACCAATCACAATCCGCTATGCAACATCTTCTGGAACATTCATCCTTGCATAATCATCAACAACACACATGATGGAGCAACATGATCCATAGTGTCATATCAAGATGCAAGAGTGGCACATTAAGATCACCATGTCATATCAACCATTATGGTGGCGCATCAAGCAATAATCCTTGAGCATCTTTAACTTCTGAGCTTCCTTGAACAACCTTGAGCATCATAAGAGACTTCATAGCACACGACTCGTCAAGGGATACATTGGCATATTCAGGAACCAAGTGGCACATCCTTGCATCAAGATGGCACACCAGGCTTGAGGATGACACATCTTGATCAAGGGATGACACATCCTCTCCAATGTTGGCATATCTAGACATCCACTCCACAATGGCGCATCCACCTCATAAATGGCATATAATGTCACTTAGTGGCATATCCTGTCACTTGATGGCATATCATGTCAATTGGTGGCATATCTTGTCACTTAATTGCATATCATGATACTTGGTGGCATATCAAGCCACTTCGTGGCACATGAAGTTACTTCATGGCATATCAAGTTTGAATAGTGGCACACCTTGACTTCTAACTCGCGCATTCAAACCTATGATGCTCCACTTCCAGGCGCTCCATTCCTCCTTTTAGAATATTCATTCATTTGTCACTTGATCTGTTCCTTTGTCAGGAGATCCATTCCTTTCTCAGATGATCTGTTCCTTTGTTATATGCTCCATGAACCCCAAGTGCTCCATTAAGTTTCAAGTGTTCCATTAAACTCAAATGTTCCATATGAATGCTCCAAATGCTCAAATCACATTTAACATAATCATTACTTATTTAAATCAAATTTGTCGGATGTATGTTGGAATTTACAGTATAGATGTCAGATTTCACATTCAGGATACCAAATTTCACAGTACGTTAGTCATATTTAGTAGTATGGATGTCATGGGCCTTAAAAAAACAATCTTTTAGGACACGTCATCTACGAAATCACAGATAGAAATCAATTTCTTAGATGATTTTGCATATGAACATCAAGGATGATTTTATCATTTTACACATCTAAATGAATCGAGTTTTCCCACCTAAATATCTACCCACTTTTCGTAGATGAAATCATCTTTTCACAACGGCTGCCAATTTTGCAAATGTCATGCAAAATTGATGGTTATTTTGTTGATTTGAAAACTATAATTATTTCTTGAAAACTGGTAATCAGTATTAGAAACTCGTATTTTCATCAAATAATATAGGCAAAACAGCTTTTCGCCATTAATTCATGTGTTTTAGGCTATGAGGTCATAACACACAAGAAAAAGATAGTCGCATTAACACCACTTCCCACCCTTACCCTAGGAAAAACCTATCGCTTAACCACCCCAAATTGTTGTTATACATCATACAAGTGGACTTATACGTTCAAGAAATTTCTTGTGTCAAGCATCGTCATCATATCAACAAAACACCATGCGATATCACCACCTGACCACCATGCATATGGGGATGGTGTTCCTACATTACGACGCAACTCACATCAACTTAATGCGGTGTATGCGCACCGCATAGCCTTACAAGTTAACCCTTGTTTATTTTTCCATTCATATTCTTAGGCCGACTCGCCAAATGAAGTCGCTAAGGGCATCAGAACACCACCCCTTAGCACTTGCTAAGGGGCTCGCTAGATGAAGCTGGTTATGGGCTTGGCAAGAGAAGAGAGGGAGGGATGCTTGCGTGTGATTGGCTACTTTACCAATCAATATGCAAAATCAGCAGATTCAACAATCAATCACAAAAATAAGGATGCAAATTTGCAAAATCAGAAATAATATTATTGGAGCTTCAATCGATCAGATGGAATAAAAAAAAAAAAAAAAAGCGGTATTATTATTGTAGAGAAAATAACCTGAGCAGATTAAGAAAAAGTCCAACTTGTAATCTATCATTTACATTTACCTGAAGCGGCAATGACAGACCACAAAGGAAAAATCAACAGAGACAAGGCCATAAAAGATACGCAGTAACTCAATAAGGAATCGGTGAGTCGACAAGGAACAAATGGAGATGGCGAGAGTGTTAAGAACAAGGAACAAATGTTAGGGTTTTCTTTTGCATTGGGATCGAAGGCTTCAGGGTTCTTCCACAAATAAGAAACGGTTTAGGTTTTTTTTTTTTTTTTTTTTTTTGAGTAAATTACACAAGTTGGAGAGGGGGGCATAAAAGTTATACAAAAAACTAACAAATATATTTAGAGAGGGGTAAATTAGTCATCCCTCTTCATAAAGATGTCTTTATTTTTTTAGTTGAAACAATTTGGGTAAAATTTGAACTATTAGAAAAGTTTCCATTTTTAATTGTTTGTCTTTTAAAAAAAAATATAACTTAATTAAATTTAAAAAAGAAAAAATATATATTAGAAATATTACCACTCCCTATCAAATAAATACTAATAATTGAGTGTTAAGATGACATGACATTCAAAAAAGTGATGTAGATGTGTGAGGATGCTAGAAGTGTTGCCACTCTTCTAGCCTTATATATTTTTAAAAATCGTTTATACAAGTTAGCCCTTGAACACATAAAGGGTTTGTCATGATTCATGAAATGGTCAAATATTCTCTAATAACTACATGAACATGTCAACAAGCCCAACTATTCATAATCTTCATTAACATCCAAACTTATCACAAGAGACCAAAATCGACTTGAAGAATTGATATAGATCAAGAAGTGCCAAAAAACAGATAGCAACCTATACCAAATTGTAAAAGAAAAATTCCAAGAAATTGAACAAGTCGATTATTATGGGTCAAAAATCTTTTCATTTAACATAAAACAACATCATTACAAGAAAATGTAACATATATTAACATCAGAACCCATTACAAGTTATGGCCACATTTGCCCTTTTCCTGCTACAAGTTACAGTGTTTTTTTTTTTTAAATCAAAAATCAGAAATTTAGAAGAAGAAGAAAGAAATAGAAACAGGTGTTGAATGTTGATCAACTCAAATGTTGTTTAGAAAGTGAGATACAGTTTATGAGCAACCATTAGAACTGGTATTAGTATTACCATTTGAGAACCTTCTAAAAGTAGAAGTTACAATACCTCTTGCACCAAAGAACCCGAATCTTGTCTTGAAAATGGATCCTCGAACACTATTGCTAGTAGCTAGAGGATGAGGTTGAGCAACTGCCACGTGGGTTATTTCCATGTCTTCTTGAACACCATTATCACTAGCACTTGCATCCATAGCTTCAGCTTCAACTGCACAAACGTCTAAATTGACTACTAATGATCCACGTCTAGCTCTTAGCCAATCACCAACTTCATATGTTACGTTTCTGCATTTCTTCACCTTGATTTTGACCAAATTAGGGCAACCCCATGCGAAGGCTTCGATCCCTTCATCGGATACAGGACAACCTTTGATGCATAGCTTTTTTAAAGCAACGCATTTTGATGCAATACAAGAAATCTCGGTGTCTGCTATTGTTTCACTTCCACATAAGGCTAATCTTTCAAGCTTCTGACAGTTTGTAGCAATGGCTTCCAGGCTTATTGAGCTGGGATTAACTCCGATTAGAACAAGTTCTTGAAGGTTTGCACTGTTTTTTGCAATGGCGATTAGAGCTTCGTTTCCTATTCTGTTTGTCTTCCAGCCATCGATGTGAAGTTTTCTTAAGTACTTACAGTGTGAAGCGATTGAGATAACTCCGACATTAGTGCAATCTGGAGTCTTGACGATATGGAGGATTTCGAGTTTTGAACAGTTTGATAACGCCGAGAGACCGATATCGCTCACCTGAAGCCTCTCGAGATGAACTTCAACAAGAGAATTTTCTGGAACAGCGATCATTTCCATCAAACTATCCCAGTCGCCTAAGCATCGGAGCAGTTTCAAGGTTTTGAGATTCTTAGCACCGCTAATCAACGGGCCAAAAAACTGGCCGTTGTAAAGCTCCTTGAGACATACTGTTTTGAGCGACTTAGCAGCGGCACCAGGACCAATCGGCTCCGCCGTTACACCGTCGTTGATGCCGCGTAAACGCTTCACCGAGAGCTCTTCAAGAGATGAACAGTTATCCAGGAGCGCATTCATTCCTATAGCACCAAACATACAAGATCCACAAGAGAATTTCTTCAATCCCTTGCAGTTCTTAGCTAACGCCGCCATACCTACATAGGTAATTTCACGGCATCCACGGAGCTTAAGCCGCGTTAGGTTAAGACACCGGAGAGATATCATAATCAATCCGTTATCGTCAATACTAACAGATCTACGATCACATCGAAGCGAGAGTTTGGTAACAGAATCAAACCTAGAAAAAATTGACGGAATAAAAGGAACAAATCCCGAATTAGCATCTATAGCAAGGCGGTGCCGACTCTGGCCTTCGACGAGCAGCCACCTTCGCGATACAAGGGAGCAACGCTTCCTATCGCCGGCACCAAGAAACTGGAAAACTACGGCTAAACAATCATCGGGAATTTCAGATGTATAGTCGATAAAAGAACTGGTTGCATCCGGGAAATCAAAACACCCCTCCTCTTTGGAGTACCTAAAACCAATAATCTCCGATCGGGCGGAGGAAGAAGACGATGACCTAGTGATGGACCGCTGGTGGTGGTGGGTTGACCCCGCCGGCGACGGCGAGTGGGAGGAAGAAGATTGGCCCATCCAGATGGAAGTAATATGGTTAATTATTGTTTTTGCTTCTTCGATTTAGGAAGTTTAATACATAATGGATTTTGAAAAAGGGGGTTCGTAGAAAACGGGTTGGGAGAAGACCCGTCAAACGGGTTAATGGGTTTGAACGTCGACGGCTTTTGGTCTCATACGGCCGACCCGAGCTATCATGGACGGTGGGGTTAGTCTCATTATCCCATATGTTAACCTTTTAGAAGAATTGGATGATTCACTTGGACTATATGCTAATATATCATAATATATGCTAATAACATGTAAATTGTAAAATGCTAAAGTTTATCTTATTTAAAACTTTTAAATTTAATGTTATAAGATAGTAATCTAAGTTTTATTCCAATATTTTTTTTAGATATATTTTCATTTATATTAACATGACAATGTATTTAAAACAATTTTATTAAATATTAATAATTTTAGGTTTGTTCCACCTAATAAGTTTTGGTTTAGAAACTTTGGATATCACATTACATCCAAAACAAACTGTGTAAATACAAAGGTAAAAACCAGGGGCTTTTGGTAACCGGCTAAGTAAATTACATGCAACAATATGTCTCAATAATATAAATAATTTGTTAATTATTAGCATCTTCATTCCAACATTAAAACCTATATTAAATTATTTTCTTTCATTAAAATCTATATTATAATATTTATAATATTTTAACTTTACAATAAACTTAACAATTATATATAGTGTAAGATGGCATACTCTTCATCGATATTATATTTAGTATTCATGTTTTGATAGTACATATTAGTCTAAGTTATTTATATATTTTTAGTTTATTTCTTACATAGTTATAGTTATAATTTATATGTAATTTTTTGATCTATAATATTTTATTCAATAATTTGAAATACAATATAAGATTTATGTAAAACACACAATGATATATATTATAATCCTTGTAGTATAAAAAACACAAAAGATTACATGTGTTAATTTTTATAACATGATATTCGATGATAAATGTGATCTTGATGTACCAATTGAAATTGCAACAGAAGTATCACCGATAGATGTAGAAACAATGATAAATTATGATTAAAAAAAAAAATTCAATATTTTTTGTTTGATATACATACAACAAGGATAAAGAATCTAATTTCGATCTACGAAATGTTTTAACTAACCACTATGAGAAAAGATTCCAATGCATAAATATGTAGTATTTATTTAAGTGTATGTGTAATATTTCTAAAATGCATGTATCATATTTATTTTGGTTTGTGTTAAATGTTATTTTGTTCTAGATAGATGAGAACATACCTAGAATATTCTTTTTAATACCTAGAATATTCTTTTTAATGTTAATTATAATGTAATGGGTTGACGATGTTTATTGTTAACACTATTTTATACATTATAATTATAGGTTTTAGTGTAATAGATAATATTATGGGTTGGATATGCTCAAATATATTTCAAAATTTTGATCAGGAGATTGAGCACAAATGTTCAATTTTTTTCTAAACGCGGTGAAAGGAGAAGTTGGAAGTCACTTTGTGAATATTATTTAGAACAAATTGGATGCCAATGTGTATATGTTTGTTGTTTGATGTTGCACAAGATTGTTTGAAAAGTTGACTACACTAACATTGTCGTAATATACAATCGTATCATTAGCAAGAGGAGAGTGTAGCTTGCGAAGAAGATGTCATATCTAACAACTCTCCACAATTGTATTTATCATGCCTCGGTACTCTAATTCAACATTGGAGCGAGACATGGTTGATTGTTTCTTAGACAAACAAGAGAGTAAGTTTTCTTCAAGGAATACATCATACCATGTGTTGAGGGACATCCCCAGACGACATCAGAATATGTAAGAAGACCATAAGTGCTTGAGGCACGAAGCTGAAGGTTGACGTCAAGCTTCATGAACATGTATTACAAAATGCATTTTAATGCATGAATGTGAGGCTTATACAGGTCATGCATATACAAGCATATATGTTGTACCACATAAGTGAGGCTTAGTCTGGAAAAGGTAAATATTATAAGGGCCCTATAAGGCTACGATAAAGAGTGTGATCGATAACTAGAGTATTGAAACCGTCAAGCTTGGATTGAGTAGCAGTAAGAGTAAGAAAATGATGACAATTGACCATTTTGGATCATTCAAGGATATCCAATGCATATTTGTGTTGGCATAGAAAGACCATCTTTTGTACGAGATACAAAGATGTCAAGAAAGTAAGAGAGATTACCCAGATCGGTTATATAAAAAAATCTTTTTCTAGAAATGAGATGATTTGTCAAAGTAAGAATGTAAACGAGGCCATGACAACGATGTCATCCACATATAAAAGAAGATAAATCAGTAACTGTAACGACCCAATTTTCACATCCAAAAATTTCATTTTTGATAAAGTGATTTACAAACCATTTGTAACAAAATATCATCCGATCATATCATTTAATAAAACATGTCTCGTATCTGAAAACCGAATCGTAAAAACATGATAAGGTCAGAGTACAAATCCCAGAATAACTCATAGTGCGGAAAACAAAGAGTGTGTGTATGATGTGCTGCTACCGCGCCATCTCCTTCCCCTTTGCTGAAGAGGTACCTGAAACCAAAACTGTAAACTGTAAGCAAGAAGCTTAGTCAGTTCCTCCATCGTACCACATAACCTACAAACACATAGCATACATACTGTCGGGCAATTCTGTGGTGCCCGACCTACCCGGTACGACCATTCTGGGGTGCCGACCTACCCATGCGGCCATTCTGGGGTGCCAACCTACCCATGTCAAGCCATTCTGGGGTGCTGACCTACCCGTCGGTCCTAACAACCAACCCTCAAGGACTATTCCACCCCTTACTGCTACTATCAGATATATCGTAACATAAGCATACTATCAGACATATTTTGAGTGTCTGACCTACCCTTCGGTCCTAACAACCGAACATTACTACTATCACATATAACATATCATGCTAGCATATAACATATCATTACATATTATCAGATGTATCTCGGGTGTCCGACCTACCCTTCGGTCCTAACAATCGAACTCTACTACTATCATATATAACATATTATGCCAACATATAACATAACAGGTAGTAGCAAGCCTAGATGTTATCACAAAGACAATCATCTAATCATACAACTCCTACTGGTGGGCCGGCATTATGGCCGTAGACCCACCACTACTGGAAGGTAACTCACCTCATAGTAGCTGCTGATCTGTGCGGGAATCCTCTGACTGCTGCCGCTGCTGCTCCGGAAATCCTCCGGCTATAATTCCCACAAAACACTTAGTCATACACTGCTAACATGTTCTTAGGGTAAAATAACCATTTTACCCCTGACCAAAACAAAGTCAAAGTCAACTTCTAGTGACCTGACTTGCCGAGTTGGCTCGCCAACTCGCCGAGTCCCTATCCTTCCATCTGTCCTTATAATCGTCTCTACTCGTTGAGTTAGGCGATGACTCGATGAGTTTTCCTTCTAAATGAACATTGGCTGAATTCTCATCCGATTCGCCGAGTTGTATGAACAACTCATCGAGTTCATCTCAACTGATATACAGGTCTTGTCCTTGACTCGCCGAGTTGTATGAACAACTCGTCGAGTTCATCTTCATCCTTAAGAAGTTTGCCTTGGACTCGCCGAGTCTGCTCATGCACTCGCCGAGTCCCATGAACTTCCAGAACAATGGCTTAGTCCAGAACGTTGGGTCACTCGTCGAGTTGGTCACATTCACTCACTAAATCTTCGATTTCTGATGTACAACCCTTGATCAAAAGATAGATCTATGCTTCTACAATCGATTTAGCACATAAAGTGTAACACCGTTAAATTACAAGCAAAATTTCATTTAATTTAATAAAACATTTCATTTCCTAATCATCCCAAAATCATATATCCAATACTTTCACCAAAAACACAATACAAAATCCATATCCCAAGATCTCAAAAAACATGTCATCTGCAAGTGTGTACTGATCATGGCGATGCCTTCCTGCAATCATCACTGGCACCTGAAACACATAACATACAAACTGCAAGCATAAATGCTTAGTGAGTTCCCCAATATACCACATACAACACATACGCCTTTCCAGGCCATAACTCTATAGGATCTTCCGATCGAAGTGTCTGAAGGGATTTCCATCCCATAACTCTGTTGACCTTCCAACCCATACTCTGTTGACCTTCCGGTCCATATCATCATACTCATATCATGACATATCATAACATGCATCACATAAACATCATACACATAAGACCTTCCGATCACACCTAGTTACCCTGTCGGGTATGGCATAGTGAGAAGACTCACCACGCTGATGTTGGATAATCACCCGAGCTCGATTCCCCGACGTATCGTCCTCCTATATTATAAGTACATCTCTAATTAATACCTTCCTGACTTAGTTTGATTAACACTATGAAGTCAACACTAGTCAACCTTGGTCAACGTTGGTCAACAATCAACCTTTGACCCGACTCATCAAGTCTTGCATAGACTCGTCGAGTCCATACGTGAACTCGAGTCCTTTGAATCCTTTATGACTCATCGAGTCACTCACCCAACTCGGTGATTCATCCACTAATCTGAGTCGCGGGACAACCCGCTCCGACTCGTCGAGTTTGTTCATGGACTTGGCGAGTTCGTTTCATGTACAACCTCAAACAACCTTCTAAGGTCAGATCTATTCCTCTAATCCTTAGATCTAACCTTTCCAAGCTCAATAATCACATAAAGTTTCTATCTTGATGTACATGCAACATCTATATGACCATATATGATGATTTAGCCCCAAATACCATAACCCAAGGTCATAACCTCCATTGCTCTCCCTAAAGCTTGATGAGTGAGGCTCTCTAGACCTCTATGGATCGATATCCAAAGCCTCATCACCAGAAAGGGACTATTTGGACATCAAATCAACCTAACAAAGGCCACAAGAAACCCTAAATCCAAATATACTTCATAAAACAGAAGATGAGTCGAATTAATACCTCAAATGCGATGATATTAGATTCAAATCCACAGAATAGCAACCTCCTTTGCTTCCTCTTGGCTAGGACCTCCTTCTTCTTGCTAAACAACATTACAAAGGTCAATAATGGCTTCTTTTCTCTCTCAAAACGCTCAAGCACTCTATGGTTTCTCTCTATGGACTGGTAGCCGCAAATGAAGGCTATAGGGGCCTTTACATAGATCCCAAACCCGAGAAATTAAGGTTCCTTTTGTCAGCTCTGACTTGGTGAGTCGCTCCCTTGACTCGTCGAGTCCCCTCGCCATCCAGTCGCGACCAGACTCGACGAGTCTGAGCACCAAGTCGTCGAGTCACCCTACATAATTAAAGAAATGCAACATAAATCAATATACCAGCGAAACTGGGTGTTACAATTCTCCCCCACTTGAATCAGACTTCTCCCTCGAAGTCTCGCTTAGCAAATAACTCTGGATACTACTCTCGCATCTCTAACTTCGGCTCCTAAGTCAGCTCGGACCCCTTCCGATGTTGCCACTGGACCTGAACCAATGACACCTCCTTGTTTCTCAAAACCTTGATTCTCCTATCTTGAATCAAGATCGGCCTCTCAACATAGTTCAGGCTCGCATCCACCTGAATGTTCTCTAATGGAACCATTGCCGACTCATCGGCAATACACTTCCTCAACTGAAATACGTGGAAGGTATCATGAATCTGACTCAACTCCGTAGGTAGCTCCAAACGATACGCTACCATGCCCACCCTGGCGGTCACCCTGAAAGGACCAATATACCGAGGCCCCAACTTTCCTCTCTTCCTTAATCGAATCACACCTTTCCAAGGTGAGACCTTCAGGAGAACGAAATCACCCACCTGAAACTCGAGCTCTGACCGTCGTCTATCCGCATAACTCTTCTGACGGCTCTGGGTTGTCATCAACCTCTGTCTGACCTGATGAATCTGCTCGGTGGTCTGTAGTACTATCTCTGTTCTACCCATTACCCGCTGCCCTACTTTTCCCCAGCAAATGGGAGTCTGAGACCTCCTCCCATATAACTACTCAAAAGGAGGCATACCAATGCTCGAATGATGGTTGTTGTTATAGGAGAACTTAGCCAAAGGCAGGTACGTGTCTCGACTCCCTCTAAAATCCAATACACATGCACGAAACATATCCTCAAGAGTCGAAATAGTCCGCCCACTATGACCATCGGTCTGAGGGTGATAGGCAGTGTTGAAATGCAATCTCGTACCCAACTCCTCATGAAACTTCTTCCAAAACCTCGAAGTAAAATGTACATCCCGATTCGACACAATCAAAATCGGTACCCCATGCCGAGACACTATCTCCCTCACATACATCTCTGCCAACTTCTCCGCATAAGAGCTCTCACTGATGGAAAGAAAGTGGGCACTCTTCGTCAGTCGATCCACTATCACCCAAATCGCATCGACACCCCTTGGAGTTCTGGGTAACTTGGTGATGAAATCCATAGAGATCTGTTCCCACTACCACTGGGGAATCTCGAGTGGCTGCAATTTACTATGTGAACGCTGGTGTTCAGCCTTAACCTGACGACAGGTCAAGCACCTCTCTACAACCCACGCTACATCCCTCTTCATATATGGCCACCAATAATCTTTCTTCAGATCCAAGTACATCTTGGTAGCCCCGGGATGGATCGAGAACCTCGATCGATGCGCCTCCTCCATCAAGATGCTACGTGCCCCACCAATGAACAGCACCCAACTACGACCCTGAAATATCATAAGCCCTCGGCTATCAGTCAAAAACTCAGATACTTGTCCAATCACCCGCTCTTTCTTATGGTTCTCCGGCCCCACAGCCTCGGCCTGAGCCTCTCGGATGGAATCCAACACTGGAGTCATCACAGTCATCCAGATACATATACCTCGGATCGGGGCACTCTCTGCCCTCCGACTCGGGGCATCAGCTACCACATTCGCCTTGCCCGGGTGATACATGATCTCACAATCATAATCATTTACCACATCCAACCATCTCCTCTACCGCATGTTCAAGTTGGGCTGATCCATCAAATACTTTAAACTCTTGTGGTCCGTGAATACGGTACACCAAACCCCATACAAATAGTAGTGCCAAATCTTAAGGGCGAACACTACTGCCCCCAACTCCAGATCATGAGTAGGATACCTCACCTCATGAGGCTTCAGCTGCCTCGATGCATACGCTATCACATGCCCCCTCTGCATAAGCACTGCGCCTAAACCATATATCAATGCATCACAGTAAACCAAAAAATCATCAAATCCCTCTGGAAGGGACAACACCGGGGTTTCGCACAACTTCTTGCGAAGAGTCTCAAACGAGGTCTGTTGCTCCAGACCCTATGAGAATGAACTACCCTTCCTGGTCAACCTAGTGAGTGGCACTGCAATCTTGGAGAAATCCTGAATGAATCTCCGATAATAATCGGCCAATCCCACAAAACTCCTGATCTCAGTATCAGACTTTGGCACTTCCCAACTCATCACTGCCTCAATCTTGGCTGGATTAACCAATATCCCATTCTGATTAACGAGATGCCCCAGGAACTGGACCTCTCGTAGCCAGAAATCACACTTGGAGAATTTGGCATAAAGCCTCTCCGATCTCAACACCTCAAGAACCTCTCTCAAGTGCACCTCATGCTGCTCCCGGGATCTAGAATACACCAGAATGTCATCAATGAACACGATCACCGATCGATCCAGCATCAGCCTACATACTCTGTTCATGAGATACATGAATGCTGCTGGCGCATTGGTGAGCCCGAAAGGCATCACCACGAACTCATAGTGCCCATAACGCGTCCTGAACGCTGTCTTCTAGATATCCTCATCACGCACCCTCATCTGATGATATCCGGACCTCTAATCAATCTTGGAGAACCAAGATGCCCCCTGCAGCTGATCAAATAAGTCATCAATCCTCGGCAACAGATAACGGGTCTTAATTGTTAACTTGTTCAACTCCCGGTAATCAATACACATCCGATGTGAACCGTCCTTCTTCTTAACGAACAGGATCGACGCTCCCCAAGGCGAGCTGCTCGGATGAATAAGCCCCTTCCCAAACAGCTCCTGAAACTGTGAGGATAACTCATGCATCTCCGGTGGTACTAAACGATAAGGCTCCTTAGCGATAGGCGCGGCCCCAGGAATGAAATCGATGCGAAACTCCACCTGCCTCTCGGGAGGCACACCCGATAACTCCTCGGGAAATACGTCCGGGAACTTTCGCACTATCGGGACATCATCAAGCAAACTTGGCCTCCCAGAGGCCTCCCGTGTATCCATCACATAGGCTACGAACCCCTTGCAGCCCTGCTGCAAACTCTGCCTTGCCCTGGCAGCTGAACAAAGTGCTGACCCACTACGAGTCCCCTCACTATAAACTGTCAGCACTCCCCCACTAGGATCTCTAATCATCACCAGCTGCTACTTGCAGTCTATTACTGCCCCAAATCAGCTCAACCAATCTATACCCACGATAACACATACATCCCCCATTGAAATCGGGGACAGATCTATCGGAAACCCAACACCGAAGATCTCAAGTACACACCCTCGAAGCATATATGTGGTATACACTGCTCGCTCGTTAGCTATAGAAACATGCAAAGGTCTACTCATCACCACTCGTTGGATGCTGATGTGCTCTCCCTCGCGCCTTAGGCGCCTCGGCCTTCACCGGATGACCCTCAATAGCCCGCGTAGCAGAAGGGGCAGATCCATGCGGTGTCCCCTGTGTTGTCTCCCTCAACTGCGGACACTCGGCCTTCTGATGTCCGGTCTAGTTGCAATGAAAGCAAACCATGAACCCCTTGGGGCAATCCTTGGCGATATGCCCCTCCTTGCCACATTTGTAGCAAGCACCAGATCTACAAACCCCATCATGACCCTTGCCGCACTTTCCGTAAGTGCGGCCCTTCTGTCCCTTAGATCTTGAATCGGCAGGCTTTCCCTGCTTGGCTGCTGGTTGAGACTGTGTCGGTCGCCAATCCCTGCTCTGAGACTCATCCTCCTCCCTGGCCTAAGTCTCCAGCTCAATCTCCCTCTTCCGGGCATTTTCTTGGAGCTCAACAAATGTTCGGTACGATGAGTTCACCACGAACTCACGAATGTCTCTCCTCAGAATGCTTAGATATTGGCTCATGTGTGCCTGCTCGGTCGACACGTGCTCAGGGCAGAACATCGCCCTCTCATGAAACATCCTGGTAATCACAGTAACTGACTCCGTACCCTGCTTGAGGGTTAAGAACTCCTGAGCCAACCGTTCCCTTTCCAACGGGGGAACGTACTCATCTCTGAACATGGTGGTGAACCTCTCCCAGGTCACCGCTGAAATCTCCGCAGAACTAAGATGTGCAATCACAAACTTTCACCAGTCCTTCGCTCCCAAGTGAAGCTGGTTCAGCGCAAACCGAACCCTTAGATTCTTTGGACACGAACAGGTGTAAAAGCATCCCTCAATGTCAGATATCCATCTCATCGCAACAATCGGGTTCTATGTCCCGTCAAACTCTGGTGGCTTTGTGTTGCTGAACTCCCGGTACAGCAACGAGTCACCCCCCCTGTGGCCTAGCGGCAGCGACAACTGCAGTGGCTGCAGCAACAGCAGCATCAGTAAGAGCAACGTACCGCTCATCAAAGGTCTCAATCAGTGTGGTCTTAATAGACCCGAACATCTCTGGAATCTCAGCTCGGACGACAACAACCACCTCCTCATGAATCATCTGATGGAGCTCCTCATCGCTCACACCTCCCTCGCTGGTCTCCGGTCTGTGGCGTGTCCGAACCATGATGTCTCTGAAATACAACATAAAACATATTAAGGACTCGCTCGAGTATACTCGAACTCGATAATCCAAACCTTCTTGATTCCTAGTACCCTAAGGATTCCTACTTGGACTGCACACTGATCCGGTGTTTCCAGTAGTAAGGGCCCAATACTACCTTCCACACCGCACCAGTATTCATCCCAAGTCATCCTCCAAGGATCCCAAGTCACAAGTATTCTATACCTTTCCACACATAAACTACCCTTTGGTAGACTCTTATAGCACCTTACTGCTACCTACTCATTCTAAAGCATCCCATGGTAGCAAAAATCTTCCTAGGCTAAGGCATCACAAATCAGGCCACTCTAGTCCTAATATAAATACCTAGCCTACTCTAGCATGCATAATACATTTCATTATATATATCTCATAACACATAATGTAAGGGTAATTTGGGAAATCATCGTTCGGGCACTGGCTGATCGTACACACTATTTCCTTGCGCATCTTCCAAATTCTTTTACTTTTTAGAAAAATTGTTTATTTTATGAAAATCTTTCTGAATGGCTTCCTCTTGGATCAGACCTCCTTCTTCTTGCTAAACAACACCACAAAGGTCAAGAATGGCTTCCTTTCTCTCTCAAAACGCTCAAGCACTTTAGGGTTTCTCTCTATGGACTAGTAGCTGCAAATAAAGGCCATAAGGGCCTTTAAATAGATTCCAAACCCGAGAAATTAGGGTTTCTTTCTTCAGCTCTGACTCGGCGAGTCGCTCCCCTAACTCGTCGAGTCCCCTCACTAACCACGCCATCCAGTCGCGACCAAACTCGATGAGTGTGAGCACCAACTCGTTGAGTCACCCTACATAATTAAAGAAATGCAACATAAATCAATATACCTGGGAAACTGGGTGTTACATAAAGTGACAACCTTTACGTGCTTGCATGGGACATTGAGCTCAAAATGTCCTTAAACAAGCTCTTTCAATGCATGGGGCCTTCTTTGAGTGCAAGAGCCACTCCTTTTTGCCTTGTAACCCCTTTAAAGGCCTAAATCAGAAACATCAACTCCAAACCATGCTTGCATTCATGGTTGGTGACCAAAATGGCTTAGAAAAGCCCTAAAACTCCACAAAATGGGATCTATCAAAAGAACTAACAAGGTATAGACTTTATACCTTATGAAGACTGCAAATGATGCTCAAACTCGGATCCTTCTAGCCTCCTCTTGATCCTTCAAGCTTCTCCTTCCTTCCTAGGCTCACAAAAGCACTAAAATGACTCCAAATGCCTTAGATTTCTTCAAGAACAGCTAGGGTTTGCTATGGGGGTCTCCTGGGAGCAAATGGGATGAAGGAGGCCAAGTTAAGGTGTTTAAATAGGGTGCAAACCCTCGGGTTAGGGTTTTTGTCCAGAGAGGGCCTACTCGCCGAGTCCGGGACCGGACTCGTCGAGTCCACAGCTTAAACCCCGCACCTCATCACGCTTCTACTCGGCGAGTTGGTCCTTCAACTCACCGAGTCCAAGGTCAAAATGAAAAAATATAAATAAGAGAATACGTAACAAGAACCATGTGCTACAGTAACTTTGCTAAAATATGAAATGGTAGAGGCCGTCTTGCTAAGAACAAAATAAAGTCATGTAATGTAGGCCTTAAAATGATGTAACCAGATACGTGGTGCCTTTTTAAGGTCATATAAGGTTCTCTCTCAAGGAGCATTCCTTGACGAGCAAAAAAAATATTCAAAAGTTAGTGTAGATTCTTAACAAGTAAACACTTCATGTAATTGGTCTTAGTTTATCCCATGTTTTGACCAAAACATCACAACTACCAATTCCAAATGTGTCCGAGTAAGAAAACATTATTACTCTACATTTTATCAGGTGTTTTAAACCTAATTAGTACGAAACAAGCTTCAAAATATGATTTATAGTTAATGGAGTATGATTCTAAAACCTGATTGGAGATGAATTGTGACACATCTTTCGATTGAACCATTTCAACAATATTTGATTCCTCTTCTTAGTCAAACAATTGCACTAAGATGTTTTTTGAGGATCAATTGTCACATAGTTTCATAATCACTAAGATGATCATAAAACATGATACTAAATTACTCTCCTTTCTGCATAACATATTCTTCTTATTTGTTCTATTACACTTTGAAAACTTTTCAAGGTGTTAGAATTACGCTTAATCTTATAAACACAATCATATTTACTGAACCATCAGTAAACCATGACGAATAGACTTATCGTTCTTTGTGGTGGATCTAAATAGTCCACATCAATCTGTACTAGATCCTTTAGTCATTCACTTGACTCACATAAACATGTGATCAATGAATTATTCATGATCTTCCAACAATCAAGGTTCTCATACATCACACAATTCGAATTATGTGACTCCAAGTTTCTATCCAATTGAAATTTGGGTGATGAGAATTCCTTATATATATATATATATATATATATATATATATATATATATATATATATATATATATATATATATATATATATATATATATATATATATAACATTGCTAATAATAGAAATATAACCACCAATTTTCATAAATGTCATTGCAAGGAAACATAAAGTAAATAAATCAAAAACTACTTTTTTTGATAATATGCGGAAAATTTTGCCCTTACAATGCAAATATATGAAAACTAAGTTTCTCGACATTTCCTAAACAATCTATTAATATATCATAACTCCTATGGAGCAGCTTCCAAAATCTGCATCGAACCATGCGACCGAAATCCCTCCCTGACGATCAAATTCAACTTACTCTTCTCAAGTTTCCTTCTTTCTCTTATATCCTGCAAAAACATCAAAATGTGACTATCACATCATGAATTAAGAATTTATGAATAGGAACTTAATAAAATAGAATTAGATAGTGGATATAACTGAAGCATAGTCATACAACTTGACTTTACTATCTCTGAGATCTTTCAGGTATTCTAGGCAGCTTCGTATCTAATGCCCCTTCAAGTGGAAATAGAAGCATATGGACCTTTTAGGATTAGCACATGGGAGTATCTCGGGATTAGCCTTTCTCTTTGCCATATGGCCAAACGGTGTGATCTTGTCTGATTCCTTTCCATTGGGAAGAGAAACCTTTTCCGAACTACCAATGTTTCCATTTTCAACATCCATGTAAACTTAGGAGATAGATCCTTCAAACATAATTGCTTGACTTGTGCTCTTAATCATTTCTTCTTCAGTATCAATCAGCATACATGTTAGATCAATTAGGGTCACACCGTAGTCCCTCATATAGTAGTCTTTAATGAACTAACTATATAATTCAGGAAGCAAAACTAGAACCAAGCCAATGGCCAGCCCCCTTGGGAAAACGACACCCAACATCCCCAATCTGTCAATGTGAGATTTCATTTTCAGAACATGTGCACATATAGACTTTCCATCTTGATGTTTACATGCCAATAGGGCTTGAGTGATTTTGTACTTTTCAACTTGAAGAAGACATGACTTAGGGAGAGTAACGGGAGGAGGGGGAGGAAGAGTTAGAGAAGCATGATTTCAAGTACCACCATTGCTTGAAGAAGGGAACATTCTTTCACCTTGATCAACATATGGAAGATCATCTTTAGAAGGAAAAACATTTCTAGAAGGGCGAGGAAGACCATGGTTGTCTTGACTCGACATCTATAAAGGGAGAAAATAGAATTCAAGGTAGTTGATTATAATCCTTAGTTATTAACCCAAAATTCAAATTAAGGCTAGGATCTATATTTTGGATTCGAATTCTGAAGAGGGCCTTTGTAATCAAATTTGAATCTATTTTAGGTAGGTAATGCATTTACCAATTTCAATCTTATGAAACGTCTAGATCTTTCGAGATTAATTGAACTATTCAATGGCATGTTTAATCTCGATTATGCTCTCACTTTGTGACTGGGATGCCGAGGATCACAAATGGGATGTAAATAATCATTCAAATTAGCTTGGTGCTCTCGATATCATTTATCATCTGAAATTAACATGCTGGTTAACCACACGTGCTCCAATAATTTAATGATAATTTACGAGGCACCCATTGCCAACAATATTAGTCCCATATTAGTGTGTCAGTTAACCACACACGCTCCACTAACGACCAATAAAGTGCAATGTGCAATTTTACTGGTTAACATCAAATTCACATTTTTCCTAAAGTAACTAAGAATGAGATTTTAGAAAATGGTTCAGTTACTTTATATCGCATTATACTTATTAATGAGATTTAATTATTCTAGCGAACCCGTTCGGCTAACGACCCTCCACCATACAAAAGAGCGGTGGGTAAGAATGGATACCCAATGACGGTCATTTTACAGGTCACTTTCTTAGAATCCCCTTATAGTATGGCTTCGTGAATGAGGCGTACTAGCGATTCGACTGACTTTTCTTATACATATAATATATATTAAACTATTAATTATATATATATATATATATATATATATATATATATATATATATATATAAGGTGAATTTTAAACATTTTAAAATTTCAAGGGTTTAATCTTTTAATAAATTAAACTTTTAATTAAATTAAATTTAAACCATATATGAATTTATTAATTATTCTTTAATTAATCATTTAATTAAATTATTAACAAAATCCATAAGAATGCAATTTAGGGTTTACATTTTAAATTTCAAAAATTAAACATTTCAATTTAAATTTCAAACAACCCTAAAATTAAATTTAATAAATAATCAAAATAATTATTTAATAATCAATTATAGATATATTAATTATCCTTTAATTAAGCAATTAATTAAATTATTAATAATATCCATAAGTATAATTATAATCAAATAAAATCAATATTATCCAATTCATAATTATCTCCTAACATTCAGGTCACGATTGGTCCCTGTGGTTTACCAGATTTAACAGTCTCTTTTTAGTTTTAAATTAATGTTTTATTTATTAGAAAATACCCACCCAATATCATAAACCCAACCACCATCTGCCATGACCACCACCACCACCACCGCCAAAATTACATAAATGGTCCATATGGTTTACCCATGGTGACAAATTTAGTCCCTACTACCTGAAAAGACCAAATTACCCTCACATTAACGGACAAAAAGCAACGGTACATATTTTCCTGATTGGTTTTCTGACCGCTGCCATACATACCAATAAAGTTCAATTTGTGAGACCATTTCTTTATTTTCCTCATTTATTGCAAGAAATAATGACTTAGATTTCTTTATTTATATAATTAGACAACATTGTTTATCTTCATTTACTAGATTATCTCAATACAACTCAACACGCTACTTTACTATACAAAACAACACCTTCCGACCCCGGCAACGCCGGTGAATCTTTTCTAGTATTTAATTATCTAACATTACCAAAATTCCGATTATGGCGGATTTAATAAAAGATAATTACCAAACATTAACCAAATAAATCAAGTTAGGCAAGAAAATCTGAAATCAGGATCTGACGCACAAACTCGCCGAGTTGCAGTCTAACACGTCGAGTCCAAAGAAACAACTCGACGAGTTCGAAGAACAGAATGATGATTATGTTTTCTCATCCTTGTTCAAGTTCATATTAGTATAAATTTAATAGAAAACTAAACCTAGGCTCCGATACCACTAATGAGTTTTAAGCAAAACATATAATCATATGTGTGCATGCAACCTTGATTGAAGATCTATGGCACGAAGTGCAAACTTTTTACTGATCATAAGAGTCTCCAATACCTCTTTAATCAGAAGGAATTGAACATGAGGCAACGACGCTGGCTTGAGTTACTCAAGGACTACGACTGTGAGATACTTTACCATCCCGGTAAGGCAAATGTTGTTGCTGATGCTCTTAGTCGAAAAGTCAATGTTGAGAGAAAAAGGCCAAGAGCGTTGAGAATTGAAGTTGTCTCGACCATTGTGGGAAGTATAAAGAAAGATCAAGAGGAAGCTTCTGAAAAGAATGATCGAAAGGAGGAACGTTTGGGCAAAACGTTGGTGTTCGGTGTAAACAGTCATGGACTAAAGGTGTTCCAGGATCGGATTTGGATACCTAAGACAGGAGGAGTCAGAGATCTTCTGATGGAAGAAGCTCACAAGACCATGTACTCAATTCATCCCGGTAGCACTAAAATGTATAGGGACCTGAAACCCTACTACTGGTGGCCGACGATGAAGCTTGATGTTGCAAAGTATGTGGCCGAGTGTGTGACTTATGCGAGTGTCAAGACACAACATCAGAAACCGTATGGGAGTTTAGAACCTTTACCTGTGCCTATGGGTAAGTGGGAAGACATTGCTATGGATTTTGTCACTAACCTGCCCAGAACAAAGAATGGTCACGACATGATTTGGGCGGTCGTCGATCGATTCACTAAGAGTGCGCATTTCATAGCAGCCAGGGAGAAATGGTCTATGGAAAAGCTTGCAAATTCTTATGTGAAGGAAATTGTGAGACTTCACGGTGTTCCGCTAACAATTGTGTCGGATCGTGATAGTCGTTTCACCTCAAGGTTTTGGAAATGTCTACAAGAGGAAATGGGTACCAAGTTATGTTTAAGTACAGCTTACCATCCGCAGACTGATGGTCAGAGTGAAAGAACGATACAAATACTTGAAGATATGCTAAGAGCATGTACCTTGGAATTCCTAGGTAATTGGGATGAACAATTACCATTGGTAGAATTTTCCTACAATAATAGTTTTCACTCGAGCATTGAGATGGCATCTTACCAAGCTTTGTATGGACAAAAGTGTCGTACGCCATCTTGTTGGCTTGAGGCTGGGGAAAAGCAGTTTTTTGGACCGGAGATGGTTCATCAAACTGCTGAAAAGTTGAAAATAATTAGGGAAAGAATGTTTGCAGCTCAAGATCGTCAAAAGAGCTATGTTGACAAAAAGCGAAGACCGATGACTTTTGAAGTTGGAGATTCGGTTTTTCTTAAAGTCTTGCCGTGGAAGGGACTTATAAGATTTGGTAAAAGCGGAAAGTTGAGTCCAAGGTTTATTGGACCGTTTAAAGTTCTTCAGAGGATTGGGAACCAAGCTTACAAGCTCGAACTACCAGAAGAACTGAATGGAATTCATAACACTTTTCATGTGTGTTATTTACGGAAGTTCACGGGGGAAGTTCCCGACATGATTTCACTTTCGGAGTTGAGAATAGATGAGAACAAAAGGTTGATTGAAGAACCAGAGGCAATTGTTGACCGAAAGACTAAGAAGTTGCGACGCAAGATGGTTGAGTTAGTGCTTGTCCGATGGAAACACATGAATGGGCCGAATCTCACCTGGGAGACGGAGAGTGACATGATGGGTCGCTATCCACATTTGTTTGTTGAGGAGTGATTCCAGGGACGGAATCATTCTAAGGTGGGGAGAATTGTAACACCTATGTTTCTAGGGTTGCTATTTTTAGCAATGTGATAGTCTAGGTTAACCTTTGTAACCCATTTTGAAATGATATAAGTGTATTATTTGAGTATTATGTGTTTTGTGCTTAATTGCTTAATAATGTGGTTTGATTAATTAAGAATAAAAATAAGCATCAAAATTTAAGTGTATAATAAACTTGATATCTTTAGATAATATTGTAGTAGTTGAAACAAGGTTTCCGAAGATATGAAGAATGCCGAAATCCGAGTTATAACGAGAAAGTTATGACCTGTCGAAGTTTCACGACAGAACCGGCAACACTGATTAACGTAAAAAGTGAAATTTACGTTAGAGTGATATTTAGCCTTAATGATCTAAACGAGAATCGAAGATCTCGTTGTTAGTATCAAAGCGATAAAAAGTTAGGCGAGAACGGACGTCAAACGAAGAAGTTATGAATTTATAATGAAATTTTCTGTCCCGGTCTATTAAAAATAAATAATAAAAATAAAGTCACAATTTGCCGACGGAGTCTAAAGAAAAGTTGTAGAGCATAGTCTCACCTTCGCGTGGATATAAAGAACGTCGAAAACGGAGTTCGTATGAAGGAGATATGAATTTTCAAAGTTTATTAAATAATTAATAATTAAATTTAAATATTAAATCCAGCCTTATCCGAAGACGAGTCACCGGACTCATCCGGAGTACGCCTCGCATACAGCAAGAAGTGTCGACACATCAGATGACGCATGCAGTGACGACTTCGGAGCCCTGTACGCCCCACATACTCCGAGGCTCCAGCCTCCTATAAATAGGATGCGAGGGTTCCGGGTTTATTTGCTAATTTCCTCTCCTTTTTGTGCCGAAGCTCTGCGTTTTTACCCCCGAAGCCACCCCGAAGCCCCGGTAATATTCCTGAGTCCCGAAGCAATTCCCGAGATCCCGAAGATCCCGAGAAGTGCGGTTTCCGAGCCGAAGCTCTGCCCGCGAGAAGTTCGATTTTTGTAGAGATCTTCCAGATCTGCTGAGAATTACTACTTCTACAAGCCGTAGTGCTGTCCGATCATCTTCTGATCAAGTGAGTGTGTAGTTGCTTTCTTCTAACGCATAATTATGAAGTATTTTATACGAAATACGTGTTATGTGTATAGTTTTGTTGTTAAGTACGTGAATGTATATTCACACTCTTTAATCTCATAGATCTGATTTGTTTTCTATGAAATACGTGTTATGTGGGTATGCCTCATCTGTTATGTGGAATATATATTGAATGAAAATGATATACAGGTTTTAAACTATGTATAAAAATGTATATTTTTATCTACTAGTATGTTGGGTAGAACATGGGTAGATAGTTGGTGTGTAATAAACAAATGAGAGGCCTCGATGTTGTTGTTATTGTTGACCTAGTTATTCAGCGGAGTATGGATAACGACCACAGACTCCTTTTAGACAGTCTCGTGGAACGCTAGCAGGTTCATAACCTGTAGGTGTTGTGAACGATGTGTTCACCGGTGTACTCTATCCCACTCATGGTTGCCTATAGGATATCTATTGTTGAGGAAACTCCTTAGCAGTAATGTCCGTCCCGATGAAAATCCTAGATTAGGTCCCTTGAGATAGATGTTGTTTTAAGGACGTAAAGTGAGGATAACGGGAATGGGTAATCGGGATAGTGATTGGTTGGTGAAATTAAATATAATTTATTTATTGTGAGTTGAAAACCCTATATGATCACCAGGCTCCCAAGCCTGACCCACTCAGTTTTATTTGTATTACAGGAAGTGGTGCAAGGGCATAAGATGGATGAACCATCAAGTTGTTTTGTTTACAAGTCTGTATATGTATATATTTGTTGAATGACTTGTAATGTTATCGTTTATGCTTAGTGGTCTGTATCGGAACATGACACCCCGAGTTTTGATTATATAATGAAAAATACATTTCTTTTATGAAATGCTTTGGTAAACATTGTTTTATCATGTTTTGTTTTTGGGAACAAATTCCGCAACTCTTTCAAATAAAAAGGATTTACTCTGAATTTATTTTAAAAGCATAAATGAAAATCGGTCTTTTCTGGCCGTGATTTTGGGGATGTCACATCTATGATTGTCCATAGCTCAACTACCGAATATTGTCACATTTAGTCCCTACAGTTTCAGTTAATTCCTTTAATCCCAAAATTAATTTTAAATTAATTTATTATTAAATACTAATTAAACAATATGATTTCTAATTTATATAAATATTAATCATGCGGTCCCTTAGTGAACAGTTCCTGCATGTGATTGGCTGTTTTATTTTTTATTTTTTTCTCCTTTGGATTTTTATTATTTATCTGTTTTCACTGATGGCTACATGTACTATGTAACCCAATAAGAATGAAATTGTTGTCACTATGTGTTACCTTCTCAAACAACCCACCAACTTCATTCCTTGGAACTATACGAAACCCAACAGTTATCACCCAGTTCCATCTCATCATCCTATCCGTTAATTTACTGCTCACATTATCTTCCCGCTGCTCCACCATCTTCGCTGATGCTATTCTGTGCACCGCCTCTATTACCCAACCTCTACCCTTGCTATTTCTCTTTGTTGGTGTAATCGGTTGAGAAAAGTTGTTGTCCAACTGTAGATACTGGCCCTTTTTTCGTCACCACTCATCGACATTTTTTCCTTCCTTAAACATCAGAGAAACCCCAATTGTTGGGTATGCTTCCTTGCATCTTTCTTTGGTGACCGCTCAAAGTAGCGATTGTCAAGCACCAGTTTCCCCACCATCATGTCGATTCTATTTCGTTTATCTCAGATGCTTCTTGGTTCTTCTCCACCACCTTATCTTCCTTATCCCATGTATTTGTTTTTTTTTCTCATGGTTACAACTACTTAACGAGCGACTGCTAAAATGTTCCTTGTTTTTTTTCTTCAGGGGGACCGGTTCCTAACTCCCTCTCCACAAGATATGTGTGAGTTTTTATATTTATAATTTTTTTCCAACCTCTTGCTTGACTATACATCTCATTAGGTTGGTATCGATTATTACTTTTATTATGTCAAAACCCTAATTACATTTTTTATTCATTGTCAGCTGTTTTATTGAAATAACATCTCCGATGCTCTCAGGTGTGGTGACTTGAAATCTCGATGTATCTCATGTCTTAATTCTTTAAAAAATGATTATTCAGCATTTAGTTGAGATTTTCAACGTACAAACCTTAATTGCACATCTGTTGTGTGGAGGGCGAGAAGAGAGAGGCATCAATCTCACTAGCAAGAATTGCTCTGGAAGGTGATCAATAATTTCATTTTGTTCATAGTCAATTAGAATCGTTATTAGGGCTTTCTTTTGTTCATTTTTGAGTTTGTATAATAGGATACAATGGATGTGTCTTTGGAATCCCAAATGAGAATAAATCATGAAAGAGACTTGAAATCTTTTAATGCTTTAACCAACACTCAACAATCTGATTTCTGTTTTTTATGTGATCTTTGACTTTCTTTGACCAATATGAAATAGGAAAAATCTTGGTTTTCCGATTGTTGCCGATTACTTTGCATATTGCCCTTTAATTGTGTTTCTTCTTCAACATTACTTACTAAAATACTTGGATGAGGAGCAGTGTTTGTGTTGTTAGCATTAATTTCTTCAAATCAGAGGTCGATTAATCACTTTTTTGATTGCTCATTTAATTTTCTGTGTTCATGGTTGATGATGCTTATGTTATCTCCTCTTTTTCAGACCGTTTGCAGCCTTGGGTAGGAGCAACATCTGCAGTCAACATGATCTTCTGATAAGGGTTTTCTCTACAAGTAATGAAATCCATTTTCAATTCCTAAAGCTTAAATATGGAAGATAACTAATTGAGGATATGTTTGGTACAGGAGTTGTGAAATGGGAGTGTCTAACTACCTTAATTTTACGTACACATGATTTTCCATTGATGATATTGTTCTCTTTTTCCTTTCAATTGAGATTGATTATCTTCATGTATAAAGATTGTATAAAGATCTTACTGCATGTGGATGTAGAAAATGAATCAAGTTGAAATTATCATCTTTATAGGTTTATGTGTTAGTTGTTGCTGCATCGCTGGTCACTTTTTTTTTCTTTGATAAATTTAGGTTTTATGTAGAAAGATACTATTAGTTAGGAAAATTTGAAGAGTTTAGCCAAATTATTGAAATGAGGTCAGGTAAATTTTAATTTTCATCATGAATAATTTCCTATTGAATAATTATTACTCTTAAAAATAAGTTTGATATTTTTTGGTTTCCGTAACATGTTTCTTTTTCAAAAAATGACAAATATTATACAAACGTGAGGTATGAAAAAAATTGCAATTTTAGCTGTCCAAAACAAGTTGATGATCAAGATTGATAAATGATAAATCGGTGCCTTATGTTGAAAACTTATATATTATAGCAATGTCAAAGAATTTTATGTTATTATATATTACATAAATCATAAACTCCTTACGTTGCAGGAAGATTGGAGGATACCAGGAATCGTAAGCCTAGTTAAGCTTAACCAGGATCATGTGGATCTTGGGTTAAACTTTTTATTTCTCATTTTCGTGATTCAAGTTTTATGCATAAATTCTTATATTATTCATTTTTTTCTTTCTAAATTTCGTTCAATCTTTTTTTTTAAATTTATTTATTATAAGTTTTATCTATGTAAATTGATGAAATAATTAAATGCTACTTCTTTTTGGATAGCAAATGTTTAGGAGCTCCAGGGGAGGTGGAATTCACACTGGATGTAGAGATAGCAGATGACAGGACCTTTAGGGTTATGGGGGTTCACAGAGGATGTACGCTACATTTATTTAATCAACAGTTTTTAGTAGACCTAGTTCCTATTCCTCTGCGTGGGAATAAGTTTATATTGGGTATGGATTGGTTGAGCCTCAATGGGGCAGTGATTGATTGTGAGCAGCAGCTAGTGAGGGTTTGCACTCTAGTGGGAGAGGGTTAGTGATCCAGGGTGAGAGGCCACATCGGGGACCGATTTTCTGTTCAACAGCAAGGGAGAGGCGCAACTTTCAGCAGGTTTGCACATGATACATCGATGATGTCATGGATACCCAAGATAAGGTTAAGGCGACAATTGATGATTTACCAGTAGTGCAAGAGTACCCGGACGTATTCATGGAGGATTTACCTGGGACACCTTAGATATAGGCTGAGTTTAGGATTGACCTGGTCCCTGGTACGATTCTGATAGCCAAGGCACCATATCGGTTGGCTCCTCCCAAGATGCAGGAGTTGTCTACGTAGCTGCAAGAGCTACTAGAAAAGGGTTTTATCAAGTCGAGCAGTTCACCATGGGGAGCCCCGATTTTGTTTGTGAAGAAGAAGTACGGGTGACATCGCATATGCAAAGACTACTAGGAGCTGAATAAGGTAACGGTGAAGAACCGCTACCCACTTCAAAGGATAGATGATTTGTTTGATCAGCTTCAGGGGCATCTTGGTTCTCCAAGATTGATCTATGGTCAGCGTATCACCAGATGCGACTTAGGGATGATGATGTGCAGAAGACTGCTTTTAGGACTCGCTATGGTTATTATGATTTTGTGGTGATGTACTTTCGACTAATTAATGCTCCAGCCACGTTCATGGACCTTGTGAACCGCATGTACAGACTGATCCCGGATCAGTCTGTAATAGTCTTCAACGATGACATCTTGGTTTACTTCAATACTCAGGATTAGCATGAGGTGCATGATATGTGCATATTTAGTGTGTATTAAGTGTAGTTTATTATTCATATATTAGTTGAATTGTTGCATATTATGGACAAAAGGTACTTAAAAGTGTTAAATTGTGTTTTTCAGTCCAAAGATGAAGCTCGGAAGCGAAAGGAAGCAAGAGAAGCGGTTAAGAGCTCAAGAGTGGAAAGAAGAGAGAAAACAACCAAAATAAGGCTTCTACTCGTCGAGTTATCTCTTGACTCGACGAGTCCGGTCGCGGATTCAGAAAGATAAGCATTCGGAAGTCAAGACAGTTATCAGGTTACGACGAATGTGAGAGGGACTCGACGAGTCGCCATATGACTCGACGAGTCGGTATGCATATATAAAGATAACTCTTTAATGCGAAAAAGAGAGAATTCTGGGAAGTTTCAGAGGTGTTAAGCTACGAATAAGAAGTCAGAAGAACCATAGAAGTCGACCAAAGAAGCTAGAATCCAATTCCGGGAGTAATTGAGGCGTAATTTCATCATTCTACTTAATTCTTTTGTTTTGTCGATATGAATAAGCAACTTGAACTTATTTGTTTGCTGTTATTCACCTTAGTTATGAACTAATTTCTTTATACTTCTGTTTGGGGATACAAAGTTGACAATATGGTTTGATTGATTGGTAGGATTAATTCTAAGTTGGTGATTAATTGTTATTTTAGCTTGCTAAAGAACCTTGTGTATGAATGATAATTTATTTTCTGTTAATAGGAAGATAGTTAATTAGCATGAACATCTATTAATTATCAACCTCATATGATAAGTGACCACTAAATCATATGTCTAGGATTAATGAATATGAAACTAGGATTAATAAGTAAATTGAGTAAATTCATGTGCAAGCTTGTAAGATGACTATTGAACAAGAGGTTAATTAAAAATAACAATTTAATTAGCTATTGCAAGTCTAACTTAACCCGAATAATTAATCTAGTAAATATAATTAAGTTAAGCAATTGGCCACTGTTTGAATTAGTTTATTTGCTAAGGATTAGGGTAGTGAACACAACTTAATCACTTGAATCGGTAACCAACGAAAGAATTAATCCATTGCACTATTACCTTAAAAGCAACCATAAAGTTAACCGAGTTGAACTAAACAGAAGTTTCTTTCCCATTATTGAATCTAGTTAATTTGTTCTTGCATTAGTTTTGTTTAATAAGTTTCTAGTCTTGTAAAACTAGAGAAAAAACCCTTATTTGCTAAAGTAATTTAGATAGAATTAGTTTTTAATTTAATTTGCCGTTCCCTGTGTTCGATACCCTGCTTATTTAGCTATACCACAATTGATAGGTTCACTGCCTTTTGTGTGTTATTTGATAATTAAAGTAGGATTAAAACTAAGTGAGTTTTACACACATCAAGTTTTTGGCGCCGTTGCCGGGGAACGGTTCTAAAATTAGCATTAAATTCTAATTCAATCGACCCTTTGTGTAAGAATCATCTTACGCAAAGTTAATTTCTGTTCAATTTTTGTTTAAGTTTTTTTTTTAAAAAAAAAAAAAAAAAAAAAAAAAAAAAAAAAAAAAAAAACTGATGACCCGAGGATCTTCTACACCTCTAATTCCTCCTCTTGAAGATCCGGAAACCGCATTAAGAAGAAACAAGGGCAAAAACGTTGGAGAAACCACCTCTTCAAAGAACTCACCACTCAAAAACTTCAAATCCGTGTTTGGCAAGAAGAGGAGTAGCAAAGCAGGAGCATCCAGTGCGTCGTTGTCAACCGAAGATCCGATCCCGAAAGACACCGAATACGAGACCGAAGAAGAAAGCGAGCACACATCCGATATTGAAGAAGACTTAGCCACCGCAATGGCTAATATTGACGAGATCCCCATGGGGGAGTGGAAGAAAAGGATGCGTGATGACACCGGCCCGGGACTTGTGCAACCCGCAATCCCCGCTACCGCTACGTTCGAACTAAAGGGCCATATTCTCGCTCAACTAAAGGAGATACCATTTCACGGGAGAGATCATGAAGACGCCTATAAGCACTTAGATGAAGTAAATGACGTGGCGGATTACTTCAATGTACCTAATGTGCCCCGCGAGGTCCAGCTACTACGCATGCTTCCTGTCACGTTCAAGGGAGCTGCAAAGGATTGGTTGAAGTCACTCCCTCCCGGATCAGTTACTACATGGGCGAAAATGAAAGAAGAGTTCATAGATCACTTCTGCCCACCTTCCAAAATAGCCAAGCTAAAGAAAGCCATTGCCAACTTCGAGCAACAACCCGGCGAATCCCTATATGAAGCTTGGGAAAGATACAAGAGCCTACTTCGAAATTGCCCCCACCACGATCTCAATAGCCAACAAGAGGTCTCTATCTTTTATGATGGAGTGAATGTCACCACGAGGCAACTACTCGATTCACAAGGCCCACTCACTCGAAAGACACCTCGAGAAATAAAGGAGTTAATTGAAGAATTCTCTAGGCACTCTAGAGAATACCACAACCCGAGGAATGAAGTGAGTCGCGGAGCAGTAAATTCGGTAAACGATGGTATGGCGGCGGTGATAGCGAAACTCGATAGCCTAGACCGAAGAATGACGAAAATGGATCAAACGATCCATGCTATTAGAGTTGGATGTGAACATTGTGGCGGTCCTCATCTTACTAAGGAATGTGATCGAGACGAGAATGGTAATAAAAAGGCTCAAGTATGCTACTCAAGCGGCGATAGATATGATGAAGACTGGAGGAAACCGAAGAAGGAATGGCTCCCATACGAAGAGTATAGGAAGGCGAAGGAAGAAAAATATAAGCAGAGGGAGAGGGGTTATTATCAAAAGGAAGAACCGGTGACGGACAAGAAGACGAACTTAGAAGACATACTTACAAAATTCATAAGCGCGTCCGAGAAAAGGCATAATGATCATGATGTGGCAATGCAGGAAACCAGAAACATGTTGAAGAATCAGCAAGCTTCTATTCTCAACATAGAGAAACAGCTGGGCCAACTTGCACATCAAGTAAACGAAAGAAGACCGGGCCAACTTCCGAGCGACACCCAACCCAATCCAAGGAACGAGAACGTGAGCGTTATAACCTCCAGCAGTGAAGAAGAATTGGCAGAAACACAAAGGGTTTCCAAAGGGAAGGCAGAAAAAGAAGAAGAACCAGAACGAGAAGAACTCGATCCGACTCGCCGAGTCACCAAAATGGACTCGACGAGTCCAGTCGGGAAGGTTAAAAAAGCAAGTTTTCTGAAGACATACAACCCTCCTTTGCCATACCCATCCAGAGCCATTCCTTCAGAAAAAGTTCAAGCCTATAGAACCTTCATGGAGCATGCTAAAGCCTTACAAGTCAATATGCCATTCGTGGACACAATGCTCCAAACTCCCAAATACTTTAACTTGCTTAAGGGTTTGTTTGCTGCCAGGAAAGATCTTGTTGAAGTCGCGGAGATATTGATGAGTGAGCTACCTGAGAAGAAGGGTGATCCGGGTAATATAGTAATCCCGTGCCAATTTGGCAATGATGTTTCCACACGAGCTTTGGCTGATTCAGGGGCAAGCATTAATTTGATGCCCTATTCATTCTTTAAGAAGCTAAATTTACCAGCGCCAAAGCCGGTAAATATGAGAATCCATTTGGCAAATAAAACAATTATTCATCCACAAGGCATATGTGAAAATCTCCTTATCAAAGTAGACAAGTTTATCTTCCCAGTAGACTTCGTGGTGGTGGAGATGAAAGAAGACCCCGAAATACCAATTATTTTGGGCAGAACATTCTTAAACACCGCATGTGCCCTAATTGACATATCCGAGTCTACTTTGACATTAAGAGTGGGTGATGAGTCGGTGATGTTTAAAGCTAATCCAGAGATCAAGCAAGAAGAAGAAAAGCGAGATGAAATCTCATTTATCCAATTAGATGATGAGGTATTGCAAAAAGAGCTTGATATTTTATTAAAAGAAGACCCAAGTAAGTTCACGCTACACTCAGAAGAAGTTTCAGATGATGACAAAGACTTGGAGGAGCTAGAAAAGCTACTGGAAGGAGCCGACTCAAACAACGATCCAGAATTGATGAAACCCGACCCGACTCGCCGAGTCGAAATAATGGACTCGACGAGTCCAGTCGATTTGGAGAAAAACTTAACTCAAGCTGATTTATTTGTTGACAGTTCTTCACATACCCTGGATTCAGTTACTGTGAGTGATTCTTTGGAAGAACGATCTGCAGAAAAAGTAAAAGGAATGGAGGTCCAACACGCCTACGTGGCATGCCTTGATATGATGCCATTTGGAAAAGAGTCGAGCACAAAAGAGAATGAAGCCATAAAAAGAAGCAGAGCGGAAGCTGATCCCCAATTCACCACTAAACCTAGAGCACGGACCAATATGAAGTATGAAGTTATCAAATTTAAAGAAAAGGAGGTTCAAAAATTGGTGAAAAAGCAGGGGTTGAAAAAGAAGAAGAGGAAAAGAGAGGCCCAACCAGCTGAGGATGATACAGCGAAAAAGAGAAGAGACGAATTGAAAAGGGCTTACAAGAAAAAGATTCACGCCTACAAGACTAAGTATAAACCGCAAAAAGTACGGCGCACATTCCCGATGCTCGAAGGCGACAACACGTAAATGGGAAGGAGTCTAGCTAATGACTCCTCAAAAAGAAGCGCTTGGCGGGAGGCAACCCGTCGTTAGAGTTTGCTTTCTTTTACTCTTTAGTTTTTTTTTATTTATTGTTTTTGTTTTGTGTTTTAACGTTAATCTTCCAAATCATCGAACTTGTCTGCTTAAGGGAGCACCTAGCTTAAGAGTGGGGTGAGAATATTTTCAATAAATAACAAAATTTCGAAAATTAGAAATGTTTTATAAACGACTCGCCGAGTCTGACCCTGACTCGACGAGTACATCCTGATCTCATAAAAAGTGTTAACTGCTCGCTGGGACTCGCCGAGTCTGAGCCTGACTCGACGAGTCGAGCTTATTTACAGAAAAAAATAAACATTTTCGAAATTACTTTTATATCTAATAGGGTTTTAACCCTAAAAGTTCAAATTTTCACATTACACTCACCGGGTACACTCCTCTCTCAAGCATTCAAGACTTCTCCAACCTCTCTTCCAAATCTTCAAGAATTAAACTAAAAAGGTAACAACTTTCTTCTTGTTTTCTAGATAGAAAGTGATATTAAGGCCATCTACACTTGCAATTTCATGAAAAAAAAAAAAAACCCGTTTTTGAAATAGTGACTAAATTCTAGGTTTTTGGTTTTATCATGGATCTTGTTGTTTTGAATGTTTATTATGGCCTTGGTACTTAGTAGGAAGTCCCTGAACAAAACCCTTGCAAGAATTTAGAGATTACATGGTTCAATTTGGTGAAACCCGTCGACTGACTCGTACAGGTCCCGCGACTCGCCGAGTCGGGCATGGACTCGACGAGTCCAGTCGAGATGCAGAAACAGTTTGGCTTGTTAACATTCTGTGTTTTCTGGGTATGGTTTATATGTTTTGCAGGAATCATGTTTAGAAGAGGACAATCTTCAAGGGGTAGCCAAGAGGAATTTCCATGGTTAAACTTCCCGCAAATCGAGTCCGCTTCAACAATGCGGAAGTGGAAAAAGAAGCTTGCCGATATTAAAAAGAAGGAAGTTTATGTCCCGAACAGAATAGATTGGGAATGGTTGCAAACGGTGCGATATGAAGAGGAATTAGCTCCATACCTTTTAAGGGAGTTTCAACATGGCGGAGAGTCAATGATATGTGATGGATGGAGCCGGGTCTTCCGCATGCAAGAGCCGGTGTATTTGGAGCTTTGCTTGGAGTTCTTTTCCACGGTATCTTTTACCGGTGGAGTGGATTTGTATCATCCGGCAAGTTTTACATTTTGTCTTGGGGGAGAGTATCATCAATGCTCGGTGGTGGATCTTGCTTGCCGGCTAGGGATCTATGATCAACCGTTGGTTTCTACGAACCTCTTTCGGGCCTTTTTGGCAACCACTCACATGGTGTTTCCCGATGGGGTTACTAGCACGGGTTGGTGGCACACTATTGGGAATAGAGTTTATATCCCGAAGTCCGCGCAAGAAGGGAGCATCCGATCCCCGACCCACCGCCTCATTCACCGCCTTATTTCCTCCACCATCAACCAGAGGAAGGACGATGACAAGGTTTCCAACCTTGATGTTTTCTACCTTTGGAGCATTATCACACCAGGCGTCTTTTGCAACATCCCGTGGTGCATTGCTTCATACCTTTCAGCGGGTACGGTCAAAGATCGCAAAACATCGCGCATCAATGGAGGCATGTTTGTCACCCGTTTGGCTAATTCATTCGGGTTGATGAACCGTGGTGCCTGGAACCTCATGACTTTGATCCCGACACCCCCATTTAATCCCATTCTTTTCCGCAGGGCCCGAATTATTGAAGACTATGGTGGTGGCCATTATGCCATCCCAAATGATGACCCGGTTGTAGGTCCCGAAGCACCGGGAAGGAGGGTGCGATCGCGAAGGGAAAGGGATATGGAGGATGAGCCGCCGGTGATTCCGGTAGAGAATGAAGATGTACCAATGGATTGGTACAATATAGAGATGAGGCGGATGCAAGACCAAATGGCGCGGGGGCTAAATTTTAGCAATCAATCCCACATACGACTTTTTGACCACTTCAATATTCCACATATTGATGGTGGGAATTATCCATATATTCCATCGTGGGACGAGAGGATTAGTGCACGCCATAGCGGAGCGGGAGGAAGTGGAGCCAACGACGATGATGAGGAGGATGAGGATTAATCTTTTGTGTTTTTGTGTTTAAACAATTTGCATTTTTATTTTGTTTTATTTTTGGTGTGTATGCTTTAAGTTATTATTTTGTTTAATAGTTGTTTGCTTTAAGTATTTTCAGGATTGCATTTTGATTGCTTAGGATGAGGTAAAGCATGGTTGTTTTTACGTGTGAGAGCGAGTCAAGGAAGCGAGTTTTTTAACGTCAAAGTGTCAAGTCCGGTCTTAGGAGTGTGAGCGATTGAGTCTGCATGTGAGGAAGCGTTAATGAAGTTGTTATGGACTCAAACAGTTGCCACATACCTAGATTTTTCATTCAGGTGCCAACTCGTCGAGTGCAGTAAGCTTACTCGACGAGTCGCTTTGTATTTCCAGATATTTTCAGAATGTGCGCTGCTACTCGGCGAGTCCATCAACAGACTCGACGAGTCGATCATTATTTTAGCCGAACGACTGCTGATTTGATGCTACTACTTATATCACTTGCATCCTTCTACTTCCATATACATTTTTGAAGATCTTATGCCGATTTTCGCATGTTTAGAGCGACCCACACGATACATGGATGAGATTGTTTCCATGTATGAAGTTTATTGAAGATGGAGCTTAAATGAGAGTGATCAACCTATCCACTGCTATCCCAGGGGAGTTTGTTCCGATTCCCTCTTTATTTTTATGTTTCTATGCATAGTATGCAATGAGGGCATTGCATCACATAAGTGTGGGGTAGGGGGTTGGTTACATAATAGTCAATTTTCAAAAAAATTTGCATACCAAAAGGATTATTTAGGATCTAATTTAGGAAATTTTGGTAAGAAAATAGGATTTCATGTTAGAATTGTGTTAATAATTGCATGACAACCCAAATGTTTAGTTGAGCCTATATACGTTCTAGTGCATTTGTGGCTTCCTTATTTCAGTGAAATCATGAGACAAAAACACGACCTTGCTCAGCCTGAGGGATGCAATATGTTTAGCAGCCTAAACCTGAAATGTATCCAGGAAAATTATTATCGTTAACCAATAAAGGTTGAAGTTGAGCGCCCCTGCTTAAGCATGTAGGGATTTGAGTGAAAAAAAAGGGAGGTACATGTAATAAAAAAAGAGAGAATTACAAGAAAAAGTTTGAAGAATTTTTGGAGCATCAAAGTTATGTATGAAATTAGAAGATCGAAAATTCTAAAGAAATTCAAAAAGTTGAAGATACCAAAGAAATCAAACAAAGGTGGTGAGTTCAAAGATATCCAAGATCAAATTATCAAGCAAGTGAAGAATTCCAAAGAGCTCCAATGTGGTATCATAAATTGTAATGATCTAGATTATGTATGCTTGGGTTGCTCAACCAAAAATACCTTGAGGTTAAAGAGGTTTTCTGAGGATGGATTCGGAGGGTTGCATAAAATGAGCATAGTTCGGGGTGAGTGGGCGAATGTTTATGAGGATTGTGAGTATTTGAAGAATGGGGGGTTTTTAGGAATTTTAGACACAAATGCATGCGTTGCGGTCTTGGCGTAATGGCTGGGTTGGATTGGAGTTATTATATGTGATTCTAATGTGTTAAAATTCAGTTTTGCTTGAGGGCAAACAAAAGACAAGTGTGGGGTATTTTGATATGTGCATATTTAGTGTGTATTAAGTGTAGTTTATTATTCATATATTAGTTAAATTGTTGCATATTATGGACAAAAGGTACTTAAAAGTGTTAAATTGTGTTTTTCAGTCCAAAGATGAAGCTCGGAAGCGAAAGGAAGCAAGAGAAGCGGTTAAGAGCTCAAGAGTGGAAAGAAGAGAGAAAACAACCAAAATAAGGCTTCTACTCGTCGAGTTATCTCTTGACTCGACGAGTCCGGTCGCGGATTCAGAAAGATAAGCATTCGGAAGTCAAGACAGTTATCAGGTTACGACGAATGTGAGAGGGACTCGACGAGTCGCCATATGACTCGACGAGTCGGTATGCATATATAAAGATAACTCTTTAATGCGAAAAAGAGAGAATTCTGGGAAGTTTCAGAGGTGTTAAGCTACGAATAAGAAGTCAGAAGAACCATAGAAGTCGACCAAAGAAGCTAGAATCCAATTCCGGGAGTAATTGAGGCGTAATTTCATCATTCTACTTAATTCTTTTGTTTTGTCGATATGAATAAGCAACTTGAACTTATTTGTTTGCTGTTATTCACCTTAGTTATGAACTAATTTCTTTATACTTCTGTTTGGGGATACAAAGTTGACAATATGGTTTGATTGATTGGTAGGATTAATTCTAAGTTGGTGATTAATTGTTATTTTAGCTTGCTAAAGAACCTTGTGTATGAATGATAATTTATTTTCTGTTAATAGGAAGATAGTTAATTAGCATGAACATCTATTAATTATCAACCTCATATGATAAGTGACCACTAAATCATATGTCTAGGATTAATGAATATGAAACTAGGCTTAATAAGTAAATTGAGTAAATTCATGTGCAAGCTTGTAAGATGACTATTGAACAAGAGGTTAATTAAAAATAACAATTTAATTAGCTATTGCAAGTCTAACTTAACCCGAATAATTAATCTAGTAAATATAATTAAGTTAAGCAATTGGCCACTGTTTGAATTAGTTTATTTGCTAAGGATTAGGGTAGTGAACACAACTTAATCACTTGAATCGGTAACCAACGAAAGAATTAATCCATTGCACTATTACCTTAAAAGCAACCATAAAGTTAACCGAGTTGAACTAAACAGAAGTTTCTTTCCCATTATTGAATCTAGTTAATTTGTTCTTGCATTAGTTTTGTTTAATAAGTTTCTAGTCTTGTAAAACTAGAGAAAAAACCCTTATTTGCTAAAGTAATTTAGATAGAATTAGTTTTTAATTTAATTTGCCGTTCCCTGTGTTCGATACCCTGCTTATTTAGCTATACCACAATTGATAGGTTCACTGCCTTTTGTGTGTTATTTGATAATTAAAGTAGGATTAAAACTAAGTGAGTTTTACACACATCAGTGCACCTGAGGGAGGTCCTGGAGACATTAAGGAGGGAGATACTTTTTGCGAAGTTCTACAAGTGTGAATTCTGGTTGCGTGAGGTACAGTTCCTTGGACATGTTGTCAACTAGAAGGGTATTCTGGTCGATCCGCCCAAGATAAAGGCTGTGATACAGTGGGAGATTTTGAGGTCTCCAACTGAGATTTAGATTTTCTTGGGTCTGGAAAGGTATTACAGGAGATTCATTCAAGAGTTCTCCAAGATTGCAGTTCCCTTGACTCGAATGACCAAGAAGTCAGGTTTTTTTAGTTGGGGACCTGAGCAGCAGAAAACCTTTGAGACGCTCAGGTAGCAATTGTGTGAGGCTCCAGTTCTCACTCTGCCAAAAGGTGTAGATGATTTTGTAGTTTACTGTGATGCTTCGACCATAGGCATGGGAGCAGTTTTGATGCAACGAGGTCGTGTGGTAGCTTATGCTTCGAGACAGATGAAGCCTCGCGAGGCTAACTATCCGACGCACGATTTAGAGTTGGGGCCTGTGGTGTTCACCCTCAGGATTTGGCGGCATTACCTCTATGGGGTCTATTGTACCATTTACACGGATCACAAGAGTTTGAGGTACCTCATGGATCAGCCGAATCTGAACATGAGGCAGTGTCAGTGGTTAGATGTGGCAAAGGACTATGATTGTGAGATCCTTTACCACCCAAGCAAGGCTAACATAGTGGCTGGCGCCCTGAGCCGCAAGGCGATAGTAGCATCGATCCGAGACATTTGTCTAAGCATGAAAGTGATTAATCCATTGCTAGAGCAGATCCGAGAGGGGCAGGTCAAGTTCCTGTAGGAGGAGCGTCGTAAGTGCGAGCGGATCATAGGTCAAGTGCCCTCTTTTGATTATGAAAGTCATGGATTGTTGACCGTGCATGGAAGGGTTTAGGTGCCGTACTGGGGCAGAGTACGACAAGTATTGATGGATGAGGCCCACAAGTCCAGGTTCTACATCCATCCTAGGGCGACGAAGATGTACAGAGATCTTCGACCCGATTACTGGTGGACCTGTATGAAACGGGATGTAGCTTGGTATGTAGAGAGATGTCTGACCTGCAGGAAGGTAAAGGCAGAGCACCAGAGGCCACATGGAAAGATGCAACCGTTAGACATCCCCATATGGAAGTGGGACGAAATTACTATGGATTTTATCACTAAGCTTTCCAGGACCGTACGTGGGGTCGATTCAATATGGGTCATCGTGGATCGGTTGACCAAGAGTGCTCACATTATTCCAATCCAGGAGAGCATATCAGCTGAGAAGCCGGCTGAGATTTATGTGCGAGTTGTGGTGCCACGATATAGAGTGTCTGTCTCAGTGGTATCAGACCAAGATGTTCGTTTTACGTCCAGATTTTGGAAGCGGTTTCACGACGAGATGGGTACTCGACTCCACTTCAGCATCACTTTCGACCCCCATACCGAATAACAGAGTGAGAGAACGATTCAGACTCTCGAGGACATGCTTCGTGCACGTGTTTTGGATTTTGGTGGTAGTTGGGATACGTATCTTCCGTAAGCAGAATTTTCATGTAACAATAGTTACCACGCCAACATAGACTGACCACCCTTTGAGATGCTCAATGGAAGGAAGTCTAGGACCCCAATATGTTGGGATGAGGTCGGTCAGAGGGTCATAGGGAATATAGAGGTAGTACTCAAGACCACAAAGCAGATCCAGCAGGTCCGAAGCAGGCTACAAACTACTCAGAGCTAGCAGAAGATTTACTCATTTTGAGTTTTGGGAGGGCAACATGGTCCTTCTGAAGTTGTCACCATGGAAGGGTGTCATCGGTTCCAGAAGCGGGGCAAGTTGGGCCCCAGGTATATCGGCCCCTTCAGAGTCATTGATCGGGTGGGCGAGGTAGTGTATCTACTGGATCTTCCTCCAAAGCTCATCCAGGTCCACTACACTTTCCATGTTTCCCAGCTATGGAAGTGTTTGGTGGACGGCACGATAGTGGCACCCTTAGAGGATATTTAGGTCAATGACAGCCTGAATTACATTGAGAGACCGATGGCAATTCTAGATCGCAAGACAAAGGAGTTGAGGAACAAGAGGTTTTAGCTAGTGAAGGTGTAATAGGAGCACCGTAAGGGTTCAGAGTGGACATGGAAGCCTGAGGAGGAGATGAGGGAGCATTACCCGAAGTTGTTTCCAAATGCAGCAGACTTCGAGGATGAAGTCTAAGACAAGTGGAAGAGAATTGTAACGCTTGGTTCCGTGGTACACATTTAATTTAATTAATTAATTATTTTGATAAAAGGACTCGACGATTTGGAGGACGACTCAGCGAGTTGGGTCCCGATTCCAGAATTTCTGAAGTTACAGAACTCGGTGAGTTGAACGATTGACTCGGTAAGTTGGTCAACCCATCATTTTGACTTTGAACAGAGCGTTGACTTTAACCTGGGGTAAAATGGCAATTTTAGCCTTAGATGGATTTTCAATTTTATAACAAAGTATTATTGTATAGAGTTAGTCGGGGAGTCATGGGAGCAGCCAACAGATATTCCTCATGCACGAGATCAACATTTAGTTTGAGAGGTAAGTATTCCTTCAGTAGGAACGGGTCGAAGGCACTAATGTCGGCCCATTTATGTATGTTAGTATGTGTCGGGGCTAGCTCAATGTAGAGTATGTGTTCCAAACTACGGTCTGATGTCGGGATGGTCCCGAGAAGTATTTATGTATGCTTGATGTCTTTGTGGTTCATGCATGTTATGTGTTATGTGTTCCGGGCCTAGGTCTGATGCTGAGGTAAGCGTGATGTATGCTAGTTTATATGTTATGTGTTATATGTTTCGGGTTTCGGTCCGATGGCGGGGGAAGCCCTATGTTTGTTATTTGTTTATCTTGTGTGTTTATGATATATGTTATGCAATGTGTATGTCAGGTTAAGCTTGATGCTGGGGCAAACCCCGATGTCGGGCAGGGCCTGATAACATGCGTGGTCTGATGCCAGGGTGAGCCCGATGCCGAACAGGAGTCCGATGCCGGGTTCGTCCCGATGCAGCTGGGAGTAGTCCCAATGTTATGTTATATGTTATATGTTATGTTTATGGTTTGTGGTAGTTTGGGGGAGCTCACTAAGCTTCATGCTTACAATGTTCAATTTTGGTTTCAGGTACTCCTGCTAGCAAAGAAAAGGGCTCGAGATGATCGCATGGCACACATCACAGTTTTATAGCCCGAGATATTTTACTCTAATATTTGAGATGACATTATGATATTTTGACAGTTGATGAGATGATTTTGAGACACATGTTTTAGATATTTATTTGATGGTGTTATTTATGGTTTTATTAATGAGTTAAAAATGAAATTTGTGGACCGTGTTTTTGGGATGTTTCATGAATATTCCCTAAAATCTCAGTAACTCCGGGAACCCCAAAACCCTAGCGATAGATTAATTTTCTGACACTACCATTGGCTAACCAAGCTCACACGACTGCTACCACCATCTTCTTGCTACCGCTCCATCCTTAGGAATATAGTGATGGAACCTAAAATTCTTCCACAGATGACTGCCAAACCTACCAGATCAAATGCTAAAGTTATTGAACCCTGACCAAGGTCCTTCCAAATGATACCCCTGGACTGATCCCGACAAAGAACCGGAACTACAACCGAACACCCTGATACCCGCTCAACAAGATACGACCCATAACTGAACTACTAATGATTCATTGCATTTGATGGCATATAATAATTTTTGATGATAGTACCCAACAATAACAGAGAATTTACCACAGATAACACTTACACATACCGATACCAAATCCCCCCCCCCCCCCAAAAAAAAATGAATTCTAATAATCACCAAAGAGAAAGTCAAAAGATAACATAGCTGCAATATTACCTATTAGAGTCCTGACCTCCCCTGTCTGACACTGCAACACTCGATTCATCCATGATGGGGCTCCTGCTCTACCCTCACGACCATTAGTAATCCTCAATGTATCTGGAGGAGGTGCACTCACTACTCCTCCCATAATCATTGGACATTCAGCCTTCTTGTGGCCCACTTGGTTGCAGTGAAAACATAACGGGCTTGCCCCCTGAGGAAAACCTCTGATGACATGACTAACCCTACCACACTTCTAGCAGCCCATACCCCTAGAATGATGAACCCCGTCGTACAGTTTCCCACAAGTGTTCTACTGACCCCGACCCTATTGGCCCCTCAATCGTTGATCCGAAGTCTTAGGTTTCTTCCTGGGACCCTCTACTGTCTGCACCTGATTTGGCCCTCTCTTCCCCAGGTGCTCCAAATCCATCTCACGCTTTGGGCTCTAGAAATCATATCATTCAGGGTCTTGCACCATGATATACTTATAACCTCTGTGATGTCATCCCTCAGCATGTCATGATACCTTACCTTCTTCATCTCCTCATCTGCTGCATACTACGGGACCAATAGAGCCCTCTCCCGGAACTTGGCAGTGATCTCTGCCACAGTCTGAGTAGTCTGGCGGAGATCCTAAAACTCTCGCATCAACTGTTTCACCTCAATCACAAGTGCAAACTCAGCCCGTAACCTTGTCAAAAACTCATCCGATGACATTGTATCAACAACATCGTAACCCACCTCCTGACCTACTTCCTCCCACTAATCTCGTGCCCGGTCCTTCAGAAGGCAGAAGCAAATCTGACCTTCGAATACTCGGGGAAGAAACTCGTCTTAAACACATTAACCATATCTGCTAACCATCTCCTATTGGCAATGGGGTCCTTCTCCCCAAAAAACATGGGAGCTCCACAAGCACAAAACTCACGAAAAGAAAGAGTGAGAGCTCCAATGATAGCCATAACCTCAACATGGAATGCACCCAAGAACTCATCCTAGAATCCTCTCCTTGACCATACCAAAGATCACATTAGTCTACTCTAGGATACCATGGGGTAATCTCTGACGAGATGAAACCGTGCATCTGCTCGCTAATTGGCTCAGTACCCAAGTGCTCATCCTAGAATCCTCTCCTTGACCATACCAAAGATCACATTAGTCTGCTCCAGGATACCGTGGGGTAATCTCTGACGAGATGAAATCCTGCATCTGCTCGCTAATCGGCTCAGTTGCTGCACCTGAGCCATAACCTCCCTCCTAAGTGCTCATCATCAAACTAAAATACAACATGGAAATGATTAGAACATACCCAAGAATCCTCCTCCCACAAGCTTCCTAGATTCTCCAAGACTCAACCCGATTCAAGTATGGATCCTATGCTTTCAGTAGTACGTGCCCAATACTACCTTCCATACCTATCTATACTTTCCTCAAGAATCATCCTGAATCCTCTAAGTCACCTTCTCAAACTGATGCACAAAAAACTCACTAAACTGGGCAACTAAACCCATTGAAACACATCCTAGGATCCCCTATGTTCCCAAACTCACCCTACCCTAAGTTGTTGAAAGCCCCCCACCAATGTCAACTAATTGTGTTATGAATATAGTCACTTGCAACAGAGATCAGATAATCATTCGAGTAAAGGACTCAACCCTAGAACGGTTGGAATCAAACAAGAGTTGCGTAATAGGGTTAGATCCATCACTCTGAGTTTATTTAACATGTGCCACATGTGATTTAGAATATTCACTTAATAGTTGATCGACAACATTAAGAGCCCCACAAAGCACAAAGTAAGCAGCATTCAGGCAACGGAAAATCTAACTAGTATACACTAATCAAGCCATTAAATCCACTTATCTGAAATCCGTTCTAACATCCAATTCAAGAGCTTATACAATCGGACATATAAAGGCATCTTTACTATCATAAAATCCTGAGCAATCCTTAGACCTAATCTAGCATGCAATTCTCATAATCATATCGTATCATAATAGACATGTATTGGTATTTTGGGAACCATTTACTTGAGCTCAGCCGATTGCATGCATCACACCCCTTTCTTTGATTAGAAATCCTTTTGATAAAAACATTTGTTTTATGAAACTTTTCACCAAACCCTCAGTTTGAGTCTAGACATACCCGAATGTATGCCTGAATCCCTCAAACCAAGGCTCTGATACCAACTTGTAACATCCCAAAATACGAAGGTAAAAATTTCATTTTAAAAATAACCAAAACACCCATTTTTTATTTATTCAAACATTTAGAAGTGTTTTATAATAAAAAAATTATTAGAGTAGAATCCCAAAATCACATAGTTGTGGAAAAGCATAGGTGTATGTGCTGTGATCAAGTCGGGCCCTTCCCTTCGAACCGGAAGTACCATGAAACCATAAGAAACAATGGTAAGCATGAAGCTAAGTGAGTTCTCTAAATATCACATACCATACATAACATACAAGTCATACATATCAAACATGTAATCGGAGGTGTTATGTGCCAACCATAGTCTTGGTATTATGCCACGAGCCATATCATGGTCTTTCCTTGCCAAGCCGAGGGCCAAAACTCTAGGTCTTACAAACAAGTGCCAAGAGCCACCTCTTGGTCTTCTATGCAAGCATCACAAAGACAACAAGCATACAATTTACAACTACTTGTCTACTTAACTGACAGATTCTACACTCTAGTCTTGCATATAGATTTGCTAGGAGCCACCTCCGGGTCTTTTATACAAATGCCTAGGGCCACCCCTTGGTCTGTTATAATACATAAGTCAGTGGATCGGTATTGGTGCCTTCGACCCATAGTATTAGTGAGGAGACTCACCTAAAACCACGATAACCAAACACTCGAACTACTACTACTGGAACCTCGTACTGCCATCAACAAATAACATTTCATCAATAATTGCTTCCGATCCAACCCCAAATTCTAATCCAATAACCAATCATTCAGGGTAAAAGTCCATTTTACCCTTTTCCTTACTTTGCCAAAATCCAGAGACCAATCCACAAGCATCATATGTCCAAATCCCTTAAATGACACCACAAGGTCCAATAAGGCCCAAATATCAAATTGGGCGCAAACCCATCTTCGACCTAACCTGAAAAGGCCCAATAACCTAAAAGGCTCACAATATCCAACGATCAACCCTGGTCAATGGTCAATGGTCAAACGGTCAACATTTCAAGAAATTCCAAACAAGCCAAGTATGCCCCGCGTACTCAGTTGGTATGCCCAGCGTACACCCTTTGGTGCTAGTAAAAGCAGCGTACCAGATAGGTATGCCCAACGTACTCCCCTGAACCCCATTCTACTTCATTAAGGACTTAATCACTTAAGCCCTTGCTTCCAACTCCCAAATCTGTTTCCTATGGATGACTTAACACGTAAATTTGACAAATTTATTCACATGCATGGCTTAATGGGGCTCTATAGCTCAAAAGAGCTTAATAAAAGGTCTTAACACATGCATGAATTCAAAACCTCCATAAAGCTCACACCTTTATGAATGAGTGGCCCTTAATATGTCTAGATCTACTAGATTAAGCCTATGAAACAACCATAGATCACAAAGACCAACCATCAAGGACTAAAATGATAGAAAACATGCCCAAAAGAATATCTATGCAATTAGTAGACAAGATAGGGACTTTATACCTCTAAATGTAGTTTAAGATTAGTATTTAGAAGGTGTGTTAAGGTATTTTAAAAGAAAATAAATTATGGACATAGTTTATTAAAGAATTAGTTTTTCAATATACAATGAAGTAACCATGCAAATTGTTGTCTATTTGTCAACCATCTCGGTGTAATTGAAACGTAAATATAAACTCTTAATTAAACAAGACTTGAAAATGTCTAACGCGAAGCAAAAATTCTAAACCGAGCCCCAATTGCAATATTCCGTTATTGTCAATTTGAACCAGTTTTTTCCACCACTAGATGATTTTAATTAACTAGAAGGGTTCAATTGACCTCACATTCATCAAGTCTTTGGTGAATGTATTGATCTTTGACTTTTGAACACATGCGGACAAGTCCGCCTACCAAAATTAAACGAAGAACAAGTCATTTTGAAGTTTCAATTCCATTGTATATTGACCACCATTTTCGTTACGTCCATTTTTATTTAATTATTGTATATTCATCTTCATATTTTTCATATCTAATCTCATTTTTATGAATTGGTTATTATAGAGATGGCTATATCATATAAAATCAAGATGCTTGTGTTTCTTATATGACAAAGCCTCCAATATATTGCTGATTGCATCTTCGTCCTCTATCTTCGCTTTAGAACCAAAATGAGTACACGGCAATGATGTGAAGAAACCCATTTAGATCGCAAAACAATTATTGGTCTATATATAGAAAACCACATTTTATTACCTTTTTCGTAGTTATTCAAATTCTTAGTTACAAATAGCACCCAATTTTCTCGAGATCATTCAGTAAATGTGTGTACTTCAATAAAAAAAAATCAATGATTGTAAGTTACATGTTCAATCAATGAACAAATTTCAACGACAGTAAGTTATGGATACAATCAAACGTACGTTTGTTTCTACTTGTATTTGTGGATACATATATTTTTTTAATTAAACAACTAAAGATTATATTAAAATTAAACCACACTAGCAAAGCCGTAGCAAAAAAAAATTACACGTAAAGTAGCAGATACCGGAGCCATTGCACCCAATTAACAATAAATTTTCGATTTCTACTTCTATATCACTTGTGAAAGAAATCAACCACCGAGTCGAACGTATACTCTTTCAATCTTTGATCATCAAACACAACACCATTTGTTAAAGTCCAGATCATCCATTACATAGTTTGATCATAACCTACAACACTACATTTTTCTTTGGTTGAGCCGAGAGCTCCTTGAGTCACTTCAAAAGATTTGAAAGCATTAAATGTATTGGAATATCTAAGTCAAGACATATAACAATCACACATGTGTAAACAATGTAAGAACAAATGATGCACCGAATCTGTTTGGGCTTTGACAAATCAGATATAAAATGGAAGCTACATCAATCCTTTTTGCAGCAAAGCTCGTGGTCACACGAAGCATGTTAAACATCAAATGCCAAGTAAAAATGTGAACATTTCTCGAACATATTTATTCCACATAGTGCCCTACTCCATTGCAGGAAATAAAAAACCTCAAGATGTCTTCTCGTTTCTTCAATCGTGAATCTACAACCATTAGGACACCTCCACTTCCAATTCCACGTTTCAAGTCCAATTCCATACCCACTTACTATCACTTATTCGGTGAATAATTAAACAGTCCATTTGCCTTTCAAGTTGGAACAAGGAATAAAATATAACCATCAAATGAACCCATCTCATGCATGACTCCTTCCAAAACTAAGAATGGGCACCATTATCTACCTGCTAAGATAAAGTATAATACAATATAACTCCCGATATAAGGGAGGAGGGAGTCGTTCCCATTTGAACCCATCGAACCCATTGAATCCATTGCCACATCAACTTTTCTCTTTGATTTTTTCATCTTTCCGAACCCACAACACACGGAAATCCTATCTTTCTCAACCCACTCATTACAAAATATATATATACAAAATAATTAAGGTAAAATCTTAATTAGCAATAGAGTTACCGTCGGTACCACTCCCTCTTCGACGGTTTGTTTAATTGGTTTCACGAACCCACTATTAAGGCACACGGATAATTAAGGATTTAATTATAGTATTTATTTTAAAATACAACTGTAAATATATAGTCAATAGTTTACCGATTCTATTTCCTAGTTTAGCTCCTGGTCAATTGCTTAATCACGGCTATAAAGCCTTCACGTGTATACTGATTTCAATTCAATTGAATATACATTCAATACAATACCTTTACATGGTATCAGAGCTACAATTGCTCCAACGAGTTGATCCTACACCTCCGATTCATCTTCATCTCACTTTCTCTTTCGCACACAATGGCCAAAACCACAATCCAAGTCACCGCTGCCACTCACTTCCCAATAAAACTCACCGCCAATAATTTTCCTGTATGGAGACGTCAAATTGAAGCCACCCTAATTGGGCTCGATCTTGACACTTTCATTATCGGTGATCAGCCACCTCCAAGCAAATTCTTAAGCGACAAAGACAGCTCTACATCAAAATCAAACCCAGAATATCTCACCTGGTATCGCCAAGATCAAACTATCATCAGTGCCATTCTTGGCTGCTGTTCTGACTCAATTCAACCCTTAATTTCGTCTGCCACAACATCCAAAGAAGCCTGGGAGCGCCTCACAGCCAGCTTTGCAAGTGCCTCTAGATCTAGAGTCATATCTCTAAAATCGAAACTTGTCAAAAACCCAAAGGGCAATCGCTCAATTGCCGAATTCCTCCAAGATATGCGGTCAATTGCAGATGACCTGGCTCTCGCACAGAGCCCTGTCACAGAAGAAGACCTACTTGTTCACATCCTATCTCAACTAGGTGATGAATATGGCACCATTGTTGCTGCCATCAAGATACGTGAAAACCCACTCTCATACTCTGAATTATTTGATAAATTGACTGACTTTGAGCGTGCCCTAAAGGAACACACAACCTCCACTACTCCTGTAATTACCACTGTCGACTATACTTCTCGGCAATCCAATCGCTCATATGGAAGACAAGACAATTCCACTTACCAGCGTGGCGGCTCAAACAATCGCTCCTCAAATCAGCAACAACGTGGTCCTACAAATCGCCCTAATTGGTCCTCAAATCCTGGTGGTAATCGTCAAAACAAATCCAAAACTATTTGCCAATTTTGTAACATCCCAGGCCATCTGACCTGTGATTGTCGAAAACTCGCTAGATTCCTCCAAGAGAACAATGTTGTCCTTAACAATCTGCAGACAGCTCCACCAGTGGCTAATGTAACCATGACCGGCTCCTCTACTGTATCTCCACCCTGGTTATTCGATAGCGGTGCGTCTAATCACGTCACAGGTGACAGTTCCAATCTCCAATGCGTCTCCGATTATGGCGGTCCAGACGAAATAGTTCTTGGGAATGGTAAAACTTTAAAAATTTCCCATGTTGGTTCAAAACACATACACACATCATCCAAAACACTTAATCTTCCAAATGTGTTATGTGTTCCACAATTGAAAAAGAACCTTATTTCCGTTGCCAAATTATGCAAAACTAACTGGGTTTCTGTTGAATTTTTTCCTCATTCTTTTATTGTGAAGGATCTTCGCACGGGGGCGCTTCTCATGCGGGGGGAGAACTTTGAAGATGTTTATTATTCCAAGCTACCATCCAATCCGCAGCTTCACTTCACTATCAAAACATCCTCTTGTCATTGGCATCATACCTTCGGACATCCATCCACCAAAGTGTTTAAATGTCTTCTGTCTAAGTTAGGCCTTAGTTCTGTAATTTCCAATATGCATTGTTCGTCTTGTTTAATCAATAAAAGTCACAAATTGCCATTTGGCCCCAATTCCTTTGTTGTTTCTAAACCATTGCAACTACTATACACTGATGTATGGGGACCTGTTCAAACCTCAATTGACAAATTCAATTACTATGTCATTTTTGTTGACTATTTCTCTAAATATGTGTGGTTCTACCCCATGAAAAAGAAATCGGATGTTGCTACCATCTTCCCTCAATTCAAAATTCTAGTTGAAACCTTTCTTCAAACACCCATTATCTCGTTGTTTAGTGATAATGGTGGTGAGTACATTGGTCTCACCTCTTTCCTCAAAACACATGGCATATCACACTATACCACTCCACCCCACACCCCTGAACAGAATGGCATTGCTGAAAGGCGTCATCGCCATATAGTTGAAACCGGTCTATCCCTCCTTCATTATGCTAAACTCCCGTTAACCTTCTGGTCACATGCCTTTGAAACCGCAGTCTATCTAATAAATCGATTACCAACCCCTACTATCCAAAGTCACACTCCATACTACCGCCTATTTGGTCAAACTCCAAATTACACCAAACTTAAGCCATTTAGCTGCCTATGTTACCCCTGGTTACGACCTTACACCACCTCTAAACTCCAACCACGCTCTACTCCCTGTTTATTCCTTGGTTATTCCACCTCAAAGTCTGCTTATAAGTGCTATGATCCCCTTACCTCTCGATTGTACCATTCCCGTCATGTCCAATTCATTGATAATCAATTTCCGTCCCTCTCCCCCTCAGACTTATTTTTACCTACATCTGATCACTTTGTCATGACTCACTCCCAACATCAGCCATCTCCATCATCACCAACATCCATCTCAATTCCTAATAGCAACAACGATGCACCCTCACCATCTCATATACGCACCATCCTACAACCTCCACAACACTCTGATCCCACTCCATTCGATTCACACTCTCCACAAAATCAGCCCACATCACCACCACAAGCTCCAAACTTTAACTCCAACCCCTCGGCCACCATAGATACTCCCTCACCATCTCATGTATCCTCGAAATCCCCAACATCAGCCCAACCCTCATTCTCATCATCCACTCCGAATTCCCCTACATCATCTCGTAATGATGTTGTACCCACTCCAGACAATTCACCCCCACATATAGCCCGTGCACGCAAGAAAAACTCTAAATATTTCAATGACTCCTTTGTCAATACTACCACACTTCATCCTATACCCACAACCATTGAACCAAACACACACAATCAAGCCCTCAAAGATCCTAAGTGGGGCCATGCAATGGATCAAGAGTTTAATGCTCTTATGCAAAATGGAACCTGGGAATTAGTTCCTCCTAACAGCCATACTCCAATCGGCTGTAAGTGGGTCTTTCGAGTCAAACGAAATCCAGATGGTACAGTTTCAAAATATAAGGCCCGTTTAGTAGCAAAAGGTTTCCTTCAACAACATGGTAAAGAATACTTTGATACCTTTAGTCCCGTTGCAAAACCAGTTACCATTCGTGTCATTCTCTCTCTTTCACTTTCTCATAATTGGAACCTTCGCCAACTTGATGTAAACAATGCTTTCCTTCATGGTACCCTCCATGAAGAAGTCTTTATGACCCAACCACCTGGTTTTATTCATCCTGACTTCCGAAAACATGTCTGCAAACTTCGAAAATCTCTCTATGGCCTGAAACAAGCTCCACGGGCTTGGTATACTGAACTCACTTCATTCCTTCTTTCTTGTAGTTTTCGAAAATCTCAAGCTGATGCATCCCTGTTCATCTATAACCACAACAATATCTTATGTTTTTTTATAGTCTATGTGGATGATATTGTCCTCACTGGCAATAACAACCCATTTATCGATACCTTCATAAAAACTCTATCCAATCGCTTCTCTATAAAAGACTTGGGACCTCTACATCATTTTCTTGGTATCGAAGTTATTCCCACTTCTCATGGCCTATTCCTATCCCAACATCGTCATATCCAAAATCTTCTCACTCAATTCCATATGGATGGTGCTAAAGACGTGGCTACCCCTCTAAACTCTTCTCAAGTTCTTCACCCCATGGACGGGTCACCAAGCGTTGATTCGACACCGTACCGCAAATTGGTAGGCTCTCTTCAATATCTTGCATTTACACGGCCTGATGTTTCCTTTGCTGTTAATCGGTTAGCCCAATTTATGCATGCTCCCACCGAGAATCATTGGCAAGCTTTGAAATGGGTTCTACGGTATCTCAAGGGCATAATACACCATGGACTCTTTTTCAAAAAAGGATCCCCGCTACATTTAACAGCTTTCTCTGATTCAGATTGGGGAGGTATACTACATGGGGGTCGTTCCACTACTTCCTACATACTATATTTGGGGTCCAACATCATCTCCTAGAAATCATCACGACAAAAATCCGTCTCCCGGTCCTCCACCGAGGCAGAATACAAAGCTTTGGCAAATGCTGCTTCTGAAATTTCATGGGTCCAACACTTACTCATTGATCTTGGTGTTCCCCAGTCTTTACCACCTACATTAGTTTGTGATAACACAGGTGCCACCTATCTGTGTGCCAATCCAGTCTACCATTCCCGCATGAAACACATAGCATTGGACTATCATTTTGTCAGAGAAAAGGTCACAACTGGTACGTTAAAGGTTTTGCATGTTCACTCAAATGATCAACTTGCTGATGCACTTACCAAACCTCTTAGTCGTGGTCCATTTCTTCGTTTACGATCCAAGATTGGAGTCTCCGATGGATCCTCCATCTTGCGGGGGCGTATTAAGGCACACGGATAATTAAGGATTTAATTATAGTATTTATTTTAAAATACAACTATAAGTATATAGTCAATAGTTTACCGATTCTATTTCCTAGTTTAGCTCCTGGTCAATTGCTTAATCACGGCTATAAACCTTTCACGTGTATACTGATTTCAATTCAGTTGAATATACATTCAATACAATACCTTTACACCCACTTCAGCCTCTCTCTCTACTTTCTCTCTCTTATTTTCTCTTGTACCATATGTTTTAAGACTTGTACCTTACTTGTTTAGTATTTTTGTTAATTGAGTGGGTTGAGTGGGTTGAAAAAGATAGGATTTCCATGTGTTGTGGGTTCGGAAAGATGAAGAAAAATTAAAGAGAAAAGCTGATGTGGCAGTGGGTTCAGTGGGTTCAGTAGGAACGACTCCCTCCTCCCTAATACAATATAACTCCCCACTCATGAAGACTCCTCTATAATTTCACTATGCAAGACCTCACCCCTCTGCCTTTAGCAATAGTACCAATAATGTAACTATTAGAGCATCCACAATGGTGTGTTCAGTAGGAGAGTTGAAAGAGGTGGCAAGTCTATGTGTCATTCAACAGATGAAACTCCACCATTGTGAGATGTCACGTTGGTATTCAATTGATTTGGAGCTCAATAGCCATTGAACTCTTCAATGGGAAAAAGAAAGTTTTTAACTCTTAAATATTTACTATAAATTACATTTTATAACATGTCATTAAACTTTGTAGAGTTCAATGCATTGTAGGAAAAAATGATAAAGTTGTATGGATTGTAGAAAGATGATATGACAATCCATTGAACTCTATAGAGTTTAATGCATTGTGGATGCCCTTAACGCTAAAGTCATGAGTTGCCAAAATAATTTTTACCCATAAGGCATCATTCTCTATATGAAATCTCCATTTCCACTTCTAAAGTAGTGTACAATTAAAACATCCTAAGATACCAATATTGATCCTGCCTTGCTCTTTCGCATCTACAATCATATCCCAAGCAACCCAATGTATCTTTGTCTTACCAACTTCACTTCTTAAAAGAATTTGGCTCTAATTTCCCACTAATATAAATCCTTTCAGCTTCCATGTTGACATCTTCTTTTCAAACGTGCTGAATAATATCGCCAATTGTAGATGTATCCTATATTTTGACCCAATGGGATACCAAAGTACATAAACGATAGCCTCCTGAGCATACAACCGGAAGTCTCAACCATAACAATCACCTTGTTAAACTAAGCCCCATCCCATAAATATTGGACTTATATGGTTCGAATTTAAACCATAGATATATTAAAAACACTTAAGAACCACAACAATATTCTTGATATTAGTATTCAACCATACCCCCCAACACCAACACATTATTTACATATATAAGATGAAATAGAGATATATTTTCATGACCAAGAGAATCACCTTTATACAACAATGCATCCATAACTTCTTGTATATCCATGTGGAATAACTCCATTGCTAAGATAAATAAACATACGCGCGCACATACACACACAAAGGATCACCTTGTATAAGACCCCTATTTAGTTGAAACTCATGTGTAGGACTACCATTAATAAGGATTTCATGACCGAGAGAAGCATCTTTAAACAACAATGCATCAATAACTTATTCTATATCCATGTGCAAGATCTCCATTTCTAAGATAAACAAACACACACACACACACAGAGAGAAAGACAGATGATATCATTGTATAAGACCTCTCTCTGCTTGAAACTCATGTGTAGGATTATCATTAATAAGGATGGAAGCTCTAGCTGAAAAAAGACCAACCTTGATCCAATCACACCATTTATTCATGAATCCCAAGAATTACATAATTTTTAATTAATACCAATATAAGGAGTCATACACTTTAGCAAAATTAATCTTAAGAAAAAAGGTGCTTCTTTATATTTCTTATACCACTGTATCACCTCATTTATCATTAACAAACCATCCATAATCTCCTTTTCCTTTAATAAAAACTTATTGTTCCATACTTACCATAGAAACCACCACTTTTGTTAGGCGAATAGCTAAAACATTAGCTAATATTTTATACTGACAACCAATGAAATTAATCGGGAAAAAATCTATTACAAACATAGTACTATAGAATTTAGGAATAAAAAAAAAGGATGAGTTGTATCCATAAGGAATTTTTGCATTATCATAAAAATCACACATGAAAATTGTAATATCATCTTTTAGAATCTCCCAATGGCTTTTCACTAACTGAAAATTAAAAACGATCTGATATGGTGCTTTTTCACTCCCATAAGCCCAAACAGCCTCCTTAACTTCATGAACCGTGAACACAACTTCAAACATATCACCATGAACAATAGCAATGACTTAAACCTTGGGCTACAATTTTTAATAGCCATTTCTTGCAACCTTATTCTTAAAATAATCATAGAATACAACTTAAACCTTAGAACGAGTTGTAACCACATCACCAAAATTTTTCACCCAATTAATAGTGGATTATAGGCGCTTGTATTTTAGAAGATCATGAAAAAAATCATTTTCATCACCTTCCAACCCCCACTTAAGCTTAACCTTTTATGCAACATCCAACATCTCTAATATTTCAATTTCCTTGAGTTTCCTCACCATCATACCCTATTGCCCCATTTGTTATGCATTAGCCCTATCCTGCTAAATTTCCTTGTCAACACAATGAATTTCGACTTCTAACTCCTTTCTCATACCTTCCTTCTCAATACACTTCTATTTGATACACTCTCGAAATACACCTATAAACCTTCTAAGTTTATCCTTAAACCAAACATGTGGGTTTAGAGATATCGAGGACAAGCTTTCTTTCCATGATTTCTTCACTAAATTTCAGAATCCTTAATAATCAAGCATTGATTTATAAAATTTAAATATAATCGAAACATAGTCTACCTTCTCTTATCTAAAGCTGATATGACTATGATCAGAAATATTTCTATGTAGAGCATTAGAAATCATATTTAGAATAAGATCACATAACTCTTCTAACAAAAAAAATGTATCCAGTTTACTCTTTTTTTTTCTTTTGGCTTCACACATGTAAAGTTAAAACCACCCATAAGAACATCAAATAAACTTGCATTTGTTGTACAACTATTAAAATGACTCATTAATGTGGCCATCAGACTATTTAGTAAAGTTTTTGTGTGTTGGTTATATTTATATTGTGTACCATAATACTTTCCATATGACACATTAGGTCTTGAGCTTTATTATATGTAGTATGACCGATATGACATTTTTTCCTAAGTCTAAGGACTAAATTTGTGTTGTTCTAAAGACTTTCCCATAAGGTGTAAATTTGAATCATTAACACTATATATATATATATATATATATATATATATATATATATATATAGAGAGAGAGAGAGAGAGAGAGAAAGAGAGAGAGAGAGATGATACGTCAACGTGGAGATACATTAAAAATAATTCTTCTCATCTTTAATTCTCTTTATAAAACATCAACATCTAGTCCGTGAAAATCCATCTATTGGATTTGATCAACAAATACACCATTACGAGAAGCTTAGTAGGATTAATGGACATTATGATCTTCACTTCACTGAAATTAAGTTTTCCTTCTAGTAAGTATTCTTCATCTTTTAATGTTGTAAAATCCCAAAACCAAGATAATTTTTTTTTTCATTTTTATCAAACATTTCCTCAAAGCCATAAGATATAAACTATTATTTTCAATTCAAATCCGTAGAATCAGAGTATCAAAATCTCTCAAAACATAATCTTGTAGGAGGATGTGTACGATCATGCCTTTACCTTGCCCCGACCATCTGATGTACCTGAATACATTGAATCAACAACTATAAGCCAAAATACCCCACACAACTATACATATAAAGGCATGCACACTAGGTACGTAGTCATCATACTTGTAGTGATCCTGATTATGAAGACATATGCGAAATTGAATCATGCAAGCATCAAGAACACAAAGAGTAAATAAAATCATTTAAGCTCCATTAGAATAGTAAGAGTACAAGTGGGTTTTGTTCTTTCTCTCACTAAACTACCATACACATAACATGCTATATCATAACAGATCACAGAACAACCATGCATATCGGGTCTACTGTGAGACTGGTCCCCCGTGTCGGGCCTTCAGTCCACCTCGTCCACCCTCCGAGTACAATCATGTCTCTCGAGTCTGCAGTGTGGTTGATCCACCTGTACCGGGCCTTTAACCGACCTAGTCCACTCTCTGAGTCTACGGTGTGACTGGTCCGCCCACATCGGGCCTTCAGTCGGCCTGGTCCACTCTCCGAGCCTCGGCACGTCTGGTCCGCCCTCGTGGGGCCTACAGCCTATCCGGACCACTAGCTGGGCCTTCGGAACAACCAGTCCGCCCTGGGTATCTTGGCCTATAGCACGAAGCAGGACCCGCCTCAACCCAACTCCAGTCCAAACAACCATGTGCACATAAACATACAATCACATAACAATTCATATTCAGTCAAACCGATCTAGCAGATCACATAACACAACATACTCTAACAGGATACCAACCTAACCGGTCACTAGCATAGCATCATCCTATATACCAGGATACCGACCTTAACCAGGTCTCTAACGAATACCATCCTAATTACCCTGATGCAAACATATCAAAACAATAACATAACAATAGATACCCAGATCTCAATCCGATAAAGGGCCGGCATTGGTGCCTTAGACCCTGATGATATATTGAGGATAACTCACCTCGCAACTGCTGACTAAAAGGATAAGATCACGCTGCTGCAACCTCCGACCCGAACTCCAACACTGTCCATACCCAAAAGACTGAATCCAATAAATACCAATAATTACCAAATTACCCCTGGAAATCAACTGGTCAACCCTTGGTCAAAGTCAAAGTCAAAGTCTACCCATGACTGGCTCTACTCGTCGAGTCAACCCGATGACTCGCCGAGTCCTCATACACAGAACCTTCTTCAATTCGCGACCCAACTCGCCGAGTCACCCCGAGACTCGCCGAGTCCAACGACTCTGAGCCTACTCACGCATAACTCACTGAGTCATCCCTTGACTCAACGAGTCTCAGCACAACCAGAAGAAAGGTTAGGACCTCTTGCCCGGACTTGCCGAGTCCAAGAATAGACTCACCGAGTCCAAGGCTATCTGCAACCAACTCACCGAGTTGTTCTTCCAACTCGCCGAGTTGTTCTTCCAACTCGCCGAGTTCCAGCCTACCTTCAAGCTACTCGTCGAGTACACCCTTGTGACTCGCCGACTACTCCTAGATCTGAATCCATACAGAGGCTTTCCAATCCATGCAGAAGCTCTAAACCATAGATCTACTATTTTACAAGCCATCCATCACATAAAGTGGCAATCTTTACGTGAATCCAAGGAGATCTAGACGTTTACTCTCAAGGGATAGGGTTTGGGACAAGGTAGCTTCACCAATCACTCATCAACAGGGTCTTTATGACATATAAGACCATTCCAAACCTAGATCTGAAGTAGCATCCTCAGATCCAAGCTTCTATCTCAATTTAGATGTCATATCAACCACCACACATGAACCCATGAAGAAAATAGCTTAAGGAAATGGTTCCTTACCCCCTAGAATGAGCCCAACCAACTGTAGATTCCTGATCTCCCCCAAGCTTCCTGATACAAGCCTCCAATATTCAAGCTTAAAGCACCAAATATCTTTCTCTAGGCTCTAATTCACTTGATAAAGGGGGTCTCCTCACGAATTTAGGGCTTCTAGAACTCAAGGAATGATAAGGAGGCTAGGGAGAATATATGATGTTCTTTATATAGGGCTCAACCCTCAAAATCAGGGTTTTCCATACACAGCGCCTACTCGCCGAGTTGGCCACTTAACACGCGACTTGAGTCGCGACCCTACTCGTCGAGTCCACCCATGGACTCGCAGAGTTGACCTTCAATTTTACACTTTTAGCCCTTCAACTCTACTCTCGATATTTCGGGATGTTACAATTCTCCCCCACTTAAATTAGGCTTCGTCCTCGAAGCCTGCAATAACTTAACTCTGGAAATTCTCTCGCATTACTCCTGGCATTAACCCAACCAGGCTCCTCAAGGCACAACCATGGAACCTAGAAACTCACTTTCTCCTTCCTCGCGGTGTCCTGACCACCGTCACAAGCCGGCCACCGGCTTTACCATCTGATAACCGCACATAATAACTGAGTACCACCCATGATGCAACACTGCTCCAAATCATAACCATGACTCGACCCATGTGTGCTATAAATAACCATGCACTACCGGATTCCCAATCTGAGTCCAACTCTATCTAATCCATGCTGACAGAAAGTCACATTCTTCAGAGAAACTCTCATGAGTTCTCCTCTTGCAATCACATGCACATGCTGAACTAGCTCTAAAACCCTCGGGTTAGGAAAACCCATCACACTGACGACCCTCAAAACATCCCTCAGGATGAATCACTACAACACAAATCCTTCACCGAAATTAAGCTGGGACTCCAAAACTCCATCCCTGCATCCCTTACGAGCCTTTTGACTTTACACCCTCGGAATTTCCTTCCGAAACCTCGGCCGACATCCAAACCGGATGTGATTCCATACCCTCGCCGCACACACTACGCCATAACCATAATTGGAACACCCCAATCATAACTTCGCACTACTAATTCACTTCCGTGACTTACATTCCTTCCTGATGCTACATTCCTTTCCCTTTTTCCCTACCAAGGAGATCCACTTGGCAGTCTTGACACTACCACAAATGCCACAGTGCTTACCCAAAATTACACCGTTTCCTTATGGCATAACCGCCATCCCACGCACCATACATACTCTAAATCCACTTGCAAAGACTCTCAATTCCATGCTCGACTTCCTATCTTGATCATTATCCGGGGCCAGACCTTCTAACGCTAACATAACACGACATACTCAAACCATTTCCCCGCGCCGACCTAACAACACATGCAGAGTCTTCAGTATGACTGGACTTCCCTACTCGGCCTTCAGCCAACTGGACCACTCTCGTAACCTTCAGCAGACCTGGACCGCCCTCCAGGGCCTTCAGTCTAGCTAGACTGTCCTCCGAGCCTTCGGTCTGACTGGTACGCCTACTGGCCTTCAGTCTATCCGGACCACTCAAATAGCAATCAACATTCCGAGTTACCTCTCCGGGAAATCCTCCCATGCATACTGTTCTAGCCCCCTAGGGGTTCCGAACTCTTTCTCCATCATACATACTCGATCCCAGCCTGATCCCAGGCCCTTCACAATCAATGCCAGGTCTGTATCCCACCCCGCACGCCCGCTACTCACCCATACCACTCTGCTCTCGGCTGAAAGAAATACCGCTGAAACCCAAGCAGCTAAACAATCTCTCAAGCCTATCGATCATCCGGAGAATTTCCAATTCTCCCCCACTTAGGGCACTGACTATCAACCACTGGTCGCTATCACCAACCTCCCAAAATAACCTTGCACAAAACCCAACATATACACGCGAACCGGTTCCCACTAGCACTAGCAACCTTCGCAAAACACATTCCCACACTGATCAACCCGCTTGAAAGGAACCAAATCTTCAATTACCCACTCCTCAGACTGCAAATGCTACCCGACATTCAAACCAGCGCCACATCCGCTAATAATCCTCACAAAAGATATCCAGCGAAAACCCGAAACACTAACCCATACCCATACCAAACCCTCAAGGAACAACGGATACCAAAACGAAAAACCCATACAACACGACTGGCATAAAATAACATATCATAATAGTCACAAGATAACAATATATCAAGAAAGAAACATACCCGCAGCTGCATCCAGCACTGCCCTGACCTCCTCTGCTGAAAGCTGAAAAGCACGTCCCTGAGCCCTTAGGGGCTCCGCTCCACCCTGACCTCCTCCTGTGATCCTCAAAGTGGCTGGTGCTGGAGCCTGCACCGGTCCTGCAACAAGCTGTGGGCAGTTGACCCTCAAGTGCCCAACCTGATGACAATGATAACAAATCCTCAAATCCCGAACCGGCGCTGACTGCCGATAATCCCTCGCATAGTGCCCCTCCTTTCCGCACTTGCGACATGCACCACCGGACCGGAAAACTCCGGGGTGACCCCTCCCATACTTTCCACAAACGTGGCTGCCCTGATCTCCCATCCTGGAATCAACGGTCTTAGACCATTTCGTCGTCGGCTGCGACAGTACCGGAGCTTGCCTCAGCTCACGCAACTACAACTCAATCTCTAACTCACGCCTCCTGGCGGCCTCCTGCAACTCCAACAAGGTCTCGCACCTTTGCGCGGACACAAACTATTTGATGTCTCTCTTTAGCATACTCAGATATCGGTACATCTGAGCCTGCTCCGAAGCGAACTCTAGGCAAAACATCGCCCTCTCAGTAAACATCCTGGTGATTTCCATCACCGACTCTGAATCCTGCTTCAGATCAAGGAACTCATGAGCCAACCTCTCCCTCTCAACCTGCGGAACATAACGAGTGTTGAACATCTCTCTGAACTGATTCCATGAAACCGCAGCCCTCTGCGCATCCGAATATGACCCCGTGGTCAATCTCCACTAATCCTTTGCCCCGAGCCTTAACAGGTTCAGAGCACACCTCACCCTCTGATCAGCAGGGCATGAACACGTGAAGAAACACCCCTCCACGTCTGATAACCATCTCATAGAAATGATCGGATCCTGAACTCCATCAAAGGTGGGAGGCTTCGTATTATCGAAGTCTCGATACTGAAAACCTCTACTCGCTCCTCCCCCTGCTGCTGCAGCCGCTGTAGCCGCGGCGGCAGCCATCTCCGTGAGAGCCGCATAGCGCTCATCAAAATACTCCAACATGGCGGTCTCAATCGACCCAAACAGTTCTGGCAGCTTGGCCCGGAACAATGCAACAATCTCATCATGCAGGATCTCACGAATCCTCGCATTCAACTCATGCGTACTCATCTGACCGACAACCTCGGGCGGTACGGACCCGCCCGGAACTCCCTCTCCTGCTCCCGATCCTGACCCGGATCCACTCCCATCATGCCTCGAAATCTCCATACTGAAAATAAACCACCAAAACTCTCAGACACTTCCCACTAACCCGGGAACCAACTCTCAACCCAACCCTAGAGGTCATGGTTTCCCTGATACGCGTATGGGTCCTGTGCTTTCAGTAGTACGGGCCCATACTACCTTCCACACCTACCCATATTTGTATGAAGTACTACCACAACACCCTAGTGAAAACATACATAAGAACGCTCTATCCTCACTACTAGAGGAACACTAGAAATCTCTCACAAGGAAACCCTAGGCTAGCAGGCATCATAAATCAAGCAACACATCATGAAATGCTGAAGATCCCTAGCCTCACTCTAGCATGCTGTTCTATCAAAGCTCAATAAAACAAATATCAGGCATGGTATTTTGGGGTTACTTACTAGCTCCGGCTGATCGTACCTCTGCATCCTCCTTTACTCATTTTGAAAACCATTTTATATTCTCTTATGAAAACCCTCCTCGATTTGAGACTGGAGTCACACAAGTGTTCCTCCAATTCTCTCAAACCAAGGCTCTGATACCAACTTGTAACGACCAAAATTTCAATAAAATTCAAATTCTTCAAAAACAACCCAATTCATTAAGTTATTACAAAAAGGTTTTCAATACATTTATTATCAGAGTATTCCCAGGTCCATTTCATAAAACATAAACACGAGGAGCGGTACGATCACGCCTTCGCCTTGCCACAATCTCCGGAAGAACCTGAAAAACATTAAACCACAACTATAAGCCCGAAAGCTTAGTGAGATACCCCCAAAATACCAACCACATATACCATACACATAACATGCTATATCATAACAGATCACAGAACAGCCATGCATATCGGGTCTATTGTGAGACTGGTCCGCCTTGTTCGGCCTTCAGTCCACCTGGTACACCCTCCGAGTCCAATCATGTCCCTCGAGTCTGCAATGTGGTCGGTCCGCCCGTACCGGGCCTTCAAGCCACCTGGTCCACTCTCTGAGTCTACAGTGTGACTGGTCCGCCCGCATCGGGCCTTCAGTCAGCCTGGTCCACTCTCCGAGCCTCAACACGTCTGGTCCGCCCTTGTGGGGCCTACAACCTATCCGGACCGCTCGTTAGGCCTTCGGAACAACCGGTCCGTCCTGGGTATCTTGGCCTACAGCACGAAGCAGGACCCACCTCAACCCAACTCCAGTCCAAACAACCATGTGCACATAAACATATAATCACATAACAATTCATATTCAATCAAACCGATCTAGCAAATCACATAACACAACATACTCTAACAAGATACCGGCCTAACCGGTCACTAGCATAGCATCATCCTATATACCAAGATACCGACCTTAACCAGGTCTCTAACGAATACCATCCTAATTACCCGGATGCAAACATATCAAAGCAATAACATAACAACAGATACCCGGATCTCAATCCGATAAAGGGCCGGCCTTGGTGCCTTAGACCCTGTTTATATATTGAGGATAACTCACCTCGCAACTGCTGACTAAAAGGATAACATCACGCTGCTGCAGCCTCCGACCCGAACTCCAACACTGTTAATACCCAAAAGACTGAATCCAATAAATACCAATAATTACCAAATTACGCCTGGAAATCAACTGATCAACCCTTGGTCAAAGTCAAAGTCAAAGTCTACCCCTGACTGGCTCTACTCACCGAGTCAACCCGATGACTCGTCGAGTCCTCATACACAGAACCTCCTTCAATTCGCGACCCAACTCGCTGAGTCACCCCGAGACTCGCAGAGTCCAACAACTCTGAGCCCACTCGCACATAACTCACCGAGTCATCCCTTGACTCACCGAGTCTCAGCACAACCAGAAGAAAGGTTAGGACCTCTCGCCCGGACTCGCTGAGTCCAAGGCTATCTGCAACCAACTCTCCGAGTTGTTCTTCCAACTCGCCGAGTTCCTGCCCATATTCAACCAACTCGCCGAGTTGTTCTTCCAACTTGCCGAGTTCCGACCTATCTTCAAGCTACTCGCCGAGTACACCCTTGTGACTCGCCGAGTACTCCTAGATCTGAATCCATTCAGAGGCTTTCCAAGCCATGCAGAATCTCTAAACCATAGATCTACTATTTTACAAGCCATCCATCACATAAAGTGGCAATCTTTACGTGAATCCAAGGAGATCTAGACGTTTACTCTCTAGGGCTAGGGTTTGGGACAAGGTAGCTTCACCAATCACTCATCAACAGGGACTTTATGACATATAAGACCATTCCAAACCTAGATCTGAAGTCGCATCCTCAGATCCAAGCTTCTATCTCAATTTAGATGTCATATCAACCACCACACATGAACCCATGAAGAAAATAGCTTAAGGAAATGGTTCCTTACCCCCTAGAATGAGCCCAACCAACTGTAGATTCCTGATCCCCCCCAAGCTTCCTGATACAAGCCTCCAATCTTCAAGCTTAAAGCACCAAATATCTTTCTCCAAGCTCTAATTCACTTGATAAAGGGGGTCTCCTCACGAATTTAGGGCTTCTGGAACTCAAGGAATGATAAGGAGGCTGGGGAGAAGATATGATGTTCTTTATATAGGGCTCAACCCTCGAAATCAGGGTTTTCCATACACAGCGCCTACTCGCCGAGTCCATCCTTGGACTCGCCGAGTTGGCCACTTAACACGCGACCTGAGTCGCAACCCTACTCGCCGAGTCCACCCATGGACTCGCCGAGTCCACCCATGGACTCGCCGAGTTGACCTTCAATTTTACACTTTTAGCCATTCAACTCTACTCTCGATATTTCGGGATGTTACACGTACATAATCGGAGTCACTCACTTCCTATTTATATGAAAGACTCAGCCCATTTACATATACAAGAGGGTAAGCCACATCCAAGGAGAACTTTGCACCTTAACAAGACTGGATTACCCTTGGGTCCACAGTTATCGGACTGGATTACCCCCTGGCCCACAGTCATCGAAGTGGATTGCCCTGGCCCATAATCATCCGACTAGATTACCCTGAGTTTGTTGGCTTACAGCACAAAGAAGTAAAGCCTCAACCCAACCACACTATATTGACATATGCAATAGATAAACAAAAACCAGCAAGTACATGTAATCATAAATATCTACCAATCTAACAAATCACTACAACATAGCAACATCCTATACACAAGGATACATAACACAACGTAGTGGGTCAACATTGGTGCCTTCGACCCACGAGTCTAATGAGGAAGGCCCACTTCATAGTCTAACAGAAACATCGCTGCTCGCAGATCCAATAAATGGCGCTACAGGTCACATATATAAAAATCGGGGACCAAATGTCAAACTACTACCCAAACCCCAAAATATGACCCAAAGTCAAACTTGGTTAAAAAGTCAACGGTTAAAGTCAACAGTCAGAAATCCCACAGCCGGCCGCCACATCGTAACCAAGCTTTTGTCACGTTGTAGTGACCTCAAGACAAAACAGTTAGGGAGACTACCCATTCTCACATTGTGAAGGCTAATCATTCACGTCGTAAGAACATCTCTAGCCTTCTTAATGAATTAAGCTCTTAATCCTTTAAACCACCCATCCATACTTTTTGGAAGGCTCTCACACACCCAAATGTAACAAAAAAAAATCATCACTTTATGTCCATGCATGTCCGATACATGTCCTTCCCAAAACAATGGCAAAAAGGGGTAAGAAATGGGTCAAAATCACATCCATGACATCAAAACTACTTGTAAGTTGGTATCTGAAACATACAATATTCGTGGGACCTTAGAGAGTAATAAAGTTGCAAACTTTATTCCTAACTCTCACTAGAAACTCATTAAAATGGACCAAAATACGAAATATAGCTATATCCAAAGATGAAATTCAATAAATCTTGGAACTTTATAACTTACAAAAGTCTAGAAGATAGATGAAAGTTGAGATCTTCCATTGTCAAGCTTTAAGGATCAATCTTGCATGAAAGTATTCATCCAAAAACTCCAAAAATGGATGAGAGATGAGAGGGGAGGCTCAAAGTGGTGAAAGGGAGGCTAGGGTTTCTTTTAAAACGCATTAGGTGTGATGGAGGGTGGAAAATATCATAAAAACATGGAACCACCCTTTAAATACCTAAAAACCCTAAAACTTGTGGGCTTGGGTTGCCCAATTCTCACCTCATGACAGGCTGCTTTTCACATCATGAGAAAATGCTCCTCATGTCGTGAGAATATGCTCCTCACCTCGTGATAATGGTTTTTCACCAAATTCCATTCCAATATCAAATAATCATAATTTCTTGGTTTCTACTCCGTTTTTGGTGATATTTATATGCACAGGAAGGTATTGACGAGCCCCACAACCATATCTAATTACTTTTCACTTAATACATGTCGAAATAAAACCATGAAGCCCATAATATTACTTTTCCTCTTTTACCCTTTTTCTTTAAAGCACAAATCGAAGGTTTAAATCACTTAATCAACATTATCAACAATTGATATGGGCAAAACTCTATTCCATTGAAGCACAAAACCTTTGCTTGTTCATTTACGGCTCACTATTCCGAAAGTAAAATCATTCTGAAACTACATATTACATTCTCCATCACATAAATGGATTTTTTTCCTCGATATCCGACTCGACTAGAATTTTTTGGAACCTGAACTAATACTATCCACATTCTCCCTCCAACCAATCCATATAATCAACACATCTATACCGAACTCGAGAGACCACCTAGAACCCAACTAATGCCAACAATCAACTTGGTCACTTGTAACACTCGACTAAAACAACTACCTCTCTCTCCAAACTTGAAGTCCCAACTCGTATCAAAAACTATTTAAAATGGAAACTCCCAAATCTAGAACTCCTAACCACCTTCATCCATGAACGTCACAAAATTGGAACCCCAATAGTCTAACTCTAGAGACATACTTGATGATTGACGATCATCCACTTGTCATACTTACCGCAAGCTCAAAAATCGCCTAAAAGTTCTCAAATACACACTTGACTTCATGTAAAGTTATCACCATCCCACTACTATCATGAGCGTATCAGTGGTCAATTAGGAAAAAAAAAATTCTTGGGTAGCATTCATACTCCCATGCGCTCAGGGATACAATTTAACTAACAATTCATCCAGGTTTCCTTCAACGAACTCTACCACTGGCAAATCAAATCACTTGAAACCGATCTCGCAACAACAAATAAAGATCCACTAAGGAACTCCACAAGGAACTACCAATAAACAACCATGACTTTTCCAACAAGTCAAAATCCTACCAAAATTTGAACCATATCCATCGGCTACTGAGCCATAAACAGTATTCCCATACTGCTCAAAATACCAAATTATGCCAAAGACCAAACAAATTACACCATGCGAATCTCCATGACATAACTACGTGACTAACATGTAAGTTTAATCACAATTGTTCACGACATGTCACGACACCATCCAACAATTGAAATGAGAAGCTCACGATTCCACCCATTTCTTACCATTACTCAATCATACATGAACACTCCAAACCAGCACTCGGTGGGTCTATAGGCACACAACTATCATCCCATCGACCTTCAGGAACCTTGTCTACATCCTACTCACTCTTATCACCAACCATAGGAGCCATACCATTCTATAACACACAAAACTTCCACAGTCTAAGTTAATGCTGACGCATCATTGCATAGAACATGCTCGCATGCAACTAGGAAATAAAATAAAATGTTGAACACCAGCCCCAACTCGAAAGCAATAATTCAAAATATGAACCATTCCATAAATCCAGACCGAGTGTGCTTAGGCTATCACATTTGATCCCCCTACACGCTACAAGACCTTATATGTTGGACTACCAACAGTTCCAACTCTCCCAAGGGAGGACACAATGCTCCTTAGGCTAATCATGTTCATTCTCTAACATATCCTTACCAAAGGGTGAAGTACCAATGGATCGAACAAAACGACAGTGAAACATCCCAAAAATCACAATAAATTTTAAATTTAACAAGTGCAACACAAAAACATAAATATTTACAAAACCATTGCTTTAGAAGTGTATTTCAGTAGTTAGAGTGTCCTAAAATCCTATATCATAAATAAAAAAAATAAAAAATAAAAAAAATATTAGAAGGATGTGCACGATCATGCCTTCGCCTTACCACGATCATCTGAAGTACCTGAAACAATTAACTTAAACTGTAAGCACGAACCTTAGTGAGTTCCCCCAAAGTACCACCACACAATATACAACATATACAATCATGCATGCTGGCTCCAATTAGTTATCGGAATGGAATACCCTCAGGTCCACAACCTCCCGGTTGGATTACCTTGGCCTACAACCTCCCAGTTGGATTGCCTTGTATATAACGTACTAGGTCCATAACCTCCCGATTGGAATGCCTTGGCCCACAATCTTTTGGTTAGATTGCCTCGGTCTATTGACTGATAGCACAAAGCAGTAGTCCCAACCCAACATAACATGTCTAGATCTAACAAATAATATACATATTCAATTAACAGATAGTTATATAGCCAGTAATCACAGGTGGCCCTACAGAACTATTAGTCTAACGCATATAACCAACGATCAGATAATCATACACGCCTATCGCATACCCAAAATATCATCAATAGATATTAAACAGGATATCAATCGATTGGGCTAACCTTAGTGCCTTCGTCCCACAAGTACAATGAGGAAAACTCACCTCTCAGTCTAAACAAATAGCTGAATACGTATTTGATATGTGCATACACACACACACACACACACACACACACACATATATATATATATATATATATATATATATATATATATAACTTCATATCTTAATATTTTTAGTCATTTGTATGCTCATTATAGAACAAAAGATACGTAATCCATTATATGTTGTGTTGTAAGGGTAAAAGACATGCTCAGAGCAAAAAGGAAGCCGGAATATGGAAGCTAGGAACTTAGATCAAGGATAAAATGAAGAAAATCCCCATTCCCATGTTGTGGTAAGATTACCATATCGTGGTATTTTGAAGTTTCCCGTCGAACCTCGAAGACTTGCAAATTACGTGATAAACCCAAAGACCACGTCGTGGTGAACTTGCCATGACATGGTGGACCGACTTTGAGAAAAATATAATTAGATGGCACATTCCTCTGGAAAAAAAAAAGACTTTTTGCTGGAGCTTTTGTCAACTTTTGAAGGCCAAGAACTTACTTTGAATCTTGGAGTTGCTGAAGATCGATTTAAAGCTTGGATTTGATATATTTGAGACAATACTACTTACTAACACTTTTTTTCTTCTTGAGTTTCATAATGAATTACAAGATGAACTTCGTTTTTATGTGTTTACCTATGGAAATCATAGGCTAAAAACCTATGACTTTCGTTTAGATTAGATTACTTGTCTTTTTATGGTTTAATTTATGGTTAGGATTAACCTTAGCTGGTTATTTGTTACTTTAGCTTACTAAAGAACCTCTCTGTGTTGATGAGAACTACTTTTCTATTTATTGTTGAGTTTAATTTAGTTGGCATGACCATCATTCTTAATTAAACTTGAATCTTATGATCTTTGTGAATTGCAAAATTATAGGACTAGCGTTTTGACCAAAACCTAGGGTTAAATAGAAAAGTGGTTAACTAATTGTAGGAGCTAATATATGATAAAAAAAAATTATATATTGAATTGATTTAATGAACCAAATTGATCAATTCCATTATAAGTCTAATTTAACTCAAACGGAACACTAGTAAATTTGTTAGTTTATCCACCTGATCACTATATGAATGAACTTATTTGCTAAAGGATTAGGTTAGTGAACATTAACCTGTTCATCTGAGGAATCGGTAACCAACGAAGTATTAATCCATTTCACTTCCATTAAATCAACCATAATAGCAGTATAATCGAATCCAAACGAAAGTCTCTTAATTATCTTGGTTAAAATCGTATTTTCTGTTTCTTGCTTTTATTTTTTGTTTTTGTTTCATTCGTTGAGAGGTCGATAGATAGTTTAGTTTGATTAATTAAGTTTCTGGTCTTGAAAAACTACAGAATACCCTTTCATTTATTAAATAGTAATTTAGGAAATTAGTAGATAAAATTAGCTAATCATTATGTTCCCTATGTTCGATACCCGACTAATTATTCTATTCTATTTTTCGACTAGGTACACTGCCTTAGGAGAAATAATTAGTTACATTAGTAGGTTAAAACTAGTGCATAATTATTTTCTAAACATCAGGTTTTTTGCATCGTTGTAACACCGTAAATTTTCAAGAAAATTTTTCGTTTTCAAAACCACAGAATTCTCAATCACATTTCAAAACCACAACTGTTTAAATTATCATAAACACAAATTCATAAATTGTTTGACAAAATCCATGATCCTCAAAATCATAAACTCCCTCTTGTGTGTAAAATCAAGCCGGCGCCTTCCCGTGATCCTGAGAAGTACCCGGAACACATAACACATAACACGGTAAGCACAAAGCTTAGTGAGTTCCCCAAAATACCAAACACATCACATTAGCCTCTCACGACTATATCTCGATAAGACCCTCTGGTCAATCTGTCTCAATAGGAACCCTCCTGTCCCACAACTCGGGTTAGACCCTCCGATCCTAACTGAATAAAGCTCGGAATACTACACAGCATAAATCACAAAGACATAATGCAGGATATCACAATTCTCAATATAAGCATACAAGGCCCATTGATCACACAATGATACCACTCATGGTAAGTATAGTGAGAAGACTCATCTCGTAAGTAAGCAAGTAATCCTCGTAACCCTCGAACCGTCTAATCCTCATCTACACGTCATAATCATCTCTAATTAACACTTATCACCTCAACCTAAGTAAGTTAAGATGACATCTTTATTTAACCCTTAGGTAGGCTAAAAGACCATTTTACCCCTCCATGGTCTCCAATCCATATCTTGACAAAACACTAAAAGTCAACAAAAGTCAACAGTCACTATTGACCCAACTCGTCGAGTGCATCTATGTGACTCGTTGAGTACCCTCGATTTCTCAGAAATTTCCTGAAAATCCAAATTAATTCGTCAAGATATCTCATCAACTCGCCGAGTTACACATGTCCAGACTCGTTGGGGAAAACCCTAACCGATTCGTCGAGTCATCTCACCGGCTCGTCGAGTCCTTTCAGACCATTTCCTCGTTCGGACGTTTTTAGGTAGAAATGATGTCTTATACTTTGGATCTAGCCTTCTAAGGCTTAATTATCATGTAAAGTTGCAAGCTTTACGTACATGCATGGCATCTAGGGCTCAAAATGCCAAAACAAGCTCCATAAAGGGTTTCATGCATGGAGACTTGCCCAAAGCTGGATAAAGCTTGGATCTTTGGGCTCATGGGACCTTAATATGTCCAGATCTAGAGTCTCAACTCCATGACAAGATCATAACACGCTAGAACTCCAAGAATGATGGGAAAAGGCTCTAATTTCCCTAAAAACGAAATCTAACCAAAACAATGAGCAAGATGGTGACTTTTTACCTTTAAACAGAAGCTAGGAATGAATGAACACCATATCCAAAAGCTCCTTCTCGTCCAAAGTCTTTTTCTCTTCAACTTTCCTCCAAGAATGCACTAAAACTCACTATATTTGCCTCTCTTTCTCACACACAAGGTTATAGCTTGATTAGGGTTTCACACAGTGTAGTAGGGTGACAAGGGTAGCAGAAATGAGGGCTTAAGGTCTTTTAAATAGGACACAAAAACTAAAAAATGGGGTTTTCTCACCGAGCTCCTACTCGTCGAGTCAGGGTCCCTCGACTCGTCAAGTAGACTCTAAAATCTCGTGGCCATTACTCCCTCTACTCGGCGAGTTGAGGCATCTAACACATCGAGTTGCTCTATAAATATGAAAATTATTTAATTGAATATTATACATGGGTGTCAGGATGTTACAATTCTCCCGTACTAGAGTTAGACTTCTCCCTCGAAGTCATCCTCTGGAAACAACTCTGGGTACTGCAATCTCGAATCTCGGACTCCGGTTCCCGAATCCACTCGAATCCCTTCCAATGTTCCCACTGAACACGAACTAAGGGCACATCTTTATTACTCAAGATCTTCACCTTCATATCTAAGATCGTTATTGGCCTCTCTATGTAGTTCAGGCTCACATCTACCTAAATGTCCTCTAAAAGGAGCACTGTCGTCTCATCGGTTACACAATTGCTCAACAGGGACACGTGGAAGGTGTTATGAATTTGACTCAAATCTACAGGTAGCTCCAACCGATAAGCTACCTTACCCACCCATACGATCACTCTAAAAGGACCAATGTATCTAGGACCTAGATTGCCAGATTTCCTGAATCGAATCACCCCCTTCCATGGGGATACCTTCAGGAGGACAAAATCTCCAACCAGAAACTCCAGTTTTGAATGGCGCCGGTCGACATAACTCTTCTGACGACTCTGGGCCGTCAGTAACCTCTGTCTGACCTGTTGGATCTACTATGTCATCTTGAGCACTATCTCAGTGCCGCCATCACTCTCAGCCCTACCTCTCCCCAACATATGGGATTCCGACAGCTCCTCCCACATAAGAGCTTAAAGGGAGGCATACCAATACTGGAATGATGGTTGTTGTTGTTGTATGAAAACTCATCCAAGGGCAAATAAGTGTCCCAACTCCCACCGAATTCCATAACACATGCATGCAGCATGTCCTCAAGCGTTTGAATCGTCCGCTCCCTCTGCCTATCTATATGTGGGTGATATGCAATACTGAAGTGCAACAGGGTACCCAAATCCTCATGAAACTTCTTCCAAAACCTGGAAGTAAAGCGCACATCTCGATCTGACACTATCGATGTTGGCACCCCATACCATGCCACCACCTCTCTCACATAGATCTCGGCTAATTTCTCCACAAAAGAGCTCTCACTGATAGCCAAAAAGTGAGCACTCTTCGTCAACCGGTCCACAATCAGCCATATCACATCGACACCTCGCACAGTCCTCGGTAATTTGGTGATAAATTCAATGGAAATTGGTTCCCACTTCCATTGGGGAATCTCTAGAGGCTGCAACGGGACATGTAGATGTTGATGCTCCACCTTAACCTAACAATATGTCAAGCACCTCTCAACTACCCACACCACATCTCTCTCCATGCAGGGCCACCAATAATCCCTCTTTAAATCCAAATACATCTTGGTGGCCCCCGGATGGATCAAGAATCTCGACCGATTAGCCTCTTACATCAAAATACATTGAGATCTTCATGTATAGGGCACCCAAATCCGCCCATGGAAAGTCATAAGTGCCGACTATCCGTCCCAAACTTGGAAATCTGCCCGATCACCCTCTCTTTCTTACGGTTCTCTGGTCTCCCTGCCACCACCTGGGCCTCTCGGATAGTATCTAAGATTGGAGTCATCACCATCATCCTTATACATATGTCTCGGATCAGAGCACTCACCTCTCTACAACTCAGAACTTCGGCTACCACATTAGCCTTTCCAGGATGACACAAGATCCCACAGTTATAGTCTTTCACTACATCCAACCACTTCCTCTGTCTCATATTCAGGTTGGGCTGATCTATAAGGTACTTCAGGCTCTTATGGTCCGTATATATGGTACACCGAACACCATAGAGATAATGACGCCAGATCTTGAGGGCGAACACCACCGCCCCCAAATCCAAATCGTGGGTGGGATACCTTGTCTCGTGAGGCTTCAACTGTCGTGATGCATATGCTATCACATGCCCCCTCTGCATCAACAACACACCCACCCCTGATATAGATGCATCATAGTAAACTACAAAGTCCTCCACCCCCTTGAGAATGGATAACACTGGAGCTTCGCACAATCTCTGGCGAAGAGTCTCGAATGAGGCATGCTGCTCGGTCCCCCAGGCAAAGGTGACACCCTTCCTGGTCAATCTGGTAAGAGGAACAATAATCTTGGAGAAATCTCTAATAAGTCTGCAGTAGTAGCACACCAGGCCAAGAAAACTCCTGATCTTGGATGGGGACCTCAGCGTCTTCCATCGCATAACTGACTCAATATTGGCTGGATCAACCAAAATCTCATTTTGATTAATGAGATCCATGAATGTTGTCGGTGCGTTGGTAAGTTCGAAAGGCATCACCACAAGCTCATAGTGCCCATAACGAGTCCTAAAGGACGTCTTTTAGATATCCTCCTCGCAAACTCTCATGTGATGATATCCAGAGCTCAAATCAATCTTGGAAAACCAAGACGCCCCCTGCAACTAATCGTATAAATCGTCAATCTTTGGTAGTGGATTACGGTTCTTGACCGTCAATTTGTTCAACTCCCGGTAGTCAACACACATCCGGTGTGAACCATCCTTCTTCTTGACAAAAAGGATCGGTGCTCCCCCCCGGTGAGCTACTCAGTCTAATAAAACCTTTCCCCAACAACTCCTGGAGCTGCGAGGATAACTCTTGCATCTCGAGTGACACAAGGCGATAAGGTGCCTTGGCAATAGGCACCGCACCTGTAACCAAATCGATCCGGAACTCCACCTTCCTATCAGGAGGCACACCCGGTAACTCCATGGGGAAACATATGAGAACTCACACACAACTGGAACATCAGAGATAGAATTGGCCTCTCAGTGGAAACCCTTGCATCCATTACATATGCTAGATAACCCATACATCCCTGTTATAATCTCTGTCTCGCTCTAGCATAAAAAAAAAGTTGACCTAATCTGGTCCCATGGCCATACACAGGTAGCACTCCCCTACTAGGGTTTTTTGTGGTCACCATCTGACGCTCACAGTCAATTAAACCTCCAAACCAACTCAACCAGTCCATGCCCAATATGACACAACCATCACCCATCGCTATATGTACTAGATCTATCGGGAACTCAACACCAAAAATCTCTAATACAAACCCTCGGAATACCTCGGTGGCAAAAACTACATGCACGTCGGCTATAGAAACCCTCAGTGGTCGACGCAACACCTCACGTCTGATACTAATGTGACGGCTAAAGGATAAGGATACTTAAGATCGACTCGCACCCAAGTCAAATAACACCAAAGCAGGCATAGAACTCACAAGAAAAATTCATATATACAACCCCAGTATAAGCATAAACAAATCTTAAAATAACTCGAATAAGAAAATACGTACCAGCCACGACATCAGATGTTGTGCGGACCTCTTCCGCTGTCAACTGGAAAGCTCTCCCATGAGCCCTCGGAGCCTCGGCTTTCACCGACCGACTATCAGTAGCGTGAAAGGCAGCATGAGTAGAAGCCCGGGTTGATCCCTGGGTGAGATGAGGGCACTCGGCCTTCCGATGGCTGGTCTGGTTGCAGTGAAAGCAAACTGTAAATCCGTTAAGACAATCCTTCGCTATATGTCCCTCTTTGCCACACTTGTAGCAAATTCATTCCAGACATGATCCCTCATGACTCTTGCCATACTTGCCACAAGTGCGGCCCTTCTGGCCCCTAACCCTCGTATCAGCTGGCTTTTCCCTTTTTTTTTTGTCGGCTACGACTTTACTAGTCTCCTGTCTTTACCCTGAGACTCCTCCTCCTCTTTGGTCTATAACTCTCGCTCAATCTCCCTCCTCCTGGTATTGGTCTGAAGCAGCCAATGTACAGTATGATGAGTTCACCATGAAGTCCCAAATATCCCTCCTTAGTATGCTCAAATATCGGCTCACACGTGCCTGCTCAGTAGACATGTGCTTAGGGAAAAACAACGCCCTCTCATGTAACATCCTCGTGATCTCGATCACAGTTTCTATCTTCTGTTTGAGAGACAAAAACTCCAAGGCTAACTGTTCCCTGTCCACTGGGAGAACATACTCATCTCATAACAGCTGTGTAAACCTCTCCCATGTCACTGCAGCATGGTCTGCAGGAGTAAAACTAGTAGTCACGAACATCAACCAGTCCTTTGCTCCTAAGCGAAGCTCGTTCAGTGCAAACCGAACTCTCAGGTGATCAGCACACGAACACGTATAGAAACATCCCTCAACTTTGGAGATCCATCTCATGGAAGTAATTAGATCTCGTGTCCCATCATACTCTAGTGGCTTCGTGTTGATGAATTCCCGGAACAACAACAAGTCACCTCCCTGTAGCCTAGCAGCAGCTACGACTACGGTGGCTGCAACAACAACAACCTCCGTAATAGCAGTGTATTGTTCATCGAATGTCTCAATCAGCATGGTCTTAATAGACTTGAACATCTCTATTATGGCCTCTCGGATAGTTGCGACCACCACCTCATGAATGATCATGTGGATCTCCTCGTCACTGACACTACTGCCCTTGGGGATGTGGCATGTACCCACCATAATGTCTCTGAAACACAACACGAAAATCAGAGACTCGTTCAAGCATAATCACACTCGATTTCCTGTTCCTACATGCTCCTTACTATCCTAATGATTCTTACATGGGTTGCATAAGATTCGGTGCTTTCAGTAGTACGGGCCCAAGACTACCCTCCACACCAACCCGTAGTCACCCCAAGTCCTCCTCCTAGGATCCTAATTCACAAGTACTTTATCTCTCATGAATATCAGGCTACTCTCTTAGTAGGTTCCTCTTATATTCATCTAGGTATCTCTTTTAAATAATCCCTCGACTCAGAACTCTTTCTAATGAATTCCCGCTAGGTACTCCCACTTACCACATACTCAAGGCAAATAACAAATAACATCGCTCAATAGCATACCCTAGACTAAGGCATCATGAATGAGACAACTCTATCACTAATTTCTGAAGTACCTAGCCTATCCTCTAGCATGTAGCTCTAATATCTCATAATTATCTCATAATATAAACAAATAATGGTATTTTGGGAAATCACCATTTGGGCTCTGGCTGACTGTACACACTGCTCCATCTCGTTTTCACTTTAAAACTCTTACTCGTTTTAGAAAAATTATTTCTCTTATAAATTTTTTTCTTAATTCCTCAGTTTGAGTCCAGACATACCCGAGAGTACATCTAAATCCCTCAAACCAAGGCTCTGATACCAACTTGTAACACCGTAAATTTTCAAACAATTTTTTCGTTTTCAAAACCACGGAATTCTCAATATCACATTTCAAAACCAAAATTGTTTAAATTATCACAAACACCAATTCATAACTTGTTTGATAAAATCCAGGATTGGGAACCCTCCGGTCCTACAACTCGGGTTGGACCCTCCGGTCCTAACTCAATAAAGCTTGGAATAATACACAACATAAATCACAAAGACATAATGCAGGATATCATAATTCTCAGTATAAGCATACAAGACCCATCGATCACACAATGATACCACTCATGGTAAGTATAGTGAGAAGACTCACCTCGTAAGTAAGCAAGTAATCCTCGTAACCCTCGAACGGTCTAACCCTCTCCTACACGTCATAATCATCTCTATTTAACACTTATCACCTCAACCTAAGTAAGTTAAACTAACCTCTTTCTCTAACCCTTTGGTAGGCTAAAAGAACATTTCATCCCTCCATGGTCTCCAATCCATGTCTTCACAAAACACTAAAAGTCAACAGAAGTTAACACTCGAGTCAACAGTGCCTGTTGACCAAACTCATCGAGTGCATCTATGTGACTTGTTGAGTTCCCTCGATTCCGTAGAAATTTCTTAAAATCCAAATTAACTCATCGAGTTGTCTCGTCAACTCGGCGAGTTACACATGTCCAAACTCGTTGGGGACAACCCTAACCGATTTGTCGAGTCATCTCACCGACTCGTCGAGTCCTTTCAGACCATTTCCTCATTCGGACGTTTTTAGGTAGAAATGATGTCTCATACTTTGGATCTAGCCTTCTAAGGATTAATTATCATGCAAAGCTGCAAGCTTTACATTCATGCATGGCATCTAGGGCTCAAAATGCCAAAACAAGCTCCATAAAAGGTTTCATGCATGGAGACTTGCCCAAAGTTGGATAAAGCTTACTGTTTGGGCTCATGGGACCTCAATATGTCCAGATCTGGAGTCTCAACTACATGACAAGCTCATAACACTCTAGAACTCCAAGAAGGATGGGAAAAGGCTCTAATTTCCCGGGAAAAGGCTCTAATTTCCCTAAAAACGAGATCTAACCAAAACAATGAGCAAGATGGTGACTTTTTACCTTCAAACAAAAGCTAGGAATGAATGAACACCACATCCAAAAGCTCTTTCTCGTCCAAAGCCTTTTTCTCTTTAACTTTCCTCCAAGAATGCACTAAAACTCACAATATTAGCCTCTCTTTCTCAAACACAAGGTTATAGCTCGATTAGGGTTTCACATAGTGTAGTAGCGTGACAAGGGTCGCATAAATGAGGGCTTAAGTTCCTTTAAATAGGACACAAACCCTGGAAATTAGGGTTTTCTCACCCAGCTCCTACTCGTCGAGCCAGGGTCGTCCGACTCGTCGAGTAGACTCTAAAATATCGTGGGCTTTACACTGTCTACTAGCCGAGTTGGGGCATCCAACTCGTCGAGTTGCTCTGAAAATATGAAAATAATTTAATTGAAGATTATACCTGGGAGTCGGGATGTTACAATCGTTGCCAGGGAACTATTCATTTTTAGTTAATTTGAATATGATATTTTAGTAGGAATTTTTTATGACTATTTTCTTGTAAATTTTCATTTTATTTTTCTTCTATTTGACCTACCACGTCATGTAGTCATAGTAGTTTAAGTTTTATTTTTTGTTTTGTTGTTTTTAAGCATTTCATTTGTTTTTATTTTAGTGATTTATGACCCGAGGATCAAAAACACCAATCAGACCACTGTTTAACGATCCTGAGTCAGAATTCCATAAGAAGAAGACAAACAAACTCGTAGAATCAAGCAAAAGGACTCTAGAAAGTGAATTTGAAGCTTTTGAGAAGACTCTTAACAAAAAGGAACCTTGTTACTAGCCAGAGAGCGAACCCGACTCAAACAAAGTAAGTGAACCTGAAAGCGACCAAAATCCAAAATGACAGATATTGATGACATGACGATGGAGGCATACAAAAGACGAATCCATGAAGACACCAGACTGGGACTTGTGCAACCCACAATTCCTATTACAGCTGGCTTTGAATTAAAAGGACACATATTTTCTCAATTGAAAGACATACCCTTCTATGGGAAAGACCATGAGGATGCCTATAAGCACATTGATCAGGTCAATGATATCGCTGACTACTTCAACATACCAAACATACCACGTGAGACGGTTTTACTAAGAATGCTCCCCATTACTCTTAAGGGTGCAGCAAAGGTTTGGCTGAAGGCACTCCCATCGGGCACAATAAAAAATCAGCATAAATGCGTGAAGAATTCATAAAACAATTTTTCCCACCATCAAAGTTTTCCAAGTTGAAGAAGGCTATTACAAATTTTGAGCAACAAGTGGGAGAGTCATTGTATGAGGCATAGGAGCGATACAAGGGTTTGTTGAGGAATTATCCTGATTTAAATGTGCAACAAGAAGTCTCAATTTTCTATGATGGAGTAATGTAATGACTAGGCAACTCCTTGAACCTCAAGGGTCACTCACAAAGAAAGCACCAATCATAATCAAGGAGCTAATCGAGGAATTTTCCAATCATTCAAAAGAATATCATAAGCCCCAACAAGATGTAACTCGGGGAATCATGGATTGTCATTCAGATGACATGGTCTCGGTTATAGCAATGTTGCATAACATGGATAGGAGGACGACAAAAATGGATCAAACAATCCATCGTATACGAGTGGGGTGTGAAAACTGTAACAGACCGCATTTAACCAAAGACTGTGATCTAGATGCAAAATGGAACTAAAAGGCCCAAGCTTGCTATTCGGCTGGTGACCGTTATAACGAAGAATGGAGAAAGCCCAAAAAGAAGTGGTTAACTTATGATGAGTACAAGAAATCCAAGGAAGTGAATATGAACAAAAAGGAAGAGGCTTTTACCAAAAAGAGGAACCGGATCCCGAAAAGAAACTAGATTTTGTTGCCGCATCAGAAAACAAACATGAAGATACCGAAGCAGTACTTAGAGATCATCAAGTTTCAATCAAGAACATTGAGCAACAAATCGGGAAACTATCAAAGAAATTTTATAAAATATTATCGGTCATACTTCCAGGAAACACTAAAATCCAAGAGGAGCTCACATCTAGGACATTACAACTAGAAGTGGAATAATTGTTACCCATCTGACTCTTATTAGTAGCAATAACCCGGATGTTGAGTAGGAAGGGACATAAGCAAGTCAAGAAAAAGATAATGAATAGTCACCATGACATGGTGAAGACACCACAACGTGGCGATCAACCAAAAACAAAACCGTTCAACCCGTTAAGCCATATCGCCCACCGTTGCCCTTTCCCAGTAGAACAAGACAAGATAAAAATGTTGAATACTACCAGAAGTTCCTAGAGCACATTAAATCCCTTCAAATCAATATTTTTTTCATTAAATCCTTATCTCAAATGCCAAAGTATGCAAAGTTCCTTAAGGATCTCCTAACAAAATGAAAGAAGATGGTGGGGGGGGGGTATCTAACGTAGTACTAGACGAAACCTGCTCAGCTGCTATGTTAAAAATGCTACCAAAGAAGATAGGTGATCTGGGTAGTTTAACACTTCCATGCCAATTCGAGAATCTAGCCACAAGCCATGCTCTAGCAGATTTGGGAGCAAGTGCTAACTTAATGCCTTATTCATTCTTCAAGAAACTTGACCTCCCAAAGCCAAGACCAATCTAAATGGCCATCTACTTAGCAAACAAAATGGTGACCTTTCTAAGAGGAAATTGTGAATATTTATTAGTTAAAATTGAAAAAAAAATTCCTGTAGATTTCATTTTCTTAGACATGGAGTAGGACGAACAAGTACTAATTGTTCTTGGAAGGCCCTTTTTGAGCACCGCCCGAGTCTTGGTTGACATAAGAGAATCTAAACTCGCACTTCGATTTAGAGAAGAAGCTGTAACTTTCTGGGTTAATAGAGTAATAAAAAAATCAATAATAAGTGATGATATGGCTTCTTAGGAAGATGTGTTTGATGAAATTTTGGAGAAAGAGCTTGGAGGATGGAAAGAAAAGGAAACTAAGGGGTACATATTTCTACAATAAGTTGATTTTGATGTTGAACGTGAGTTGCTAGAAATAGTGAAGCTAACTGAAGAGAGTGGGTACAATGAATTGAAAAAAGAAAGTGAAGACTCACCACAACATGGTAATAACACCACACTGTGGCGATATGAATTTACTCGATCTGATGAAAAAACTGCAACACCACGACGTGGCAAGATGCCCACGTCATGGTCACTGAACAAAAACCAAAAATTAAGTCAAAAGCTTTACCCAAACATTTGGAGTACGCATTATTGGAAGAAAATGAACAAAAGCCAATCATCGTAGCAGCTGATCTCACATAAAATGAAAAGGAAAGTCTGGTTAAAGTAATCATGAAACGAAAGAATGTCATCGCATGGAAGATTACCGATATCAAGGGAATTAGTCCCTCATATTGTTCACATAAAATCAATTTAGAAGAGGGAGCTAAACCAGTGGTGTAACACCAAATGAGATTAATCCCGAACATGTAAGAAGTGGTGAATAAAGAGGTAGTCAAACTCTTGGATGCCGACATTATTTACTTAATATCGGATAGCCAATGGGTGAGTCTGGTGCACATGGTACCTAAAAAAGGAGGAATGATGATGGTAACAAACAAAGAGAATGAGCTTATTCTTACAACAACGGTAACCGGTTCGCATGTGTGCATCGATTATCGCAAACTAAACGATGCCACGTGCAAGGACCATTTTCCTTTACCATTTATTGATCAAATGCTCGAAAGATTATTCAGTCACCTTTATTACTGTTTTTAGATGGTTTTTCAGGATACTTTCAAATCCCTATTGATCCTCAAGACGAAGAAAAGACCACGTTCCAAAGATGCATTCGGGTTGTGCAACACACTAGCCACATTCCAAAGATGCATCATGGCCGTTTTCCACGACATGGTTGAAAAGTACATAGAAGTCTTCATGGACGATTTTTCTATTTTTAGGCTTTCTTTTGACGATTGCTTGTCTAACCTAGATTTGATGCTTGCAAGATGTGAAAAGAACAACTTGGTCTTAATTTGGGAGTAGTTCCATTTCGTGGCAAAAGAAGGGATTGCCTTGGGACATAAAGTCTCAAAATAAGGGATAGAGGTGGATCGTGCAAAGGTTGACACTATAGTTAAATTGCCACCTCCAACAAACGTAAAAGGGGTAAGAAGTTTTCTAGGCCATGCGGGATTTTATCGCCAATTTATAAAGGATTTTGCAAAATTAAAAAGGCCATTAACTCAACTTCTTTTGAAAGATGCCACATTCGACGTCTTAAACAAGTTTCATGAAGAATTTCAATTATTGAAAGAGAAATTAACCAATACCTAATTTATGATCTCCTCGAATTGGAACCTCCTGTTTGAGCTTATGTGTGATGCTTAGTGATTTTGCGGTAGGAGTGATCCTTGTACAAAGGTTTGATAAGCATTTTCAACCTATTTATTATGCTAGCAAGACACTAAACTTGGCCCAATAAAATTATACTACCACCGAAAAAGAACTTTTGGTTGTTGTTTATGCTTTCAACAAATTCTGCCCTTACTTAGTTTTATCCAAAACTATTGTCTTTACTTACCGTTCTTCTCTTAAGTATCTATTTGCTAAGCAGGATGCAAAGCCCGTATTGATCCGATGGGTGCTACTCTTGCAAGAATTATACATCAATATTAGGGATAAAAATAGTATGGAATTTATGGTGGCCGATCACCTCTCGAGACTGGAAAACCCAATAATGGAAAATTTGGAAGAACACAAGATTAGAGATGATTTTCCCAAAGAATATCTAATGGTGATCGCAGGAGAGGTACCATGGTATGTTGATATAGCCAACTATTTAGTTGATGATTATCTTCCAAAAGTATTGACTCATCAACAAAAGAAAAAATTATTTTCAGAAGTCAAATACTACTTTTGGGATGAACCATATCTCTTTAGAAGCTACTCGGATGGTATGATAAGAAAATGTATTTTCAGGAACGAATGTTTGGAAATTTTGAAGAATTGTCATAACGGACCCACCAGAGGACATCACGGAGCACATTAAACGAGAAATAAGGTATTTCATTCGAGATTCTATTGGCCAACAATATTCAAAGATGCCACCAAATTTGTTATAGAATGTGAGTCATGCCAACGATCGGGCAACATTTCCTTTCGAAATGGGACGCCCCAAAATAGCCTCCAAGTTTATGAAGTATTGATGTTTGGGGTATCAATTTTATGGGATCATTTCCGATTTCTCGAGGGAATAAGTACATACTAGTAGCGGTTGAATATGTCTCAAAATAGGCGGAAGCACAAGCCTTACCAACAAATGATGCTCGTGTGGTAGTAAGATTCCTAAAAAGATTGTTTTCTCGTTTTGGTGTACCAAAGGCTTTCATAAGCGATCGGGGAACTCACTTTGAAAATGAACTACTAGACAAAGTGTTACAAAAGTATCGTGTACACCATTGATTTGAAAGACCCTACCATCTGCAAACAAGTGTTAAAACCAAAGTCACAAATCGGAGGTAAAAAAGAATTCTTGAACGATCGGTTGGTAGTAACAAGATTAGTGATCGAAAAAACTAGATGATGCATTGTTGGCATTTTGAACTGCTTTTAAAACACTTATTAGTAATGCACCATATAGCTTGGTCTTTGGAAGGAATTGTCATTTTCCGGTAGAAATTGAACACAAGGCATATTCAGTATTGAAGACTTGCAACTTTGAGTTGGCAGAATTACGAATTGATAGTCTAATGTAAATGAATGCCCTATAGGAATTAAGAAATGAGGCATACACAAGCTCTTTTATCTAAAAAGACAAAACAAAGAAATGGCATGATGCAAGGTTAAGAGGACATAATGATTTTCAAAGTGGGCAAAAGGTTCTCCTTTTCAACTCCATAATAAATCTTTTTCCCGGGAAATTGCAGACACGATGGGACATGCCTTTTATTGTGAAACAATATTTCCACACGGGGTTATAGAGTTAATCGCAAGAGATGGCACTCCTTTCAAGGTTAATAGACATCGGGTAAAGCATTATGATGTAGGAATGCTAATGGAGGAAAATGAAGGAGAAATCATGAAATTGGCAATAGCCACATCAACGTAAAGTGGGAAGGAGTCCAGCTTGCTGGGTTTTGATACAAAATATAAGTTCGATTTTCATAAAACCAGCAATGGAAGCTTAAAAAATAACAATATTTTTTCGAGTTTATAGAAAAACCAAACCATCTAGGATCCATTTATAGAGGTTAGAATAATATTAATACAACTATAGGATGTTTTAGAGATAACCTTTGAAGCCTTTGAACCCATGTGGTTTTGGGGTGTTGATGAAGATGTAATGATCAAAGAACATGATCTTCTCTACAAGTTTCCACCATCAAGATTAAGGCATTTGGAATGTTAGTTACTTCTTGTATAAAGTACTTCTTAAGATTTTAAATTCTTTACTCAAATAATCACTAAAGGAAAAGCACTTTGAACCATCAAAGACTTGAATGATATTCAAAAGAAAACCAAGTGGAGTAGCACTTTGCTACTTACGGTTTTAGTGAGAAGAAAGGAAGAAGAAGAGAGTGTCTCACTTAGCTAAAATGCAAGCCACATGCATCTATTTTATGGTCCATGCAAAGTAAGGCCTACCATTAAAATACTCTAAGTATTTGTAGCCTTTAGAAGCATGAGAGACAAAGCATGGAGGTTGACAAGAAACCCCCATATTTTAATATTTTGGCCATACTTCTTGAAATTAGGAGGATTCTATAAATTTTATTAACTCTAAGTTGATAAAATATAAACTGTGTCGTTAGGTAAAAAAAAAAAAAGAATCCAACTAGTCCAAAATGTTGTGCATGGCAAATTTTTATTCATACCATATGAAATAATAACTAGTTGTACTCTCTTGTAATTATTAATTTTACAAAACAATAATTATTCCTTTAACTAAATTACAACAATCGATATTATTTATTATTAATCATATTAATAATAAATATACAAAATTTGTCAACTTGATAAAGGTGTGACCCTATACGATCATATATTATTAGTAATATCACTCCATAACGATTCTTCTGCATATAGATTCAATACGGCTCATGTCTCCCCAAAAATAAGTGTTTGCATGAGGCAACCTGTGGTTTAGAGTTTACATTTTTCTTTATTTTTCTTTTATTTCTTTTATTTTGTTTATTTTGTTGATTTTTCAATCCTCTGAATTTGTTTGTGGATTTTGTTGAATGGACAAGTATGGAATGAGTGTGGGGTGGAAGCTTTTTTGAAAAGTTATCCCAGAATAAATTATTTTATTTACCACGATATGTTCGATGAAACCACGACATGGTTACTTTACAAAACACAATAAATTTTTTTTTTTGACAAAACACCACGACATGGTGCCCAAACCAGGACGTGGTGATTATTCAACCACAATACCATTCATTATCACTCACGGCATGTTTGGGCTTCCACAAATTCTTCCTCTAAATTTTCTTCCAATTTCGACTTTCTCAAACGACAAGGTATGCTTTTTAAACATTTTTAACAGTTGATTATCACGTATTACTACATCTATGGCACAAATTCACTATTACGAACCCTTATTTAGGGTATTTTGTTAGTTAGGGTTCCGAAACTTAATTCAGTTTGGGATTGATTTTGGTTGTTTTTGCTATGAATCTTACTATAAAACACGTCTTTTGATGGCCTAGGTAAACCCCATAACTTGATTTAAGTTAAAATGGTCTGAATACTTTCGATTTCAGTGATGATTATGCAAATTGTTTTTTGACCACTACGACATGTCGTGGTCATCATCGTAGTCGTTATTTCAACCTATCTTGACTGTTTTTCTTCCTAACTTTCAATTGGTTGTTTGGAATGGTGTTATATGTTTCTTTTGCAGATCATACAGGGTAGGGGTCACTGAAATCAACCATAAGGGGGTCGTCCCGATTTCCCATGGTACACTTTCCCAAATGTGGTAGCTTCCGAGGTTACTATTCGATGCAATAAGAAGTTAGCTTGGTTGAAAGAAAGGAAAGTGAACATTTCTACAGAAGTAAACTGGAGTTGGATGGAAGAGGTTGGCTTGTCGGAAGTACTTGAACCTTATCTAACTAAATCTTTTGACGGGGTCCAAAGTTGCATTGTTTGTATGGAATGGATACGCCTTTTCCGCATTCAAGAATCTGTGTACAAGGAATTATGTGTGGAATTCTTGGCTATTGTGCATTTCCGCAATAAAAAAGTCGTCCATGATAGAAAAAACATTAATTTTTGTTTGGGTGGAGAAAGAAGAGAATTGAGTTTGGCATACTTTGCTATGAGGACGGAGATCTATCTACTGTCTAAAGTACACACTGAATAATACATTTAGTTTATAGCTCAATGTCTAACTTCAAATGAAGAATTCAAGGAAGCTAATTGTTGGCCCAATATCGTTAATGTAGTGTACCAATCAGGGACGGCCTAGGAAAGTGATATTTGGTTTCCTCTTAATCGCCTCTTGCATCAATTAATTAATAATACCATCGACCAAAGGAAGGAGGGGGCAAGTTCCCAAGTTTTGATGTTATTTATCTGTGGAGAATCATTTCTCCCAGGGTGTTTATTGATTTTCCTTGGCATGTGGCTGATTTTCTAGCAAACTGAGCAAGAATGGATCGTCGGGGTTCACCTATATATGGTGGCATGTTGATTAAGAGGTTGGATAAGTTGTTTGGGGTTCTCCAAAAATGGGAAGCCTTTATGCTAATTGTGGAAAATAGTAAACCTTTTAGTCCACTTCTTTACAAACGGGCCAATATTGTAGTTCACAATAGATTTAGACATTTTTTTCAATTCTGAATGACAATCCAAGAGACCAAGCTAAGAGGAGAGTGAGACAAAGGTATGATGATGCGGAAGAAGAACGCCCCCATGATTCCTACAAAAGATCAATTACCATAGGATCCTTAAAATGTTCCTTGCAATGTTATCAAGAAAACTTTTGAAGAGGTGTTAAGTACACTAATATGCACCTCCATTTTATAATGCAGCACATGAACATCCAACGCCCGAGCTAGTGTCCGGTCTCATATCCCTACATCCCGACATCATATGAGCTTTGGGCAGAATAACATGGAGGAGCCTGTGGAAGTGAAAGTAGGAAATCATGATGAGTGAATTATCCTTTTTATTTGTATAAGTGGTTTTAAGACAATGTTATTTTTATTTGTTTGTGTTTGGTTGCTTTTATTTTCTAATTTCTAGGGTGATGGTAATTTTAGAATTTAAGTGCTTTATTTTATTTGTTTCCTTGTTATTACTGTTTGTTGTCTCTAAATTTCCTAGAAGTTCGAGTTTGATGAGAGGCTTATATTTTGAGAGACTTTGATGAATTTAAGTGAGGGTTTAGAAATGCGGCGAGAGAGACGAACTTGAGCATATAGAGCATTAATTTGATCACTTGAGCTGATGAATCACATTTCCATAAGTTCATATCATCATTAGTGACCAAGTTATTGAAGAAATCTGTTGTGGAAATGATATTTTCAGATTTTTACACACACCACAATGTGGTGTCGTTACAGAACACGTAATTTATTTGTCACCCACATAACATGATATGGTCTCCCTACCACAACGTGGTGACTGTCTCAAGTACAATTTTCGAGTCTTTTTCCTACACCTAATCAAGTACAAAATGTCCAGGTCTATAAGACAAGTTCCATAGCAGTCTACCACTTTCATATTTACACAAACTAGCAAGCTATTCTACAGACAAGCAACACGATAGACCTTGCAATTTCTATCCCAGGGGAGTCTGTTCCTTTTATCCCTTTTTACTTTTATGTTTTGCATAGCATGCAATTGGTACATTGCATCAAATAAGTGTGGGGTAAGGAGTTGATTGTATTATAGTACAAGCATTTAACTTTTGACAAAAAAAATCCATTATCATAAAATTGCTATTTTTTACAATATGAATTCATATAAAATTGAAATTATAGTTAAAATTAGGAAAATCTAGTCAATTAAATTTTTTTCTAGTATTGTGTGGGATGATCCGATGAGAACCCATATGTTTACCTGAGCCAACACATGTTACAGGGTATTTGTGGCTTCCCTTAGTGAAAAGTCATGAGATATGAAATATAATATGATTGTGTGTATGATGTAATAAGTTATTGTGTACCTGAAATCCATCCAGGAGCGCTTATGTATTCATTGCACTTAGGCTAATACCTCTAACCAATAAAGGTTGAAGTTAGGCTCATTGCTTAAGCATATAGGATTGGAGATGTCTAAGTATGAAAATCAAAATATCAAAAATTCTGAAGAATCAAAATTTGAAAATACAAAAAATCAAAAATGAAGGTGGTGAATTCAAGGAAATTGAAAAGCAAATGTCAAAGAAGAGATGAATTCAAAAAGCTCCATTATGGTATCAAAATTGTAATTCTTTATAGAATTTACGTATGCTTGGTAGTTTAACCAAAAATACCTTGAGTTTAAGAAAGATTTATGAGGATGCATGTGGAGGGTTGCAAAAATGAATGTCGTAGAAGCTTAGGGTGAAGGTTCATAAGGATTATGAGTATTTAGGAATGGGAAGTGTTTAGGAGTTATAGACACAAATACATGCATTGCGGTCTTGGGATAATTGTTGGATTTCAAATGGATTATTTTATAAAATATTAGCAAGTTAAAAATCAGTATGCTAAATGGAAAGCAATGATTAAGTGTGGGGTACTTTGATATATGCATATCTATATATATTTATCATATCTTAATATTTTCCGTCATTTTTATGCTCATTATAGAACAAAAGATACTTAATCCATTATATGGTGTGTTGTGTAAAAGACATGCTCAGTGCAAAAAGGAAGTCGGAAGTTGGAAGCTAGGAACTTAGATCAAGGATTAAATGAAGAAAAGCCCCATTCCCACGTCGTGGTGACATTCCCACATTATGATATTTTGAAGTTTCCCGTTGAACCTCGAAGACTTGAGGATTACATGAAAAACTCAAAAACCACATTGTGGTGGACTTGCCATGACATAGTGGACAGACTTCGAGAAAAATATAAATAGATTGCACATTCCTCCTAAAAAAGCATTTTGGTTGGAGCTTTTGCCAACTTTTGAAGGCTAAGAACATACTTTGAAGTTTAGAGATGCAGAAGATCGATTTGAAGCTTGGATTTGAGAGATTTGAGGATAAACAACTTAGTAACACTTTTTCTTCTTGAGTTTGATTATGAATTACAAGATGAATTTCATTTTTATTTGTTTATCTGCTGAAATCATAGGCTAAAAACCTATGACTATTGTTTAGATTATATTACTTGACTTTTTATGGTTTGATTTATGGTTAGGATTAAGCGTAATTGGTTATTTGTAACTTTAGATTATTAAAGAGCCTCTCAATGCTTGTGAGAACTACTTTTTTGTTTATTTCTGAGTTTAATATAGTTTGCATGACCATCATTCTTGATTAAACTTGAATCTTATGATCTTTGTGAATTCCAAAATTATAGGACTGGTGTTTTAACCAAAACCTAGGGCTAAATAGAAAAGTGGGTATGTAATTGTAGGAGCTATTATATGACAAACAATTATATATTGAATTGATTTAATGAACCAAATTAATGAATCCATTTTAAGTATAATTTGACTCAAACCGAACGCTAGTAAATTTGTTAGTTTATCCACCTGATCATCGTATGAATGAACTTATTTGCAAAAGGATTAGGTTAGTGAACATTAACATGTTTATCTTAGGAATCGGCAACCAACGAAGCATTAATCCATTGCACTTCCATTAAATCAACCATAATAGCAAGTATATTGAAGCTAAACGAAAGTCTCTCAATTATCTTAGTTAAAATCGTCTTTTGTGTTTCTTGCTTTTTTTGTTTCATTAGTTGAGAGTTTGATAGATAGTTTAGTTTGATTAATTAAGATTTTGGTCTTGAAAAACTAGAGAAAACTCTTTCCTCTATTAAAAAGTAATTTAGGAAATTAGTAGAAAAAATTAGCTAATCATTATGTTCTCTGTGTTCGATACCCGACTAATTATTCTATTCTCTTTTTCGATAAGGTATGCTGCCTTAGGAGAAATAATTAGTTACATTAGTATGTTAAAACTAGTGCATAATTATTTTCTAAACATCAAGATTTTTGCATTGTTGTAATACCGTAAATTTTCAAACAAATTTTTCGTTTTCAAAACCAAAGAATTCTCAATATCACATTATAAAGCAACAATTGTTTAAATTATCACAAACACAAATTCATAAATTGTTTGATAAAATCCAGGATCCTCAAAAACATAAACTCCCTTTTGTGTGTACAATCAAACTGGCATCTTCACGTGATCCTGAGAAACACCTGAAACACATAACACATAACACGGTAATCACAAAACTTAGTGAGTTCCCCAAAATACCAAACACATCACATTAGCCTCTCGTGGTTATATCTCAATAAGACCCTCCAGTCAATGTGTCTTAGTGGGAACCCTCCAGTCCCACAACTCGGGTTGGAACCTCTGGTCCTAACTCTATAAATCTCGGAATAATACACAACATAAATCACAAAGATATAATGCAGTATATTAAAATTCTCAATATAAGCATACAAGAACCATCGGTCACACAATGATACCACTCATGGTAAGTATAGTGAGAAAACTCACCTCGTAAGTAAGCAAGTAATCCTCGTAACCCTCGAACGGTCTAATCCTTGCCTACACGTCGTAATCATCATTAACTAACACTTATCACCTAAACCTAAGTAAGTTAAGCTAACCTATTTCTCTAACCCTTGGAAAGGGTAAAAGACCATTTTTTCCCCTCCATGGTCTCCAATCCATGTCTTGACTAAACCGTAAAAGTCAACATAAGTCAACAGTCCCTACTGACCCAACTCGTTGAGTGCATCTATGTGACTCGTCGAGTTCCCTCGATTCCTCAGAAATCTCGTGAAATCCAACTTAACTCGTTGATTTGTCTCATCAACTTGCCGAGTTACACATGTCCAGCCTCATCGAGGAAAACTCTAACCGACTTATCGAGTCCCTTCAGATCATTTCCTCATTCAGACATTTTTTAGGTAGAAATGATGTCTCATACTCTGGATCTAGCCTTCTAAGGATCACTTATGACGTAAAGTTGCAAGCTTTACGTACATCGATAGTATCTAGGTCTGGAAATGCCAAAACAAGCTCCATAAAGGGTTTCATGCATGGAGACTTGCCCAAAGATGGATAAAGCTTGGATCTTTGGGCTCGTGGGACCTCAATAAGTCCAGATCTAGAGTCTCAACTCCATGACAATCTCTTAACACTCTAGAACTCCAAGAAGGATGGGAAAAAGGTTGTACTTTCCCTAAAAACGAGGTCTAACCAAAACAATCAAGATGGTGACTTTTTACCTTCAAACAGAAGCTAGGAATGAATGAACACCACATCCAAAAGCTCCTTCTCATCCAAAGTCTTTTCCTCTTCAACTTTCCTCCAAGAATGCAGTAGAACTTACAATATTAGCCTCTCTTTCCCACACACAAGGTTATAGAACGATTAGGGTCTTACAAAGTGTAGTAGGGTGACAAGGGTGGCAGAAATGAGGGCTTAAGTTCCTTTAAATAGGACACAAACCATGAAAATTAGGTTTTGTATGCCAGATCACCATATGAATTGATTTAATATACCAAATTGATCAATCCATTATAAGTCTAATTTAACTCGAACCAAACACTAGTAAATTTGTTGGTTTCTCTGCCTAATCACCATATGAATGAACTTATTTGCTAAATGATTAGGTTAGTGAACATTAATTCAGTCATCTTAGGAACCGGTAACACATGAAGCATTAATACATTGCACTTTCATTACACCAACCATAATTGCAAGTATATTAAAGCTAAAAGAAAGTCTCTCAATTATCTTGGTTAAAATCGTCTTTTGTGTTTCTTGCTTTTAGTTTTTGTTTTTGTTTCATTAGTTGATTGATGGTTTAGTTTGATTATCTAAGTTTCTATTCTTGAAAAACTATATTAAAACCTTTCCTTTATTAAATACTAGTAATTTAGGAAATTAGTAGATAAAAATTAGGTAATCACTGTGTTCCCCGTGTTTAATATTCGACTAATTGTGCTGCTCTATTTTCAACTAGGTACACTGCCATAGGAAAAATAATTAGTTACATTAGTAGGTTAAAACTAGTGCATAATTATTTCCTAAACATGAGTATTTGCTCCGAGTCTCAGTTCTACCCGTCAACTATTTATCAAATAGTTTCCATTCGCAAATACCACTAAGAATACCCAAAATACCCTTAGGTCAAATTTTTTTCAAAGTTAAATGTGGTTGGTCGCCACGACGCAACCATCCTTGGCCACGTCATGGCTACTAGATGGCAATACAGTCGAGTCTTAGCCAAGACGCCATGTCGTGGGGACCTTGGCCACACCGTGGGCACTTGGCTCCCAAATAGCTTAATGGATTAAGTCGATTTCCTTGATCTTAAGAGATCCAAAGCCCAGATTTTGTCCATTATAAGGTCCAATTGGATAAAGTTTTTAACTTACCCGTCTAGACTCTTAAAGGGATATAGATCTCTATTTCTAGACCAAAAAGGGTAAGAGCAAATCTTAGCTTAACCCATTAAGAACTTTCTCTTGAAGACAACTAGATCCCTATTTTCCATAACATTTCAAGCTTCAAAATACTACATAAAAATCCTTACTTTCTATACATGCATGCCCAATGCATGTCTTGCACTCTATTAGGTCAAAATGAGGGTTTTTCGCCAAATCTTTCATGCATGATGCTAAAGCTTAATGTTATTCTAGATCCAAAGCCTCTAGTGTCTAAAATGAACTGGAGATTCATAAAGTTTCAAACTTGATGAGATCTCACCACCCAATAATCAATGCATAGAAACCTAGATATATGAACTTTAAATGAAATTTTTTGGAACTTGGGGACTTACAAGAGTCCAAAATATGCACAAGAAGATGGTGAGAATCGTTTCTAGAAGTCACCTCCTTCTTCTAAAATCTTGAAAAATCAACACAAAAGGATTATAGAACAAAAATGGAGGTTAGGGTTCGCTTGGAGGTTGAGAGAGTGTGATGGAGGCTGAGGGTGAGCAACCCTAGACCTCACATTCCCTTAAATATTACGCAAAAACCCTGGAAATTATAGTTTCTCATTAAACTAATGCCACGCCATGGCCATAAGCTGTTATGCCATGCCGACTATTTAAAACCCATGATACAATGACCATTTCCATGTCGCGGGATTCCTTCACCACGGCGTGGCACTGCCCCAAAACCAAAATATAATAAAATAATGATACCTCCAAGAATCTGAATGTTACAGACGGACCTCAATTATTGAAAGAAACATTCCTAAAACTATCAAAACAAGATCGCACACCTTAGACGACGTTGGATGTATTCTTCCAATGCACGATTAGACCAATAGAACTTCCAAATTCGGATAACAGTTCCAAAATCACCTAGAAATGCTACCAAAACCCTGGTTGAATCAATTATAACACCAAACCTGTCGACACGAAAGGCCAAAATTGGACTCTATGTAGACCACAACATGCTTACAAACCGAACTATCATTGTTCTGATATTTGCCAAATCAAGTCCATTAAGAACAATAGCTCTACAACCAAACCATTGGGAGCACCTCTACTTAGAGACTGAGGTACATACTATATTGAACTTGACTAAGGGTTGGCACATCAACTATTACTTCAGTCGATACAATTTAAAGCTTTTAGATATCCTTGGCTAGAAAAGAAGAATGAAATAACCAACATTTAGAAATTAATTGAAAATTAAAGCCTCTGATCTCACACACACTAAACAAAACACACATGAAGATACCTTTTTGAGGTTTGAGGTTGCTCAACAATTCACCATTGTGACCAAATTTAATTGTGGTCGATTAACTTATATTGCGGGCTAACCACGTTTCCCATATCCAATGCGCCACCTTATCAACTCAAACGTTCCCTTCTCAAGATCCTTGGTGTTTCCAAAAGAAACTTCACCACAAGGAGTTCCTTACCCAATAGCTTCATATTGTGAGGATAACATATGTGTTTATGAAGACATAAGCTTGACGGCAACTTGCTCTACACTCACAGTCTTACAAATCCTTAAATTCTTCGTGACTGTGGATGACTCTAACAGATCCTTGAGAAACATAACGAGAAACTTCTTAACCACAAGCACTTGAATGGTAGCCCACTTTCCTTCTCTTATTCATTAATAAACCTGGACCAAAATCTATCATATCCGAACCATAGATTCCTATGACCCTTTGTGCTGAGATCATAAAATCAAACCGACTGATGGTCCCCAAGTAGAACACTCAGTTCTCCCCCACTTAGGGTTCAAACCATCATCGAATATCAATTAAAATATCAAAACCCCAGTCAAGCTCAACTAGAACATACCAATTGATACCTTCGAACTACATAACACAACACACGATGATCATTTAAATAATAATCAGTTAATCCTAATGAAATTCTCAATATCAAATGGAGACCCCGAATTAGGAACATCTCTAAACTTATGAACTGAACTTCATATAACCAAAACTTGCATATGAAGAATTTACCCGCATCCTTATCCTCCTATGAAACTTTAAGAAATCCTTATAGATGCTTAAACTCCGACAGGCTCAACATATACTAAGACTCTCATTTCCGAATCAGGAACATCTCTAACCTCCTCGGATACACCTGATCATCTCAAAACTGTGTCGCCTATCTGACTTATGACATAGAACTCACCTAGGCCACTGAACCATAAGAACGGTTGATCCTCAAATATTATCTTGTTGTAAGACAGAAACGATTCACCACAAATTAAACGATACCCCTTTGCGGCATAAATAGATGCGAAGATCACCCTGCCTTTCTTATATCCATCAACTGACACACATCTGATCCCTTTACCCCCTCCCACTCAACATGGGAGGTTGGAAGATCATAATCCCCATCATAAAGAATGACATCCCAATCCATCGACCAACCACTCATCCTCAGATTGCAATACTCGGGTCGACCATCACATATGCTTTCTACATGAGTCTCACAACTCAAATTAGCACTACCGTTAATAAGGTCTTCGACACCTTAAGACCAACTAACTCATACACATTTATACCCTTCAGATCTAAACTTCCATGGCCTCTAAGGCCTCTAAGGCCCGAATAAATACCAGACTCTTCTTCATCCTAGATAATCATAACCAAAAGACCGACATTTACGGAAATACTGCAACAATTCATGGTGCCAAACAATGCTATCTACCCTCAACTGGCTCCTTAGAGTGCACAGGACTTTCCTCGATTCAAGTACGGATGTTGTGCTTCCAGTAGTATGGGCTCAATCATACCTTTCACAATTATGCATACTTTCCTCAAGAATCAAACCCTAGTCTTATAAGTCATCTACTTATAATAATACTCCCAGTACCCGCTAAACAAGGTACTACCCGTACTAAAGCACTTCCTAGGCTCTCTTAGGATCCCCACCTCAACCTTCCACTAGCTCTTTAAAGACACCTATTAATTTCAACTAAATACTTCATGAATACAATAAGATGCAACAAAACTTAAATAATCTTTTAACTAAAAGTCCCAACCCTACAACGGTTAGACTCAGACGAGAGTTGTGTAATAGGGATGAATCGATCATTCTAAAATTATTTAATCTTTGTAGCATGTAACTTAAAATATTAATTTAATAGTTAAGTCACATCAATATGAGCCCAACAAAGCACAAGCAACATTTGGAGCAGTGACTTCGACCGACACTAAGACATCATAAAAATCAGGTAGATGCTCAAGCAATTTCTGACAAGTAGGCCCAAACATATAGGATACAAGTACAACTATATATAATCTCTCCAGAGTAAATAACACTGTCTTACTTGTTGTCTTACTAACAACCACACTAGCTCATGCAACTTCCACTAAGCCTGCAGTCGCTTTGCGTATGATAATCATACATAACACTAAATTCGATAATAAGTCGATTAACTGATTCTACATTAAGTCTACAACTAGACAGGGAATAGGAAATTAGGTTGAATTAAACATTCTTAGACTATAAAATCTTAGTTATGTACAACCACGATGCTTACACTAAACAACTAAAGTAATAATGTCAGTTTCATATAACATATGAAGAAATTCCTAGGCTATCAGGCATCATAAATCAGACAATTTTATCATGCAATTCCTGAAGATCCCTAGCCTATAATCTAACATGCACTTCTAACATATCATCAATACAAATAAAAGAAGTGCGGGTATCTTAAGGAATAACTTTCCTTGGGCTCCAGATAATTGTATATTCCGCATCCTCTCCATAGATCATTTTACAATTAAATATGAAAAATATTTTGCAAATCCATAGTTTGAGTCTGCAATCATACGAGTTTTCATCCAATTCTCTCAAACCAGGGCTCTGATACCAATTTGTATTGTCCCAAAACGCATGATAAAAATTTCATTTTTATAAAACATTTCCTCAAAACCATAAGATATAAACCAGTGTTTCCGATTCAAATCCATAGAATCAGAGTATCAAAATCTCTTAAAACATAACCGAGTAGGAGGATATATACGATCATGCCTTTGCCTTGCCACGAACATCTGATGTACCTGAAAAGATTGAGCCAAATCTTAATGAGTTCCTTCAAAATACCACACACAACACTACATATACAAGCATGCACACTAGGTACAAAGTCATCGGAATGGATTACCCTCGGGTCCACAATCATCATATTAGATTACCCCCGCTCACAATCATCGGACTGTATTGCCCCAGCCTATAGTCATCAGACTGGATTGCCCTGGCCCACAGTTATTAGATTGGATTTCCCTGGCCCACAGTCACTGGATTAGATTGACTCGAGTAATTTGGATTACAGCACAGAGCAATAAAGCCTCAACCCAACAGCACTAAGTCGATATATACAACAGATAAACAATAACCAATAATTACAGGTAATCATACAGATCTATCAATCTAACAGATCACTATAGCATAGCAACATCCTATACATAAGGATACATAACAAGACCTAGTGGGCCGGTATTAGGGCCTTCAACCCACGAGAACAGCATGGAAGCCTCACCTTGTAGTCTAGCAGAAATAGCACTGCATGCAGATCCAGTAATTTGCACTACATGTCACCTATATAACAATCAGGGACCAAATCTCAAACTACAACCCAAAACCCCAAAATATGACCTAAAGTCAAATTTGGTCAAATGGTCAATGGTCAAAGTCAACAGTCAAAAATCTCATAGTCAGTCACCAAATCGTGACCAACATTTTGTCATGTCGTGGTAGCCTCGAGACAAAATAGTCGCGGAGACTGCCTCATTCTCACGTCGTCAAGGCTAATCCATCACATATTGAGAATAGCTATGGCCTTCGTAATGCAGTAAGCTCTTAATCCTTTAACCCACTCATCCATACTTTCTAGAAGACTCACATACACCCAAATGTAACATAAAAATCCTTACTTTATGGCCATGCATATTCAACACATGTCCGTCTCAAAACTAGGTCAAAATGGTTAAGAAATGGGTCAAAATCCCATGCATGACATCAAAACTACTTGTGAGGCCAAATCTAAAATATACAATATTCTTGGGACCTTAGAGAGTAATAGAATTGCAAACTTTATTCCAACTCTCACTCGAAACTCATTAATACGGACCAAAACACCAAATACGCTTAGATCCAAACATGAAATGCAACAAAGCTTGGAACTTTATAAGTTGCAAAGGTCTAAAAGGTAGATGAAAGTTGAGGTCTTCAATTTCCAAGCTTCAAGGATCAACCTTGCATGAAAGTATTGCCCCAAAACACAAAAAAAAATAAAAATAAAAATAAAAAAAATAGATAAGGGAGAAGAGGAGAGGTTCAAAGCGGTGAAAAGGAGGCTAGGGGTTTCTCTCAAAAGGTTTTAGGTGATGGAGGGTGTAAAAGTAGCACAAAAACACAGAATACCCCTTTAAATACCTAGAAAACCCTAAAACTTTTAGGCTTATGCTGCGGTCTCACCTCGTGACAACCTTCTTGTCACTTCATGAGAACATTCCCCTCGTTTCATGAGAATATACTCCTCACTTCATGACAATAGGTTTTCACTCAATTCCATTCCAACTTCAAACAATCATAACTTCTTGGTTTCAACTACGTTTTCGGCGATCCTTGTATGCATGGAAAGGTATTGCCGAGCCCCACAACCCTATCAAATTACTTCTGACTTAATACATTTCGAACTAAAACCATAATCCATGCAAGTAGCCTATGATATTACTTTTCCCATTTTACCCTTTTTCTTCAAAGGACAAATCGAAGGCTTTAATCACTTAACCAACATTATCAGCATTAGATAGGGTCTAAACTTTTTTTTCTTGAAGCCCAAAACCTTTGCTTTATCCATTTACGGTTTGCTATTACAAAATTAAAAACATTCTGAAACTAGGTGTTACAAATGTTTATCAAATAATTAAGAAACCTATCTTGGACTTAACCTACAGCTCACACTGCTACCAAACAACATTAAATTCACAAAAATGACATAAATACCATGTCTACGATTCATCATACGCAATATAAATTCCTATAGTTAGTTTTCTTCATATCCTCTGAGGTGCATAAACATTCACCACAAAGCTTTCAAATTTTTAAAAACTCATTCACCCTCCACAATTAATAAATTATATTTAAAAATAATACCTTCCTTTCCCAAAACCAAGGGATCCAATCTAGATAACAAACCTCCGGAACACACTTGGTCAATACATGAAGCAAAATTAAGATCATATTTACCCCCCAAATACTTTTGATTTTAAAAACATCCAACATCGCCGAATAGTTTCCTGAATACCAAAAAAAAAATTAACACCATGTCTTACACATAATTGCATCACCTTTTTTCTTTTTATGATAATTCCCAATCCCACACGAGTTTAAAGAGAGTAAGTATATATATTTACTACCATCTTTTCATTGATTCCATTAATACACTTCAATAAATCTCTCTTACTCATTTTCATTTCATATCCTAGTAACTTACCAAATTGAATATGTCTAACAAAATTATTTAGAAGAGAACCTTTGCTAAAGTTTATGCTACTTATACTATTGGACCGAAACCTCCTTTCTATACCTACTCCTTCCTACAACCAAATCATTATATCTTTTACCACATACGATTTCAACAACAATTTAATCTCTGTAAAATACCATTTATTCTCCTTATGTATTACAAACATTGCATAGATTTTTGGAGACTTAAACTCCATCCATACCTACAAATCTCCCGCATATGCAATATTAACATCTAGAAAACCTTCTTTAGACATACTATAAGCAAACCCTAAATAGATCAACATCACACTCAAACAAACGTATCATACTTGAAGGAACTGGTATAACGAGTCTAAGTAAGTAGGATACTTGAAGAATTCAGGATAACCAGTTTATCTCTATGCTCCAGCACTACCAATTTTACTTGATTTTTCATTCCAGACCTATTGCTTCTTTTAAGATTTAAACAAACGATCTCATGTCATCCACTTGTGTCTTAACCATCTTTACCTTATTAGTACTAACTATGTTCCTCATTTTTTCTTGTCCATTCAATTTCCCACTCTCTATTCTATTGAAATGAGCCACATAAGCGAAGATGTGAAAATTTCCCATCCACAACGACTTTAGGTACTTTTTTAAAAGGCATCCTTATCATAATCTCTAAGAAATGTAATGAACCCATATCTCATTCACAATTTGATCAGTTTCTTCACTATGTATACATTCGATACTACATCGTATCTCTCACACACCTTACATAATTTTGTAGAATAAACAAAAGTTGGAAAATGAGTAACAAACATTTGATGATTACACCAATGCCACGCTTTTAACTTTTGGTATCTCACTCGTTTTTTACTTTATGCCAAAGATCCAATGCTAATCTACATGTTTCGTTTTCTTTATATTCTCCGTAATCCATCATGATAATTCCTTCAGAGTCGACGTTGTTACCCCTTCCCATGTTGGGAAGCTGTCAGTCAACGATAGTCAACTCCGATTGCCTTCTATCTAAATTTATGCACTATCATAATTCAAAAAAGTTCATTCACTTTGCATAAGAGTTAAGGATACATATTAAATGCTCGAAAAAAGACAAATTGGATTGAAGTCAAATGTATAGCTGGTCCTTGGAATCCATCAAATAAGACTATTTATAATCTATATAGCTCTTTTTTTTCTTAGAACTTATAAGTGTTAAAAATCAAACTAATAGATGCGTAAGGAAATCGACAAATAATATTGAGAATTATATGTCGATTAGTTGCGCATAATATATCCAATTATTATTTTTATATTTACCAAGTTTCGGAAAGAAACTAGATCTATCATTCTCGATTAGATCTAATTATAAGAAAGGTAGAAAAAGATTGTCTTGTTGTTGGACGAAATTAAATGCAAGACCGAAAAGTAAAACCTACCTGTCGATGGCTGATCTTGAACTTGAAGTAACTACACGGATCATACTCCTATCCTTAAAGGTTTTTAATTCGCTTCTACTAGATATAAGCAACAAAGTAAAACCCCATGATTTAATGTAGATCTATCGATTTTCCAAAAGCACTGGAAATTAATAAACACAAAGCGGAAACTCGGAAACCGGATGAAAAAACGCAGAGAGAGTGAGAGAGCTTCAATTTTTGTAAGAGAGTAATACGGCAGAGAGAGCGAGGCATGAAATGAGCCCTCATAAGCCGGCCTCTAGAAACCCTAGGGCGATGACTTGCTCTCTAAGCAAGGTGTTTCCTGATCCTTCTAAAATATTCCAACTTACCCTCCACAAAGTCAATGGAGGTCAACATTTGACCAGATCACTCAAACCGTCTTGACCTAAACTCATCAAAAACAAAAGATCCTTAGCTCCCAGCGACCAATGTGTCATGCGAAGTTCAAAGTGCGCCTAAATCGCGCCATTTCGTGCACTCGTAGTGTCGGGTAGTGCTAGGCTAAGAAAGGCACGTGCATGGGCTTGGCCCATTCCTTTGACCTACTAAAGCCTTTGAAGGCCTATCAAGGGAATAAGCTTATAAACCCATTAAAAGATTCTTCCCCCACCAATATGGGATAGAGGAAACTTGCCAACTTGCAACCTTTCCTCTATAATTTCCAACAATCCCTCACCAAGTAGGAAGTTTTCCTTTCCCTCGGACTGATGATGTCACTTTGGTGCCACAAAGATTAAAACCTAGTTTAATGAGAACAAATAAGGAGAGACCAATTTGAAGGTATCATTATTGGTGTAAACAATAAACCTTTTGACCTCTCTGGTTTACCCCCACACAGCACAAGTCGTCTTTGTGTTCTTCCTGAGCGATAATATGGTCATGCACTATAAACCCTTTCCATGACCCTTTAGAAGATAAACTACTAATCTTCACTTGAGGCAGAACCACCTCTAGATCATATAGGCAAATTTTTACAATATCGTCGTTGCTTAGATGTCTCCAAAACTTTGTTAAAAGTCGTTACTCAACCTCATTCTTAGAAACGACGTACTATCCTACCTCACATGGATATATCATTAATGATAGTACCTTCTATAATTAGTGACTTCGTTGTTACCCTTTAAACTTGAGAAGTAGGAGCACTAATATCAAGTTGGGTTTCCATCACTAAACGATTATATTGTGGTCTTAAACCCATGACTCTCGTGGTAGATGTAACCAAATCTCTCGTCAGAGGTTTGGTAAACGGATCTGCCAAGTTTCTACTTGTCTTGAGATAGACAACCTTGATGGTACCACTTTCAATTAGTTGTCTCACAAAATTGTGTCTCAGACCTACATGTCTCGACTTCCCATTATATATTGCATTATATACTTTAGACGGTGTGGCCTCACTGTCACAATACATAGGTATTGAAAGCATCGGAATATCCCACAAACAGATAGCCATAAGTAGATCTCGAATCCACTCTGCCTCTTTGCCAACTGCTGCTGAGGAAATTAGCTCTGCTTCCATTATTAAATGAGCTATGCACGTCTGTTTCTTGCTCACCCAAGAAATAGCACCACCAACTAGAGTATAAATCCAACCACTTGTTGATTTTGAATCACTAGTGTGATCAAGCCAGCTAGCATCAGAATAACCTTCAAGTACTCTGTTAGATGAAGAATACGTCAACTCAAAAGTAATTTTCCTTTTTAGATATCCTAGCACTCTACCCACTGCCTTCTAGTGCTCCATTCTTGGATTAATAGTATACTAACTTAGTTTGCTTACAGTGAATGCAATGTCAGGTCGAGTGTAGTGAGTAGCATACATCATGCTTCCAACTGCACTAGCATATTCTAGTTAAGTCACTGCACGACCATAATTCACCTTTAGTTTCACACTTGAATCAAAAGGAGTGTTGAATTCCTTGATGTTCAAATGTTGAAACTTTGTCCGAATTTTTTCTATGTAATGAGATTGACTCAAAGAAATCTGACTACCTGTCCTTTTCACCTTGATATCAAGAATTGTATCAACATCTCCAAGATCTTTCATATGAAATTTCGAGAATAGGTATTTCTTCATCTCAAGAATACCTTCTAGGTGTATGCCAATGATCAACATATCATCAACATAAAGACATATAACTACTATGTAATCATATGTATGTTTAGAATAAATACACCTGTCAGCACTGTTGTGGTGAAAACTAAAAGCAATCATAGTGGTGTCAAATCTCCCATGCCACTATTTGGGAGTTTGCTTCAACCTGTACAAGGATTTAACAAGTCTACACACTTTGTTTTCTTGTCCACATATCACGAATCCTTCAGGTTGCTCCAAGTAAATCTCCTCCGTGAGATAACCATTCAGAAAGGCTTTCACATCCATTTGATGAATGTATAATCATTTTCAAAGTTGATATTGCTATGAGAGTTCTAGTAGAACTAATCCTACCAACTGGCGCATAAGTATCAAAATAATTGATTCCTTCTCGCTAACTATAGCCCTTAGCAACTAAAGTTGCTTTATAGGTGGATATGGATCCATCTAGGTGATATTTTTTTTCTTGAATATCCATTTGGATCCTATGGGTCTTCTCCCCTTGGGTAGATCAGCTAACTTCCAAGTTCCATTACCCATAATTGAATCCATTTCGTCATTGATAGCTTCCTTCTACAAAGGAGCATCTCGAGATGTCATGGCTTCAGTAAAGGTCTTAGGATCATCATCCAAGTTAATAGCAAAGATGACCTCTCTCGTCACTTTCTTTTGAGTTCCTTCGACCAAATAAGAATAGAAATCATCTCCAAAACTTTTCTCTATTCTAGCCCTAGTACTTCTTCTTGGTTCCTCCGTAATAGGAGGAGGTGGGAGTAATTCTTGAGAAGTAGTTGTAGGTGTTTTATGACTGGAGTTTTCTTCATGCTTAGAAAACTTTCCTCAAAGAATTCCACATCTCTAGATTCCACAACAACACCCGATTCAATATCTAATAACCGGTAAGCCTTGTTATTGTGAGCATATCCAATAAATATAATCTTATTAGATTGTACTCCTAATTTGGTTCGCTTAGGATCGGGAGTCCGATAATAAGCAACATACCCAACACTTTCAAATAGTCTAGGTTAGGATTTCTACCTTTCCACAACTCATAAGGGCTTGTACGAAATCACAAGACTAGTGATCCTATTATGAGCATAGCAACCAGTCAATAGTGTTTCCCCCTACAAATTGTTTGGTTGACCCAACTGGCTCAACATACAGTTGACCATCTTACAAAGGGTTTGGTTCTTTCTTTCAGCCATACCATTTTGTTGGGAGTGTCTGGTGAAGTTCTCTCATGTTTGATTCCATTCTCTTCGCAGAATGTATCAAACTCATAGTCGAAGTATTCTTCGCCTCTGTCCGAGCGAAGAATTTTGAGGCGTCTATCAAGTGGTTTTTCAACTTCAGCCTTATACACTTTAAATGCGTCAAAAGCTTCATCTTTTGATCTCAGCAAATAAACATGTAAATATCAACTGGATTCATCATAAAATGTGATGAAATACCTTTTTCCTCCTCGAGTAAGGATTACATTTAATTTACATATATCATAATGAATCAAATCAAGCAATGATGTGTTCCTCATAACTGATGGAAATGGTTTCTTAGTGAACTTTTATTTCACACATGTTTCATAGGATTCAAAATTTTTTGTGTCATGTTTTAACATTCCTTTAGTTTGCATTTTTTTCAATGTTTTTAACATTAGTGTGTGTTGTGTGCTAAAGGTTTATGTCATAAAGAAATTGAACAAAAAAGTAACCAGAAAAGTTCACTTCATTCACATTAGCAACCAATCCACAAATTATATCATTACTAGCAACACCAGCACGACTACTCTCAACACTAGGACCACTCACACTACCCTTATTACTAAGGCACAAACTATACATCCCCGAACAATTGTTCGCCCTCCCAACATATTTTATGCCTGTAATGATCACAATCTTGCCTTTCTTAATCACCATCTTGAACTCACCCTTGTCAAACTTGTCCACATAACCCAACCCCTTCAAGATAGTAGGAACATGAAGAACATCTCGAAGGGTTACCCATTCACCACGTGTGAACTTCAAACGAACATCACCTCTTCTTTGAACTTCAGTTATGTGACCATCAGTACAGACAACGACCGTCCCATGTGGCATTGGGCTGTAAGTACGAAAGCTCTCTCGTTGCCCACAAACATGCACAATGGCACCAGTGTCCATGAATCATCATCGCGCACAGATTGCTCGAGTAAGGGAGGGGATCATGAAAATCTCTCCAAGGTTCACACTGACCATGTCAGTAACCTTCTCGACTGCATGTGTAACCGGTCCTGATTTGTGATCATTGCATTCTCTCGTATAATTCCCAATCTCTCCGCAGACATAGCAAGGTCCAATCCTATTGGGTTTTGATTTAGGATTCTAACGTCCTGGTTTCTTGAAGCTTTGTTTCGTGGGTCCCAAGTTCTTCTTGTTTTGTCCCCCATACTTGTCTTTGTGACTAGAACCCCCAGTTGACACGTGATACACACTCGATCTGACTTTACCACGCATGTCCCTAATGCGAGTTTCCTCCTTAATACGGAGGTGTTTCATCAGATCATCCAAGGAGTAGTCCTCAAATTTATGCATCATTCTCTTAGAGAAATCTCTCCACGAGGATGGAAATTTTGTGATGATCACACCAACTTGAAATAGTTTTGGAATAGAGATGGAGAGTGCGTTCAACTTGTTGACAATGAATTGGAGTTCATGCACTTGCTCTACGATTGATTTCTCAACAATCATTTGAAAATCTAGGTACTTAGACATAAGGTATTTGTTAGTACATTCCTCATGTGCCTTGTACTTAAGTTCCAACGCATTTCATAGCTCTCTTGGATCTTTGAACGTTGCGTAAAGATCATAGAATCGATCAGATAGGGAGTTCTGGATGTGACCAACGCACAGTTCCTGAAACTCTCTACGCAGAGTCCTTTGCTTTTCTAGTTCTGCGATGACCGTCGGGTACACAGTTTTCCCCTCCTCGGGAATTGGATTGGTAAGAATTGGTGCCAGATCTGGGTCCAACACAAAGGCGAGCTTCAAAACATGAAGCATGAACTTGACCTTCTCGGCCTAACAAGTGTAGTTCTAACCATCGAATTGGTCAAGTTTGGTAAGCTCTTAGTTCATGAAGTGAAGGCTAGCGGTAGTGTCCAATAGTCTGATGATGATTTATCACAATAAAAACCTTTAAGATTGTTAAAAATCAAACTAATAGACACGCAAGGAAACCGAAAAATAATATTAGGAATTATATGTCGATTAGTTGCGAATAATAGATCCATTTATTATTAAGATATTTACCAAGTTTTGCCCAATAAGCACCTAAATCGTGCACTCGCAGGGCCGACTAGTGCTAGGCTAGGCGCACGCATAGGTTTGGCCCATTCCTTTGGCCCAATAAAGTGTTTAAAGGCCTATCAAGGGAATAAGCTTATAAACTCATTGAAAGTTTCTTCCTCCACCAATATGGATAGAGGAAACTTGCCAACTTGCAACATTTCCTCTATATTTCCAAGAAGAAGAATAAGCCAGGTCCATTTTCGTCATACAACAAAGATGTCTTCATGGCCCATGTTCGATATAGAACAATGATAGCTTTATGACCCATTTCATGCGATTTTAAAGTCTTAAAAAAATAGATAAACGATTTAGGTTATACCTCTCTCATTAGGTAAATTTGATATTGCTTGCCAAAATAGAGGGTCATCGGGTAAACAATCTCCGAAAGTGTTTTTGTTTGCTGTTTTGTTTCTCGTTATAGAGCTTGTTCGCATAAGAGAAAATATGAAAGTTTTGTAGGCTTTATAAGACTTTCTTTCTTCCTTTTAATCAAAATGGGCTAAGTGCCTAAAATGGCTTGACATTATATTGGTGGGCTTTGGTTCCTTAGTGGACATATAGATTTGTCAGCATATTAAATTTGTAAGGGTTAAAAGATCAGCTTTGGGTTTCATGAATCCAAAAATCAAATTTTCATTTAATTTTTAATATATATTATTTTAATTCCTAGTAATTCGGTCTTATTTTCGGAATAAAAGCATCATTGGTTCCATTTTGTTTTCAAATATGTCCATTTAGCATGTTATTAGGCCATTTTCTGTTTGCAAAATATTGCAGATGGCAATAAAGCCAATATAGTTGACCACTTTTTTAAATTTTGTCCTATTTTTATAGAGCAGTCATCATTGTTTATAATTTTTACTTTTTTAAAATTTTCATTAACTTAGTTTCTCTCATAACGAACGAGGAGATCAATTCAAGCCATTGGTAAGTTATGCGTAAGTACATCGAGGAAACTAGTTAGTATATCGAAGAAAATGCATCCTAAGGTTGGAGGGCATGGTGTCAAATTTGTCATCGTCCACATAAACGTCACCTAGGATTTACGATACTGTTTCAACTTTTTATTATTTATATGGCATGAGTTGTCACACTTGCTATACTATTTTTTTATTAATTAAATTAAAAAATAAATATTTCAACATATTATTTTTCAAAAACTAAAATTTCATTAAACTAGAAAAGAAAATTACAAGAGACCAATAGAATTTAAATACATCAAAAGACCACTAGAAATCTAAAAACATCACACATGAAATTAAACTAAAGCACAAGACCACTAGAAATTTAAACACACAGCTCACTAGAAATTACAAAGACAATGACTTTAAATTTGATGTCATTTTGGGCACTGCCTCACAATTTGCCAAAACTTAACATGTAGGAAATATTCGTCGGCTTAACACAATAAACCTCAAGATCATTCTCCAGCAAATCATTTTCATTTTCACAATTATCGGCGATATGAATTGCCCTACGAAACACATTATTAAACTGATTTGAAAGTGCTTTTGCATGTCTCCATTTGAAAAGAGTTGATATTTACTTCGAGGAACAAGGGTTTGGCGGTCGTGTGTTTTGGCGACTCTCCCCAAAAAGCACGTGCATTGACGTTAATGTTGATTGGGTCTTCTGTTACATCAACCCATGAACGAGCCGGTAACGTCTCTTCTTTAGGGGACCAAACACAATTCATTTTTAGTGAGGAGGTTTAGAAGAAGATGAAACATAAGAAAGTTAGGATAATTGAATTAAGAAGATATGAAAATGGGGTATTTTTTGAAAATATGGTGTTTTTTGAAAATGAAAAATGTAACATCCTGTTTATTAAATAAATAAATAGATAAAATTGATGAACAAATAGTCGCCCTAAATCTGTATTATTTAGTGGGGTGTTGGTTTTGGGGAAACGAATGATATAATTTGGACTATTCGGGGGTTAAAGTGTAATTTCAAGAGTTATTTTATAAATATATTTAGAAGACAGGGGATGTTTGGTAAGTATTGGACTTATTATGAAAGGATGTTGAAAGTTGAGGGCCGTTGGGTAAATTTTGGATTGGAATTGAAAGGAATTTCCGAAGTTAGGGTACAAATGGTAAATTCTGGACTTTATTTGGAAAGAATAATAGAAGGAGGGACCATTTATGTGATTATGGGATAAAGCTTAAGGGATCGGGGTATATAACCCATCACCACTCGTCCAACCCTAACCCTAGTTGCATTATACCAGCTGCCACCCATGACAACTCTAGTCGGTCATCGTCGCTGCCTCCTAGCCGTTGTCGAAGTCGGGAGTCACCAACCATGCCACCTCGGTGCCGTCGACATTTAAAGGATCGATGAGCCGGTGGTTTCACATCGGGCAGGAAGAGGCTAAAGAAACGAGCAATGACGTCGTTGCCATTTTTCCTCGCCGGAGACGGTGCACCACCTCATCTCTGTTCATTGTTGTCGACTCTTCGTTATCACCATCACTCCGAGAGGTTGAAGGACTGCTACCGTTGTTCAGACCACCGCCGCCACCTTGAGGGCAGCCACATAGGGTGTGTTTCTGTGATCCTACTTGTCTTAGAGTGTTGGTGCTTCAAGTCTCATGCCTTTGTGTGTGTGCTCATCGGCCAGAAACCATGGAAAACCACCATGGCCGCCGCCATCTTTTTCTGTTCTACCACCACCAGCCGCCATGTGGTGGTGGTTGTGTGTGTCATGGTGTTGGTGTTCGAGTGTTGCGATGGTTTAGGGCTACTAGAGTGCTTCTTAGCCAGAGATCTAAAGAAAGTGTTGGGTTTTGGTATACTACAACATCTTGTGGAGCACATACAACCCTAAAAGCTTTGGATCTATGTTTTCTCAAATTATACATGTAATATTGTTTCCAAAGCTTTAAGCCTACAACTAGCATACAAATGTCATAAACAACTTAAAATACTTGTTAGGAGTTTACCTCTTTATGTAGCTTGCAGAACTTGTTATGTTTGGCCTTTAAGAACTTAGCACCAATAGTATGAATGCCTCAAATGGAATCACAACACACCTAGGAGAAAGGGTGACTTTTGAGAGAGTTTCTTCCACTAGAAATCACCTCCATGAACTACTAGAACATTAGGTCATGATTTTAGCTATGGGGTGTTCTATATATATGTTAGGAATCCAAGAGTCATGGGTAAACCCTAATCCATACTTTTGGGCTTATTATCCATGATCCATGATTCAAGTGGGATAACTCTTTATGGATTCTTCCATAAACTAAGTCCATCATGTATCATAAGCCTAAAACATATATATATATATAATTTACACAGTTGGTCCTCATTAATTTAATTAGTTTCTTTTGATCACTAAATTAATTCCAAGTTAATTATTGATCAATACTAAATAAATCATATGATTTCATATTAACATATTAGAACTTATAATATATTAATAAATCATAAATAACCTCTTCTCAAAAGTTCATACGTCGAATCCTGACATCATCAAATCTAAGACGAAAAATGATGGCTCCCAGACTAACGGTAGCCCTTAACATACACGAACCCAAGCGGTCCACTGCTTCCCTGATCTCATAACTGTGGTGATGATCCACTGACAAATCGCCGACTTAACCATAACTGAACCATTTGGGAAATCCAAAATCTAACCCGTGGATTCCCATATCCTCACTGTTGCACCCGAATTGGTGGGTATTCCTGCTTCCCCCGCGTCCAAACAACGCGCTCATGCTGCCTACCAACCTGATAAATGCTACAGCTACACCAGCAGACTTACAATTCTCAAATACTATCTGGCTGCTAGTGAACGTTGCGGCTACCCCCGCAGACTTACAACACTTTACTACTATCTGACTGCTAGTGAATGCTACGACTACCCTCGCAGATTTACAACACTCTCCTTACTAACTTGTTGTTGCTGGAAAAATGTTGCGGCCTTCTCGCCGCTCTACCATGCTCTGCAGGCTGTCTCTTCCACTGACTACTAACACGAAAGCATCTCTAGCTAACCGTTCCCAAGATCTTCATTCCAACTTACTAGAGTCCTACAGGCGGTCCTCCAACCCTGGATTCCCAACTAGCTACTAACCATCTCGATTACATAAACTAACTATTAGGAAGTTCCTCAAACTCCCAATCCTGAACACCTCAATCCATCAATCGTTGTGCTACTATCTTTTCTTCTCGGAGGTCGCGTACTCATTCTGGGTCTGCGTGCTCTTACCCTTGTATACTCGGAGGATTCTCCGTCAGTTGGATCCGGCTAACTTCTTACTGCTTACTGGTCGAAAGGATTCCCCAACCTTCCTTCCATGAAAAGGGACAATCCACTGCCCGCCCACGTTTACCTCTGTTGGCGCTCCAACTAACCCTTACCAGATTCGAACCATTCCTGCTTAACTAACCGAGCACTCTTCAATCCTTCACTATATTTGTTTTAGTGACTGTATCCTAAGAACTTGCGTTCTGGGTAAACATCTCCAACTCACTTCCCTGCTATCCGCTAGCTACTTCACTAGAATCTTCAAATCGTCACTACTGAGGATATAACTGATCAATACCCGAATGACATCTTCTGTCAGTAGTGAGGCACTACTGAATCTTACACATACATGCTACAGTCACCGCATCTGAAGTAACCTGGCCTAGAGGGGACGACCTCCAATTTACCATTCTAATTCCAAGGTATGCAGATGGCATAAAAATTAGTCACAAGCAGGTAATATAATACCCCAACACATATGTTTATTGATATCAATGCAGCAACATAACAATAATATCATGAATAATAATTGACAGGAAGGTAAAAGATACGTACCCCCAACACTCAATGCTGCTCGACTCATTGTTGAAATCAACCGGAATACTCGGCTCCGAGCCGTGGGCGCCCTTGCTCGACCCTGATTTCTGCTGGTGGTTCTCGAAGTCCCAGGTACAGGAGCTGGCACTTGCCCTACTGTATACAAACTCGGACAGTGGGCCTTCTTGTGGCCCCTCTGACTACAACGGAAACATATCGGCTCAAGCCCCTGAGCGATGGTAGTAGTAAAATCTCTACTAAAATGACCAGTCTGGCTGCACTTCAAACAGCCAGGATCGCCACCTCTACTACTCATACACGCACCCTTGTGCGCCCTGCCACACTTCCCGCATCAACCGCGGCTCTGGTAGTCCCTCGATCTCGAATCCGACCCCTTGGGCCTCTTGCCCGAACCTGTTGCTAACTGAGTCCCATCCGTTTTCCTCTTCCTTTCCGACTCCCTGCCTGTCACTCGCTCATGCGTTACCTCATTGACCCCATCCATCGTTTGAACAACCGTTGTCTGATCCTGGAGCTTCGCGGTCAACCTATTAGTGACCCTTACGACAATGTCAGGCAGCTCCTCACAAATGGCTTGCAAAACCTCCTTAACTACCCAATCATGCAGAGATCTTTCCTACAGACAGGGTGCCCTGATCACTCCCGTCTCCTGATGGAAAGAGCTAAAATGGGATATCCCTCCCTGATGGATCCCTGAACTCCATAAGAATCGGGCTCTAGACGAGCCCCAAACTGCCCTGAAACTATCCCGACCCTAAAGGCCTCAAGATGATTGTCCAAAAGCTCCATGATGGCCTCCCTAACTGAACCAAATATCACAGAAGTCTGATTAATGATGTTGCGCATAATCTCTGCAGAAATGACATCTCTCATCTGATCATCAAACTGTCTGGCTCTAAAGCCTGAGCCAGATCCCTCCCTGGCACCTGAACTGTCAACTGATATCTCGCACAACATCACCATGCTGAAAACACATCACAAAACTGATCAATACACACCACTGCTGAGGGACCTCTCACACACTCTACTAGTTCCCTGGTTTTGCCTTGGCCCCTCTTGAATCGAGTACGGATCCTCTGCTTTCAGTAGTACGGGCCCATACTACCTTCCACATCTATCCGTAATTTCCTCAAGAGTTATCTCAACTCCACCAAGTCCCTTTCCTCTAATGCTAATCTTTGCTACTCTCATCCTAGGCTTGCCCTAGGGAACCTCTGACTCCACCCAAATAGTCCTCAACTGTTGAAGGTCTCCTCGTAATTCCAAGTAGCCATTACCTGAATACCATCACATGTAACGAGGCTCGGATAATCCTTCGAGTAAGGGACTCATCCCTACAACGGTTAGACTCAGACGAGAGCTGCGTCGTAGGGCCAAATCCATCACTCTTAGATTATTCAACCCTGATCACATGTGACATGATGTATTCACCTAATGGCTAACTCCCAACACTCAGAGTCCCACAAAGCACAAAGCAAGCATCATTCAGACAAGAAGGAAACTAACTCAGGCAAATCTATTCTCATAACCAAGAATCTGCACTAGCATACAATGTTGAACTCATGCTATCAGGCATAACCTAACAGGCTATTCTACTGATGTCTACTCAATACTAGCATGCAATTCTCATAAGGATGAAACACATAAGCAGGCACATAAGGCATCCTCCTAGATCCTTAGTCCTATACTAGCATGCTATTCTACTGAAACTGAAACTGATAATCATAAACTTGTATGGGTTATTTAGGAGTACTTACTTGAGCTTGGTTGATTGGATGCACCACACCCTTTTTCTCTTTTCAAGTTATTTTCTTTCTACATATTCTTTTCGCTTTTTCTAAAACTCTTTTCTTTTCTCAAACTCCTTTTTACCAAAAATTCCTTTCGAAAATGTTTTTCTTTTGAAAACCTTTTAACATTCCTTAGTTTGAGTCCAGACACACTCTCAAGTGTGTCCAAATCCCTCAAACCAAGGCTTTGATACTAACTTGAAACGACCCAAAAATCACTACTAAAAATTTCTTTTAAAACATTGTTAAAACCATACTTATAAAAAAAAAACCGTATCATAAGTCATAACCTAATTCCCGAGTATTAATTCAAAACATAATCTTATTATCAGAGTAAAACATTCCCATGCTAAATGACTATGGTGTGTGCACTGCAACCTCTCCGAGCTCCTCTTTTGAAAACTGAGTACCTGAAACCAAAAACTGAAACCGTAAGCACGAAGCTTAGCGAGCTCCCCCAAACTACCACATACCATACAATCACATAGCATACATATTGTACAATCATATAACATATTATACTTGTCAAGCATTTCTAGGGTGCCCGACCTACCTGGTACGACCATTCTGGGGTGCCGACCTACCCGTGCGGCCATTCTGGGGTGCTGTCCTACCCGTGCACCCATTCTTTGGTGCCAACCACCCTTCGGTCCTAACAATCGAACCTCAGGGACTGTTTCACCCCTACCATTATTACTATCACATATCATAACAAAACATACTATCAGACATATCTGGGGTGTTTGACTACCCTTCGGTCCTAATAACTGAACTCGGGGACTGTTCCCCTCATACTACCCCTAACACATATCTCAGATCATGCTAGCATATAATCATGACATCACATACTGTCAGACGTATCTGGGGTGTCTGACTACCCTTCAGTCCTAACTACCGAACTCTACTACTATAACACATCAAGCTAGCATATAACATATCAGGTAGTATCAAAACTAGATGATATCATAAAGACAATCATCTAACATACAACTCCTACTGGTGGGCCGACATTGTGGCTGTAGACCCACCGCTACTGGAAGGTAACTCACCTGAACTGCTGAGCTCTGCTGATAACCCTCTGGCTGCTAACTGACAACCCTCTGAGGCGCTGCTCCTCTAGCTCTTCGTGCTACCAATATCAATATAACAGTTAGTCCGATACTCCTCCAAAAGTCAACTAAGTCAAGTCTTGTCAAAGTCAAAGTCCTTGTCAAAGTCAACCTTCCAGGTTGACCCTACTCGTCGAGTCATCCTACTGACTCGCCAAGTTCATAAGCTCAGAAACCCCTTTCATTCGCGACTCGACTCGCCGAGTCAGACCATGACTCACCGAGTCTACTGATTTCCAAGTTCTGTCCTATCCAACTCACTGAGTCTCCACTCAACTCACTAATCCGAGTCTTAACTAGAAGGGTTTTGGGTTTCGCAACCTGACTTGTCGAGTCCAAGAACAGACTCGCCGAGTCAAAGGCAATCTTCAACAGACTCTCCGAGTTGTTCTTCCAACTCATCGAGTTCCTGCCTATCTTCATCCAACTCGCCGAGTCCACCCATGTGACTCACCGAGTTACTATGCAATTTAAGTCTGGTATCTAGCCTGACTCGTTGAGTCCTCTCCCAGACTCTCCAAGTCCTTACGTGTATTCTAATAATCCCGAGTCACAAAGCTACTCCTTTGCTCCAAACAATAGATCTGGTTTCCTAGAGTCCATTAGCAACATAAAGTTGCTCCCTTTATGTTCTTCTTGTCTCACAATACCAAGAACCAAGCTAGAAAGGAACTTAACTCATGGGGAATGGCTTTTGCATAGCAACTAACAGAGCTTTCTGCATGTTTGATCCAAATAGAGCTCAGATCTGGAGTTTCAACTCCAGATCTAACTTGTGTACTAATTTCTCATCTCATACTCTCAAAGAAACCCTAAAACTCCATGAAAGATGGATCTAGAAAGGATAAAGCCAAGGATAACGATTCATTACCTCCAAATGCTCTAGAAATTTCCAGCAACTCGGGATCCAAGGCCTCTTCTTGCACCGCTATGAACCTCTTCTCTTCAGAGCTTCAAATTACTTCACCAAGGGTAGATCTTGCTCCAAAAACGGTTATGGTGGCTAGGGTTTGGGGTTCTGGACTATAGGGGCCGCAAATGAGCCCTAGGAAAGAAAATAAGGTGCTTAAATAGGGTACCAAGTCCCGGAATTAGGGTTTCCCAACCCAGACCAGACTCGCCGAGTTGGTCACTTACTTTACACCCGGATCCCACTCCGACTCGCCGAGTTCCTCCCTGGACTCGACGAGTTGACCCTCTTTAACTTATGGTTTTTCCTTTCCTTTCTTGACCATTCTGATTTCGGGGGTTATATATGTTGGAATAGTGTCTAAGGCTATAACTATATTCGGTGGTGCATGGTCCTTTTGGGTTGCCTTCACCATAGCAACTTGAAGGATGATTTGTTAAGAGAGAGTAAATGTTATAAGGAATAATATTTAGCTATTTGATTAATATAAGTCATAAATTAATTGGTATTAATTTGGTGACTTAAAGAGATTAATTAAATAAGAGGGTATAAACTGTCAATTGTTTGATAGTTAGACTTTGGACTATAAATCCATTAGGATGGACTTTGGACGGTTTCTAAGAGCTTTAGGATAGCTCAAAATAGTCCATAAGGATATCTATGAATGGATTTGGATAGCCTTAAGTGAAGATTATCCAATTAGGGTTTAGGGTGAAACCCTTAAGGAGTCTAAAGGTATAAATAGGCCCTTGGGATGTGGAATTCGTGTACAACCTTTAAGAACCTAAAGCAAGGAACCTCTGGTCGAATTCCATCCCCTCTCCTCTCTCCTAAATCATCTTGCTTGCTATTGGTGTTTGTAAGCCATTAGAGGAGTGACAATTGTGACTCTAGAAGCTCCAAGACAAGAAGATCAACAAGGAACTCAAAGGTATGATTCTAGATCTGTTTTAATGTTATTGTTTAACCTAATTAGCCATTAGAAGTCTTGGATTCAAAAGCATGTTTGATAGAAAGCCTAGATCCAAGCAATAGGGTTTTTGCATGCGCACATAGGAAAGTTCTTATGGCTAAAACCCAACAGTGGTATCAGAGCCTAGATTGGTTTTCTACAAATTGTTGCTTGAATAACTGAAACAAACCTGCAAAATTCGATTTTTTGGTTTTGAGTCACTGACTCGTCGAGTTCCATGGTGGACTCGTCGAGTAGGCCTGACTCGTCGAGTCCCCTTGTGCACTCGGCGAGTCCAAGCGTCAGGAAAGGCCAGATTCGGGATTTCTTTGTGTTTATCTTATCCAAACTTTCCATAAACTAATTAGATCAATATGAATCCGATTTCTTGATAAATATAAGTGTTATCTTGATCTAGTTAAAGGTAATTATCAACTAATTAAATATTTAGTTTTCCTATATGATAATTATTTAATTATTTTGATTATTTTTTGGTAATTATCCTCAAAGAAATCAAAGATAAATCAAATAAAGATAATTAAGATATTAATTGTTAATTGAAATTATTTGTTATTTGATCCTCCATGTTTTTAAATGTTTAAAACCTACCCTATAGTTTTGAAATTTATATTTGTGATTAAAAGCTTTAATTTAGACAACCTAAATTTCAAACCCTAGATTTTGAAAAGTTTAAAATACAACCCTATACTTATATGATATTATTAGAATAATATATATATATGTATAACTAAATGCTAGTCTTACCGCTAGTAGGCCTCATTCACGAAGCCGATCTATAAGGTGGGTATAAGGTTGCGGCCTATAAAATGGCGCTTAATGGGTGTACACTCACACCCACCGCTTGCTTGATTGGTGGAGGGTCGTTAGCCGAACGGGTAGGATAGGGCAACCTCATCCTCTCATTAAAAGTATAATAAGAAATACGAAGTAACTAAATCTTTTTCAAATTTCCCAATCTTAGTTACTTTAGGAAAAGTGAATTGATGCAATTCCATGAAATTACACTTTGCACCTTGCTAAGATGTTAGTGGAGCGTGTGTGGTTTACCGGCACACTAATTGGTTCTAAGCGAAGGTGGCGAAGGGTGATTCATTGTTTATCATAGTTCGATGGAGCGTGTGTGGTTTACCGGCACATCGAATAGGTGATCGTAACAATGAAGGCACCATGTAAATTTGCATGGTAATTCACACCCGCTTTGTGATCCTCGGCATCCCAGTCACAAACAAGAGGGGCATATCGAGATTTAAACATGCCATTGAATAGTTCAATGAATCTCATCCGAACCTAGGAATTCTCAAAAACACTTAGGACTAAAAGTTTAAGTTTTGTGATGGAGAATTAGTGAATCGTCATTCACTTACCTTCAATTTATTTGCATGTTGGATTACGGCATCCCTTTTCTAGTATGTAAATGTTATTGTTGGATCCTAGCCCTAATTTTCTTATTGGGTGATAATTAGGGATTCTTGTTCTAATCTATCTTTGTCCTTTCTATAGATGTCAAACGCAAACAACGCTGCTGCTAGTTCTTTCACGTTGATGAGCCTTTGCCAAAAGGTCACCTTCGATGGAACGAACTTTGGCGAATGGATAAGATACATTCGCACCATTGCTCGCTATGAGGATAAAGAGTATGTCCTCGACGAGAAGCTCGAGAAAATCAACCCCGAAATTGCTACTCCCGCTGAAATCACCGCCTTTGAAACCCATGAGCGAGATGCGACGAAAGTACATTGCATCATGATCGCCACCATGAACTCCAAATTCCAAAAGTCCTACGAGGACATGTATCCATACGAGATGCATCAAGACTTGTTGGAGAGGTACCACCAAAACGCGAGACAAGAGCGTTACGAGATCTTCACCAACATGATTTCCGCTAAGATGGGTCATGGAGAATCTCTTACCGTGCACTTGCAAAAGATGCAAAGGTATGTCGACCGCCTTCGCAAGTTAAATGTTGACTTCGGCGAAGACTTGGCGATCGACATGGTGCTTCACTCTTTGCCTCCGATGTATAATCAATTTAGGATGACCTACCACATGAACAAAGAGGAGGTCACTCTAAGTAAGCTCCAAGGTCTCTTGAGGGTTGCTGAGAGCAATTTCAAGGACAAGTCTGTTGCACCAACTCCCAATCCGTCTGCTGCTCCTGTCTTGGCAATTGGTCAAGGGAAGGGAAAGAAGAGGAAAGATTCTTCAAATAACTATCGAAAGGTGAAAGCCCGAGATGGTTCCTCTTCTAGTGGGACAAAAGTTGATCCCTCTAAGCCCTGCTCTAACCCGAAGGAGGCAGAGTGCCACCACTGCCACAAGATAGGACATTGGAAGCGAAGCTGCCCGGACTACCTGCAAGCCATCAAGGAAGGAAAGATCAAGCCATCTTTCGCAGGTATATATGCAATAAAATCTAACGATTCTAATCATGCTATTTCTTGGGTTCTTGACACCGGTTGTGGTTATCACATTTGTTCTAATGTGCAGGGACTAAAAAGAAGTAGGGATGTGGAGCAAGGAAGGATCAATCTAATCATGGGGAACAGAAGATCGTCGCCTGTGACCAAGATTGGAGTGTATTCTTTGGTGCTTAAGAATAGTTTAGTTTTAGATTTGAACAATTGTTGCTATTCGCCAGAAATGGCTAGAAACATCATTTCATTTCATGGTTTATATAGACAAGGTTTTAGATTTTCTTTTAATAATGAGAATGGTTCTATTTTGGCTTATCTAAATGGTGTCTTTTATTTTGAAGCTATACCATGTAATGGAATATATGAAACTGTTATGATTGTTGATAACTTAGGAAATGATGTTTTGAATATTGATTCTTCCACTAGTATGGATAAAGCATCCTTGTGGCATTGTCGTCTTGGACATGTCAACAAGAAACGCATAGCCCAACTCCAAAAGGATGGAGTGTTGGAGTCATTCGACCTTAGGGAAGATGACACATGCGAGTCTTGTTTACTTGGAAAGATGACTAAGTCACCCTTCACGAGTACTTGTGAAAGGGGTGAGGGACTACTAGACCTAATACATACCGATGTATGTGGACCTTTTAGATCAACCACGAAGGATGGGAACCGCTTCTATGTGACCTTTACCGATGATTATAGTAGATATGGGTATATCTATTTAATCAAGCAAAAGTCAGAAACCTTTGAAAAGTTCAAAGAGTTCAAGAATGAAGTGGAGAATCAATTGGGCAGGAAAATCAAGATGCTTCGATCCGATCGAGGAGGAGAGTACCTAAGTCTTGAATTCCATGATTATCTCAAGGAGTGTGGAATAGTTTCGCAATTGACGCCTCCTAGGACACCGCAATTGAATGGTGTGGCAGAAAGGCGTAATCGAACCTTATTGGATATGGTTCGCTCTATGATGAGTCGTGCTTCACTACCTATCTTCTTTTGGGGGTATGCCTTAGAGACTGCCGCCCATATCCTTAACCGAGTCCCTACCAAGAAGGTTGCCAAAACACCTCACGAGATGTGGACGGGGAAAGTTCCCTCGTTGGCACATATCAAGGTTTGGGGTTGCGAGGCTTTCGTAAGACGAGATACTCACGACAAGCTTGAACCTCGAAGTGAGCGATGTATTTTCATCGGCTACCCGCAAACTTCCTTTGGATATCTCTTCTATAGACCGAAAGATAATGTTATCTTTGTTGCGAGGAGAGGAGTTTTCCGAGAGCGAGAACTCATAAGCCAAGGAGACAGTGGGAGGCAAATCGAACTTGAAGAGATTCAAGAATCGATAGATGAAGGAACCTCTACCGCTGGCGTTCAACCCGAGGAGGAAACTCCGGTTGAACTGATTGACGAATCCTTACCTCTTAGACGTTCCGATAGATTTAGAGTTCAACCCCAGTTTTATGGTTTTCATATTACTACCGAAGGGGACACGTATATTAGTGATGGTACACTAGTAAATATTGATGAACCTAATAGCTATAAGGAAGCCATGGCAGGCCCGGAGTCTGCGAAATGGAAAGAGGCGATGGATAGCGAGATCCAATCCATGTACGATAACCAAGTTTGGAATTTGGTTGATTACGTGCCCGAACGTAAGACCGTAGGGTGCAAGTGGATCTTCAAGAAGAAGACCGACGTGGATGGGAACGTACACACATACAAAGCGCGATTGGTTGCGAAGGGCTTTACTCAAACTCCCGGAGTTGACTATGATGAGACCTTCTCGCCAGTTGCGAAGATTAAATCTATTAGAGTGATGCTAGAAATTGCCGCATTTCATGATTATGAGATTTGGCAAATGGATGTCAAGACCGCTTTCCTTAACGGAAAGTTGGCTGAGGATGTTTACATGGCTCAGCCAGAGGGGTTTGTGGATCCGAAGCATCCGAATAGAGTGTGTAAGCTTGAGAAGTCCATTTATGGACTTAAGCAAGCGTCTCGCAGATGGAATCTTTGCTTCGATGAGAAAGTCAAAGAGTTTGGATTTGTACGAAGCGAAGACGAATCTTGTGTATATGTCAAAGCCAGTGGGAGTGTAGTAAGCTTCCTCGTTCTATATGTCGATGACATATTACTCATAGGAAACGACATCCCGACTCTGCAGGAGGTTAAGTCCTGGCTCGGGAAGTGCTTCGCTATGAAGGACCTCGGAGAGGCTTCTTACATTTTGGGAATAAGGATAGTAAGAGATAGAAGTAAGAGACTAATTGGACTTAGTCAGAATACTTACTTGGAGAAGGTACTAAAACGTTTTAGTATGGAAAACTCAAAGAAGGGAGAACTACCGATACAAGGAAATGCCAAGTTGAGTAAGACTCAAAGTCCGAGTACCGAAGCCGAGATAGCAGAAATGAGCCGAGTACCATACGCTTCCGCAGTTGGCTCAATCATGTACGCTATGACTTGTACTCGCCCTGATGTAGCCTTCGCTTTGAGCATGGTTAGCAGATATCAAGGGAATCCTGGCAAAGCACATTGGATTGCGGTGAAGAACATCCTTAAGTACCTTCGGAGAACGAAAGAATGGTTCTTAGTCCTTGGAGGGAGTGATGACTTGAAGGTGCGAGGGTATAGTGACGCCAGCTTTCAAACCGACAGGGACAACTATCGTTCGCAGTCGGGCTGGGTCTTTACCCTAAATGGAGGAGCAGTGACATGGAAAAGTTCCAAGCAAGAAACCGTAGCTGATTCAACGTGCGAATCAGAGTACATCGCAGCAAGCGAAGCATCGAAGGAGGCAATATGGCTGAAGAACTTCATCGGTGATCTTGGAGTTGTGCCGGCCATAAAGGAGCCTATGGAGATTTTCTGTGATAACGAAGGTGTGGTTGCCTTGACCAAGGAACCGAGGGATCATGGTAGATCTCGACATATCGACAGAAAATATCACTTCATTAGACATCGTGTAGAAGAAGGACAACTCGTAGTGAAGAGGATATCATCAGAAGATAACCCAGCAGATCCGCTTACAAAGGGACTGAGTAGGGTTAAGCACTTACAGCATGCTAGGAGTATTGGGCTGAAGGATGATATTAGCATAGATTAGATTGTATTAGAAACGTATAATAGATAAATGTAATTAACATTTGATGATTAAATAAAGAAGTTTTATTTATGAGTAAAGTTACTATCACATGTTAGTTGTTTAACTATTGTTTCACTTTGCATGTTTTGACTTCCAGAATAATTGAGTTTATTAGGAATAATCGAATTATTCAAATGGTCCACAATCGTTCATATGTTGGGAGTAGATATGAATGAAGATTGTCGTGAATTGGTGTGTAGAGTGTCTAAATGGTGTTAGACATAGCAAGAGTTGCTGCAACGTTCATGAGTGCTTACGAACTGGTTTTGAGCATTGGAATAAACCCGCGCTTGCTGGAATCACCTTATGGAATACGATATAAAAGGTGATCGCAAGACGATAATATCATATGGTCTTAAAACCTAGATATATGGTTTATTATTTGTTAATTGATTGTGCATTGATAATGCGAAAACGCATCAGTAACTTGATGTTATAAAACGCATTGTTGTGTATAGTTGGTTAATGAATAAGTAAATGCATATAAGTCGAAGTTTATCTGTAAATTTTATCCTAAGAGGGTAGAAGAGATATCTTGGCCACTCGATGATTTGATTTGACTTATGTGCCGGGCCCGGTCAGAACTGAATTGATGTGTTTGATTAAGTTCTATGTCAAATAAATCGAAGATCGAGAAATCTAAATGCTAGACTAACCATTCCATAGGATTGTCAGCATGATATCTAACAGAGGACTGTACGATCCCTTATCTAAAGGACAAGATTGATTAGATCAGAGTTGACAGCGTCTTTGAGAGCTACGATTGCAAACCGTATTATACTTGTATAGTTACTAGACTTATCCAAGTGGGAGACTGTTGGAATAGTGTCTAAGGCTATAACTATATTCGGTGGTGCATGGTCCTTTTGGGTTGCCTTCACCATAGCAACTTGAAGGATGATTTGTTAAGAGAGAGTAAATGTTATAAGGAATAATATTTAGCTATTTGATTAATATAAGTCATAAATTAATTGGTATTAATTTGGTGACTTAAAGAGATTAATTAAATAAGAGGGTATAAACTGTCAATTGTTTGATAGTTAGACTTTGGACTATAAATCCATTAGGATGGACTTTGGACGGTTTCTAAGAGCTTTAGGATAGCTCAAAATAGTCCATAAGGATATCTATGAATGGATTTGGATAGCCTTAAGTGAAGATTATCCAATTAGGGTTTAGGGTGAAACCCTTAAGGAGTCTAAAGGTATAAATAGGCCCTTGGGATGTGGAATTCGTGTACAACCTTTAAGAACCTAAAGCAAGGAACCTCTGGTCGAATTCCATCCCCTCTCCTCTCTCCTAAATCATCTTGCTTGCTATTGGTGTTTGTAAGCCATTAGAGGAGTGACAATTGTGACTCTAGAAGCTCCAAGACAAGAAGATCAACAAGGAACTCAAAGGTATGATTCTAGATCTGTTTTAATGTTATTGTTTAACCTAATTAGCCATTAGAAGTCTTGGATTCAAAAGCATGTTTGATAGAAAGCCTAGATCCAAGCAATAGGGTTTTTGCATGCGCACATAGGAAAGTTCTTATGGCTAAAACCCAACAATATATTTAATCACCATATTGATTACACATTATTCATTGTATAATGTTTCGATTAATCAACTTAATACTTGAATTAAAACAATAGTTATCTCATGCTCCAAGCATGCACACTATGTTTGCCTATGGTCCTTTCTTTGTGAAATAGATCAATTGAATACATCTTCAATGAAACTCATTTCACAATTCCAAATCCTCACCGTAAATGTAAGAATACCAAATTCTTGCCATTTACTGTAATATGTTAGATTCTAAACTTATATGCAATGATCCTCTTGTAATGACTATGCACAAAAGTCACAGAGACTTGGCAACATACATTACAAAGTATTCCAATGGAGAGCAATTCCATGGAAACAAAATCTCACAATTCAAATTATATTCCTTTGAACATCCTTCATGCATTAAGTTTTTTAATCTTACACAGATTTAATGAATAACTTCCACTTATGGAAACATTTCCATATTCCCATTTTGACTATCACTTCTAGACAAGAGTTACCTCTTCTCAGAGTATGCCAACATGGTCCGTCCAAAAATTACACTATACTTCCAATTGTCCATAAGCAACCAATCTTTGGTAAACCTCATATTGTCTTCAACAATTGCTTAACCATTTTAGTCATATCCAGTTCTGGTCGAGTTTCCCTCTTAAGGCCCTAGGCATTAGGAAAATTCAAAACACATAAATATTATAGCATATATGATTGATCCTATACCCGAAGCATATTGGACATGATTCATCAAGACATGATACTTGACCAATCTTTTGCTACAATATTCCTATTTGCCATGTTCTCATAATTCGAATTATGAAGAGGGATGTCGTAATCATAATCAAATTTGGAGAATGCAATTAACATTTCCATATATAGAATCTACTTATGTTGAGCCATTCCAATATAACATTCATATATATTTCACTAAATTCGATTAAAATCTTAACTAAGGTTTTAGATTTGAAATGAAGTATGAATTCCACTCCCTTAATTATAACTAAACAATTTTTCAAAATCTACAACTTACGAATTGAAACTTTTGTTTTCTATAATTAACATTGCTAACTTGCAACATTTACCATAACTGATTATGCTCCACTAGCATAATAATTATTATCTTACTAGCATAACACAAATGCTCCGACTAGCTTTGACATGTACTCAGAAATAAGTTGGACTTCTAGAAATCAGTACTTGTTGACTTTCTTATCAAAGTTCAGATTTCTGATATGAGATGCTTCGATAATACTTTATCTATGCTTCTCAAAATCATACACCTTACTTTAGATAGCTCACATGTGTGTCTAAACAATTTTAGAACTTACAACAATAAGTCTCAAATGTTTAGACATGTTTTCCCTTGCTCACAATTCGAACTATGAAGAGGGATGCCGTAATCATAATCAAATTTGAGAATGAAAATATCACAATCTCTATCTTCTTAAAATCTACTTAGTGAAAGCGTTTCATCACTATCATTTTCATGAATTGGAGAGAAACCTTGTGACACTTAGATTTTATGGTATATGTGTTCCTATCCATGTGAATTTGTCATAACCATAATCACAATACATGGTTAATGACTAATCCAAACCTATATGGACTGGACTTGTTCAATCTTAATTTCTTGCCACTTGGCAGCACAAGGGCCTACCATTGCTTCCAGATTGTTATGAAAACAATAGAGAACTATTATAACTCACATGCATAGTCAACTTTAACTGGAATGGGCACCGAAACAATAATATGTCAACACGATAGGTTACAACCTTAAGTCGTGTGCTATCGATTAACAATAAGTTTATTCTTGATTAGTTCTTGAAACTTGTCAAGATCTTTAAGACTCCCACTGACCTCTATACATATAAGTATCTATTGTCAAGAACCATTCCTTGAAAACAAATATTCAAGAGTTAGTGTGGATTCTAATCAAGACTTGCAGGTCCCACTGTAGCTAACAACAAAGTGTAGGACGGTCAGTCCCGTATACATCTATACACAAATTCACGCTCTCCCTCCAAGAGACTCTGGTTACAAAACGTGACACAACAGTAGATTGTCATGCCATGAAGTAGTGGCTCACATTAATGTTATAGTATTCTAGTGTTTGTATAGTATGTTTTAATGTATTGTATGTTCTCTCTGTACTAGTGTATAGTATGTTCTCTCTGTACTAGTGTTTAGTATGTTCTCTTAGCTTCTCATCATAGTATGTTCTTTCTATTTCTCATAATAGTAAGTTTGTATTGACTCATGTATGAACTGACTCATGTATGTTTCATTGTACTAGAAATAGTGAATAGTAATCTCCTAAACTATACCTATTATAGTTTACTAGCAATGTTGTTTGAATGACTGAGTGTGATTTATACACCTTTGTTACACAAAGCTATTGATCTTAAGGTAAAATATTTTATTTCTATATACATATACACAATATATAACTAAGGTTCAAACGACATTCGGACAAACAACCTGATACTCTAAGTCAACAACCAAACAAGGAACAAGAAATAAAGTGAGTTATCAGTCCTAAGGCCTTTCAATCTTACTTATATAACTATATATATAGACATGTTTTTGACAATATATAAGTTAAAAGAGTTTGATAAATAGTTTTAACACAAAAGAGTTTGATAAAGATGTTTTAAAATAGATATTTGATAACACAGTTTGAAAGTATAAGAAATCTATCTGTTTGTTCTACTTATTAATCACATGTGATTGATATAATAACTACAATGCATCAACTTGTATTCTCCCCCCCCCCCCCCCATAAGAGCATTTAAAATCATTTAAAAGGTGGATTAAGGGGTATGAACTCACCTGCAGTGAGTGGTTTGACTGAAAGATCGGGAAAGGCTGCTGAGTGATAAGTGAAATCTCGGGCACAAGCGGATCCTAATAAGCATATAATGGTACATATATGTATATAATTAATGTTTATCCAACAAATCAGGTAAGGGAAACACCGTAGGGACTAGGGTACACTTGAATGGAAATTGTGTATAAGGTGAGTTTACGGCCACACTAGGTGTTTGCGGCCAAGTGTTCACGACCCTAGGGTTTACGGCCAATGAGTTTATGGCCACATGAGTTTACGCCATAAACTCATGATGAAAAGTTCCAAATGGTGTTTTAAGGTCTTACAAACCACAAGGAAGTGTTCTAGCCTCATGTCCAAGCCTTAGGAAGAGTTTAAGGCTCATATGCACCTCAACTAGGGTTTACGGCCAAGGGAGATGCTCTTGGTTGTAAACACCTCTTGTTCTTGGGAAATGGACGATTTCAAGGTGTCTAACATGTGTTTCAACTAAGTATAAGGAAGTAATACTTACGATATAAAAGCTAAAAAGGTTGATTTTGGACCAAAACACTAGTGTGTGTTCTTGGTGTTTCTTGAAGATCTAACCCAAAAGATGATGTTAATGGATGGAATCAATGGGTGATGCTAGTTAAGAAGATGAAGTAACTAATCAAGGGATAAAACACTTACATTTTTGAAGAAAAATGAAGATCCTTGATGATAGTTGAGAGCAAAACCGAGTTCTTGAGTTAGGAGTGGTAAAAGTGTTCGAAAATAGCCAAGTTTTTCATATATGGCCAAGAGTTTACGAACACCATGAGTTTACCGTCGTAAAATCATGTGCCCTGGCCGTAAAACTCATTATTAAGGGGTTTATGGCTTGATTGTTGGTTTTGAACTTCAGTTGACACATCCTAACACTTAATCATTTGATGTACTAGGCTTAGAATGCTCAAACAGACTCTAAACAGTGCTAAAAGTTAGCAGAAAAAAGTCTGACTTTGGCTGAATTGAATGGTTGTACAAGATAGAAATTTCGGGTTGTCACATCATTCTCTAATTGCCAAATGCCACCACGAGGGTGGCTGTGTTCGTGTTTCGCATATGTGTGTATGTTGCTTCTATGGCAAGTTGGAGAGATTTGAGTGTGTGTGTGTGTTTTGTTAGCTAAAAAAGCAAAAAGAACCACCATGGCAGCCAACCATGGTGGTTGTTGCCATTTTGTCACCACTAACCACCACCTCGGGTGGTTATGTGCATATGTGTGTTGGATTGACATTTTGTGAGAACCGGAATGTTGTGGATAGTGTTTTGGCCTAAAATTATAACTTCCACCATTAAAAAGTGGTGGGTGCCACCTCCCACCACAATGGACCGCTGCCGACCACTGTTGCCTGAGGTGGCGGTGGGTGCTGCCGGACTTGCAAAACACTAAACGTCCTAAACATATAACCTTATACCGAGTACCACGTGTTTGAGTTGGAAACTATAATTAGGGTTTAGAATACCCTAATGTCAAGAAAACCCTAGTTTTGAAGTTTTTTTGGGTCCCGCATTGAAACTATTAAATAAACTTTAAATTGTACTCGATAATGCCCCACGATTAACTTAATGCAGTATTGGACTTAATGAATTAAGTCCTTAAGGGTTAAGTGTAGAACACTAACCCTAATTATCATTTTATTTGGAAACCCTAGAATCAGGAAGCCCTATTTTGGATAATGATCGGGGCACGTATTTGGGATATTTCTTAGATTGTTATTATACCCGTGAATGACTAGGTCAAACCTTAATCAGTCCTACCCTTAGGTGGTTAAGTCCTTAATGGGTGAAATCTCCTTACTTAACCCTAATCGTCATTTTATGTAGAACCCTAATCGTTATTTCATGTGAGGTAGTCCTTGTTGAAAGTGGCTATTACCTGTGATCGGGTATTGACTCTAGTATCTTCCTGTAGGTCAGTAGAAATGAGTTGAAGTTGGTAGATTTCTTCGTTATATGGTGGTTATCTACGCGTATATCGAGGTGAGTTTCGCCTCATTGTACCCCTGGGTCGAAGGCACCAATGTCGGCGCACTAGTTTTGGTTATCTGTTATTGGAGGGATGCCTTAGGGATTGTATATAGTCATGTAGAATAGATTAAGGACTCTTGATCTAAGCTCTCTTACATATTCCTTGTTTGGTTGTGGTTCTAGAGTAGGATCACCTGTTCGGGTGACTATCTCACCTCTGAGTATATACAGTCATGCATTCCTTGGATTGTTGATATTTAGTATGCTACTATGTTGTAGTGATCTGTTAGACATGTATCATGGTATCGAGTATGTTGCTATGCTGAAGTGATCTATTTGATTTGTGTCCTATTATCAAATATGTTGCTATGATGTAGTGATTTTTTAGATATGTATCATGGTATCGAGTATGTTGCTTTGTTGTAATAATCTGTTGAACTGTATGTTATTTGTACTTGCAGGTTATCATCTATGGAGTATCCATAGGGACAGTTTGTGGTCATGTATGATAGCATCAGAACTCCTGATCTAGGCTTTCTTGCTTGTTCCTTGTTTGGTTGTGGCTCTAGAATAAGATCATCTGTTTGGGTGGCTATCTCACCTCTGGTTACTATTTCATGGAGTTTAGCTGGTAACGAGACTGTATGCTGTGAGAGGACTAGTAGGCAGTAGTAAGTGGTATGCTTGATGTTTACCTGTATTACATGCCTACTTAACCCTTGATTGTTTATAGGTCGACATGTTGTGTTTGGTTTGGGTTGAGGCGATCTTGCTTTGTGTTGTAGGCCAAGATACCTAGTGTGGGCCGGCTGTAAGTCATAGGCATGGAGGCTCGGGATGAGCAGTTGGTTGAGGCGGTAAGGGCAATAAACTTGGTAAAGTTAGGCATTCCATGCTGATGACTAATTGGGCTCATTGCTCATTTATTTGTTTGGTTATGTGTGGTATTTTGGAGAAACTCACTAAAATCTATGCTTATCCAGTTGTTTATTGTTTCATGTATCATTGGTGTCTATGGGAAGGTGAAGGTGGGACTATGCACACTCATCAACAACATAAGGATTTTCTGTTTTCTATAATACTTTGATTTTAAATAAATATAATTTGAAATAAATGTTTTTTCTTAATAATCGATTTATAAATTGGAAAGTTTTACCTAAATAAAAATGGAAAATTTTGGGTTGTGAAAAATGGGACGTTACACTATATCGGTTTTTATCTTGAATTTATCAAAAATTCCAATCATAGCTCTACAAATATTGAAATCTTCTTCTACAGGGGTTAAAACATTTTTGAACATATGTAGAATATATTACAATAAAGTAAATGTTAGTTTATTTTTTTTATCAAAAAAATAGTTTTATGATTTTGTATCTCATTGAATATATAACCAAAAATAACATATAAACTATATAAACAATAACTTAAATTGTGAACTGCAAGCTAGAAAAAAAATATCGGGCTGGTTAGATAAATAACGAAGACGTTATAATAATTTAAAGTTGCCTAAAATTTTACAAACATGTTGAAACAGAAAACTTAGCTTCAATACCGAATGTTTAGGGGCTTATATCCCGAACCGAATTACCCGATAACCGAATAAGTCTAATATAAGTACCTAAGAACTTAATCGAATTGCTTATTCGAGCCTAATTCGATTCCGGTTTCAGTTCAATTCGAGCTTCCGAGTCAAATTCTCATCCTAATTGGTATATTCTGACTGTGGACCTATTGCGGGCCAAATTCTCTACCTTTCATCCATTTCGTTTGTTACCTATGGACCTATTTTATATATTCTCACTATTGGTCATGACGGAAGAAAATATACATAGGTAATCATTGATGAGTTCACTACGTATACATGTATTATTTTTCTTCATGCCAAAAGTGATGCCTAAGATGAGATCACTATATTTTTCAAAGTGATGAAATGGTTGAGAAATATACACGTCCAACAGTTAAATAATGATCACGGTATTAAGTTTAGAACTCATATTGTTAAGGAATTCTATGAAGAGAAGTGAACGCATTGTGTTATGAGCAGAATGGGGTTGCTTATGTAGTGTAGTGAGGATATTATGTTTGTCAAACAATTAAGGAGTGAACGCATTCGAATACACGTCACCAAAAAAAAACTTATCGATATAAACATTGAAGGAGTGATCACATTGGCAGACGCGTTATCGAAAAACCACGTCAGGATGAGAGAAACTAGATAATTGAAGAAGTTTTAAAAAATAGAAAAAACAATGATTATTATCAAAATATAAGATTAAAAAGTCGAAAGATTGACCAAAATATAATGATGTTATTGTGATTTATAATATTCTACAGACTACAATAAATAGGCGACCATTGTGCATAAATAGATAATTTTAAAAAAGTAGTTGGATATAGTAATACTTTTTATACCAAAAAAATATTATGAAAAAATTAAAAGTCGCCTTACTGTAATTATATGATATTAAGATATTTTGGATTAAGATTTATTCCAAAATATATCTTTTAATGTGATATTTTTTAAGGTTAAGTTTAAGCGAGATTTTATCTTATGTTGTTTTAAACTAGTTTATAAGTTATTAAAAAAAATTATGGTTTTATCAAACGAATTAAATTACAAAAAAAATTAGCTTATTTTTTATGAAGGGATAATGACTTAAAATTGTAATATATTTTTTTAATTTGTACACATTTGATCAGTGAGGTTTTTTTTTTTTTTTCCGTTCACATTTACCTCTTTAACTTGTTAAATTATACACATTCAGTCATTATGATCAGCTACTCCAGGTTAGCCGGTAAAAATAACTTAATAAGATAATATATTTCTCACTTTGTACACATTTAGTCATTAATATTTTTGTACACATTTATTCTTTAATATTTTATTTTTGCAACATAAGTCTTTTTTGTTTTTGTACACATTCAGTACTTATAAATGATTTTTTTAGGTTTTCTTACGATATCTTATGTGTGACGATCATTAATGTGGTGTTTGGGGCTTTTGATATTTATGTCCATCGTGATCTTAACTACTTGGTTACTTCGGCCATGTGTTCTGAACGTCATAAATTTTTCATATTATCTCAGATTTTAATGATCTTTATATCCATACGTTCGTACTTTAATCTACTACAACTTTCGTTTAGATTGCTCCCATTAAAAAGTAATATATATTTACTCACCATTTTTTTATCCATACGTTTTTTATAAATGCATGTATGAATGTTTTTTTATAAAATCGTAAGTAAAAATATATTACATTTTAACGGAAGTAGTCTTAAAGAAAGCTGTAGTAGACTTAAAAAACGAACATTTGGATATAAAGATCGTTGCAACATTCAGAACACAAAAACTAAGCTAAGTCACAAGACCTACGCAACCAAACAATCGAGATCGCGATGGATATAAGCATTAACAACCACAAACACCTTACCAATGATTGTTTCTCGTGAAAAAACTCAAAGAAATCATTCATAAGTACTAAATTTTGAAAGAAAAAAAAATATATTAACAACTAAATATGTACATAAATATTAACGGCTAAATATATACAAAATGAGAAATATATTACCATATAAGTCATTTTACTGGCTAACATGGACTAAACGACCATAAGGACTGAGGGGGTGTTTGGATAAATAGTTTTTAGCTATTAATTTATTGCTTATTTGCTTATTGTGGTGGAAATAAGCATTTTTTTAAAATGTGTTTGGATTAGCTTATTGCGGTGAAAATAAGCAATAAGCAATAAGTATTGTAAGTGTTTGACAAACAAAACAGCTTATATGACTAAAATAATCAATAAGCAATAAGCAATAAACAATAAACATTCTCTACTTGCTTATTAAAATCAGCTTATTTGGTTTATTCTTACAACAATAAACTGATTTTTTAAAGACTCATATTCAAACACTTAAATTTATTTATTGCAGTGGGATTAAGCAATAAGCAATAAACAGTCTATTTTTTCTATCCAAACACTCATAAATATGTACAATTTAACAAGTTAAAAAGATAATATTATTGAAAAAAAATTTGCAGTAACTAAATATATATATATATATATATATATATATATATATATATATATATATATATATATATATATATATATAATGAGATCCTAAATCATTATTTTGAAAAGATAAATACATAAATAGAGAATAAAATAGAAAGACATTAAAATCTTCGGAAACAACTTGAGCCCACACAAACTTTAATGGGATATTCATAAATATAACTCTATTTTAATAAAATAAAATTAATTTGGCCATTTAGATAGGATTATTTAATTTGAACTTTTGGTTTGATTTCAATAAAATCCAATTACTATTTTGGATTTTAGATCAATTTTGCTTTTATATATATATATATATATATATATATATATATATATATATATATATATATATATATATATATATATATATATATATATATATATATATATATATATATATATATATATATATATATATATATATATATATATATATATGGGTTCAACAAGAAATCATTTCAAACCTTACAACCAAGGAACCAATTTTTCTTAACTTTTAAAGCTTATATATATATATATATATATATATATATATATATATATATATATATATATATATATATATATATATATATATTCATAATTTTTATCATTTTTCCATTAATATTGTTGTGATATGTTGGAGACGACGGAATCGGAACTGTCGGGGGACCCTCCCGAGTAGGTATCTTCTCCTGTTATCACGGTGCAAAAGAGAGAAATTACCGTTAGTCGACGTCCAAGAGGAACTCTGGGACAAAGCTCCGATGATCAAGTCAATATGAGATCTGAGAAAGACGGTAGAAGATTACAAGAAAGAGAGAATTATGTCTCCTTCCTTGTGAGGAAGAAGGATGATTTTGTACATGTTTTTCAGGCATGTCCCTCACCCAATTCTGTTGAGGATTCCCTTGTGAGGTGCGACGTGCCAGACCCATATTAGAGGGTCATTCGTCACATCTTTTGCCTCGTTCCCTCATTGCTGGGAAGGGATCTTCTAAATGTTTATGAAGATCGTGGCTATCGTCTAATGGACGAGTGAAACTCTCTGACTGGTCCCACGTTTGTCAGGATGTAACTTCCTGAAGAAGGGGTTAAGGCGCTGTTTTGCACCTTAACCGCCATATCAATGCTCTTAGCATTCGTGAAGGCCCGAACTTGGCTTTAGACCAGATTCTGACTAGGCCGAACTCGGTGTTAGTTTGACTTTTTTTTTTACATTCCCCAGAGGGATACGTTAACAAATATGAAATTCGATATAATTTATTTTTACTTTTTTTATTGGTTCAGATTCATACTGCGAATCTGCATGAATCTGAATTCATAATGTGAATCCAAATGATGTAGAATTTATTTTTTTGCATTCAGAATTTGAAGTTAACCGATTATATATATCAAGGTTGTAAAAGTCGTTAGACAGGAATTAGACGGTCGACTAGGGTTAAACGCCTAATCGATTTAGGTGTGGATTAATCGTCGTCTAGGCGGGAACCCTTAGTTATATTAGAATTTATTTAAGTTTTAAATTAAATATTACTTACATCCAAAAAAAATTAATAAGTATGACAAATTTGTATGATTATTTAATTATTTTATTATAATTAATAAAATTAATTCAAAAGTATTATATTTTAAGAAGTAAACATTTGAAATTTTTAAATATTAAAATTTAAAACTTGAAATTTTGAAAATTTTGGAGTATTATTTGAGATTTAAACCAAGGTTGTCAAGATCGGGATCCTACCTAGGATCGATTTTGGGTTTGCAAGATCGGGATCGTAAGATCGGGATCGAGATCCTAAGATCCCACAAAATAGAATATAATTTTAATTTATAATATTTAATCATGAAAACTATTTCAAACATTTAGTTTTTCATTCAAAAGTTATAAAAACTTCAAAATATTAGTCATAAATCACAATAAAAAATGATAAATGGTAGATTGGTAAAGGATAAAAGGCATAAAGTGGTAAAAAAAATTTCATTTGCAAAAAAAAAAAAAAAAATCAAAGGAAGGTAGGATCGGATCGGATCTCGATCCTACGATCCTACCTACGATCTTACGATCTTACCTGCGATCCTACCCCAAATACGATCCTTTTACGATCCGGATCGTTTTTCATACCTAGGATCGTACGATCGTACGATCCTACGATCAGGATCGCGATTTTGACAACTATGATTTAAACATTTGACATTGAAATTTTGAAAATTTTAAATTTTTTGGTGTAATATTTGAAAATTTTATGAATTTAAAATTAAGGCCGCCTAGGCACACCTAGACCGATGTTGACCGTCATTAATCGGCTCTGTCTAATTTGGCCGCCTAACAATAATCGTAGGCATTTGTTGTCCGCCTACTGCCTAGGTGTCACCTAGCCCGCCATTTACAACACTAATAAAGTCTCAATCTTTTTGGTCAGTTTATGGTTTAATCCCAACTTTTATTTTTTGAACAGAAAAATCTCGTTTATTTTTTTATTTTGCCCAAATAAACAAAACAACCCTTATTTTTTTCAACAGAAAATGATAGATTATCATATAAAATCAGATAATCGAAACTTTTCTGTTTAAAAAATAATTGTAGTGATTAAACCGGAAACTAACCCAAATTATTAGGAATTTTCGGTTTGAAATGCTCCGATTTTTTAAAACCAAATCATGAAATCGATCCAACCAAACAATAATTAGGTTGTATGAGATCGAATTTGAACCTTATTTGAATTATTCATATCTATGTTTTGAAAGCCGAAATTAATTTGATTCACATATATGGATCGAATCGAACTGATCCATTTAAACGAACACCCTTACATATATAAAAAGGTATTGTATTTAAGAATTGTATTTGAGACTAAATAAATTTTGTTTTATAATGTATCTAATACTCGGTCTGAGTTATGACATGAAAAATAAAATTATTAAATTTTATATATTAGTTATTTCCTATGGGACGAATTTCGACTACTGATGCCTTATCTCATAGAGGAATCAACACCAACTTAAATGTATGTTCAATGTGTTCGAGTCAAGAGGAAACCGCAACAATCTGTTAGTTGATTGTACGTTTTCCCTGTGACACCTTTAAATGGATATCGAAATGGTGCGAATTGATATCCATCGCTTCTCTACTGTGTCGGATGTTATCAGTTTTGCAGCTCAATGGGGTAACTGCCCTAAGAATAGAAAAATACAGATAAGCATAGTATATGGTGTATTGTGGTGTATTTGTATGGCGAGAAATAAAAGGATTTTCAATAAAGTTCCTTCAAAACTTCCGACAACGGCGGACCATGCGTTGACTTTAATCTATGCTTAGGTGAGGTATAGGGGCAAAATCGAAAATTATAATTGGGTGCTTTGGTGTAATAATCCTTTTAGTATTTTGTAGTTCTCAATCTAAAATTTCGGAGTTCAAAATTATAAGAATGCATTTGAAATCTGAAGAATCAGAATACCACATTTTGAACATCGAAATGTTGTGTTTTAATTAGATTCTAGTGTAAAGACACAAAATATATCATTTAGTTATAATAATAATAATAATAATAATAATAATAAACTAATTGTGAACATTATTATATATATATATATATATATATATATATATATATATATATATATTAAAGTTGTGCGACCTGAGGAATAGTAAACTGCCTAAGGGTTGACAAAAATGGTCCTTTGATTATATATGTGTGTTCAAATCTGTTTTAAGTCATTTTATGTAAATATTCATATTGTTTGTCACACATGTTTATAACATCCCAAAATTTGAGATCAAAAATTTCGTTTTAATTAGGTTATTACGTAAAATAGTTCATCAAAACATTGCCAAAAATCATGTCAATACATAAAACCATAACATCATGTCTCAAAACCAAATCATCTGAAATAACAAAACATCAGAGTAAGATACCAGAAAAATCTCGACGGAAATTATCAGTGTGCATGTGTGATGCGCTGCTACATCATCGGCTCCTTCCCCTTGGACGAAGAGGTACCTGAAATTGTAAGCACAAAGCTTAGTGAGTTCCCCCATCATACCACATACCATCCAATCATATAGCATACATAAGGCCAGTCAATTATGGGGCGCCCATCCTACCCATGTCAAGCCATTCTGGGGTGCTGACCACCCATGTCAAGCCATTTTAGGCTGCTGACCTACCCATGTCGACCTATTATGGGGTGCTGACCTACCCATGTCGAGCTATTATGGGGTGCTGACCTACCCTCCGGTCTATCTCAACCGAATAGGGGGACTATTTCACCCCTACTACTAACACATAACATCATATCATGATCATGCTGTTAGACATACCTGGGGTGTCCAACCTACCCATTGGTCCTAGCGACCGAATCGCGGACTAGTCCCCTTCTACTGATACTATCTCATATAACATAACAATTAGCAAACTAGCATACTCACATATCTAGTAGTCTATCATACACACATATCCAACAATCAGACCAAACAATTATCACAAAGACAATCATCTCAAATATGACTCTTACTAGTGGGTTGGCCTTGGTGCCTTAGACCCACCTTTACTGGAAGGTAACTCACCTCGATATCGTGTAATGTCTGAACTGTCCTTGGCGCGAAGGTTGGCTCTCCTCGACTCCTAAATCCCTACACGACAACCCTTAAATCATCAATCAGAACATACAACCCTAAATAGGGTCAATACCAAAACCAGTCAAAATCAACGCCTAGTTGACCTAACTGGCCGAGTTGGTCTACCAACTCATCGAGTCCATACTCCACTAACCCGATCCAACCCCGACTCCACTCGTCGAGTCTATCGAGAACTCGTTGAGTTTTCCTTCATTCAAACCATCAAGACCATCTTCATCTGACTCGCTGAGTTCTTCCTTCAACTCGGCAAGTTCATCTCCCTCATAAGAACGTGTCGATTCTACGACTCGCCGAGTTGTATGAACAACTCGTCGAGTACATCTTCAAAGATTGGGAGATTGACTTGGACTCACCGAGTCTGCTCATGCACTCATCGAGTCCCATGATTCCCGGGTCCCTTTTCGCGTCTAAACATCTACGGGACTTCCTCGCAAACAACTGGTCCAATCACAGAATGGATTTGGTAGTCATTACACCGCGACTCGCCGAGTCCCAAGAACACCTCAGCGAGTCCATCCTTGACCATTACTATACAGTCTATTTAAATGGGTCTTAACACATCAAAACCATAGATCTGGCCTCCTAATGTTCATTTTATACGTAAAGTTCCAAACTCGGTACACATGCAAGGGGTCTTTGGCCCAAAAAGCCATAAAAGATGGCCTCTAAGGTGCATGGGGTGTTCATGGCAGCAAAATGGTAACCTTTGTGCCATAAAACCCCCCAATAAACATGGATCTAAAACATACACCGACTTCCAACACTAAAATTCGGATATCACCCCTCTAGGGCTTAGAAAGATGTTTGAAAAGGCCCAAAATCAAGATCTATAGACAAAGGTTCAGCTTCATACCTCCAATAAGCTGAAAAATGAGCTCCAAACTCTGGATCTTTTTGTTTCCCCTAGGTCTCACAAGTCTCCTTCTCCTTTCCAAGCTTCAAACACAAGAAGTAGCACCATAAGGCTCAAAAATACAATAAGAACAGCTAGGGTTTCGATATGAGGTCTTCTGGGAGCATAAGGGATAATGGAGGCTGATATAAGGTGTATAAATAAGGTGCAAACCCTCAGATTTAGGGTTTCACTCAACCAGCACCTACTCGCCGAGTCAGTCCCCGACTCGTCGAGTAGGCCACTTAAACTGTCAGCGGGTTACGACTCTACTCGACGAGTTGGGCCTCCAACTCGTCAAGTCCTAGAGAAAAACATCAAATACCCGAATAATAGGCATACCAGGAATCGGGTGTTATAGTGTTGCTTCTGCCTTTCCTTCCAGTATCTTCCTTCCACAAACTTATCCAAACCTTCTCTTCTCTTTCATCCTTTTATTCATTTGTACCGATCCAGATACTTCTTCACTCTTCTTTATCGCTCACTTCCACCGGCTCGAACCTTCTCTCTTCTATTCTCCTTCCACCACCATTTAGTATTCCATGGAATGTCATCATCAACGGCGCCGGCTGGCACCGCGACAAGAGGGTTGCTATCCCGCCGCACAACGTGCGCTTTTTGGTGGCATTCTGTTAGTCATGATTACCGACTCCTAATGCACCGACAAAGAAGAAAACCATGACGGTCCTGCAGCTGTAAGTGTTGGTTGTCCACTTTCCCACCCCGGCTCCATCTGGTACGCTGATTTCTGTAGCTTCACACTGCTCGATTGAACGTTGTTTTGTTTGCAATATAGAATATCAATCTGATGCGGATGGTTTCTCTATTAATATTCCACTCTCATGTGTAGTTTGCCTCTGGACTATCAAATACAATTGCTCGTATACTTTTTAACTCGATTAGGTCTCAACTGGCTTCATATTGGGTGCTGAGATGATTTTAGAACAGAGGCTAGGGCTGATGTCATTAGATGATCGAGTCCTGTTGACTTCTGATACCATTTTTGCTACGTGAAAAGTGAAAAATGCTTCTCCATTTGTTCCAAGTTCTTTTCTACATTTGGTCACTGTTCCGGTTCCTGTAGCAGACGGCCTAATTCTCTCTATCTATCTTTCTCTCTATAAATACATAGATACATAAAAATGTGTTGGTCTTAGTATCTACATACATCACGGCATATCTAGATGTTGATATTGTTAACATATGTGCCACTAGAGCTTCATAACGTTATTTCGGGAAAGACTCAGTTTATACTACACAAATTCGGGTTTCCTGAAAAGTTAGGAGGGTTTGAACCTTTTGATTTGTTTTTTTAAAACAGGGGAAAATTCGAGGCATTGAAGAAGCATGGATACCGTTCACCGTTTCTTCATTCTTTTCTTTGATTGAAATATTGTTTTTTTTTTTTCAAATTTATACTATTTTAGGGTAAATTTTGCAGATTACTTCTCAAAAATGTTGGTATAACCCAAAGGGTTCTTATAAATTCTAGCCAAAGTACCAAAAAGATATATTGGAGGTGCGTATCATCATCCAAAACTATATAAACAAATTTCAGATTAATATTTATAATGGTATCTTTTTATATCTCATGTCTTTTCTAATATATTTTACCTTTGTTAACTTTTATTTGTTACTGCTAGATGTTGCTATTATTGCAAATAGCTCAAATGGTTCTTATAAATCCTAGCTAAAGTATCGAAAAGATATATTGGAGGTGCGTATCATCATCCAAAACTATATAAACAAATTTCAGATTAATATTTATAACGGTATCTTTTTATATCTCATGTCTTTTCTAATATATTTTACCTTTGTTAACTTATATTTGTTATTGCTAGATGTTGCTCTTATTGCAAATGGAAGAGCTTCATTCACAAAGAGCTTGGTCTTGGGAGTGTAAGTGAACTTATCAATACATTAGCAAGGGTGATTATCACGGTTTAATGGAAAATATTTTCTTTTGGACTTTTATAGGTGAATGTAAACAGGATAACCGATATTGACTTAAAATTAACATCAAATTTTGAATTAGATTTTTTAAGTTTCTTTACTTAACATAAAATGATAAAAATCCGTTTTAGGGTCCCTCGGTTCTCTTGCATTAGTAATGCTAATGGAACGATGTTGCTTGCTCATGCAACAAGTGTTGAGAGTATTTCAGGTATCCTTTATTTCCAACTCAAAATATAGGAACATAGTGATTTTCCTTTAATACAATAATTATATTTGGTTAATAAAATTGTTGACCATGTTTGCTGAAGCTGATAAGATTTAAAAAATTAATCTCATAAACTATAAGTTATTGTTCAGTCTTATCAGAAGTTGTCCTAAGTGATCAGTTCTGATCCGCCCGAGTTCATTAGATTTGAAGCCGATTGTTGTATCTGAAGTAATCCAGATCGAAAATTGATCAGGTTTGGAGGATTAACGTAAAAGAATTGTTGATAACCAAGTATCCTTTTCCGTCTTTTTTTTAATCCGATTTTAATATAATATATAATTACACAAGTTTTCCTTTTTTGTAATGTTTTTGGTCATGTTCCAAGTGAAATAACTATATTACCCTTTGAATGAATATAGTTCAAATTTACGTATATATTTTTTTGTCAGCTTTATGTTTTGGTTTTTTGTCATAAAATGACTCTAAACTTGGTTACCAACTTTTGCATAAATAGGTAATATAAAAAAATTAGTTGGCCTTGTGACCATGATCTCCACCACACGTATGTACAACCACTTAAAGCCTCTAGGTTAGAACCAAGGAAAACATGCTATATTGATCTTTAGTTTTTCTTGGACATGATTTTTTTTTTTGTAACTTAAAATTTTGTTTTGCTTGAAAAAAGTTTTTCTTTTTAGATGTTGAATACACACTTATGCAACAACTTTACTAGAACTGTTCACCAAAATAAAGTTCCATAATTTTAACCCATGATTGTTTTCTTTTTATAGGGTTTTAAGACTACCACATGGATATCATGCAAAATGCTAATATTTTTTTCTATGGAATGTATTCAGAGCTCTGACAAGGAAGCTTGTGAAAGTTAGTCCAAAAACTTTATTTTTTTAATAATTATGAAACATTTTGGTTTATGTAATGTCCTAAAAATACAGAGTGGCGCAAATGCAATTAGTGCACTTGCTCGATACACGCATTCATTCTCCACAAAGTCTCATGCCCGTATTACCGGAAATCTTGGAATTTCATTCTTGCTTATTTTATGAATAGAGGAGGTAGGAATTTTATCTATTTTTTGTGTTTCAAGTTGGAAAAAGTTCTGGTGATACCCGGGAAAGCAACTAAGCAGGAAATGATAATAATTCCCCTGTATTGAATATTAGTAAATGGTTTCTTCCTGCCATGACTTTGATGGCATGTGGAAAGCTTAGAATTTAAGTCTTATTTTAATATTTATAATAGAATGATCATATTATATATATATATATATATATATATATATATATATATATATATATATATATATATATTAAAGTTGTGCACCCCTTAGTAACAGTAAATTGTCTAACCGAACCCCGGAGAGCGGGGTTTCACACCTAGTTTCATATTAAAGGGCAATAAATAAACTTTTGTAACTGTTTGGAAAATATTTCCAAACTATTAATGAGATGTTTGACAAAACTAGTTAGTAGTTGGTGGTTGATAGCTGGTAGTTGGAAGCTGGAAGCTAGTAGCATATAGTTGAAATCTATAACTTTTATTTGTCACATGAGTGTCGGGTCAACACGGTTTCTAAAATTTTATTTTAATGTACATAAAAAATACACATAAAAACAAGTTCAATCATTAAAAATACACATAAAAACAAATTGTAAATCACTCCAAATACACTTAAAAAATTAAATAATTATAAGTATTATTTCATTCCATATAAAAAAATTATAATACCGAAATAAAATATAATTTTAGATGAATAAACACACTTCAAAAGCTTCATAACATTTATCTTGTGTTTTATTCGATTTATGAGAAATCTAAATAGATTTGAAATCATTACCGAAGTTTGTTATGCAAAATGTTTTATTTCAATATGTTTATATTTAATTTAACTGGTTCAATCGGTTTTTTTTTATAAAAATCAACATGCCAATCTAGAAACAGGCATAAAACTGATGTTAGCTGAACTGCTTCTCTTTTTGTTTTCAGTCCAACCGATTCGATCGGCTAAAACGTATTTCTAAAACATTGCATCTTAACGCCTTTAGTGAAAATTAGAATGGAAATAATATCATAAATATGTCATCGAAATATCAATATGTATATTAATAAATTATATTTTGAACATATAACTCAAGTTTACTTTTATGATTTTATTTGAAATGATTCCAAAAGGGTATTGAATAGATGACCCTTATATTTTTACCATATAAAGTTACTGTGTAAAGCAGGAAAACAACGGCGGTAAAAAAAAGCAAAAAAAATGGGGAAGACAAGACAAAAAGCGTACGACACGAGTAAAGAGAGAAGAGCGCAGCACGCAAACACACAAGGACCGGGGTTCTCACGGCGTTCTATTTTCGAAGAAACCAACACCAAAATACTACAAAGTTTGGTTCAATTTTAATGAGTATTAAAAGATTGTTTGTGGATAACTTTGTCCCATTTTTAATTTTTTATCCATATTAATATACTATTTATTTTTATCCATGATAAAATACCATTTTTTATACATATTAAAATACTTATTTTAATTTTAGTTTCTTCTTAAAAGATTGTTTGTGGATATCTTTGTCCCAATTGTATCCATTTTAAAATACTATTTATTTTTATCCACGTTAAAATACCATTTTTATACATATTAAAATACTTATTTTAATTTTAGTTTCTTCACCGTAATTATTAAATGTAAGTATTCATTGTTCTAATGAAACTTATTGATATCTAGATATTCGTCATCTTTTTAAATCGATTTTGAATTTACGAACACAATATTCAACGAGTTTTTAAAATTAATATTCTAATAAACGAAACTATTTGAAGGTATTGTGACATATATCCTACTTACCATTTGATATAAACGTCGTTCTTGGTTTTATCGTAAAGTAATCACTTATATCTTATATAATTTAAGTTGATTTTTCTGTGTTGTTGCAAACACCATATTTTAAGATAACATGACCTGTCACATTAAAATCAATTTAAGAATAATGGTTTAGGTTATTGTAATTGTAGTTCAATAATATTTATTATAGTGGTTTAAACGGTCCATCGTCATTTTTTTTTTGCTTTTGAAGGGTACGGACTTGTGTTTTACCGATTAATTTCGTACATTTACCTATTTTTGAAGGTTACATTGTCTTGTCAACTACCACCTAAGCAGGTGAGTCAACAATGACTCAATGGTGAGTCGACTCTTAGTTGTCACGTGTCCCTAAATACTCGTCTTCTAAACATCCCACGCTATCTTCGTTTCTAAGTTTAATCTTCATAAATCTCCCCAAAATCTTGAAAACATGCATCAACTAAAATCTTGAAAACATGCTATCTTCGGTGAAGGAAGTGGGAAGAAGGTGGTTCTCCAGAGGCTATACGTGTATATGACGACAATACCTGGCATTCGAGGGACTCGGTCTTGTTTGATTGTGATCTGTAGTGCTTTGACGCCTCTGTGGTGGAGTTCATCCCTGAATGCGATGTTTTATGACTCTAGGTGCACCGAAGGAGGTGACATTTATAGGAAGAATTGGAAACCTTATGGCAGCGACGTATTCATTCAGTAAAGCTGACGTGACGCCCAAGTTGTGGCTGGTGACTACGAGACTCACATGTCCGCCATTTGGTTTGTAGAACTTCGTTCATCGCTTTATCTCTTCAATTACTTGCTCTAATACACTAGTTTTGTTGTATCGTGTTGATATACACTTTGATTTGTAGATTCTCAGAAACCCTCCCTCCACCTTCGCTTCCCCATGCCTTAATGGCTTGTGATCTCATTGCATATCTTCATACCATTCGGAAGGAAGCACAGTGCCACGCCACGCAACCATGATGTTTCTTATTCCGATCCTCTTTGATTCCAGATCACTACCCACAACAATGTAACCCATCCAACTGCAATCCTTGCTCCATGTATCAGTCACGTATGATTTCTCAGGCCATCTAGGGATTTCGAATTGTGACATGGCGTTAATGTATTTTCTCACATCATAACCATGTTTCGTATTGTGTCGTTTGTTTATGCGAGTTTTCTGAAAACATGTAACGTCCCAAAATTTAACCAAAATTAATAAACCACCAACCAAACATATTAATAAAAAACATAAAGGAAAATCAAAGTAAGTAAATCAATCATATACATGAAATTCATATAAAGCGGAAGTCATGGTGTGTGTGCGATGCGATGACCCTGAGCTCTTCCCTTTCGATACAGAAGTATCTGAAACATAAACTAAAAAACGTAACCATGAAGCTTAGTGAATTCCCCTAAATACCTCATACCATACATATCAAACATGTAATGGGTAAGGCTTTAGATCCATTTGTGGATATAAATCAAAATCTTAAGGTTGGAATCATTATTTTAATATAAAAACATAGGGTATGCTTTTATATCAAAATGAAGATAACATATGTGTTTATTAAGAACTAGTGGGAACATAATGATATTCCAAACCTTGTATGAAAGAGACATACTTAATGATGAGATATTACATTCCGACTATGCAAGGCTCTATCGCCTTGACATGGAATGTGTTTTTAAGATGAAAGACTTAGAAAAGACAAAACAGATTTACGGAATGTATAATCTATGGAGATAGATAAAGATGAATGTTAGAAGTTTTAAATCCTTATGCATATGTAGACTATATCTTGAAAGAGATCAAGATACAATATTCCTTTGGAGGACTCTTGGCGTTACCACATGGCACTATTTTGAGCTTGCCTCAGAAGGACCGAGCACATAGGTTTGATCTAGACAAAATGAATTTATATTTTTTTTGCTTGACAATGTAATTTATCATTTATGCCATATTATACACAAGACCAGATATATGATCATTCTATGAATATATCATAAGATACCAATTAGATACATGAGAAAGTCATTAGACGACTATAAGAACATTATAAGAGTACAAACAAAATGGCACCGAAAACAATAAACAATTTTATCTAACACTCGAAAAAAATGGATCTAAAATCAACTAATTTATGAAACTAATTAGAACACAATAGAATGAAAAACATACCTTTAAATTATTTGCAGGTTTCTTCTTTTGATGAACAAGTTTATTGGACTAGAGAACCCAACGGAGAGTTCCTCTCTTGTAATCACACCTAAGACACAAAACTCTAGTAGATCTGAATAAACCACCACGAAACAAGATCATGTAACACCCCAACTCCTAGGTATAAAAATTAAAGCTTGTATTTACATTCTTAGACCTACTTGATGAGTTGGATGCCCCAACTCGTCATGTAGAAATGGATCAGGCCATGTGATTTATGAGGTCTACTTACGAGTTAGAGGACCCCAACTCGACGAGTAGGAGTTGGATAATGAAACCCTAATTTCCTGGGTTTTACACCCTATTTAAAGGGTCATTAGCCTCCCTCTGCCTCCCATACCATCCCCCTTGAGATCAGAAAACCCTAATCATGCATACTCTCCATTTTTTGTGTTAAGAAGCTTGGAAGGTGGATTTTGTGAAAAGAGCTTGAAGTCTAAGGAGCTTGGAGCAAAGAGAAGCTTGTGGATCTGATTTCTACTTCATCTTAGCATCATCTTGAAGGTAACAAGTCGTTACCTTGACTTCTCTCTAGCTAGATCTCTTCATGCAAAGGTTTAGGGCTATTTCTTGTTTGTTGTGGAGTTATTTCGGGTTTTAGGCATGATCTGAAGTTGTAACTTTAGATTTGGACTCCTCTATCCCCTTATAGTCATAAAATTCTATTATTTAGCAAGTTATAGCCTTCTCCCTACCTAAAACTTCCTCGTTAGATTGGTTTTAGCATTTAAGACCTTGCATGCATGTAAAAGTTTGCAACTTTATGTGGAAACCATGCTCTAGGAGGTGAAATCTACAATTTGGAGCTTTGGGGTAGCTTAAAAACGTCTAATGAGAAATGGACTGAAGGGACTCGACGAGTTACATGGTCAACTTGACGAGTCAGATGAATATTGGTTGTTTTTGGTTTCTGCATGGACTTGGCGAGTCAGTGAGATGACTTGACGAGTTAGTTAGGGTTTTTCGGACATTTGGACACTGCATGGACTCGACGAGTTGTATGGAAACTTGGTGAGTCAACTAGGGTTTTCACGATTTCTCAAGTTCTGGAAGAACTCAACGAGTCAAGGGGCTACACTCGACGAGTTGGGTCAACATGGACTGTTAACTTTGACTTTGACCAAGGGTTGACCATTTTGACTTCCGAGGGTATTTTGGTAAATTAGGTATTTATGTAATGGGATCAATGGTGGTTGTAGGTGTGGTGTTTGGCGTCGTATCTCGGGAGTTTAACATTTCAGTTCTGATCAACATTGAGAGGTGAGTTGTCCTCACTATACTAATAGGGTCGAAGGCACCAATGCCGACCCTTTTCGGATTTGTATCCGGGTTTATTGCATGTTGAAATGTTAGTGACATGTTAGGTCGATATCCTGGTATATAGGATGATGCTATGCTAGTGACCTGTTAGGTCGGTATCCTGGTATATAGGATGATGTTATGCTAGTGACCTGTTAGGTTGGTATCCTGGTATACAGGATGATGTTATGTTAGTGACTTGTTAGGTTTGTATCCTGGTATATAAGATGATGCTATGATTAGTGATATGTTAGATCATTTTTACTATTATATATGCTAGCGTATGATATTTATGTGCACATGATTGTTTGATTGGGGGTTGGGTTGAGGCGGTCATGCTTTGTGATCTAGGCCAACATACCCAGGGCAGACCGGATAGACTGCAGACTTGGTTAGGGTGTACTAGTCAGACCGAAGGCCCAACGAGTGGTCTGGATAGACTGAAGGCCCTGAGAGGTGGTCCCGATTTTTTGATGGTTCGGAGAGCGGTCGAAATAGACTAATGGCCCTGCGAGGTTGTCCAGTCAGGCTGATGGCTCATTATGTATGTTGTTTATTTGTTTGCTATGATATAACTATCATTTATATGGCGTTGGTATTTTGGGGGAACTCACTAAGCTTTGGGCTTACAGTTGTTGATTATGTTTCAGGTATTCTGATGATCGCGGGAAGGCGAAGGCGTCATCGTGCACCTCCTTATATTTTTATGATTTAATTCTGGGATACTATGACATGAAAACATTTTGAAAACAAAATTATAATAATTATTGGTTTTTGAATGATCTGAAAAGTTTTAAATTTTCTTGAAATTTATGGATGTTACGGCTCAAATCAACGCTTCAAATCATCACCATGTAGTGGCATATGAGGTGCCACATCGTGTTATCGACCCTTCTAGGTTTTCTAGGTTTTCTCAAGGTTCCCACTTTTAGAGTAAAGAGGCTAAGTCTTCCATCCATCTAAAACCAGGATTTGACCACTTTATTTATAGGGAGGTGATTTAACATCCTAAAGATAATTACCAAATATAATAGTAATTATATGGTATTCAAAGCATTATGGAATATTCCATATTCTTTTATTTAATATTAATTAATTAAACTATTAATTAATTAACAAAAAAATTCCTTAAATACATATCTTTTCAGTTCTACTTTATTTTGTTATTGCATGTAACCCAAAAGGACACTGCTATTTATAGTAATATTATCGGGCTTGTTATGTCTATGGGAACTATTCTCCATCAGCTCCCACTTGCACTCAGGCATTAACAGTTGACCGGTCGAATACTTACTAGGAACAACAGTGAGCGACAGTCTTACGTATCTACTATACTTATTGCAACAATGCTATAAACAATCCTAAGACTAGTGAATTCAAATTCCTTTGATCTTCATGATATCCGTATGAATTTGAGAGATGGATAATAGTCAATCTCAGAATTCAAGATTATATTTCCCGACATAGATTTGTAAAGACTAATCTAACTCCTAAATTGAATACATCTTTTTAAATCAAGACTCGATTGAGTATTTTAGAGGTTAGGATCAAATCATCTAGGGGCCCAGAGATATCAACTTCTCTATTTCTGGCAGAAGGATCAAATAAACTTTGACTACATAGGCCAGTACCATTGCTCATGCAATATCTAGTCAACCCCTGTATAGCTACCAGTTACGGACAACATTGGGGAAAAACCAAGATACAACAGATTGTAGGAAAAATCCTCATGCATCACTATTTAAAGAGTAAGAAATATAATCGTCTTAATTTACTCTTGACATGATCCATGAAGTAATCTTTAAGCTTGGTTACTCCAATACTTAAAAACTCCATTTTCAAGTACTCATCAATATTGGTCGCAAGACTTAGCTATGTTCATCTCTATGAACAATCTACCAATACCATAAAAATCTTAATTCACTACTATCTCCCAAGAGTAGGACAAATTGTGGAAGTTTGAATAATATATTATTATGGAAGTGATTCTAAACATGCAAAAGTTGTAACACTTGGTCCATGTATTATTTATTTTTCAATATTTTAAGGTTTTGGACGGGAACTTGACGAGTTGGAAAGTCCCAACTCTTCGTGTAGAAATTCTTTTGGATGCGGATTTAAGGACTCAACTCGACGAGTTGGGGAGCACCAACTCGACGAGTAGATTCTGGAAAGGAAAACCCTAATTTTCAGGGTTTGTACCCTATTTAAAAACCTTAAACCCCTTTGTTAGCCTCCCTCATCACCCCCTTTGTGCTTTTCATTTCATTATTAGTATGTGAGGGCTTAAAGAGTGCAACCCTGGTGTTTGTTTGAAGAAGCTTGAAGAAGGAAGTGCATAACTTAAGAGAGAGGTTGTAGATCCGGTATCTTCACTGTTGATGTGCTCATATTAAGGTATAAAGATGACTTCTTGATAATGCATTTGCTAGATCTCTCCATTAGAGGTTTTTATGTCATTTTATCTTATTCTTGGGTCATTCTTGGTCTTGAGCATGGTTTGAAGCTTTTACTTTAGCCCCCTTAATGCCACGCATGGACGTAAAGTTAGAAATTTTCGTGATTAAACCACCCTAGAACCTTAGATCTGCAATATGAAATGTTAAAGCAAAGAGTTAGAGGATTTTTGGGTCAAGAAGTTCTTCAAAGGAGTTCGGGTTTGGGTCTAAAGCTTATTAGACGACCTATGGGGGTAACGTTGGAAACTTTACCCTCCTAGACGTCTCTATGGTTTGGGATCTGAAGTTTGGAACCTTTGGGTTCAAGAAAAAGGGCTTAATGAATTAAGTGGGTTGACAGACTAGGGAACTTGGCGAGTTCATAGGGGAACTCGACGAGTTGGCTTGAGGTTTTCCCAATCTTCTTGACTGTAACGACGTAATTTTTAAACCATTTTTTTTTTCATTTTTACAAACATCAAACATCGAGTAATAATTTAAGTTCCAATGTAAATAATATTGTCACGACCAATTACATAACAAAGATCACAAAATAGTTTTCCCCGAGTGTGTGTACGATCACGCTGGCGCCTTCCCACGGTCCTCGCTAGTACCTAAAACACATAACACAACGACTGTAAGCATGAATGCTTAGTGAGTTCCCCAAAATACAACCTACGCACATACGCCTTTCCAGGCCCTGACCTTCCAGTCCATGTGTCTCAGGGGACTTCCGTCCCGACTGGGTAAACCTTCCGGTCCATTTTACAACACCTTCCGGCCCATAACATATTCGCCTTCCGGCCCATAATATAATGCCTTCCGGCCCATATCAAGCATATCATACATGGCACATATAACGATTAACTTATCACACACAATGTATATAAATCATATCATAATCGACCTTCCGATCACACAGTTAAACCCTTCCGGGTACAGTATAGTGAGAAGACTCACCTCGTATATCTCGATAACTCGCGAACCCTAGAAATCACTCGTGCTCGAACCCCCGAGCTATAATCCTCCTATAACATCATATATCTATAATTAATACTTGTACCACTAAGGTTGACCATCCCTATCAAGTCAACACTAGTCAACTTTGGTCAACAGTCATTGGTCAATTTGACCGGACTCGGCGAGTGCACTAGAGTGACTCGGCAAGTCTACGCGTTTTCACCAACTCGCAAGGATTTTCCCTTTGACGCGTCGAGTACTCTCCTGACTCGACGAGTTCCACCTGGTCATGAATCACGGGGCCACCACGACTCAACTCGCCGAGTCGCAAGGACAACTCGGCAAGTCCCAACTCGACTCGGTCCACCTGTCAAATACCTTTCTAACTCTCTGTGACTCACTGAGTCACCCACAACTCGGCAGGACTACACACTGGGTGGTTTTAAGGACAATCTTCAAGCTACTCGTCGAGTCTGTTCTTCAGACTCGGCGAGTCCATGCCATGCATCAGCTAAAACTTGCTTCTGCGGTCAGATCCGTTCCATACACACATAGATCTGGCCTTCCCAAGCTCATTTATCACGTAAAGTCTCAGTCTTGGCCGCCATGCAACACATACAAGGCTCTTTTTGGGGAAATAACCTCTAATATGGCAACCCTAGTTTCCAACTCAAAAGAATGGACATAAAGCATATCATTTGGGGCCTTCTGGACCTGCTAAGGTCCAGATCTAGGTTCCATATCTCCATGGGACCTTTCATACTTCAAATCCAAGTCAAATAAGACAAGAAGAAACCCTAGATTTGACATATCAACCAAAACACGAAGTTTAGCTCTGAAGGTTACCTCAAGAAGGTTCCCTTGATGAAATAGAAGTAGATCCAAGCTCCCTAACTCTTCAAGCTTGATCTTCTCCTTCCTTTCTTGCAATAACACACAAATTGATGAACAAATAGCCTCTTATCTCACTCACAAAGACTCTCAGCTGCTTAGGTGCACTCAAGGCTCAAGGTGGCTGCAATGAAGGGCCATAAGGTCCTTTAAATAGGGCTTAGGACCGGGAAATTAGAGTTTCATTAAACAGCGCGGACTTGCTGAGTCCATCCCTTGGACTCGCCGAGTCCAGACGCGAACCTTCGTCCAAAACTGCGACCCGACTCGGCGAGTTCGACCTCCAACTCGCCGAGTCCCCTCACAAAATACCAAAAATATGAAAGTAAAGATACCTGGAGATCCGGGCTGTTACAATTCTCCCCCACTAGAACAAGACTTCGCCCTCGAAGTCTCGCTATGCAAATAGCTCCGGATGCTGCTCACGCATCTCACGCTCCGGCTCCCAGGTCATCTCTGATCCCTTCCGATGCTGCCACTGAACCAACACCAGGGGTACCTCCTTGTTCCTCAAAACCTTGATCTTCCGATCTCTGATGGCTACTGGTCTCTCAGCATAATTCAAGCTCGCATCTACCTGAATATCTCCTAATGGAACCACTGTCGATTCGTCGGCTATACACTTCCTCAACTGTGACACATGGAAAGTGTCGTGAATCTGCCCCAACTCTGCTGGCAAGTCTAAACGGTAGGCTACCCGGCCCACCTCGCGATCACACGGAAAGGACCAATATATCGGGGCCCCAACTTGCCCTTCTTCCTGAATCGAATCACTCCTTTCCAAGGAGAGACCTTTAGGAGTACAAGATCACCGACCTGAAACTCAAGCTCGGACCGGCGTCTGTCTGCATAACTCTTCTGTCAGCTCTGAGCGGTCAACAACCTCTGTCTGACCAGCTGAATCTGCTCGGTCGTCTGGAGTACGATCTCCGTGCTACCCATAACCCGCTGCCCTACCTCACCCCAACAGATGGGGGTGCGACACCTCCGCCCATACAACAGCTCAAAGGGTGGCATACTAATGCTCGAATGATGGCTGTTGTTGTAGGAAAACTCTGCCAAGGGTAAATATGCATCCCAGCTACCCCCGAAATCCAACACACATGCCCGGAGCATGTCCTCGAGCGTCTGAATCGTCCGCTCACTCTGACCGTCTGTCTGGGGATGATATGCGGTACTAAAATGTAACCTACTACCGAATTCCTCATGAAACTTCTTCTAGAACTTGGAAGTGAAACGCACATCACGGTCCGAAATAACCGAGATCGGCACTCCATGCCGCGATACTACCTCCCTCACATATAACTCTGCCAACTTCTCCGCAGAAGAGCTCTCGCTGATGGCTAGAAAATGAGTGCTCTTCGTCAGTCTATCCACGATCACCCAAATCGCATTGACTCCCCTCGCAGTCCGCGGTAACTTGGTGATGAAATCCATAGTGATTTGTTCCCACTTCCATTCAGGAATATCTAGCAGTTGCAGCTTACCGTGCGGTCGCTGGTGCTCGGTCTTGACCTACCGACAAGTCAAGCACCTCTCGACAAACCAAGCGACATCCCTTTTCATACAGGGCCACCAGTACTCCTTCCTTAGATCTAAATACATTTTTGTAGCACCGGGATGAATCGAGAATTTCGATCGATGTGCTTCCTCCATCAAAATAGTAGGCGCACCGCCCATAAATGGTACCCAAATCCGACCCTGAAAAGTCATAAGCCCTCGACCATCCATGACGAATCCTGGTACCTGACCTACAAGCCGCTCCTTCTTCTGATGTTCTGGCTTCGCAGCCTCTGCCTGAGCTCCTCGAATAATATCCAAAATCGGGGTCAATACCGTCAATCTCATACAAATATCTCGGATCGGGGCGCTTTCTGCCCAACGGCTCAACGCGTCGGCTACCACATTAGCCTTGCCCGGGTGGTACAGGATCTCACAATCGTAATCCTTCACCACATCCAACCACCTCCTCTGTCGCATATTCAGATTTGGCTGATCCATCAAGTACTTCAAGCTCTTATGGTCCGTGTATATCGTACACCTCAACACCGCCTCAATCTTGGTCGGGTCGACCAATATCCCTTTCTGGTTAACAAGATGCCCGAGGAACTGGACCTCTCGTAACCAGAAAACACACTTGGAGAACTTGGCATACAGTCTCTCCAATCTCAAAACCCTAAGAATCTCCCTCAAATGTTCCTCATGCTGATCCCTAGACCTCGAATACACCAGAAGATCATCGATGAATACGATCACCGACCGATCCAGCATTGGCCGGCACACCCGGTTCATAAGATCCATGTACGCGGCCGGGGAATTGGTGAGCCCAAAAGGCATCACCACAAACTCATAATGTCCATAACGAGTTCTGAAAGCAGTCTTCTGGATATCTTCCTCTCGAACCCACATCTGATGATACCCCGACCTCAAGTCAATCTAGGAGAACCAAGATGCCCCCTGCAACTGATCGAACAGATCGTCGATCCTAGGTAACGGATACCGGTTCTTAACCGTTAACTTGTTCAACTCCTGGTAATCGATACACATCCGGTGTGAACCATCCTTTTTCTTGACGAACAAAATCGGCGCTCCCCAAGGTGAGCTACTCGGTCGAATGAATCTCTTTCCCAACAGCTCCTGAAGCTGCGAGGATAACTCCTGCATTTCCGGTGGAGCGAGACGATAAGGCGCCTTGGCGATGGGCGCCGCTCCCGGAACCAAATCGATATGAAACTCCACTTGCCTCTCCGGAGGCACACCCGGTAACTCTTCGGGTAACACATCTGAAAACTCGCATACAACCGGAACGTCATCAATCAAATTGGGCCTCCCCGCGGCCACTCGAGTATCCATCACGTAGGCTATGAATCCATTACAGCCTTGCTGCAAACTCTGCCTTGCCCTGGCAGCCGAACAAAACGCCGACCCACACCGGGTCCCCTCGCCATAAACCGTAAGCACTCCCCCACTAGGGTCTCGAATCATCACCAGCTGTCTCTCGCAGTCATTGACTGCTCCGAACTTACTCAACCAGTCCATGCCCACGATAACGCATACATCTCCCATAGCTATAGGAACCAAGTCTATAGGGAACTCGACCCCAAAAATCTCGAGCACACATCCTCGAATCACCTCGGTGGCGTATACCGCTTTCTCATTTGCTATAGCAACTCGCAGGGGTCGACTCATCACCTCCCGATCAAGAATACATACCGGCTACAACATCAGGCACCGCGCGGACCTCCTCCGCAGTCAACTGGAAAGCTCTCCCACGAGCCTTCGGAGCCTCGGCCTTCACTGGCCGAACCTCGGTAACCTTGGCAGCAAGCGTAGATCCCTGGTGAAGCTGGGGGTACTCGGCCTTCCGATGGCCGGTCTGGTTGCAATGAAAGCAAACCATGAATCCCTTGGGGCAATCCCTAGCAATGTGCTCCTCCTTTCCACACTTGTAGCAAGCACCCGATCGACATGCCCCCTCGTGACCCTTGTCGCACTTTCTGCAAGTGCGGCCCTTCCGACCTCCGGATCTCGAATCGGTGGACTTGGTCCGCTTGGCTGCCGGTTGAGACTGAGCTGGTCGCCGATCCATCCGTTGAGACTAGGCCTCCTCCCTGGCCTGGGTCTCCAACTCGATCTCACGCTTCCTGGCATTCGCCTGAAGCTCAGCAAAAGTCTGATATGATGAGTTTGATACGAACTCCCGGATATCCCTGATGGGTTTTGGTCATAAGACATCCTATGTGCTCATACAAACCCTAATGCTTGGATCTAGGTTTCTCTATTGTACATGCTTTGAATCCAAGACTATAAACCCTAATTCTAGCATACAAGTAATCATATTATTATGTAATTAGGTTTAAGATCATACCTTGATTGTTATGTAGAAATAACAATCCCAATTCCACCTTGGATTGACTTTGGAATGCTTAGAGTCACAAGTGTCACTCCTCTAATGGTTTACAAACACCATAAGCAAATGGAGAAGGTATAAAGAGAGAGGTGAGAGGTTAGAATTCGTATCTAGGACCTCTTGGGAAGGGATACCCGAATTCATGACCCTAGGGGTGTTTATATAGGTGTAGAGATAGGGTTTCAGTCATTATCCTTATCTAGTTGATTATCCATTAAGCAACCAATAAGATAATCCTTGAATCCTTATCATACTCGAATTCTAAGGCTTTCCAACCTTAAATTCGTCCACCATATAAATAAGATAATCCTTACCTTATTTTGTAACTATCACATAATTACAAATCAGCCCCTCTAGTTTAATTAATTACATTTGATCACAAAACTAATTCTTAATTAATTATTGACCAATATTAATTAAACAAATATGATTTCTCCTTTAATATATTATTCTTATAACATATTAATAAATCATATTATCCTCTCTTTCTTTATTAATTTCTCCAATCAAGTTGCTTTGGTGAAGGCAACCCAAAAGGACCATGCACCATCGGGTCAAGTACATACCAAAATAGTTATGGACTTAGATACTAATCCAATAGTCTCCCACTTGGATAAGTCTAACAACTATTCTGCGTATGACTTCAGATCCTGATCTGCAATCGTAGCTTTCCAAAGCCGCTGTCAACTCTGATCATATCAGATACGCGTGTCCTTAGATTAGGGATCATATATTCCTCCATTCTAGATATCGTATGAGATATGATTTCAAATCATTCTCTTTGTACTATATCTCGATTTCCGATTTATGACAACAGACTAATTGAACAAATCAAATTAGCCCTAGCCCGGCTGAGCATTTACGTATGTCATCACTAAACCATCGAGGGGCCCAAAGATATCGCTTTTATCCTACTTTGGATAAAAGGAACGGATAAACTTTGATACAATGCTCGCTTGCACTCACTCACCGAATTACACACAACAATATGTTTTATAACACCAAGTTACTGGTGTGTTTACATACTATCAATGTGCAACCGATCAGCAAGATACAACTCACACATCTCGGTTTCAAGAATATAAGATGTTATCGTCTCACTAATCACTCGTAATACAATTCATGGAGTGATCCAAGTGAGCGTGGGTTTAATCCAATGCTCAAATCATATTCATAAGCACTCATGAACGTTGTAGCAAACATTTGCTTATGTCTAATACTCTTCTAGACAATCAACACACCAATTCACGACAGTCTTCATTCATATCTACTTCCAACATATGAACGACTGTGGCCCGTTTGAATAATTCGATTATTCTTAATAAACTCAATTATTCTGGAAGTCAAAACATGCAAAGTGAAACACAAGAATAATACTAATCCCATATGGCCTCAAACCTTTGAGTATAAACAAAACACGTTTTATTTATCACCATATCGATTACTCATTATTTGTCGTTTCGGGTAATCAACTTCTTACTTGAATTCCAACACTTGTCCCATGCTCCTAGCATGCACACAATGTTTACCTATGGTTCTTACTTTTGTAAAATAGACAAATTGAACACGTTTCCAATCATTCTCATTTTACAACTCCAAATCCATTTTCTTAAGTATAAGAATATCAAATTCTTGTTACTTATAGAATATACTAGATTCTAACACTTTATGCAACGATCCTTTTGTAATGTCACTGCACCAAAGTCTCCAAGACCATTGCCAACGATATTATAAAGTCCTCTAACGGAGATTGTTACAAGACAATTCCTTAGATACGATGTCTCTCACTCAAAGTACATTCCTTTGAACATCCTTTGCATAAAGGTTTCTAATCTAGACATAGATTTTCAATATTTACTTCCTAATATGGACACGCTTCCATATTTTCCATATGACAACTAATTTCTTAATAGAATCTTATCTATTCGTAATGATGTCGATATTTTCCATCCAATATGGAAACATTTCCATAATTTCCAATACTATACTTCCAACTACTCACAAGCGACCAATCCTCATCGAACTTTGGATTGTCCTTTGATAGTTGTTTAATTATTTTAGTCAAAACCGATTCTAGTCCCTTTTCCCTATAAATGCACTACACATTTGGAAAATTTTAGAATGGTCAAACATTAAAGCATTTGCAATCGATCCTATACTCGAAGCGTATGGGAGACAACGCATAATGTTTTATTTGCTATGTTCTCAAAATTCGAATTGTGAAGAGAAATGCCGTAATCATAATCGAAACTTTAAGAACACACTATGTACCCTTGACTAAATTTATTAACATTCCACAACCTAATCCTTTAGATTTGAAATGAAGCATAATATTCTCTCCCTTAATTATAGCAAAACAACCTTTCAACTCTTACAACTTTGCAAAGTATGACTCTTGTTTTCTATAATTAATATTGCCAACTTTGAAACACTTTCCTTAATAATCATACAATCATAACATTTATGCTCCCACTATCATGATGATTATTATAAAACATAACACTTATGCTCCCACTAGCTTCGACATGTATTCATAAACATCTTAACTTTCAGAAAAACAATACTTATTGAATTTCTTAAGTTCATGTTTCTAATACTTATTGCTTTGATAATCTTTTATCAAGGCTTCTTGAACTTATACACTTTTGCCTTAGATAGTTCATATGTGTGTCTTAACAATTAAGACTAATTGCCAAACCTCACAATTCAAATTATGGAAAGGGATGCCGTAACCATGATCGAATTCGAGAATGCAATTTTACAATCACTATCTTTTAAAATCTTTCTTAGTGAAAGCATTTTCTCACAATCATTTTCATGAAGGAGGAAATCTTATGACACTTAGATTTAAACAGTGTATGTGTTCCTATCCATGTGAATTTGTTAAAAACCAAGGTTTACGACAAATTCAAACTCATATGGATCGAACTTCCTTAATCTTGATTTCTTGCCTTATGGTAGCACAGCTGCCCACCATGTTTTCCAAGTAGTTAAGCAGCTCACCTTTTCCTATCAATGTACTTTCCATTGATCAAGGTCCTTGCCTTTTATGCATTCAAATGAGAACTCATAGGACTCATATGCATAATTAACTCGATTGGATTGGCACATAAATAAAATAATGTCTTCACGATAGGTTGTAAACCTCAACTCGTGTGCTAGTGATGATCGATAAGGCTTATTTGATTTGTTCTTGAAACTTTTCAAAACTATTAAGACTCCCACTGACTCCTTGACATATACGATTCTCTTATCAAAACATTTTTTGATAAACAAATATTCAAGAGTTAGTGTAGCTTATATCAAAACAAAGCACTTCATAATTTTGGTCTTAGTTGGTTTTTGTCTTATCACAACTTTCCACAATTGATGAATGTTATAAACCTTCTTAATACTTTTCACTCATTGTCACAATCTTAACTTTAAGACTTGTTATTGGAACGAAGTATGATAGACTTCTTGATTTAACCATTTCTTCAATCCTTGATTCCTCTTCTTAAACATACAATTGTACTAAGACTCACTTAGAGGATCAATTGAGATATGGTTCTAAATCATTAAGACCTATCATAAAGCATAAAAGCTACTCTCCCTTCTTCTTAGAATGGAGAAACTCTTATCTTTCTGCCTACTTGATTCTTCTTATTCGTTTTGCTATTGATCTAAACCCTTTAATCAATTCAAAATTACACTTAATCTTATAAGTATAATCATATTTACCAAACCTTTAGTAAATCATGACGAATATATTTGTTACTCTTATGGTGAACTTGATCAACACACAACTTTGTGTACTCGATCTCCTAGTCCTTCACTTGACACTTTGTCAATGAATTAGTCCAATTTCCAAATACGAAATTTCTCATTCATCGTGCATCCACGTTGCATGATTCCAAGTTTCTGTCCAATTGAAACTTGGGCGATGAGAAACTCTCCCTATTTGGTAAATTCTTGAGATTTCCATAAATAACATAACTAAGAATCATATCCATTCGTTGTAGAAATATGCAAACATCAATTTTCACATAACGATTTCATTGCAAGGAAGTAAACAAATAAATAAATAAGTCAAACAAAATTTATTTTATTTATAAAAGCAGCGGAAAAGCATTTGTCCTTACAACGCACAATCTATTGAAAACTATGTAAAAGGAAAATTTCTAACAACTCTATCATAACTATCTAAGCTCAAAATCCAATCTTCAAGTACTTGTGATTAGATTCATCTTGCTCTCTTATCAAGCTTCCTTTCTTTTCACCGATCCTTCAAAACATTCAAATGCAATCTTATCACATCATGTATTAAGAATCAATGAATAGGAACTTAATGGAGTTAGATAGTGGATTCTTACCTAAAGTGTAGTCATACTTTTGACTCTCCCATCTCTTAGATCTCTTAGGTAAATAGGGCAACTTCGTCTCCAATGCCCCTTCTCTTGGCAACAAAAGTAAATTGACTCCTTTGGAACAACACATGGAACTACTTCATACATCGCCTTTCTCTTATGATCAAACTTTTCGATCATTGCATGTCTTTCATTGCCATTGTCTATATCCATAGAGGTCTTGAAGGCAGATTCACCAATCAACTTTGCTTTTCTATTGCGCCAAACCATTGTTGATTCAGCAGCAATAAGCATGTAGGTGAGATCTATAAGGGTCACGTCGTGGTTCATCATATAGTACTCTCTTACGAACTTACTATATGAGTTGGGAAGTGACTGAAGAACCCAATCATTAGCCATCTCTTCACCGACAATGGATCCCATCATTCTTAACCTATCAATGTGTGACTTCATCCCTAAGACGTGTGCACACACCGACTTGCCCTCTTTATGTTTACTTGCCAAAAGGGCTTGAGTGATATTGAACCTTTCAATTTTACAATCTTGTGGGTTAGGGAGAATAATTGGAGGAGGAGGAGGAAGTGAAGCATGATTTCTTGTTCCTCGATCGAATCGTGGAATATCATCTTCATGTGGAATGCTTGTTCCACGGGATTTGAGAAGACCATAGTTGTCAAACTTTGATATCGGGAGAAAAAAATGAATTCAAGTTAGTTGATTGATTGAGTCCTTGGTAAATCACCCAAATGAAATTCCAAGGCTAGGACCCAACACAATATCCTACAACTCGGGAGAGGGATGTCGTAACCCAAATTGCAGAACATTTGAAGGTAAGTGAATGACGATTCACTAGTTTCCACCATGAAAAACGAAAAAGAAATTTAAGTTTTAAATCTATGAAAACTCCTAGATCCTTTGAGATTCATTGAACATTTCAATGGCATGTTTAAATCTCGATATGCCCCTCTTGTTTGTGACTGGGATGCCGAGGATCACAAAGCGGGTGTGAATAACCATGCAAACTACATGGTGCCCTCACATGTTACAATCACCTATTCGATGTGCCGGTAAACCACACACGCTCCACCGAACTATGACAAACATTGAGTCACCCTTTGCTACCTTTGCTTAGACCCATTTAGTGCGCCGGTAAACCACACACGCTCCACTAACGTCTTCGCCAGGGCACAAAGTGTAATTTGATGGAATTGCATCAATTCACTTTTGCCTAAGTAACTAAGATTGGGAATTTGAAAAACATTTAGTTACTTTGTATTTCATTATACTTATAATGGAAGGTTTCGTCCTATCCTACCCGTTCGGCTAACGACCCTCCACTAGTCAAGAGTGCGGTGGGTAAGAGTGGATACCCATTCAATCGCCATTTTATAGGCAATTTCCTTAAACACCCCTTATAGACCAGCTTCGTGAATGAGGCCTACTAACGGTAAGACTGACTTTTACTCATACATATATATAATGTTAGACCTTTAATGTTATATATATAGTATAGGGTGTATTTTACACTTTTAAAATACTATATGGTTAACTTTAACAATTACACTTTTAATTCAATTAAATGGTTAACCTAAACTTTTATGGATTTATTAAACCTCTTTTAATTATACTCCTTAATTAATTAATAAAACCATAAGGGTGTGATTTGAACTTTTCAAAACTTTATTGGGGTTTTAGAATTTAACATTCTTAATTAAACTTTTAATCAACTTTTAAATTCCAAAACTTGATGGCAAGTTTTGAAACATTTCAAAACATTAGGGTTTTAACTATTTAAATTTCAAAACTCCAAAACTTTTGGGTTCAAATTTAAACTATAAAACCTAAAGGGGAAAATATGAAACTTTTTATAACAACAAGGATCAAATAACAAATAATCTAAACTAACATTTAGTTACATAATTATCCATATTTGATTTGTTTAATGATTTCTTGCAAAACAATTTATCAATTTACTCAAAATAATTAATCAATTATCTTATAAGGAAACAATTATCTTGTTAATTGATAATTATCTTTAATTAGATCAAGAATATAGTCATATATATTATAAAATCGGATTTATATTGATCTAACATGATAAGGTAACTATCCAAATGCAAAAACAACAAGAAATCCCGAGATAAGCTGTAACGACCCGTTCCTGGTATGTTAATTTATTAGTAATTGTTTTAAAGATTTGCAAGAGGGACTCGGCGAGTTCATAGCCTGACTCGCCGAGTAGGGTGGCGACTTCGAGCACGTGTTAGCTGGAGACTCGGCGAGTCCATATCCCGGACTCGGCGAGTCCATCCGTCTGGGTGAAACCCTAAATCCCCAGGTTGCCCACTATTTAAGTCGCCTTATAGCCCCATTCTTGCCTCCTTCACCCTGAGAACACTGTGACAAAAACCCTAGTTCATCCTTGAGAGTTTATAAGTGATTTTGTGTGATTTGTGAAGGCTTGAAGAAGGAGAAGAAGAAAGGAGCAAGGAGAAGAAGAGTTGTGCAAAATCCAAGGGCAAATCTGAGTTATTTGGAGGTATTTTCGGATTCCCCTCTTGTTTTATGCTTTAAACCTCCATTAGAACTCTTTTAAGAACTAATTGATGCTTGTTCCAAGCCTTGTGCTTTCATGAACGCCCAAATAAGCCGAGATAACCTTGGATCTATTCATTGAGAAGTCCCATAGTCCAGATCTATTGCCTTTATGAGGATACTTTGCGTATTAACCCTAGATCTATCCCTTTTATGCATCTTTTAGTCTTATTTTCCCCTATTCATGTGTTGTACACGTAAACCAGCTTATTGGACTCAGATCTATCATTTGTATGTGTTGGATTCAAGCAAAATCAGGTGAAAAACAGTTGCATGGCGGCAACTCGGCGAGTCGGGAAGAACGACTCGGCGAGTTGAGTCGCGAGTCCCCGATTCCTTCATTTTTAGCAGTGTTGAGTGGAACCAGTGAGTTAGAGAGTGGACTCTGCGAGTTGAAGGTAGACTCAGTAATGGAGGGACTCGGCGAGTTGTTCATACAACTCGGCGAGTCCAAGGCAATCTTCTTAAGATCAAGAACAACTCGTCGAGTATGTTCATACGGCTCGGCGAGTCGGATGAAGATTGTTTGAGTTCTTGGATCAAGAGGGTACTCGTCGAGTCGATGCCATACTCGATGAGTAGCAGCGAGTAGGATTGAAAAGTGAGAGTAGGACTCGGCGAGTTGGGTGGCCCAACTCGGCGAGTCAGTCCAAATGAGAGTAACTTTGACCAAGGGTAAAAGAGTCATTTTACCCAAGTGCAGTGTTTAGTATTTGATTGAGTGTGTTTATGGACTTGTAGCCGGGAAGATACAGGAGCAGCAGCCATTAGCTTCCAGAGCCACACACTCAGCAGCCAGTTTACGAGGTGAGTTTCCTTCCAGTAGGGACGGGTCTAAGGCCACAATGCCAACCCGTTCAGTTAGCAGTAGTTTCCGGACTTTGGTCCGATGCAGTAGCTAGTATGTTTGATGCCTTCGTGGCTTAGACAGGATTTGTATGCTATGTTTTATGTGTTAAGTGTTATGTGCTCCGGGCTACGGCCCGATGTAGTATGCAGTATATGTGTTCATGCTAGATGATGTGTTATGCTATGCCATGTTCAGTCAGTCGGTTCCGGACTTCGGTCCGATGCAGATAGTTCCGGACTTTGGTCCGATGCAGTTAGTTCCGGACTTTGATCCGATGCAGTTAGTTCCGGACTTCGGTCCGATGCAGGGGACAAGGTCCCAGTCAGTTCCGGACTTCGGTCCGATGCAGTTTCCGGGCTTCGGTCCGATGCAGTGGGCCAGGCCCAATATGTGTTTATATGATACTGTATGGTATGTGGTAGTTTGGGGGGAGCTCACTAAGCTTCGTGCTTATAGTTTCAGTGTTGGTTTCAGGTACTTCTGCAAGCAAAGGGAAGAGCTCGGGGTGATAGCATCGCACACACCACAGCTTAGCTTTATCCTGGGGATGGTTTTAGTTGTCTTGATTTGATATAGTATGATACAGTTTTTCCGCACAGTATTTTATTATGATTTGGGATACATCGCGTATGTTTTTATGTTATGATACTCAGATTATGGTTTTGATTACATTGAAAAACAAAATTTTTGGGTCGTATTTTTGGGTCGTTTCATAAGCATTATCTGACGCTCGAACTCGCCGAGTACCACACTGTACTCGCCGAGTTAAGGTCTACTCGCCGAGTACACTGTGGTACTCGCCGAGTTCCTCATCCATAAAGCCTACAAAACGATTTTCCAGTTATACAATGCATCAATACAATTGAAACCAAGCTAGGCTCTGATACCACTGATGGGTTTTGGTCATAAGACATCCTATGTGCTCATACAAACCCTAATGCTTGGATCTAGGTTTCTCTATTGTACATGCTTTGAATCCAAGACTATAAACCCTAATTCTAGCATACAAGTAATCATATTATTATGTAATTAGGTTTAAGATCATACCTTGATTGTTATGTAGAAATAACAATCCCAATTCCACCTTGGATTAACTTTGGAATGCTTAGAGTCACAAGTGTCACTCCTCTAATGGTTTACAAACACCATAAGCAAATGGAGAAGGTATAAAGAGAGAGGTGAGAGGTTAGAATTCGTATCTAGGACCTCTTGGGAAGGGATACCCGAATTCATGACCCTAGGGGTGTTTATATAGGTGTAGAGATAGGGTTTCAGTCATTATCCTTAATAAGTTGATTATCCATTAAGCAACCAATAAGATAATCCTTGAATCCTTATCATACTCGAATTCTAAGGCTTTCCAACCTTAAATTTGTCCACCATATAAATAAGATAATCCTTACCTTATTTTGTAACTATCACATAATTACAAATCAGCCCCTCTAGTTTAATTAATTACATTTGATCACAAAACTAATTCTTAATTAATTATTGACCAATATTAATTAAACAAATATGATTTCTCCTTTAATATATTATTCTTATAACATATTAATAAATCATATTATCCTCTCTTTCTTTATTAATTTCTCCAATCAAGTTGCTTTGGTGAAGGCAACCCAAAAGGGCCATGCACCATCGGGTCAAGTACATACCAAAATAGTTATGGACTTAGACACTAATCCAACAATACCTCCTCAGCACTCCCAAATACCGACTCATCCGAGCCTGCTCCGTGGACACCTGCTCGGGGCAGAACATCGCCCTCTCATGAAACTTCAGCGTGATCACCGTGATAGAATCATTACCCTGCTTGAGGGTCAAGAAATCCTGAACCAACCATTCCCTCTCCACCTGGGGAACGTACTCGTCTCTGAACATAGCAGTAAACCTCTCCCAAGTCACAGCTGAAACCTCTACTAGACTGAAGTTTGCCATCACGAACTTCCACCAATCCTTTGCTCCCAGACGGAGCTGGTTCAAGGCGAACCGTACCCTCAGATGCTCCGGACATGAACAAGTGTAGAAGCATCCCTCGATATCAGCAATCCATCTCATTGCAGCAATCGGATCCTACGTCCCTTCAAACTCAGGTGGCTTCGTGTTGCTAAACTCCCGGAACAGCAACGAGTCACCTCCCTGTGGTCTAGCAGCGGCCACAACTGCGATAGCTGCAGCGGCTGCAGCCTCAGTCAACGCGGCGTACCGCTCATCAAATGTCTCCATCAGCATGGTCTTAATAGACCCAAACATTTTCGGAATCTCAGCCCGGATCGCTACAACTACCTCCTCATGAATCATCTGACGAAGCTCCTCGTCAGTCACACTACTCGTACCAGGTCTGTGGCGTGGTCCAACCATGATGTCTCTGAAATACAACATAAAAATATCAGAGACTCTATCAGGCATAATCGCACTCGATAACGCAGTCCTACTCAGTCTCCGATACCCATGGATTCTTACTTGGGATGCCCACTGACCCGGTGTATTTAGTAGTACGGGCCCAATACTACCAATTACACCGCATCAGTATTCACCCCAAGTCCTCCTCCCCAAACCCCGAATCCTGAGTATTCTATTCTTGTCATACACTAGTTACCCACTCGCTCTCAAAGCACCTCATAGAAGCAGTTTTCCCTAGACTAAGGCCAGGGCCGGTCCAAACATATACGGGGCCCGGGGCGAAAATAAAAAAAAGGGGCCCTTAAAGACAAATAAAATAAAATTTCAAAAAAAATATCATTTCTTATTCATTGTAAACGCGTTCAATTAGCAATAAAAAGCAAGTCAAATTGTTTAACTTTTGAGCTAGATTGAGTTTGAACCAACTTTAGGTCCTAAAAATCATTTAGGTAATAATTTTTTTATATATAAATACTACATAGACCATAAATTTTGGGCCCCTTGGAGACGTGGGCCCTGGGCGGTCGCCCGGGTTGCCCACCGGCTGGACCGGCCCTTACTAAGGCATCACAAAATCAGGCCACTCTAGTCCTAATATGTATACCTAGTCTACTAGCATGCGTATCATATCATATCATATCTCATAACACATATTGTAAGAGTATTTTGGGGATTTTACCGTTCGGGCGCTAACTGACCGTACACACTCCTTCTTCTTTGGTTGTTTCAAAATCACTTATCAAATTTTATTGATTTATTAAAATTTTCTCAAATCCCCAGTTTGAGTTCAGTTACGCCCGAAGGTGTACCCGAATCCCTCAAACCAAGGCTCTGATAGCAACTTGTAACGACGTAATTTTTAAACCAATTTTTTCATTTTTACAAACATCAAACATCGAGTAATAATTTAAGTTCCAATGTAAATAATATTGTCACGACCAATTACATAACAAATATCACAAAATAGTTTTCCCCGAGTGTGTGTACGATCACGCCGGCGCCTTCCTACGGTCCTCGCTAGTACCTGAAACACATAACACAACGACTATAAGCATGAATGCTTAGTGAGTTCCCCAAAATACAACCTATGCACATACACCTTTCCAGGCCCTGACCTTCCGGTCCATGTGTCTCAGGGGACTTCCGTCTCGACTGGGTAAACCTTCCCGTCCATTTTACAACGCCTTCCGGCCCATAACATATTCGCCTTCCAACCCATAATATAATGCCTTCCGGTCCATATCAAGCATATCATACATGGCACATATAATGATTAACTTATCAAAAGAATGGACATAAAGCATATCATTTGGGGCCTTCTGGACCTGCTAAGGTCCAGATCTCACTCACAACTCTTCAAGCTTGATCTTCTCCTTCCTTTCTTGCAATAACACACAAATTGATGAACAAATAGCCTCTTATCTCACTCACAAGGACTCTCAGCTGCTTTGGTGCACTCAAGGCTCAAGGTGGCCGCAATGAAGGGCCATAAGGTCCTTTAAATAGGGCTTAGGACCGGGAAATTAAGGTTTCATTAAACAGCACAGACTCGCTGAGTCCATCCCTTGGACTCGCCGAGTCCAGACGCGAACCTCCGTCCAAAACCGCGACCCGACTCGGTGAGTTCGACCTCCAACTCACCGAGTCCCCTCACAAAATACCAAAAATATGAAAGTAAAGATACCTGGAGATCCGGGCTGTTACATTGACACTGTTCAAACTCGACGAGTTAATAAGATAACTCGGCGAGTTGACTAGGGTTTTTTTCCTAATTCTCTGAGAATTGAAGGAACTCGGCGAGTCAGCAAGTGCACTCGAAAAGTTGGGAAAACATGGACCGTTGACCTTGACTTTGACTTTGACCGTGGTTGACCAAATTTAACTTTAAGGGTATCTTTGGTATTTCGGGATCTTGATAAAGTTGGTCACACAATGATTGTAGGTAGTTGGGTTCGGAGCTGTGAGCCCGGATTTGATCGTATTGGTTCAGAATATATGTAAGGTGAGTCTTCTCACCATACCAATGGGTCAAAGGAACCAAGGCCGACCCATTATGTGTTTTGTGGTATGCTAGTTGATTATGTGGTATGTGATATGCTAGTTGTCCTTGTGATACTTGCATGAAAACCCCTGGGGGGGATCCCGTAACACTTGGATATCAGACCATGTGGGGGAGCCCATGACATTCCAGGTAAAGACCGTGGGGGGAGCCCATGACACTTGGATATCAGACCATGTGGGGGAGCTTGTGGCATTCCAGGTAAAGACCATGGGGAGCCCATGGGACAAAGATGTAAGACCCTGGGGGGAGCCCACGTCACCCTTATATGTTTATATGCATGGCTTATGTGACTGATATAGATTATGTGGTTATGTGGATTATGTTCAGTATGCTCTTGGGAACTCATTAAGCATTAGCTTACAGTTTGTTGTTGTTTTAGGTACTTTAGGATCTAAGGGCAAGGGGTCGGCGTGATGGCGCGGCATACACTCTCTGGTGTTTTGTTTGGGAACACTTTGATTTTATGAATAATGTATCTGATGTTTTCGTTTTGAAAGCAATTGTGATTGAAAATTTATTAACCATGGAAATGGATTTCATTACTTAAAAATGAACAATTTTATTGAGATTTTGGGCTGTTAAAGTTGGTATCAGATTCTTGGTTTGAGGGATTCGGGCACACTCTCGGGTGTGTCAGAACCGAAACTGAGGAAATGGTAAACCCGTTTTCAAAAAAATCAAAGTTAAAAACTTTTTTTTAAACCGAAAAAGGTGAGTGCAATGCACGTTATCAGCCGAGCTCAAGTAAGTGTTTTCCCCAATGTATAAGCCATGCTATACTAATATTTGGAATGTGATACTCGTATGGATCTTACTATGTGTATGCATTCAAATTTGTATAAGGTTAGGGTCTTATAGCCATAGAACAATTGATTTGGCCATATTTCCTGTTCCTCGTCTGGTTGTGGTCCTAGGGTAGAGTCTGTTATTCAAAAGTCTATTTGATCCTGTTCTGTGTATAATTTGCATGCATAAGGCAACCTGTTATGATTGATTTGAGTTCTGGTTTGATGGGAGTGATTAAATCTTAGGAAAACCTAGGATTTAATTTATGCATTAATCTGTGAGATATGCATTGTTCTAGGACAGATTAGAGTTATCAGATAGAGCCTTGGGGAAGGTACAGGTAGGTGTGGAAGGTATTATTGGGCCTGTACTACTGAAAGCACAGGACCTGTACCCGAACTAATGTTAGATCTGGAAGCTCTAAGGAGACCGATATGGAAGGATCCCCTTTTGAATATCTTGATCATTATTTCTTATGGTATTTCAGATTAGTATGGTGGTGACACAACATGGAGAAGGGGGATCAGGATCGGGGTCGGGCTATGCTACTGAGCCCATTGATGAGAGGCTACACGAGCTTATTACAGCCGAGGTTATGAGGGGCATTCTTGACGCTACCCCCAGTAACTTTTGGGACCGTCAAAAAGGGGATGATAGAGATCATGGAGGAGTGGTTCAGGTCCTTCCGAGCCGAAATTGTTGCGGGTCAGATCATGGCCTGAACTCCCTCGTTTTGGGAGTTCAAGGTATGCGAAGCGCCTGAGTTATTTGGGGTCCGGGACTCCATAGTTAGTCGATGTTGGGTTGCAGAGATGGAGAATGCCCATCGGACGAGCTCTTGCCCCAATGTGGCAAAAGTGGGTTTGCTTCGTGTATGTTAAGGGACCAGGCCAGGGACTGGTGGGAGGAGGTGACCCATCAGGTGGGATCAGCTGGAGTGGCAGAGATGACATAGGAGGAGTTTTTTAGGCATTTTGAGTTGGATTTTGCACCATCCATCAAGTTGAAATGGATTTTGAGGGAGTTCGAGGAGCTACAGCAAACCACCAAGACTATGGCAAATATCATCACCAATTTTTGAAAATGAGCACAATTGATCCTGCAGTATGTTGCGGATGAGAATATGAGGAAGATGAGGTATCATTACATACTGAGGGATTATATCCATGAGTTTGTGAGCTTTTAGGGTGAAAAACCCTGAATGAGATGGTAGAGAAGTCCGAAGAGAGGGAAATGGAGTTGGAGTTCTGCACCAAGCGGAAGCCAGAGCAGGCTCAGACGATAGTAGGTCAGGCTAAAAAGCCTAGGACCTCTAATTCTTCCAGTAGGGGCCAGCAGGGTTGTGGCTGGTGTGCCAAGTGTGGTTGGCCGCATAATGGAGATTGTCGAGTAGTGGGCTCGGGATGTTACGCGTGTCGCCAACCGGGCCACCTAAACAGGGATTGCCCCAAGAAGGGCTTGATTTGTTTCCACTGCAACCAGACTGGCCATAAAAATACTGCTTGTTCAAGGTTGCAGGCAGCAGGCGGAGTAGTGGCAGCGCCTGCGCCCACCACAATGAGGATCACCGATGGCCGCCCTGCCAAGGCGGATGCTCCTGCGGTGAAGAGTCGAACATTTCAGCTGACCACGGAGGAGGCTCGAGTTGAACCAGACATCATGGCTGGTATGTAATCTATTTTTCCTATTTAATATTATTTGTTATGCTTATATGTATACATATGTGCACTTGTATAGGGACCTTTCTGGTCAACGGTATGTCAGCTCATGTTATTTTCGATTCGGGAGCTACCCGATCATTTGTATTTCTTGCACTTAGCAAGAAGTTTTGGGATGCTCTGGGGACGTTGGATTCCCTGCTGGAGGTTGAGATTACGGATGACCGCACCGTGAGTTCTTCAAGGGTATATCAGGACTATATCCTGAATGTGTTCATCTGGTTCTGATACCGTTGCGAGGGCTGAAGGTGATCGTCGGGACGGACTGGTTGGGGGCCAATGGGGCCATGATAGATTGCGAGCGCCAGATGGTGAGAGTTTGAATCCCAAGTGGGCGGGGGTGGGGGGGACTAGTTATTCATGAGGAAAGGGCCTTGCAGGGGCCAACTCTCTGTTCGCCTGCGAGGGCTATGAGGCTTCTCCATTAGGGTTGTTCGTGATTTTTGGCATATATCTCATATACGAGGGTTAATCCCACGACAGATTTGGGTAGTGGACCAGTTTTACGAGATTTTTGGGGTGTCTTTCCCGAGGAGTTGCTAGGGGTGCCTCCGGAGAGGCAGGTAGAGTTTCACATTGATTTGGTGTCGGGTGCTGCTCCGATAGCCAAAGCACTATATCGGCTAGCTCCGTCAGAGATGCAGGAGCTGTCTATGCACCTTTAGGAGCTGCTAGACCAAGGGTTTACTTGTCCGAGTAGCTCCCCGTTGGGAGCAGCGATCCTGTTCGTGAAGAAGAACGACGAGTCACACAGGATGTACATCAATTATCGGGAGCTGAACAAGTTAACGGTGAAAAACCATTATTCGCTTTCAAGGTTCGATGATTTGTTCGATTAGATGCAGGGTGCATCTTGGTTTTCCAAGATTGATCATCGGTCAGGGTACCATCAGATAAGGATTAAGGATGAGGATATACCGAAGACAAATTTTAGGAATCGGTACAGTCACTAAGAGTTTGTGGTGATACCATTTGGGCTCACTAATGCCCGGACAGCGTTCATGGACCTCATGAATAGGGTGTGTAGGCCAATGTTGGATCGATCAGTGATCATTTTTATTGATGATATCTTGGTCTATTATAAGACCAAGAAGCAACATAAGCGGCATTTGAGGGAGGTATTGGAGACACTAAGGACAGAAAAGCTTTATGCTAAGTTCTCGAAGTGTGATTTCTGGTTGCGTGTGGTGCAATTTTTGGGGCACATCATCAACCAAGAGGGTAATTTGGTTGATCCAGCCAAGATTGAGGCAGTGATGCGATGAGAAATACTGTAGAATGCATCTGATATCCGTAGCTTCTTGGGCCTATTAGGGTATTACCGGAGATTTATTCAGGATTTCTCCAAGATTGTCGCACCCTTGACCCGCTTGACCAAGAAGAATGTGACTTTTCGGTGGGGCCCGGACCAACAGTTGGCTTTCGAGACATTGAGATAGAGATTATGTGAGGTTCCTATTTTAGCGCTACCCGAGGGATTGGAGGATTTGGTGGTATATTTTGATGCGTCTATCTCGGGGTTAGGGGAATTTTTGATGCATAGGGGGGATTGTATTGCGTATGCCTCGAGGCAGCTGGAGCCTCATGGGGTGAACTACCCCACTCATGACCTGAAATTGGGGGTGGTGGTGTATGCCCTCAAAATATGGAGGCATTACTTGTACATGGTTCGGTGCACTATCTATACCGACCAAAAAAGTTTGAAATATTTGATGGATCAGCAAAACCTCAACATGCGACAGCAAGGAAGCTTAGGTGGAGGTTTTGAAGAAAGAGAACTAGAATATAGAGCAGATTCGGGGACAGATTCCCTTGTTTTTTTAGGATAGTCGAGGTATTCTAACACAGTTTGGTCGGGTATGGGTGCCGGTATCCGGGTGTGTGAGGCAAAAGATCTTAGAGTAGGCACACAAATCCAATTTCTCTATTCACTTGGAGGCCACGAAGATGTACAGAGATCTGAGGCTAAGTTACTGGTGGCCCTGCATGAAGTGGGAGATCGTCTGGTTTGTGGAGCAGTACTTGACCTGTAGGAAGGTCCATGCCGAACACCAGCTGCCTTATTGTAAGGTTCAACCGCTACCTATTCCCATGTGGAAATGGGAAGACATCACCATGGACTTTATCACAAAGTTACCAAGGATGACGAGGGGTGTGGATTATATTTGGGTCATTGTAGATAGATTGACAAAGAGTGTCCATTTTATTCCAATCTCCGAGGGTATCTCTGCTAAGAAATTAGCAGATATTTATGTGCGAGAGGTGGTGGTCAGGTACGGGGTGCCAGTGTTGGTAGTCTCTGACAGGGATGTCTATTTTACATCCATGTTTTGGAGGAAGTTCCACAAGGAATTGGTAACTCAGTTACACTTCAGCACTGCATACCACAACTAGACAGATGGACAGAGCGAGCGGATGACCCAGATGCTTGAGGATATGCTACAGGCATGCGTACTGGACATTGGAGGGAGTTGGAATACATAAATCCCACTACCAGAGTTTTTATATAAAAATAGTTATCATGGTAGTATCGACCGACCCCCGTTTGAGATGTTGTATGGTCGGAGGTGTAGGACCCCGGTTTGTTGGTGTGAAGTTGGGAACTGAGTCATGGGAAGCATCAAGGTGGTTCTTAAGACTACTGAGTTGATTTAGCAAGTACGTGATAGGCTGCCGGTCGCACAAATCCATTAGAAGAGCTATGCTGACCGACATCGCTCGAATCTTGAGTTCCAGGTGGGAAACTTCGTCATGTTGAAAGTGTCACCATGGAAGGGTGTCATTAGGTTTCAGAAGAGGGGCAAGTTAGGGCCCCGATATATTGGATCATTTAGGATTTCTGCTTGGATGGGAAGGTGGCTTACCATTTGGATCTACCGGACGAGCTTATCCAGATTCACAACACCTTCCATGTGTCCCAGCTTCGAAAGTGTGTCACTGATGAGACTGTGGTAATTTACTTAGACGACATGCAGGTGGATGAGAGCTTGAACTGTATTGAGAGTCCCATTGCAATTTTAGATGAGAAAACTAAGGTGTTACGTAACAAAGAGGTGAAGCTAGTAAAGGTACAATGGCCACACCGGAAGGGCTCGGAAGCCGGAGGATGAGATGGGATAGCATTACCCAGACCTTTTCGCACCAGCAGAATTCGAGGACGAAATCTAGTTCAAGTGGGGAAGATTTTTAACGCTTGGTATAGGTATTATTTATTTTTCAATATTTTACAGTTTTGGACTAGAACTCGATGAGTTGGGAAGTCCTAACTCGTCATGTAGGAATTCTTTTGGATGGGGGTTTAAGGACTCAAATCGCCGAGTTGGGGAGCCCCTATATAAAGGCCTTAAACCCATTTTCTAGCCTCCCTCATCATCCCCTTTGTCTAGAGAAACCCTATTTCATGCTTTTCCTATCATTGTGAGTGTGTGAGGGATAAAGAGTGCATCCTTGGTGTTCTTTTGAAGAAGCTGGAAGGAGGAAACGCATAACTGTAGAGAGAAGTTGTAGATCTGGTGTCTTAATTGTTGAGGCGTTCATATTGAGGTATAAAGCTGACTCCTTGATCATTCATTTGCTAGATCTCTCTATCAGAGAGTTTTGTGTCATTTTAGCTTATTCTTCGGTCATTCTTGGCCTTGAGCATGGTTTGAAGCTATGACTTCTGATTTGGACACCCCATGGCCTCTTTGGATGTAAAGTTGACATTTTTATTAAGTATTGGCCCTCCCTCATGCCGTAAATCTCTTAATAAGCCATGTTGGAGTGCTTTATCCCCCTTAATGTCATGCATGGACCTAAAGTTAGAAACTTTACGTGATTAAACCACCCTAGAACCTCAAATCTGTAATATGAAACGTTAAAGCAAAGAGTTAGAGGATTTGTGGGTCAAGACCCTCTTCAAAGAAGTTATGGTTTGGGTCTAAAGCTTATAGACGACCTCTCGGGTTAAAGTTGGAAACTTTAACCTCCTAGACGTCTCTATGGTTTGGGATCTGAAGTTTGGAACCTTTGGGTTCAAGAAAAGGGCTTAATGAATTAAGTGGGTTGACAGGCTAGGGAACTCTGCGAGTTCATAGGGGAACTCGACGAGTTGGCTTGAGGTTTTCCCGATCTTCTGGACACTGTTCATACTCGACGAGTTGATATGATAACTCGGTGAGTTGACTAGGGTTTTTCCAAATTCTCTGAGAATTGAAGGAACTCGACGAGTCAGCAAGTGCACTCGATGAATTGGGTCAACATGGACTGTTGACCTTGACTTTGACTTTGAATTTGACTGTGGTTGACCAAATTTGACTTTTAAGTGTATCTTTGGTATTTCAGGATTTTGAAAAAGTTGGTCACACGATGATTGTAGGTAGTTGGGTTCAAAGCTGTGAGTCAGTATTTGATCGTATCAGTTCAACATTTTTGTGAGGTGAGTCTCCTCACCATACCAATGGGTCGAAGGCACCAAAGCCAGTTGGTCCTTCAACTCGCCTAGTCCAAGGCCAAAATTCAAAAATATTAATAAAAGAATATGTACCAAGAACCATGTGCTACACGTCAGGCTAAACGGATCTAACTAGTTCAATGTTTGTCAAGTCCTTGAATTCCTTAAGTTAAAATTTTCCTAGTCAAGTCCATTTAGAATCTTTCATGCCTACCAATGCATCGAGCACAGAGTGTAGACAATTCAATTTTGGTACGTTACGCAGATTCAGATTTCCTGTTATCACTTGATAATATCACTTCCCAAACAATACCTACTAACGAAAAACTATTAAGAAAATGAAAAATTGTCTTTAAAATGAATCACAGTAAGATAAATTCAGGAGTATAAAGAAGAAAATTCAAACCGTAAGTCACCGATTAAATTCGCATCTAGAGGGTCTGAGAACATCACGCGTAATCTCAGAACATATCCAAAAATTCTTCACATCGTTAAGTACTAACCCCATGATTGATCTCTTCCTTTCTTCCCTTCCTGCAGAGGACACATACTCTCAAATAATGTTCTGAGTGTTGTACAGTTAAGAGATGCCTCCTATCATGTGCCAGGAATAGCCACTACCAACAAACCGAAGTCTGATGATATGCCTCCATAGCTGCTCTGACACAGAACGGGATCAGTTGGTCTTTGGAACCCATTCCATTTTGAAACTGGGTCGACCTTTGATCCTTGCACGATACTCTCTCCCATGACATATCCTACTTATTACAAACAAAAGATGTAGAAACGTTAGAAGCATTAGGAGATTTGGTAGAGTGAACCTTCGGAACCCATATGTAGTCAGGTTTAACCCATTTCTTTTTCGATCGGATGGGTGGCTCAGTACTTGCTTTTGAACTTGTAGTTAGATTCTGAGATGACCTTGACCTAACCGGTCTTTATTTCACCGGAGCATCTCTTGGATTGGGCTTCTTGGCCGGCATTCCCTTCTTGCCCTAGGGATTCAGATTCTTTGCCTTGTGGGTTTAATTCTTGGCCTTCTGCACGTTCCAGTTACCATTGTCTGAATGTGACCTGTAAGGGTTTCTTTTGAAGTATCTCCCACTTGGCGCGTTTTTCCATCCTTGTGCGTTATAGGGAACGTATGCGCGATTTGGATAGTTCGGGCAATGTGTCCAGGTGTTCCACAGTGAAAACATGCGTTTTTCTTCACTGTGAAGTTGTTTCTTCCTGCCCCTGGTGGCATATCCTTGCCTTGTCTCTTATTGTTCCCACAAGCACAATTGTAACAAGCACTCTGTTGCTCTAGAATGGGTGGCCTGTATTTCTCAACGACATGTTTGTTAGGAGTAAAAGAATTCGAGGCAACATATTCTGAGTTTAAGGAGTTATTGGTTTGTTCAGTAGTGTTCTCCTTGTTCTCATCTTGTGCTACTTTACCTGCACATGAAGTAAAAACATTAGAATCTTCAACCTGAATACCTCCTGACACAAATCCAGATGGTTTTCCATATTGAAGATGTGCCTCCCTGTCAATTTCTTCCCGTGTCATAGTGATGGATGTGTAGTTATGATTGAAAGGTAGAGGAACACTATCATACCCTAGACCCTTGTTTTGATTATCTTTGAATTTTAATTAGTCTTCAAATAAGGACTCGATTGTCTGAATTGGCGCAGTATAATTTTAAAAACTAACATCTGTTTTTCCACACTTAATTTTCAAAGTGTCAAGTTCTTCATGTTGGGATTATTATGTTGCGTCATGGGCTCGGTCCTTAGCCCAGTTTTGATTGCCGGTACTGGGCCTGTCCAACCGTGCACATTTTGTTCTAGGGTTTAGTATATAAGCTGCATCCACGCGGGCTTAGGAGTTAAGGCTTTCATAATTTTTCTCTTTGAGTTTTGTAAACCCTAGCTCGCCTCTACAGTGGAAGTTCTTCATCGAGCTCTGCTGAGGCATGACTTCATTGAATCATAAGCACATATTTGAATCTATTCTGTGTTCATTCTCTTACTGTATTTGTCTTGTTTGATTTTCATATTCATACCTTTGAAAGATTTAATCGATCTAGAGTTTTATTGTCATCAATTGGTAACAGAGTAGGAGACTGTGTAATTGATACACATCTCTTCTTTCGAAGAAATTATTAGGGTTTTTAATTCCGCATTGATTGATTTTAATTGAGCCGTCATTCCATATTGACGTATCTCATTAATCGTAGATCTAACCCTAACAATATATTACAAGTCTGATCTTTTACAGGTAATCGATCAAAAGTCATTACAATGTCCATGGATGATTCACAAACCAATCCAATCAACATCTCCAATAGCATTGATTCGACGACAAGGATACCAATCTTGTATACACAAGACTATGAAGTTTGGACGCATCACTTTGAAGATTATGTGATTGGATCGGAGGATAATGGATACTTGATTTTGGAAGCGATCACTGTTGGCCCATTCGCTCACTCGAGCACCTCTAAGATTGTCAAAACTCAGAAGCAGTACAATCAGCTTGTTAATGATGTCAAAGATATTCCTCAAGATGAGAAGGAAATGTTTCAATGCAGCATCAAGTCATTGAGGATGATAAGGTTTTCCTTGCAGTCAGATACATTTCGTTTGGTAAGTTCTTGTGCCACTGCTAAAGAGATTTGGGACAGATTAAAAGAATTGTATTCCACTGACGAAGACTTGGAACATTCAATTCAAACTTTCTTATTCTCTGAATTTGATGATTTCAAGCAGAAGCCCGAAGAGAAACTGGTTGAAGCTTTTGATCGATTTAATCATCTTTTAAGTAAGATGATAAAGCATGGGATTGCAAGGAAATTCATCGAACAAAAGGTTACTTTCATGAACGGTCTCATATCCGAATGGATGGATGTTGTATCTACAGTTAAAGATCATGAACAGTTCAAGTCATATTCTCTGGCGAAACTAGTGGGTATTTTGAAATCCCATGAAAGTGCATTGTCTAAGGAAACGAATGTGGTTTCTAGTTGGGGTTCTTTAACTCTTGTCTCTAAAGGAAAAAGCTCGGTTGAAGAAGAAGAGGAATTGGATCTTGCCAATTATGATCTAACCGGTGAAGAATATGCCATGATGGTATCCAATCCCAGAAAATTCATTAAGAAGAAATTCCCAGCCAACAAGAACCGAAACTGGCAGGGAAGTTACAGCACCGAAAAGATCAAGGAGGAACCAAAGATGGGGTTAAAGTCTGAAGAGTCAAAGAAGGAATGGAAAGTTGGTGGAGACTCATGATTTGATTGCCATTACTATGGAGGCAAAAACCATTTTGCAAAAGATTGTATGCTGAAAAGGAAAGAAGAAAAGATAAATGATGAAGATAAGGAAGAGAGCCTCCTAAGAAGACTGGAGGAAATCAAGAAAAGAAAGTCTGCTGCTAACAATACTACTATGAATGCTTTATGATGTGGTGTTATTTATGATGCCATGTGCGAAATATGAATGATCTAGTGAATCAACATGTAAAATCAAGAACACACCGAGTAAATAAATTTGTGTAAGCTCATATTAGATCTAGAAAGATTATACAAATGGGTGGTTTGTACACAATTTCTCTCTCTAGGCTAACACTCCAAATGGTTCCTTACATAATGGGAGTCACTTACTTCCTATTTATAAGAACGACTCAACCCATTTACACATACAAGAGGGTAAGCCTAAAACACTACATCCAAGAGTGACATTGCACCCTAACATTCTCCCCCACAAAGTTAGGATTAGATGTCCGGCTTCAATCTCCAACGAGCTAGCGCGATCAAGACCAAACTCCCCCTCGAAGTAACACCGGTCTTCAAATCCGCAAATGAATATTCGACAAACCCGAGAAGCTTCGAATACCCATCATTCTCCCCCTTTTTATAATCAAAAAATGATTATAAAACCCATTAAGGGTGAGAAGCGCCCGAGGAATAGTCTTCACGATACCCCCCCCCCTGATGTGTACCAAAAATGAATCACCAAAAATCTTGCACGGAAAAAAATCACGAAAAAGCCACAAAAAAATTCAAATTTATGAAAATTTTGACTTTTTGGGTGAAAGTTGCAAGATTTTTCAAAAACCGGGTAGAAATTGTCACTTTTTGAAACTTGCAGGGACCCATTGCGCCTAAAACAACTAAATATGCAAAACTCTCCCCCTTTTCCAAAGTTGGGTAGAAAGAGTCAATTTGCACAAACTGCAAGGGCCTGAAATGGATTTTCTTCAATTTTAAGTAAAAAGAGTCCTTTTTCGAATTTGGGTATGAATCGCCAAACATTCGAAGCCTCAGGGACTATTTTCGAAAATTTTGCCATTGTGCTCCAAACATACAAAAATTTGACCAAACATTCGAAATTTCAGAAAATTTTCGAATCTGGGTACGAAAATTTTCTTTCTTCGTTTGCTTCGTGCAAAACTGCATCCAAACACGTGAAAATTTTGCAACCAAACATACGAAAGATTTTCTTTCTCTCTCCTCTTCGTATGAAAATCAGCTTCCCCAAAATTTTCCCGAACACACGAACTCGAAGCATACGAAGTCTCTTAATGAATAGTAACATCTGAATACCTCTTAATCGACTTTTCGTTCTTACAGTTCTTCGTTCCTTACATTACAGGGACCCCAAAATCGATTTCCTTAAACTCATTTGTTCCCTTCGAATCTTATTCACAAAATCAACACAGTCGATCATTTGTTCACAAACATAATTTCGTTTGTTCAACATCAACTCAAAAGCAACATCAAATCCCAAATCTTCGAATCATAACCCAAATCGATCTTCTCTTTTCACAGATCAACCATTTGCTTTTGACATCCATCCAAACCATTCAAATCTTCATTCCCATCTGTTCTATTGATTTCAATTAACCGACCCTCAAATATCCTTTGCTATCACAATCCAAATCTTCAAAGATCGACCATCAAACCATAATTCCTCATGTCGACCTTTCGAGTTCGTTCCTACTTCAAACTAAAAACGATTATCATCAATGGATTCTAACTCAAAAGCGACATCAATTATTCATCATTCTCTTTTCAATTACTCATTCTTCGATCCATCAATTTTTACTTCAAACAATCCTAAAATCAAACACCAGTAGAAGTTTCTTTGACTGTTAACTTGTTGACATCAAAAATTTGAACTCCAAATCAAATCAAGAATTCAACTACAAACTCAAATTGATTAACAATAGCGAAGCCTTCTTCATCCCCAATCGATGCTATCTGCTTCGATTTTCATTCCAATTTTTTCAATGAACCACAAATCAATATCAAATAAAAAGTTCTTTTCGATTTGACTCTTAAAATCAGTTATCAAGTTCTTAATGACATCATGATCCTAATCGATTTTATGTTTATACAAACTATATAAAATCGATTCACACGACGAATTTAACAATCAAAAAGCATCGACTGTTAAGAATGATGAGAAGAAAACGAATTTGTATCAACACAGGACAAGAACAATGGTATGTACAAACACATAAAGCGTATGAATAGGAATGAACGAAGTGAATATGATTGATATCTAATTAAATGACTCATTGGGCTCCAACAGTGATATCGGATCAAAATCAACTTGTGGGCTTAAGAATGAATGAGAAACAGTAATGTACAAAGAAATTTGAAAAATGATTTCAATTCTGTTGAACAAGATGAACAGTAAACAAATTTGAGAATGATTTTTGGAATGTTGATCATAAAAAAGATAATTGGATCAAATAACGAGGTTGAAACAAAATTTGATCCAATGAGGCAAATCGATCAAATTTGAAAAACGCAACATACGAATCGAAATCATGGATGTTTTGGAATCCATTTGAGAAATTGAGATACCTTTTTGACGAATCGAGATCCATTTGCAACGAACGAATCAAATTTGGAAAATTTTGGTTCTTTTGTTGGAATGAGAAAATCTCCAATTTGAACATTGTACCACCCACAATGCGAGATGTACAACTCGTTCTTCGTGTTCTTCAACAATCCAAGAACATCTTCAAAAGAACCACCAACACATTTGGGTTTTGACTTCAAATTCATTGCAACCTTTGGAGATTGTTGCTTTAGAACCCAAATTTGCTTCACAAATTTAGACTTCACAATGACACTTCTAAACCCAAAACCTCTAATTCTAGTTCTCTTCGTCAAAAGATTTAAAGGGAAAAGGAATGCTCTTTCCAAAAGATAACAGACGTCCGAAAGAGATCCAAAAGAATGCTGACGTCAACACCACAAATCCCAATCCTACTGAATCTAAACCAACCAAAATTAAAGTTTTCACCATAAAAAGAAAAGATGAAACAACTTTAATTAAACGTACTTACTTGGTTGATATTTCTCTTACTATTCCTTATTCTGTAAAAGGCTCACAAGGACCCAAGAAACTCTGGGTTCCTAAATCTGCTTAAAATTTTGCAGGTTATTCATGACGAGCAGTTCGACGAAGAATGGTATATTGATAGTGGCTGCTCTCGTCACATGACATGGAGGAAGGGAGAATTGAGGAGTTTCGGTCTCTCAAGGATGGTGGTATTGTGAAATACGGCAACAACTCATTTGGTATTATCAAAGGATATGGAATGATCACTAATGCCGAGTTCTCTATAAGAAAAGTGGCTTATGTTGAAGGGTTCCAACACAACCTTATCAGTGTATCACAGCTGGTAGTTGGCACTGGATTGAAAGTATCATTTGATGATGAAGGCTTAGAGATTGTCGAGAAGAAATCTAATAATGTTCTGCTAAAGTCAAAGCGAAAGGGGGAAATGTACCCTTTGAACCTCAACCCAATTCAAGGCAAACCAGCAGTTGTCTTACTCACGAAGGCTCACTCAGATCAAAGCTGGTTTTGGCATCGAAGACTCTCCCATCTGAATTTCAAGGATATCAACAAGTTGGTTTTGGGTGATCATGTTCGAGGTCTTCCAGTTCTAAAATTTGATAAAGAACATCTTTGTGCAGCATGTGAAATGGGAAATCAGAGTAGGCAAAGTCATCCTTCTATTATCAATACTAAGGTGATAGAACCATTGGAGCTGTTACATATTGATTTTTGTGGTCCCTCGTTAATTGAAAGCATTGGGGGAAACAAATACATTCTGGTTATAGTGGATGATTTATCTCGTTTCACGTGGGTGTTCTTCTTGAAGCAAAAATTTGAAGCTACTCCAAAGCTTAAGCTCTTCATAAAACAGGTAGAGACTCAACTAAGGAAAGTTGTTCGTAACGTGAGAAGTGACAATGGCCTGGAATTCAAGAACAAAGATTTTGAAGACTTTCTTGCTGAGAAGGGAACAACTCACAACTTCTCAACCCCATACACTCCACAGCAGAATGGTAACGTTGAAAGACGAACCGATCTCTATGTGAAGCAGCTCGCACAATGCTATGCTTCGCCTCCTTGCCTTTGTATTTTTGGGCTGATGCAATTGCTGCTGCTTGATATACTCAAAACAGATCATATTTAAACAAGCGACTCTCCATCACTCTCTATGAGATCTTGAACAATCGTAAACCGAATGTGAAATTCTTCCATGTGTTCGGTTCAAGATGCTTCGTGTTCAACTCCAGAGAGAATCGAAACAAGTTTGATGCTAAGGCTGATGAAGGAATATTCTTAGGTTACTCCCTGAATTCCAAGGCGTGTAGAGTTCTCAATAAGCGCTCAAAGAAGATTGAAGAAACATACTATGTCACCTTTGACGATAGTTAAGTTAAGAAGATGAAATCAACAGAAGGTGCAACGCAAGAAATCTTTCCAAATAATGGCCAAGTTACGACCTCTATTTGAAATCTTTTCGAGCAATATTTGCTTCTGTTTGATGAGCCTCAAAAGGCGATTGACTCTGAATCAACTGCAAAAGACAACAAAGTTGGTATTCTAAAACAAATTATTGTCGACGCTGCTCAAAAGATGGCTGATGAACAATCCAAACAAACCGAAAGGCCAGAAGCAAGCGAACCTTCAAGTGACTGTCCTAATGTCCAAGGGAGGGTCCATCTCTTCGTCATGATCAAGGTTCAACATTCCAGGGGAGAGCTTATTGTCTCATTCCTCAAGCTCTTCTGAGAATCCAATCAAAGGAGGGAATACCAATCCAGATTCTGAACAAACGTCATTCTTCGAGGGGGAGAACACCAACGTCAATGATGATGACATTTTGTCTGAATTAGAAGAACAAATAAATGCAGAATTGGATCCCACTTATGATCCAAATTACCCACCACTTATCAAATGGACCAAAGATCACCCTTAAAGTCAAATTATTGGGGAATCTTCAGAAAAGGTGTTAACTCGATCTCAAATCAAAGCGAAACAAGTTGCACTCTTTTCACAAGTAGAGTTTTGCATGTTCAACTCCTTTGTCTCCAAAGTTGAACCGAAGACCATTAACTGTGCACTTGATCATTCAGACTGGGTTCAAGCCATGCAAGATGAGTTAAATGAGTTTGAAAGAAACAAAGTATGGCGTCTTATTCCAACTCCAAAGGATGCTTTGGTTGTCGGTCTCAAATGGGTATTCAAAAACAAGATGGAAAAGGAGGGGAATGTCATTCGTAACAAAGCACGGCTGGTGGTCAAAGGCTACTGTCAGGAAGAAAGCATCGATTATGAAGAGACCTTCGATCTAGTTATAAGATTAGAGTTTGTTCATATCTTTCTTGCCTATGCAGCTCACAAGAACTTTGAAGTCTATCAGATGGATGTCAAATGTGCCTTTCTCAACGGGGAACTTGAAGAAATTGTGTATGTTAAGCAACCTCCAGGCTTCGTGAATGAAAAGTATCCAGATCATTGTTACGTCCTTGACAAAGCGGTATATGGCTTAAAACAAGCTCCCAGAGCATGGTATGAAACTCTTACTCGATTCTTAAAAATGTCCAAATTCAAACAAGGTTCGGTTGACCTAACCTTCTTTCGTAAGAGAGAAGGTAACCACCTTATGATAGTCCAAATTTATGTTGATGACATCATCTTTGGCTCCACGAATCCTAGCTTAACAGCTGAATTCAGGAAGTTGATGGAAACTAAATTTGAGGTGAGCTCAATGGGTCCAATTAACTTTTTTCTTGGATTAAACATTAGACAGGGACCAAAAGGAATTTTTATTAATCAGGAGGCATACACCAAGACATTATTAGCCAAGTTTGGGATGACGGGAGACTCCAAAGTGAAAGTGCCTATGGCCTTTGGAACAAAGCTTACACCCTCACTGGAAAAACCAGCTACAGATATGATGCTCTATCGTCAAATGATTGGGTTTTTAATGTATCTCACAGCCAGCAGACCTGACATCATGTTTTCAGTCAATTACTGTGCCAGATTCCAAGCTAACCCACGCGAACCTCATCTGCAAGCTGTGAAAAACATCTTTCGCTATCTGAAGTGAACCTCTTCTCTCGGTCTATGGTATCCAGCCAACTCTGGTTTCTTTGTTCAAGTGTTCTCAGATGCTGATTTAGGTGGCTGTGGATTAGATCATAAAAGCACCACTGGAGGATGCCAATTTCTAGATGGTAAATTGGTTAGCTGGAAATCAAAGAAACAAACTTGTGTTTCTCTCTCCACTGCAGAAGCTGAATACATTGTTGCAGCATCATGCATATCTCAAGTGGTATGGATACAAAGTCAGCTTAGGGATTACGGGATAAACATGAAGAAAATCCCATTATATTGCGACTCTGAAAGCGCAATTAGGATTTGTCACAACCCAGTGCAACACTCGAAGACCAAGCATATAGCACTGAGGTATCACTTTATCAAAGATCATGTCGAAGATGGCAACGTAGAAATCCATTTCGTCAGAACAACTGATCAACTGGCTAATATATTCACTAAGGCTTTACCTGAAGCAAGCTTCAACAAGATTCTACAAGGCCTAGGAATGATGGAAGCAGAATCAATGCCCAAATCGCCTTCGCTTCAATAAAGGTTAGAAGCGAAATAGAGCAAACCGAAATGAATCGAACATTCGGTCTATTTCGGGTTCGGCTCGACCAAGAACCGAAATGAACCCAACGCTCGGTCTATTTCGGGTTCGGTCCTTCTGAACTCATTCGCTTCTTTTTGCTTATCAAGGCATTTTGGCTGTATTCATTTGTACACTCTTTTAAATACTTCTTTTTATTCATAAAATCCAAAAATATTTTTCTCTTTCGTTCAATTAAACAACTCTCACAAAAAAATTTTATTTTATTTTATTTTTTATCTAATATTTTTCTTTGTATAAGTGTAATTCTTGATGGTGGAGCTACATCAGGTATATTTCTTTTATTTTATCAAATTAGTTAGGCGTCCCTAGAAGCATGTTGTTGTATGTTGACTAAAGCCTCAAAAGATTGTGATTGAAGCCTTAATAACATGATACATACAAATCGTGTTTTCCCAACCTAGGCTGCAATCTTCACTCTAATCATGAGCTACCTTACTCTACTCACATTGAGTTTAGAGTTTTCTACTTGGTCCTATTTTTTATAGAATAGATACATTCGCTTCCTATACCCTCTCCATCATTTTTCTCCATTATACTTCGTTTCACCAATATAACCCTTGAGACTCTCAGCATTTACCACTGAGGTTTATGGTTATACAAACTCCGCGTTCATGATCTTAGTTTCAAGTCACTATGTGCTAAGTGAAACCCACAATTCAACACCAAAAATGAGTTGACGGTGAATTCTCATATTCAAGATCTTACTTGTTACCTAATGAAATCTCTTTTTATTTTTGAAGTGATCTTTTATGAATATGTCTAAAACCAAGCTTTTTCTTCCCCTAAAGATCTAGTTTATTTTTGTTTTTGAGATTTCTATAATTTCTTTTCACTATAAAATTTATCCTACCTACTTGTTCAACAGATCACAATGATCTCATAAGTACTTCATTCAGTTTCGGTCTTATGTCAAGTATCGAAATTATGAATTGAAGCGAAAGCCACCGCTTATAACCTTCAAAAATATGCCTTTCAATACTTCTCAACAAGTTATTGATCGTTATTTAATGTGTAACCAAGCGAGCACTTTAATGTCTCTCTTGACTTTGAAGGAAGTGATTCGTGCCCAGAATCCATTATTTTATGTCTATTTAAGGCATCACAGATTATCCCAAAACGTTTGCTTTATTTCTTTATCTTTTACACCCTATGCACGAAATTTTTTAATTTTCCACACTCTGGTTCTTTTAAGGCTGTTCAATAAAGCATAATAGGCAACGACGATTCAAATGTATTTTGGAGTGACGATTGGGATAAAGTAAAAGCTGACTCAGCGATTATCTAATCAGTTTGGCGATTTGAAAAAGCGAATTTTATGGAATGGCGTGTAAAAAGGAAACGTCCTTTCTCTTTCCTGCATCGTCATCGGTATGCCAACTGTTCATCCGTCAAGTCAGGCGCTATTTTTGAAATAAGATCTCAGCCGGATTTTTCTCTCTCCTCCTTGTACGTATAAAAGGAATTGGAATGGTACTCTTTAACCTTTTATCACTTCCAAAACTCTCTCAAAGAACAACGGCGATTTCTCTTACTGTTCATCATCTTCTCCAAGCTTCAACAATGACAGACTCTTCCTCAGTTCATGACACCTCTGTTTTCCAAACTCTCCTCATAATCAAACCACAAAAAACCTGATCATCGGTCTCACCCCCTTTGTCTATGAACCCTACATGTTGTATGTAGTTGAGTGTCATAAGTACTCTCCTTTGGTCGATGCTCTAACCAAAGTTGAGATTGTTCCATTGTCCTGGATTTCTTTTATCTACTCCACTGCTTACTACGACAAGATTCATGAGAGGATTCACTTTGAGATCCACAACGAGAAGACCTCTATCTCTAAGCACCGCTTCTGTGCCCTAATTGGTCTTTCTCAAGAACAATCTCTGGTAAACCCTGAATCAATCACCACTGGTCAATTATTTTCCATGTTTTATCAGATGGGGTATACTAAAATACTCACAATTATAACCAAGTTCAAGAAGTCTTGCCTTCCTCCTCAATGAAATAGCCTTTTTACTTTGTTGTTCAAAGGACTATCTGAACGCATCGCCGGCTCAGATGGGGCGAGCAATTCTTTTATGACTGTGCTAAATGGGCTGTACCATGGGATCAACTTGGATTATGGAACAATTATCTGGTTGCAATTGGTACAAATCTTGGTCTTTTCATCCAGGCACTCTGAGATCTCGTGTGGGCGATATTGGTCAATCATCACCAACTGGGCAATGGATCGTCTACATGTTCCAATAATGGCAGATTCTCTTCTATCCTCTATCACCACTTTTCACACAACCAAGATTATCGTCACAGATCCCACCAAATACTCCTTTATTGGATATGTTCCTGAAGCGATGCTTGCTTGTGTCTCAGTAGCGAGTAACGTTTTACAACAATACAGGAAAAATCCATCTTCAGGTCCAAGGGAGCTTACGCCAGCCATGGTTCGCTCCATTGAAGAGGCTGCCAAGCTAGGAAAAAGGGGAAAGAAAACTGAAACCCAGAAGGAGGCACAGGTTTCCAAACCAACCAAGGGGAAAACCCCTAAGAAGTGAAAGACTGACAAGGCTGCTCCATCATAGCCTCAACCGAAGAAGCAGAAGAAGCCTGCTAGGAGGCTTATACTCCAATCCTCAAGTGATTCAGATTTAGAGTATGTTCCTTCTAAACATAAGAATGCTCCTCCTTCAGAATCTAAGAGCGAAAGCTCTGATGATGAGGCTTCGGGCCGAGGTGATTCTTTGCCTCGCTCCCCTACCCCAGTAGTTTCGGTCCACTCTCCACTTCCTTCCCCTCCACCAGTATCAATCCTAATATCCATCCCTCCAGTTTTCCCCATCCCCACTACACAAGCTTCCGCCTCTATACCCATCCCTACTCCCATATTCACAGAAACTACTACCACCACTACCACAGGTGCTCATTCTACCGCCCCCACTCCACTTGTTACAACCGAACCTCCAGCCACTACCAAACCCTTATCTCCTACTCCATCCACAGAAACAACCCCTGTTCTAGGAGGTGAGGACTTGGAGTTTGATTCCACGTATTTTAGTCCTTACCGTGTCCAGAGTGACGATGATGATGAGGCGCCTGTTACAAAGCGTCATCTCAAGGCAATGAACAAAAAACTTGATCAACTGCTCTCATCCTCTTCCTCTGGAGCTTACTATGAAGTGGCATTAAAGGCTTTATTCTCAACTGTTTTTCAAGAACACAATGCCTCACTCTCTGATGCAGCTAAATCCATTGAAGCATCCACCTCTCAATGCCAGCAAGCCTCTTTTGCTGTTGAGGCTTCTACCAAAGAATGCAAGGAAGCGACCGCAAAGTTGATAAACTAGTTTCTGAAGCTCATCTTTTTCTAGATTCTTTACAGGCAGCAGCTAAGAAGAATGATCAAACAGTCAATGCTTCGGTGGATAATCTTCAATGTTCTCTTCAATTTGAACCTACCAACCTTGAAGACGCACGTCAGGAAATTGAAGCTGCTAACGAAACTTTAGATGCTAATGTCAATGATCGATTGACTCAACTGGAGACAGAGTTAGCTATAGAGAATCATATCATGGATGAGCTTAACAGGCGAACCTCTCAGCTGAAGATGCAGAATCTCAAGCTTCGCACTGCCACAACTGAACTCAATAACTTGAACTCCAAGAGGGAGGTTATTCGAAGCTCTGTTGTTGATGTTCACACCATCCTCCTTCATCTCCTTGAAGCCCATGATCCTATCATCACCATCACTACCAGGCACCATCTGGCTGACAAGCTCATACCAGCATTGGACATCCTTAGTCGTATTGAGGTCCGGTGACTGGTGTCCATCCGAAACAAGGAGTAGAAAGGAAAACTCAACCTCCCCCTGAACCGAAACCATCCACTGAACCGAAGGGTAATGAAGCTTCGATCAGTAATAAAGACAAAAAGAAGAAGAAGATTGGGGAGGATGACACTGACAATGAAGATGATGTCTATGCTGAGAATCCTAAAAACCCTTTTCAGAAGATAAAGCCCTCTCAGAAAGAGATGGAAGAGAAATTAAAGCAACAACAGGCTAAACTCGAGCAAAAGCGAAAGGAGACGGAGCTCCTAGAAAAGAAGAAGTCCATGTTTCCTGTCTGGACTATTGATTCGCTTCAAAGATGCGCAATCGATGAGCCAAGCATTCTTTAGCTTGAGCCTGTAATGTATTTTGGGCTTGACAACTCCAAGGATGCACAGTTTGATATGCCGATCACACGAAAGGCATTCATCTTTCACTGCTTTAATTCAACTGTTGCCATTCCTTCTCCAGACCCGAAGGTAGATAGGGATCTACTAGAGTTCTACTTAGAATTTGCTCAACCCCAGTATTTGACCTCGAGTTCGAAGAAGATTACTACTGTCAAGGTTTTGAAGCCCTACTCAGCGGGGAAGTTTATTAACGTTAAATTCAAAGTGACTCGAGGCACCGAAGGCTCAGTTCACGACTTCACCCTTGTTGATCGACTGAACCATAACCCCCACGACTGGATACTCCTCAACAATATCTTATTGTCAAATCCTCAGGAGTACCAGCTAATAATTGACCATGTCAAGCGAATGCTTGTGTGCTACATTCACGAGGTAGCGAAGATGGACTAGGAGATTGCCTCTGCCATTCACAAGCGAACCACGATCAAGACTATGGGCAATGCAGGCAATGTCAACACAATGGTTAAGGGGAAGATTGATTCGAAGTACAACACTGTTATGTTCATCAGGGGCGAAGGTCAGAAATGTCTGTTCACTCTCGTTGACAAACACCTCTTCTCAACTTCTTGCTTGGAGCATATCTTGGAGATCATTCAGAGGTGTGATCAAAACAGTGCAGCTAACAAGAATTTTTCACTGATATGCTGAGGTGGTATATCCAATTTCGGCAGACACTTCTTGCAATAATTTCTCAGCTGTTCAAAGTAATAAAGACAGTGAAGCCAGCACAAAATAAATAATCTCTCGCCTCATTTGACGCAAATGGGGAGATTTTTGGGATTATTATGTTGCATCATGGGCTCTGTCCTTAGCCCAGTTTTGATTGTCGGTATTGGGCCTGTCCAACCGTGCACATTTTGTTCTAGGGTTTAGTATATAAGCTACATTCATGCGGTCTTAGGAGTTAAGGCTTTCATAATTTTTCTCTTTGGGTTTTGGAAACCCTAACTCGCCTCTACAATGGAAGTTCTTCATCGAGCTCTGTTGAGGCATGACTTCAATGAATCATAAGCACATATTTGATTCTATTATGTGTTTATTCTCTTACTATATTTGTCTTGTTTGATTTTCATATTCATACATGTGAAAGATCTAATCGATCTAGAGTTTTATTGTCATCACTTCAGTTACAACAACAAGTTGTCTCTTAATATGGTCATAATTTTCACACTTGTTGCTATACTCTTCCTGAAGCTTCCTAAAGTCTTTGGTTTTTGATTCTAATTCAACCTTCAGGGGTTTCTGTCCTTTCCTAAGTTGATATCTTTCGTATTTTAGGTCATCGACTTCCCATTTTAGCAAATCATTATGTTCACGAAGAATTTTAATCGTATCTTCACTAGATAGTGTACATGAAATTTCACATGATTGAGAACATGAAACTTCATTGATCAGAAGGTTTACGGAACTCATTGTTTTTTCACACTTCATAGCGTCAAGTTCTTCAATAACAACAGCAATACTAAGACGATTAAAATCTTTTGTCTTCTTGATTACAGCTACGTTCATATCCCCCGATTTTGGAAGTGAATTCAGTAGCTTTTTGTTTATCTCAGAGTTGGTCAAGAAGATCCCAACTATATTCATCTCAGTAGTGAGTGTGGTAAATCGCTGCAACTGAGTTTCCAGGATTTCTTCAGGAACATAATTGAACATGTTGAACTTTTGTTTTAACATATCGTGATGATTCTCTTTCATGTCTTCATTTCCCTCGTTAACCTTAAAATCCATTAAAAGCACAACTCGAAGCTAAAATAAAGCTTAAACGTCAAACTAAAAATTAAAAATGCCCTTCTCCTAAAAAATCAACCTTAAAAGTCAATTTTAAAAAGTTAAACTTGAATAATTCAAACTTAAAAGTCAAACCGAAAAGCTAAATTTGAAAATTTATAAGTCAAACGAGAAAATCAAAGTTTAAAATCAAAGGTCAAACCTGAAAATCAAAGTCATTTTTTTAAGTCAAAAGTCAACAAAAAGTCAAAAATTAAAAACTATTATTTTTTATTTTTTCTATTTTTAATTTATTATTATTATTATTTATTTATTTTAATGAAAAAGGAATTTAAAAATAAAGGAAATTTAATTTTGGGGTTAAAAGCCTTAAAAAGGGAAAGTTGGAATCGACAGGGATGGTTTATGAATTAAATTCGAAAGTAGCATTCCAACTAGTGACCTAGATGAGTTGGAAGGAGCATTGGTTTACTAGAGAGGAGACCCGGGTTCGAATCCCGCACCCCTAATTCCGTATCAAGTTTTTTAAGTGTGAAGGCGAGGCTGCTGCTTGCGAGGACGAGGCTGCTGAACGAGGTGCGATGCGAAGCGAGGACGAGGACGCGATGCGAGGACCTGGTACGAACCGGAAACTGCTGTTGATCGTAAACCACCTCGAACCGCAAACCGAGGCCGTAAACCTCGGACCGTAAACTCCGAAAACCCTAGCCGTAAATGCCACCGCCGTCGGCAGTAAACTGTTTCCGGCCGTAAACCTTCAACAGATTCACGAAAAAAAAACGATGTTTTTCACTATTTTTTGCTCCAAAACTCGATCAAAAACTCGTTTTTATGAAAAATGCGAAGAAGAAACCCCCCCTTAATTTTCAGAGATCTATCCAAAAACTCAAAAATATTTCGAAAATAAGATAAAATAAGCTCCAAATCTGACAAAATTGATATTTCGAAAATAAGATAAAATAAGCTCCAAATCTGACAAAATTGATTGATGCAATCCTTGTTCTAATACCAATTGTAAGTCCATAATTTGTCTGTGTATCAATCAGATCCGTTTAATGGTGCGGAATCCCAATCAAACGGATGATGTCAGATCAAATAGAAGAGAAGGAGAAGAAAAATATGATGAATCTTGTATATATTGAAATGAATGAAGATTCGGATACAAGAGATTCGCACACACTAACTTCTCTCTAGACCGTGCACTCTCTTTCGGTCATCAATCTCTACTCCTCACCCCTAACACCTATATAGATACTAGGGAATATGGGCTAACTGAACATGGGCTGTAAATGGGTTTACAGCCGTAAACACCGACCTGGCCGTAAACCTGACCATAAACTCATAAAATATTATAGAAAAATACATATTCCTAGAAAAGTAAAGTATAAACCATAATTTTGACCCAATAATAGCAGTTGCGAAGCCTTGACAAATCTCATGATCAACGAGAGCTTGTGCCAACTGTTTGGTGCTATCAAACATGACTGTTTTGGAAGCTAGTACACTTCCTCGAATCTAGGGTGACAGTCCCCAGATGTATCTTTCGACCTTCTTGCTCTCTAGAGCAACCATCCCTGGGCAAAGGATTGCCAAATCACTAAAGCTATTGGTATAGGTTGTGATGTTTGAGCCTACCATAGTAAGGCCCCAAAGTTCCTGCTCTAGCTTTTGTACTTCACCCCTTGGACAATACTCTTGCATTAACATTTGATTTAGATTCTCGCAGCCCATAGAATTTGCTACTACCAGAGTTAGTGACTTGACATGTCCATTCCACCTGCAGTTTAGGTGTAAAAACGTTTTGTCAGAGAGTTTTAGTCCCTATGCATTTATAGTTTGTATATCTTATGTGATTCGATATACTTAGTTCACTATAAACAATGCTCTGATATCAATCTGTCACACCCCCAAACCAAAACGGCAGAATCGTTCGAGGGTGGATGACTTCATGTAGTATCGTAACAGATGAATACATAGTAAAGAAAGTAAACACAACCATCATATATATAATTTAAGACTTACATTGTTGGATGATACTTGTTTCAAAAACAAATTACAACATGATGACAAAATGAGTTTAAAACTGACTCTTTAGCATCACTTCTCCAAAAGCTAAAGTTTACCTATATTAATGAATCCCTGAGAAATACAAGTAGATTTGAAAGAGTAGATCAGCATTTAAGATGGTGAGTTCATAAGTATTTAATGTCAATGTTTGTATAAATTTGAATGAATTTGTTTGTAGATGTTTGAAAACTCCTAGAAAATCCCATATTTCCTACTAGTATAAAAGTAGTCTTCTACTAAGACCCAACTATTTCGAATGTTGTTTCTAAAATTCCAATATTTTTCCATAAGTGTAAGGTAGTTAAAAAGTTCCAAAAATTATTATGCAATAGTGTTTTTCATGCCTAGAATAGTAGATTTATGTATGTAAAAGAATTTCTAAGGCATTATATAACCCCGTAAATCAACGTGTTTTTAATACTCCATGTGAGTTTTATAACCATACTATTGACCCAGACTGCCTGTAACAACGTTGTTCAGGTGTTGGAATGTTATGACATTTTTCACCCCAAACCTGCTGGTCTAACTGTAGCTAACAGTTTAGGTGCAGGATTATCAATCCTGTATAGATCTATAGACAAGTATCACGCTCTCCCTACAAGAGATTATGGTATATAATACAAGACTTTAACTACATACTCGAAAGTACGTGAAGTTGAACGTCTCACAAAACTTAGTATCAAATAGATTTACGTATGAAAAGTTCATTTGTCCTTGTATATGAAAGTATTTCCTTGATATAGTACTTATAGTATGTAAAATCTCTTGAATATCTAGTAAACTATACCTATTATAGTTTTTCTCAAGTGTATGATTCGTTGTATGATAAACCCTAGTGTCGTATCAGCTTGGTATGTAGGTATAACATTTGTAATAACAATATTTAACATTTACACACCAAAATATAAATACAATGTTTGATATTTGTATAACAACATGTTTTTACTCTTAAAGGACAAATGTTATTTAATAGGTGTTGCATGTGAATGTTTTCATATGATAGTTATGAATCACATATGATTTGTTATATAAAGATAAGTGTAGTAAAAGCTTAATGTTTTCCACACGAGAGTAACTGTGTGTTTACTTGTATTTCCCCCCTTTGAAAGTGTATAAAAGCATTTATAAAGTATTTGAAAATGTAGTTGTAGGGGTATGAACTCACTTGATAGACAGAAGAAGGTGAAACGAAAACCGAGCAGAACTTCGAATAGGGAAAGTTAAATTTCTTGGAATTCTTTGGAATCTCGGGAATCTCAGGAGTGAAAAACCTTCCTTCGGAACTTGGATATGAAGATTGGGGCTTCGGAGTGGCTTCGGGGGGTTTAAACGCAGAGCTTCGACATGAGAGAGAGAGAGAGAGACAGAGACAGAGACAGAGAGAGAGAGAAAAGAAATGAGCAATGGAACCCAACACCTTCAGCTGCTATTTATAGCCCTATATTAGGCGCCACGTCGTGGTACACCTCACCACGTCGTAGTGAAGGATTCTATCCTCTTCCGTTAACGAGACGTTTGCTGACGGACCTGGCACCCAGTAGTCACAATACCACATCGTGGCTTCTTCACCACGTCATGGTGAGCCTGATAGCCTCAGATTCTGTGTCGAAAACTTGTAAAATTCGTAACTTCCGCATACGAGCTCCATTTAACGTTCTTTATATCCACACGTAGGTGAGATTATGCTCTACAACTCTCGTTTAGACTCCGTTGGCAAAATTTGACTTTATTTTATTTTTATTTATTTTTAACATGTCGGGACACGAAAAGTCCATTAAAAATCCATAACTTCTTCATGTGAAGTCCGTTCTCGTCAAACTATATACCGTTGTGCTACTATTGTTGAGATCTTCGATTCTCATTTAGGTTGTATCGGCTAAAAATCTCTCGATCTCTATTTCGAGTATTTTAGCTGTCTGCTGCTATATTCGGAACTTGGAAAAATCATAACTTTCTCATACGAAGTCATATTTGGACGCTCTTTTTATATACACATACCGTTTAATGATATCTACAACTTTCATTTAGATACTTAAGGCTAAATATAATTGTATTGAAACTTCGCGTTTTACGTTTATCAGTATTTTCGGTTTTTACTGTGACTCTTAGATTGATCATAACTTCTTCGTTATAACTCGGTTTTTAGTGTTCTTTATATTTCTGAAACCCTTGATACGATGTTTATCATTTTATGTAACCCAATAGAGACTTTTGAACATTCAAAATTTTGATGGAAATTTCATTACATTAAAAGAGATTACAAATTCTACACTTTTTAGGTGATTACACTGATTCAAAAATATCGGGTTGTCACACCAATGTCGACCCATTACTTGTTATGTGGAATGCTAGTTGTCTTTATAATACTTGATTGGAAGACCCCAGGGGTAGCCTATGGCATTTGTATGGAAGACAATAGGGGTAGCCCATGACACTTGAATGTTAGACCATGGGGGAATCCCATGACCTTTCAAGGAAAGGCCATGGAGGTAACCCATGACACTTGGATGTCAGACCACAGAGGTAGCCCATGGCATTTCATGGAAAAGACTACGGGTAGCCCATGTTAATGTATGTATGGTATGTGGTATTTTGGGAACTCACTAAGCTTTGTGATTTCGGTTTTCAGTTTATGTTTCAATTACTTCTATTTTCAAAGGGAAGAGTTGGAGATGATTGCAGAGCACACACCATACGTTTCCTCATTTTTTGATTTACTTTAATATAGATGATGTATCGATACATTTTGATAACCTTGGTTTTATGACAATGATATGGTTTGATGTTTTATTAATCTAGAAATGGTCCAAATTTTGTGGCCTTATTTTTGGGACATTACATTTGTGTTGATTTCAATTCTCAGAAAAAACAATATCAATCAGATTCAAATGAATAGACTTTGTTCTAAAATCAGATCAACAAGAACAATTTATCAGTGAAGAACAGGAACTTGGATAAAAGATTTAAGTATGAACTCAAGAGCTACATCAATACAATAATAAAAAAACGATCAACTGTACAAACTGATTCATAGAATCATTTTGATTAAGGAATCAATGAAAAAAAAATCGAGATGACGAAATCAACTAAGCAAAAATTATGAATCTGAATATTCATCGAGACTGATTTGGGCTAATTGAAACAAAGATGAACAGTGATTAACAACTTTGGACTCAAATTGGATTGAAAGCATTGAAAATATGATAAGATTTGGGTTGAATCAAATGAAATATAATCTCAATGAATATGGTCTTGATATTGGGCTCTTTTAATTGAGAAAAGTTAATTGGATCAACAAATTTGGCATGAATAGAAAATAGATCCAATGGAGAGACTCACCAAAGATTTTGAATCTTTTGTCGATTATACAAAAATGTTGTCATCTAGGATCGTTTTTCTTAAAATAGTTGCTTACACCTCCAATATTAAGCTTCGATACCACATTTAGGATCCCATGGAAATGACAATAGTGGAACTAAGAACAAGCATAATCGAAAAGACACGAATTAACGTTTAAGCACAAAAATGTTAAGATAATGGAGTAGTAAAAATTTTATATAAGCATGTGCATGCTTGTATATAATACTCTCTCTCTAACTAAACTACTCGTCTATATACAATAGGATCTATCTCAACCTACAAATAATACTAAACTAGTATTTGTAGGCTAGCTCAACCCATAAGGCCTTCTACATGAGAAGCCTTACACATTCTCTAAGACCTTGACAATCATCTTCTACATCAAGTAGGGTAAAGCCTTGTACATCATCATCATCATGTGGAAAGCTTTGCACCCCATACACGAAGACTTAACATTTAAGAGAACAAATCATCTTATTATCCTAAGGACAGTAAGGGAACTCGAATTGATGTCCTTGATCATAATAACTTCTCTATGTTATAGTTTGCGCATTCTTGCAAATGTCATTACTCATTATTTAGTGAAACGCTAAAGGATTTGAAGTAACATACCAATGATGTTATGGATTCATTGTTCTAATTATAGACTAAACACTTAGAAGAACGAGTTGACTCTTAATCCTTTAAAAATTATTATGGGTCCTCATTATCTATGACCAATCAACTATTCTTTAGGTTTTAGTCTAGACTATATTACTTTGAGCATTTGTGCTTTTCTTAGTAATCAATTTAGCCTATCAGAATACATATCAGAATAGGTCTACCTATTGTTATTTACATTTTATGTTGCGGTTGAATACACCAACTAAGAACATCTTTTTGCCTATGGAAAATTGGCTTTCTTCTTCTTGACACTTCTTTCATGACAACTAACCATAAGAACATTTGAAATTTTGAGTTATGTGCTTAGCCATGTTAGTCCCAAAAGGTTCTCAACATGCTATGCAACTCCACGATGGATCTTTACAAGTTGCCCATGCTAAGTCAGAATCACCCAACCATAGCCAATTCCAACAGGTGAAAATCCATATTTCTTTAATCTTATCAATGTACTTGGTTCTTTAAAAATTGGAGTCATTCTGCTTTGTCATGTTAGTTCCAATGGCGCTCAACATGCAATGTAGTTCCAAAATGGATCTTTCCATATAACTCATATTAGAATCATTTGATTATATGCATTAGCTGGCTAGTTGGTTATGTCACTATAGTCAACTCTCAACATGATGGAATTCTTTGTTGCTTTAATTTGTACACTTAATATTTGCTAAAATGGATCTTTCCAAGTTTCTCATATCAAATAAGAATCACCTGATTATATGTACATATTAGCCATTTGATTAGTTTCCATAGTTAATTTCTATATTGATGGAATTCCATATAGCATCAATGTTAACGATGTACTAAGTGTATTTGATACTTGCTCTTTTCTATAGCTAAGGTAGGATCTTTCTTTCCATTTAAGAGAGCTATTCTCGACCCATGAACAAGATTGACCATCCCTTCTAGCTTATCCTTTTAGATGATTTTATAGAAGTTAAGTTTTCATGGATACCTTTAAGACATCATTCAATTAATGATTAAATCTTGTTTGTTTTATTAATCCTTAATGAATAATCACCTAATTACCAAACAAGTCTAGGATCCATAGTTTCACTCCATGATGTGAAGTGGATTAGCCGAAAATCATACAAAGAAGCTATTTAGGTAGAAAAAAAATTGTCAATCTCAATCTTTATGAGATTCCTAGATCTTTCAAGATTTATTGACACTATTTCAATATCATGTTAATCTATTATTATGCTCATTTAGCATTCATGAATGGATTAGCCGAGGATCATGAATCCAAATGGTGAATCGACCATGCGAAACTACATGATATCAACTCAAGTAACGCTTGAGAATTGCGATTACCATATACCTTACTTCAATAATAATCTTATTTGACGTGCCGATAAACCGCCCATGTATAACGCCGAGAAGAACATACGACAAGGCGTAGTTTCCATGGGAAGCATAAGATTCACATTATTAATATAAAACATGATTTTGTTTTATTACTTTATTTATTTAATACTTTTACTTTGCACAATTGTTCTATCAATCTCTTTTGGTAATTCCACTTCAAATGTAAGAGAGCAGTGATGGTGACGAGTAATGAATGCCACTTAAAGGTCAACCTCATTACGAATCAAAGAGACCTACCTTAAACCTCCCTTATAAAAATAAAGTGGATGAGCCTAGTCGTGGTAAAACTAACAATGCACATTAAGAAACAAGTGAGAACACAATGTTTATTTTACTATATATACACATTTGTTGATCATATGTCTTTTAATTCTATTGAATAAAAGGTCAACATTTAAATTAAATGAGTTCTAATTTTTGTATTTTAATTAAGCTTATAATTAAATCAAATGTAACTTTATCTTTTATCATAAATGCTAGTTTGTATGTGATTAAGATTGAAAAGAATGAGAATAAAAAAAAAACAAATTTAGAAGAATCTAGAACTTCAGGTTCCACAACGTGGGAAAGGAACAACCTTGTCGTGGCACCCATAAAACACATAATTTTATTAAATTATTATTTTAGTTTTCAGCAGCTAGCCATAATGTGGACAAGAAGAGACCACGAAGTAGCGACGCAGGCTGCCGCAATCCATGTAGATACCACGACGTGGTGGAGGACCAACCATGTTGTGGCGAAGAAGAAAAACGACTAAAACATCGTTTTTCAAGCATAAACAACTTCAATTTCAATCAAGACAAATTTTTATATTTTTAAAATGATTTAAAATAGAAACCCTACACATACAAACCCTAAAATACTCAAAGGACGAAGTGTATATGCAATAGACTTGAGTTAGCCTGACTTTGATACCACTAATGGGTTTCGAGCCTCATTAGAATAAAAAAATAGCAGCGAAAACAATGAACAATTTGATCTAACACTTGAAACAAATGGATCTAAACTCAACTAATCTATGTAACTTATTAGAACTTAACAGAGTGAAAAACATACCTTTGACTTCTTTGTAGATTTCTTCTTTTGATGAGAAAGTTGATTGGACTAGAGAACCAACGGAGAGTTCCTATCTTGTAATCACACCTAAGATGCAAAAATCTAGCATATATGAACAAACCACCATGAACCAACACGAAACAAGCTCAAATCGATGATTCTAATCATCACTACGTCATGACATATGAGGTGTCACGTCGTGGCATTGAGCCTTCGGGTTTTTCTAAGTTTTCTCAAGGGTTACGACTTTTTGAGTCAAGTGGCTAAGTTTTTCATCCATCCAAAACTAGGATTTGACCACTTTATCTATATGGAGGTGATTTAAAACTTCAAAAATAATTACCAAATATAATAGTAATTATCAACAGTATATAAATAATTTTGGAATATTCCATATTTATTATTTACTATTAATTAATTGAACTATTAAATAATTAACAAAACAAGTTACTCATATAAATATCTTTTTCAGTTCTTGCATGTAACCCAAAAAAACACTGTTATTTATAGTAATATTACCGATCTTATTATGACTATGTGCAATATTCTCCATAAAAAGATCTTTGTGTAAAGAGATACGCAAGATGCTAACTTTGAATATATATATATATATATATATATATATATCAGTTTTGCAGAAATTAGTCTTGGCGGCCGATTAATCGCTTGACGGTCTCGAACCGATTACGATTAGGGTGTTTGGTGGAAATTGGTCAAATTCGGGCTTGGCGGTCCTCGACGGTCATAGGCGGGAAATATTTAAAAAATTAAAAAAAAAAAAAAAAAAATTTCCAAATACTTCATTTTTCAGGAAATATTAATTTTTTAAATAATTTAGGGTCCCCGATTAATCACCGATTAATCCCCGCCGAGTCTGATTAATCGCTTATCGTCACTCAACCGCCGAGCTACCGCCGAACGATTTTTACAACCTTGATATATATATATATATATATATATATATATATATATATATATATACACACACACACACACACACATACACACACTAGACGAATTCCCGCGCGTTGCGCAATGAAGATTACAAATATCTTGTTAAAATATCGAAAAATATATGTTTAAAATGGTTATGTTATTGACAGTAACTTTGAGATAATATTTATACACTAACATATATATATATATATATATATATATATATATATATATATATATATATATATAATCTCTATTATTTTGAATAATAGTATTTATTGACATCAACCCACATTCCTCATTAATAGAATTAAATATAATTATCTATTTAGTATTATTTTTAACAATTATTATTATTGATTAGTTATATTTTTACTTATGCGATCATTTTCTAATTTCAATAATGATATTTATTTAAAATAAAATTTATTTATAGCTAAATGTAATTTATAATTTGATGTTATTATCATTTGAAATTGTTATTCATTAGTTTTAAACCACTTATTATTAATAATAAGTTAAAGAAGACTTTTAAGAAACATTTAATATTATTATTAAAATGTGAAACATACACTAAATAATAAAGTGATAAGATATACATTTATATTTCAAAAGAGTCTTGCATGGATAATATGATATATCCATGTAATTTGATTTTATTATTTATAATTATTGCTTATTAATTTTAAAACCACTTGTTATTATTAATAAGTGAAAGAAACTTTCAAAAAATACTTATTGTTATAATTAAAATGTTAAACATATACTAAAATTTAAAGTGATAACATAGACAAATTGTATTTTAAAAAATGATTACATGGATAATATGACATATCTATGATTTTTAATTAATTATTGTTTTGAAGCAACATGAACATACAAACATGTATACAATAGTAAATTAAATATTATATATATCATCTTCCATAACATATGATCGATAACATAATTCTAATCTAATTTACATTAAAATGTTAACCACAACATACAATGATATTCTTAGAAGAATACTTAAATCAAGAAAATACAAAAAAGAATTTGTATATAACAAACTTAAAAATAAAAAACTTAAGCATAATAACATGGCTCAAAAATTTGTTCAAAGCCCTCAAACCAACACAAAAAACTTTAAACTTGTTTTCTTTGTGAATTTTGTATGTGATTTGTATTTGTGTGTCTACTCAAAAATATTGATATTTTTATAATAGATTATCCATTAATTGTTTATGAAATATATTATATAAGTTATAAAACCTTTGAATTGTTAATCGTTATTGAGAGACTTTTGAGTGGTATTCATTAAAATAGGATGTTTCAAATGCATGAGGTGTTTGCAAATTTTTATGGGGGTTTCAAATGCATGAGGTTCAAGAAAAAATGCTAGCTTTATAAGTATGTATGATATATATATATATATATATATATATATGTGTGTGTGTGTGTGTGTGTGTGTGTATGTATGTATATTCACTTTCCTCTTTAAGAAAGGCCATCATTTCTCAAACATTAAAGCCGTTTGGTGTTGGATCAAATTCATTTTGAAAAAGGTAATGTAAAATTCCCAACCATGGCGTACTTACATACTTTAGGCATTGACTCGAACATCTCCTGTCGTATCTATGGTTGGTCTCCCAATACCGAGTCACACTGCTTTCTTGAATATCAGATTGCAACTGATGTTTGGTCAATTGTGGTGCAATGGAATTCCATAACTTTTTGTTGTTAGATCATGGAAGAACTTTCTTTCTGCCAATTTGTCTATGCAAGTTGGTGTAACAACCATGAAATGAGCCAAACTTAAGCTCGGGCCATATGAATCTAAACAAGTTGACTCGAGCTTGACTTGTTTGCACCAAAAAAATCAAGTGAGATTAAGTTCCACTTGAACCTAGCAAACGACATTCAAATTCTATCCTTACTTTGGGTTAACAATTAGTTAAAAAGAGTATTCATATATTTTTGTTAGAATGGTGTTGTAATCCCAGTAAGCCTTCCGGAGTGCTCAACACGTTAAGGTATAAAAATAGGTTGCTACCTCATCACAACACCATTCCACCAACACTAGGGGTGATATTTACGTGTGTGTGTGTGTGGAGAGAGAAAGAGAGAGAGAGAGAGAGAGAGAGAGAGAGAGAGATGCCACCATACACTTACATTTGCACATGAATGGTATTCATGCGTGAAGAGGGTGTCGAATCATCCTTATAGATGGTGTTAAACGAGTACTTCACATGGTCTTTTAGCGATCATATCTTATAATATCATTCGAACCCAACTAAAATTTGAGAAAATTTATCAAATACCAAAAAGAGGGGATGTTTGTAGCAAATGACCATGAAAACCACAATTTTATTAAATGACCATGACTTCCGCAGATAGGGGCCCTGCGGAAGTCCTTACGCTCTAAGGAATGGAGAATCGCTCTGAGGAATACATGTGGGGAAAAAAACAAAAAAATGTTTTTAAACAGTTCCGCAGAGAGGGGATCTGCGGAAATGAGTATGCCTTTGCGGAACACATGTACACCTCTGAGAAAATGGTAGTTGAAAGCATTATTTTTTTTTGACATTTCCTCAGAGGCGTACATGCGTACCGTAGAGGCGTACTCATTTCCGCAGAGCCCCTCTCTGCTGAACTATGTAAAAGCATTTTTTTTGTTTTTTTCCACACGTGTCCGATTCCTGAGAGCAATTTTCTATTCCTCAAAGCATAAGGACATTCACAAAGCCCCTCTCTGCATAAGTGGTGGGTATTTAATAAATTTGTATTTTTCATAGTCATTTGGTACAAACACCCACTCATTTTGGTTATTTGATGAATTTTCTCATAATTTTTTTTTATATAATTCACCAATTCCAATAAAAACCTATTAATATATAAAAAGATTTATTTGTGATTCACATATTTAATTCATGCTATCATCATACAAGAAATGGTTTAATTTCAAACATACTATTTTTTTATCCATATTCGTTTCCTAGGAAATTTTACTACAAGGTTCAACACAAAACTAAATTGGTTTCAAAGGGTCATTTTGTGAAGAACGAGAAAACTACAAGACTAAAGTGCAAAAACCATATAGAGAATAGGGACAGAATACCAAAATAAACCTATAAAATCCTACCATACACACACATCAATCACACCCGGTATATACGATTGGATGCTGCCATTACATCAATTCTCGAGAGCCAAACAACCCCTAAATTCTTTAAAGAAACCCTTCGTTAATCAAATGAAATATGTAAATTAACAGAGAGTGGGTGATGAGTGTCTGATAGCAAGAATAAAGAAAGGAGGACAAGCGTGAAAGCTCTTTCAGATAAATCAAAATTCCCCTCTCTTTGCTTACTGATTTTGGGTTTCTCTCTCTAAAATTGCAGAGAGACTAGTCTAGAGAGAGAGAGAGAGAGAAGGAGATTGTGACAACAAACACGAAGATATGTTACAGACACTCTTCTGCTTCATCTTCATCTTCATGTCTTCTTGAAGATAATGAATAGAGCCTCTTATATCTTCTTCTCACAAGAAGAAGAGGATGGTGTCAAAACAGCAAAATGTGTGTCCCCAAAACCCTATCTTTGCTATTGATGATGCCCTTTTGTGTGACGAACAAGAAAACGATTTCGATTTTGGATATGGGTTTGGTTCATCAGAGCACGAAAATGAAATCGTGAAGGAAAAAGATCCAAACTTTACTCAGTTTCAACAGGGGCTTTTGTGGGAAGAAGTTGAGCTTTCTACTCTTTTATCCAAAGAGAAAACTACCCATTTGATCTGCGATGAGTCGTTAATGGTTTTGCGAAAGGAATCTGTCGATTGGATGATTAGAATCAGTACCCATTACGGGTTTGTTGCTTTGACGACGATTTTGGCTGTTAATTACTTCGATAGGTTCTTGATTAGCACTTCTTTCCAAAGGGATAAGCCATGGATGAATCAGTTAGTTGCTGTCGCTTGCCTTTCTGTAGCTTCTAAAGTTGAAGAGATCCAAGCCCCTCTTCTCATGGATTTGCAGGTAAGCATTGTTTATACCTTTAATGTAATTAACCTGCATTCCAAGTGTTTGTGAAAATGCTTTTGATGTTATCTACTCTGACTGATGTGAAATTGGGCGATTTCTTATTTCTTTTTTCAGATGGAAGGGACAAAATTTGTGTTCGAATCCAAAACAATCATGAAGATGGAACTTTTGGTGTTATCTTCTCTTGATTGGAAGATGAATCCTGTAACCCCTCTCGCATTCTTTGATTACATCATGCGTCGACTTAATTTAACGACTCATAATCTACATTACGAGTTCCTTCGTAGGTGTGAGCGGATTCTTCTCTCAGTCGTCAATGGTAGTAACCTCCCAAATTCAATCTCAATTTCATGAAAATTCATCCATTTTTTCTCAACCAAAGTCGTCAATCTTTCTAAACTCTAACAACCAATGCAGATGCAAGATTTCTAGGGTTTCTTCCATCTATAACGTCCGCTGCTATAATGTGCATTGTTAGCAAGGAGATTGAGCCTGATAACGCATCGGATTACCAAAATCAGCTGATGAATCTTCTCAAAATCAGCAAGGTATGCGACGTTGTTCTTCATTTACTAATTCAAAACCCTTGTCGCATGAATGTATACGCTAATTCCTATAAACAATAACAGGACAACATCGATGATTGTTCTAAATTCATCATGGAGGTATCGATATCATCAAACAATCATGGAACAATCTTCTCCCAAACTCACAAACGAAAACACTCGTCAGTTCCAGGAAGTCCAAGTGGTGTATTCGATGCGTATTTTAGCAGCGACAATTCTAACAATTCATGGATGATTGGATCATCAGTTTCATCGTCACCAGAAGCTCCATTAAAGAAGAATCGAGTTCAAGAACAGCAAATGAGATTGACTCCAGTCAACCGTGTTTCCATCAGTGTTCTTAGCAACAATCATTGAGCTTCCAATTCCCAATTAATCTGCAATCTTTTAATTATGGTATTTACTATTTACTATTTTACTATTTTACTATTTTAATCTTTTACAATCTCATCGTTGGATATTTAATTTTATAACTATGTTTCTAGTCAAACCCATGTGATGGAAAACATATATTCTACATTTGCTTCAACTATGAAATATGAAATATGAAGTATGAAGTATGAACAAACATATGTTTGATTTTAGAAATGTGGAGTCACATTAAATTGAGAAATTTGTGTTGCTTTCTCTTAAATTTGCTACATTTTAATCTGGGCATTCAGTACTTTCTGTGTAAGGGCAGAATTGTCTATTTGTTATTAATGCAATGCATACTTTTCATGTTATATCTTTGAATCATGCAACTTGTTGAATATCATAAATCAATAAGTTACAGGTGGGTAGGATCATAAATACATACATACCAATATATGTATTTTATATTCTCAACATGCTAATAAAAAGGGTATATGTTCTTGTTTGTTTGACTATATTGTTTCTTGAACTAAGCCCTAGTAGTTTTTTCTTTTTTAATTAAGGATTAGACTTTCAAGATACTTAAATGTATTTATAAATTATGTCATGTATCCATATAATTAACAAAATCAAGAAGAGTGTTTGTGATCTTGAAGATTGAATTTTGGTTCTTGTTTGTTGACTTTTATCTTTCTTGAACTAACACTCTTAGTGTTCGAAGAAAAAAAACAAGTTATTATTCCTGCAACCCGTAAATTGACACGTACTGTCTTGTTTTAAAAGCATCATATAAGATATAAATTAGGTAAACAAAAGTTATTATTCTTGCAACCCTTGAACTAACACATGCTATCTTGTTTTAAAAGCATCATATAAGATATAAATCAAGTAAACAAAAGTTATTATTCTTGCAACCCCTGAACTGACACATATAATTCAATTTTAAAAGCATCATATAAGGTATAAATCAGGTAAATAACGACTTACATACGAGAGTAAACATCTTAGTTTAGAAAGATTAGATTTTCAAGGTTCTTAATTTATTAATTTTTTTTTTACATGTATCTACATTATTAACAAGATGAAATAACTTCTTGAAGATAAGATTTTGATTATTTTTGTTGACTATTACTTTTCTTGAACTTAAGTTATGCAAACGAAATTTAGTAATCTAGCAACTCTAAGGCCTACTGGTATACAGACCACGGTGGGTCTCGTGGTCTAGCTGGCCACAACCGTGGTCCGTGCACACTAGTCCGAACCACCGTGGTTCTCCATGCTCGTGGTCTTCAGTGGTGGGCATCACGAATCAAAACGACCAATGAGATTGGATTGCTCATTTGAAGAATTGAAACTGTGAAAAAATAAGCCTGCGAGCTGGGTATTTTGGTTGGGGAAGAAGACATAGTTTGTATGTCTTAGCAACTTTTACCCCTGAGATATAATAAATTGATAGAAAATATCCCTAATTAGAAATCCTTTAACATAAATAGTTTCTAAAATGACAAAATAAACCTTAGATTTATATTTCCTAATTATTTAAGTAATATGATTTATTTAAAATATTATTCTTCTTATTATTATTAAATAACTTATTTTTATAATTAGTATTTATATATGTTTTTTAATGTATTATTGAATTAAATTTAAATAAAAAAATGAGGTGGAGTGGTGTGTTTAATGGTAAGTATCCCATGTTAGTGGTAGTGGAATGTGGTGCTGATGTAGCTCCTACCATATATGTGGTATGTGATGGGTATAACGGATGGCCTAACAAGTAATATTATATGACATAGATACACAGTAAAACAGCTGGTTAGTAATCGTCTTAGTTCAAGATTCTTAGAATTAGATTTTTGAAGATTCTTGGTAAATCAAAGAAAACCATTTAAAAAATTTCTAGGAAAAAACAATTTGATGATTGAGGACAATGTAAGGGAAAATCTTCAAAAGATCAAAAGTAAAGAGTGGTATGAATGTTTGGGAGTATTTGACTTGAAAAGAAAAGATATGGGGAACCTATTGAGTTAGTGGGGTAGTCTTTGTCCCAAAGGACACTCCTATTCATTATACTCTATGCTTTTCTCTACTTTAAGGTTGTTTAATTTATGGTTTGACATTAGTTGTAAAACAACAATAATTTCATATGATAATAATTCTGAGGTGAAAGAGAGATTTCTGAGTACTTAATTGGGCCCACCAAATAATTTTGGAATGATATATGATGAGTGCTCTCTTCCCCCTCTCATGTCAATGTTTGACTTGGTCAACTTTTTCATTATTCACTCGCTCAAAGTAAAAAAATCTTGGTGGGAATTCACTTTCTGGTAACTTTTTGTTGTTTTCTCGGTAAAATAATTTTAAAGATCTGGTTTTTGTGAATGAAATTAACCCTTTTTACTGTTTTATCCTTTGTTTCTGATCCATGAGAAAGCAAACACAAACATATGAATTAGAGGGTTACTATGTCAAAGATTCAAGATTTATGAATTAATTTTCTTGAAATTTTGTTTTTTGAAAACCCTTTTTAGTGTTTCGTTATTTCTTTATGATCAAAGAGAAAGCAGACTGAAATATGAAAATGAGTCGATTATTATCTTAAAGATTCAAGATTTTATAATTTAAAATAGAAAAATTGGACACTCATCATCTTAAAGATTCAATATTTAATTAAAACATGAAAATTAGACAATTATTATCTTTAAGATTCAAGATTTTTGAGTAAAAAATAGAAAAATCAGACACCCATCATCTTAAAGATTCAAGATTTATGAATAAAAAATAGAAAAATTAGACACTCATCCTTTTAAAGATTCAAGATTCATGAATGAAAACACGAAAGTTAAAAATTTATCATCTTAATGATTCGATATATATGAATGAAAACAGGAGAATTAAACGTATATCATCTTAAAGATACAAGATTTATGAATGAAAACATGAAAAATTAGACACTCAACATCTTAAAGATTAAAATTTATGAATGAAAACATGGCAACTAAGATCCAATATTTATAATTGAAAACATGAAAATTAGACATCATCTTAAATATTCAAGGTTCATGAATGAATTTTCTTGAACTTCTTAAACCCATTCTGGTTAGAGAAACCCCAAACTTTAACATTCAAACTAGATATTTGGCATCTCAATGGTTCAAGATTTATGAATGAATTTTCTTGAAAATTTGTTACTATCTTTTGCTTCTAGTCAAAGAGAAAGGAAACTGAATCATACAAATAAGTCCATTTGTTGCTCTTTGATTTTTCTTTTTGTCAGAGAAAGAAACAAAAGTTTGAATACACGTATATTTGGGACCAAAGTTGCAGTGGCATAGGCACATCAGATTCTTATCATGCCTTTTGTTTTTGTGTGTATATGTGAAAGAAGGAATATAATTCACATATCTCTATCTACAATTCCATATTTATAGAATTATAAGATGGGTTTTTACTTTTTAGTTTGGTTGATCATAACAAAGAGAAATTAAATTTCTTCTTAGTTTTTGTTCATAATTTTATTCCTATCTATTTAAGATGATGACAAGTGTGTAAAGTTAACATCTCATTTAAATTTAAATTAAATTAAATGACATTTGTTACCATCTAAAATAGATAGAAAAATATTAAACACAAAAAATAGAAGGATATTTAATTTCTATTTGTTTTGATCAACCAAACTAAAAAGTAAAATCCCATCTTATAATTCTATAAATATGGAATTGTACTAAGATGACTTGTACTTTGTGCAAAAGGAGTTGTTCATTCTGGCTTCTTTTTGTTTGCAAGAACTCAAATTCTTTTTAAAGTGCATATACAGAGGTGAGTTATTGTAAACATTTTTTTTGTATTATATATAAAACCCATTAAAAGTTTTTATTATTATTGGAAAATCATGTTTTTTAAGTTATTTCTTTTATTTATTAATTATATTTAACCTCTTATATGCAATAACAATTCATTTTGTATAGTGATTATATTTACACATTTAATATTTATTATTTTCGTGTAGTTAATAATTTTTTATTAAATATATAAAATCTAAATATATGTTGTGGAAATATATTTAAAAATACATTTGTCAAAATAATCAAAATGTTACAAACATCAAATATTAAGAAAAGAACGTAGTTATCATATAATATTTTTATGTTTTTTAATTATTGTAACTGTATAGAGATGGGAGATAGTTAAAAAAAATAGAAAATAAAAGCAAAATGAGATGGGAGATAGTTAAAAAAAAAATCTAAAAAAATGTTTGAATATTGAAGATTGATTTATACTAGTCTTTTAGTAAATAAATGTTAAAATAAAGTATTATATTAAAATGATTTTCAAAGTTGTATTTATATGATTAGAACAGACTAAATATCATCGCTGATTTCATCATATATTTTGTAAATTTGCACCAATATATCAAGCAATTTGATTTATTAGATATTATACAAGTAAAATCGAGTTGGCATACTTGGCATATTGAACATGATGAAAATGAATTAAATATAACTATACTGGATAAACTAAATAAGTTATTTCTGTAGCATTTAATAAGACTGGAACTAGACTTTTACAAACAAAAAAAATTAAATTAAATTAACAAATTGTTCTTAATATATGATTCATAAATTCTGGTCATGCATTTATCATATCAGATCTTGAATAAATTGAATACTCAATTTTAATCAAATACTTAATCTCAATCTTATTGTATAACTAATGGATTCCTTCGTTCTCTCATGTATATTTGTTCATATACTAGATGCGACATACAAGTATTACATGAATTTATTTAATAGAAAAACTAAATACAACATTCTAAACATTTGAGAAGTATGAATTTATAAAAAAAATGAAAAAAATATTGAATTATAAAAATTAAAGTGTTTTTTTTTTCTCTTTTAAATTTAAATAAATAATTTAGATAAATAAATAGAGAAAATTAATAAATCTTTAATTTAGTAATATTGAAATTAGAAGAAAAGTTCATTAATGAAATTGATATGCATTTATTATTACATTTAAATATTATCTACAATTTAATAAAATGAAAAAAAAAAAAAAAAAAAAAACCCATAAAATGATGTGGAATAAAAAGTTAATTTAAAATAACCACAAAATTACATGTAACAAAATAAATAAGAATGTGATATGTATCAAAAAGATCTTTATTTATTAGGGAGTATTTGTTTTCTTTAGTTTCCTCCTATCTGTTATACTTTGCTTTCTAATATATATCATGTATATATTTTGATAATCGTTAATGAGAAAATATAGAACTCTATTATACCAATTCGTTATGGTATCAGAGCAGGCAAAATAAAACCCTAAATCAGAAAAACTTCATTCACCACGACCGACTAACCTAGTGATGCTAGCAAGAAGAATGAAGTCATTCCAGATCACAACTCACCATACTACATCAATGCTTTTGATTATCCCCGACAAATGCACGTAAGTGAAGCCTTCACCGATATCAATTGTGTTGATTGGTCTCAAGAGATGATCAAATTTCTTTTTGCCAAAAACAAGACTAGCTTTATAAACGGGACCATTAAGAAGACAAACCCTACCGCTGCGGAACAAATGATCTGGATGAGGTGCGATGCGATGATAAAAGGATGGTTGAACACAACCATGAAGAAGGAGACAAGAAATAGCATTAAATACGCTAGCACAACAGAAGAAATGTGGAAGGATTTAAAGGAAATATTTGGAAAACACATTGCTCCAAGAACATATGAATTTAAACAAACCCTTACGACCACACAACAAGATGAAAGTTGTGTCTCCACATAATACACGAAGCTTCGTGTACTATGGGATGAGCTTGAATCTTTTCTTTCCACTCCAAGATGCTCTTGAGGAAATTGCTCATGTGAAATTGTAAGAGGGGCTAGTTGAATTGAAAGACAGAAAAACTCTATGAGTTTTTACTGGGGCTAGATAATGAATTTTCCACCATTAGAACACAAATCTTGGCCATGAACCCCATATTAACTTTTGGCATAACATATCATATTATGTCAGAATATGAACAACAAAGGAACATAGTGACTGGGAAGAGACTTGTTGTCGATACAACAACCTTTTAGGCTTTCGTTCTATCAAAATGGGACACTCATCAACCGCTGATTAAAGGTAGCCAAAAGGAAGGGAAACAGACCTTTGGTGACCAAGTTGAACATTACAATTTATATGGGAAGGATGGTTATAATATGGAGGGATGCTTCAAACGTATTGGATATCCTGACTAGTGGCCAGGAAAGGGCACAAAGTGCGAAAAGACGAAGCCCAAAGCTGCTTGTGTTGCATCTAAAGCAAGTCCTTTATCGAGGCTAACCAACGAGCAATACCAACAATTTCTGAATTTCTTCACGGAAAAGGAGAAAGGAGATTCTCCATTTATTGCTAATATGACATCCATTGTACTTGCTGTGCACACAACACATAACTTTATGAGAAAGGTAATTGGATCGTCGACATATGTGCAACAAATCGCATCACTCACAAAACTTCATTCCTTGAAAATCAAAACAATGGTGCTCATGAAACTCCTGTTATTATACCAAATGGTGAAAGAATTGTTGTTGAAGGAAAAGGTGATCACACCCTTTAAAAGTGGAATTAAGATAAAAGGAGTTTTACATGTTCCTAAATTTAATTGCAATCTTCTATCTGTTAGTAAATTATCAAGGGATCTCCAATTCTCCATTGTGCAATGACATTTTTTCCGGATTTCTTTGTTATGTAGAACTTAGTTTTGAGGACAATGATTGGATTGGGTGTGTGTCAAGATGGTCTATATTGGATGAGGATGAATGAGAATAAAATACAAGCTATGATGGCGAGCATTTATGTATGACACAAACGTCAAGGTCATGCTTCAAATTCAATACTTTCTCACATTGATTTTCTTAAGAATGTTTCTGTTAAAAATAAAGATTGGCTTTGTGATTCTTGTTCCAAAGCTAAACACACAAGGTTACCTTTTACTGTTGGTTCTATTAAAACACATGATTGTTTTGAGTTAATACATTGTGATATTTGGGGTCAATATCGTACTCTTTCAACTTCACGTGCGAATTATTTTCTTATCATTGTAGATGATTATAGTAGGGTTGTTTGGGTTTTTCTATTTAAACATAAAAATGATGCCAATGAGAGTTTAATTGATTTTCATAAGTGGGTGAAAACACAGTTTTAAATGAGCATCAAGAGACTTAGGTGTGAGAATGGTGGAGAATTCACATCAAACCGCATGCTTGAGTTTTATGTTGATCAAGGGATGACTTTGTAGACGACTTGTCCACATACCCCTCAATAAAATGGAGTTGTGGAATGAAAATACAGACATCTACTTAATACGGAACGTGCTTTAAGGTTTGAAGCAAACATGCCAACGAAATTTTGGGGATAATGCATATTAACGACTACTTACTTAATCGGCTACTATCGGAAGTGATAGAAAACAAAACACCTTACGAGATCTTATATCACCAAAAACTAGATTATGATCTCCTAATGGTTTTTGTGTGATTAGCGTATTACACGAGCACAAAAACAAAAGGGGAAAAATTCGAAGTCAGAGGAGACCAGGAGTTTTCACTAGATACTCGAAAGGAACAAAAGTGTATCAAATTTATGATGTGACGAACGAAAAAAATCATTATTTCAAGGGATGTGAAATTTGTAGAATATGTGTTCCTTTTCTCCACTATTAACGAGAATAAGTCCCAGGAGGAGATTTTCAAGTTTCCAAATAATTCTCAAGAAGTAAATGTTGAAAATGAAGAAGAAGGGATTAACAGATCAAAAATAACAGAAACTTCTTTATCAGCTTAAACAAATGACAATGTAAATAATAGTTGTTCTTCTTTGGGCCAAAATGAATTCAATGCGAACCAAGATGGAATAAGTGAGGTCGAAAATGAAAATGTTGATGAAGCCATGGAAGCTAACAAACTAATTAGGGAAAGAAGAAACCAAACACAATCGAGACATTTCTCTGACTATGATGTCCACCTTCCCCCATCCGTTGACCATGCACGACCCACTCCCAATCAACGACATCTCACGTTATACCCTATGGTAAATTTTATTTTCTATGAAATTTTTTCTAACTCTCACAAAGCTTTTCTAACGACCATCGATTCCATTGATGAGCCGAAATCCTTTGCTCAAGCTGTCCAGGATGAGAAGTGGAGACATGACATGGAGAAAGAAATTTAGGCCTCATTTGTTTTTCTACAAAAGTACTTTTTGAGCACTTTTCCCTTCTGGTGGGTAGACGCTTAGTAAGTGTATTCTTCCGCAAACTTGGAAAAAGACAAAAGACATTTAACCACTTCCAAAACAAACAACACCTTAGGCTCTTGAAGAAAACGGAACGTAGAGTCTCGAGGAGTTACAGAAAGGAAAACGAACTATAGACTCCAAATGGGTCTATAAAGTTTTTTTTGAAAGAGAAAATGGGTCTATAAAGTTAAATGCAAACCAAATGGAAAAGTTGAACGGTACAAGGCGAGACTAGTCGCTAAATGATTTACTCAGATAGAAGGCGTCAATTATCATGAAACATTTGCCCTGATAGCGAAACTCGTCACTTTTAGGAGCTTACTTACTGTGGCTGTAAAGGAAAATTGGATAATACACCAATTAGATTTAAATAGTGCTTTTTTGCATGGAGAGCTTGATCAAGATGTGTACATGAAGATACCCCAAGGTTTTTGTAAAAAGGAAGAGACGAGAGTGTGCAAACTAAGAAAGTCCTTGTATGGCTTGAAGCAAGCCTCACGAAACTAGTATTAAAAGTTCACATTGGAAGTGGTTGAAATGGGATCATTCTCTCTTCATTTACAAAAATGTTGACACTCACATAATGACTCTTATATATGTAGATGATGTAATCATTGCACGAAACAATCTCAGAAAGATTCAAGAGACAAAATGCTACATTGATGAAAGGTTTACTATTAAAGATCTTGAAGCTTTAATGTATTTTCTGGGAATTGAGGTTGCTCGATCTCATGAAGGACTTGTTCTCACTCAAAGAAAATACATTCTAGATATACTAGATGATTGTGGGTTAAAAGAATGCCGACCGAAATTTTCCAATGGAACAAGGATTAAAATTGGATAAAGATAGCGAACGACCAAATGTAGATATGAGTCGATATAGATGGCTGGTGGGTTGATTACTCTATTTATAAGCTACTCGACCAGATGTATCTTATACGGTTAATGTACTGAGCAAATTCGTAGTTGACCCACGTGAAGCTCATATGGGGCTGCCATTCGTGTTTTGCTATATCTAAAGGGTACCGTTGGACAAGGAATTTTCCTGCCATACGAAGGAAGAAATGACTTGGTTGCGTATTGTGACTCAGATTGATTAGGTTTCCCTTTCACCCGAAAATCAAGAACCGGGTATCTCTTACTTTTGGGTGGAGCACCAATCTCTTGGAAATCCAAGAAGCAATCCGTTGTGTCACGATCATCCATAGAAGCTAAATAGCGATCAATAGCAACTACAATTAGTGAAATACTATGGATGAGATGGCTCTTAAAGGAATTAGATGTCACACAAAGTGGACCGCACCCCTGTTTTGTGACAACCAAGCTGCCCGACACATCACAAATAATCCCGTCTTCTATGAGCGCACAAAACACATAGAAACGGATTGTTATTTTGTATGCGAAAGAGTAGAATCAAAGGAAATACAACCACTAAACACCAACACCAAATTCCAAAATGCCGATTTATCCACCAAACCTTTAGGGGTTCAACAGTTCAACTCATTGCTTGGCAAGTTGGGCATTCACAATCTCCATGCCTCAACTTAAGGGGGAGTAACAGATTCCTTGATTCTCTCGTGTATATTTGTTCATATATTTGTTTTCCTTATTTTCCTCCTATTCGTTATACTTTCCTTTCCTTATGTATATCATGTATATATTTTGATCGTGGTTAATGAGAAAATATAGAACTCTCTTCTACCAATTCTTTAATAACATCTTCACTTAAATTCTGGAACTTCAATGTTAGTATTAGAAACAAAACATATACATTATGCAATTAAATGTGCAAACGTATACCACAGATAAACTAAAACTTATTCAAAACATTGGAGGTAGGATTTCTTCAAATGGCCAACTCAAATTGGGAAAAGAAAGGGGTGATCTTCATCGTTTCTCATTGATCATAAATAAAATTTTATAGCAAAAAGGTTGCCACAAATAAACATGATATGAAGCAATTCACAAAGTGATTCAATACAATAATTTCATTAAACAATACAAAATAATTACAATAGTAATTACCATGAATGTGAAACAATGACTTATTATTTTTCAAAACATCAATGAATGCGGTTCTCACCCAAAACATTCATGAGGAAAAGATTATATTTGAACGAATTATTAAAATTACTTGTGTTTTGTATGAGAAAAAAGTTGAATATTAATCTGGATATGTTGATTTAAAGTATAAAAAATGAATTCTTAAAAAGATTTGACTTTTTATTTCTTGAAAGACCCAAATCACATTGAAATTAAGCTTCCTTTCTCCACCCATTGGGTCTTTCGAGATGGGTGATACTAAAATAATATTCTTATAATGATTATTTTTATGCAATAAAAACTCTACATTGTCATTGTTTCCTACTTTCAATTACTGAAAAATGGGTTGTTTGCAAGATTTTATATTTTCCTTAAAAGATTCAAATTACATCAAAACTTTGCATCCCTCCACCCCCTTTGAGACGATGGGTGTTTGTTTTAATGTGAGGCTTTAATAGGACAATTTATGTTTATAATTAAAATAATAATGCTATCTTTTACATCATTTGTCATCATGTGAACAATCCAATTAGGTGAAATTTTGACATTGATGAAGCCAAACTGGCTGGTTGTATTATCTAACTACTCTATCAAAGCGCATAATTGACTCTATGATTTGAGGAAAAGTTAAGACAAACTATTTTGATAATTGCATAGAAATTTATGGGTTACTCCTCAACTAATATAGTTGTCAAATGGTCCCATTTACTTAATGATCAATGTGTGTGTATATATATATATATATATATATATATATATATATATATATATATAGTTTTGACATAAATCTTGATATCCATGTGTGTATAATTCATGTGTGTATGTGAAATGACGAACCACTTAGTTGCATCTATTATCATGTCAAACTTAATGTATTAAGACCATTTGATCATATCATGCATTATTATTGTAAAGTACTAGTTACTATAAATTACTATTCTTGATATATCAATTATTACAAAGTTGAAAATTGGTTTTTACCCAAAGAAGTAGATATCATGGAAGTCGTGTGAAGCATAATGGTTGGCAGCTGGGGTTTGGTGTTTGAGAAGGTGGAATAGTATGCAATTTTAGAGAAATGTTTATTGCCTTTGAAAAGTTAAAGTACAACTTTAGATGCACACTCCAAATTTGGAAAAACTCCAAAGGATAGGTATCATGAAAAAGCAAAGAAGGTTTTCTTCATTGAACGTAGTGGTCGCAGTGTCAAATATACAACCATATAATGCACAAAAACAAAATGAAAGCAATTATGAATTTGTAATCACTCTTTGCCCTTTTTCCTATAACTCATATTGACATGTCCATTTCATAAGTCATAACCTAACATTTTTATGTAAAATGATCTTGATTATATAAAAATACGCCATTGGAGAAAATAGCTACTGATAATTAATAAGGTTCTTTTTTCTTGTTAAATACATGAGACATAAAATTTGTATCTTCCAAGTTAAATGTCACCCTTTTCTCATAACACATATTTTTTAGCCAAAAGGAAACTTTTTCCATGATAGTTTTAGGGATTTGGTCAATTTAAATGGGGTGGATACCAAACATTAAAAAAAACAAAAAATAATGGTGTCAGTTGTGTTGTTTTTATGTTGGCGGATTGCCTTTTGGCAGGTTAGAAAGTTAAATCCATACACGACCCATACAAATAATTGTGCGGTATTTTCAACTTTAAATCGGATCTAGCAAACTCAGACATGACTTACCTAATTCGTTTATTTAATCTGGTTTGGAAATCAAAATCAAAATTTTCGGTCATAAACAGATTCTCGGTCATGCTTGTTTAATTAGGGAAAATTCCGAAAACAAATAAACCAATAAACACGACCATCACATCATTAATAGAAAAAGACAACGAGACTTTGAAGATGATCCTAGTAAAGTGTGTTGTTGTGTATAGTCATATTGTGTGAAGTCACGTTCAAGATTTAGGGTGAAATACAAATAGATCAAATCTGATAAAAGAATTGAAAAAATATTAATTTTTTTTAAAATTCTATTATAATATTTGAGGTGATGAGTTGATTTATGAACTAAAGTACTAACCTGAACACGACCCTTATAATAAATTAGTTACATGTGTTCGTGGTTGACGAGTTAGCAAGTCAAAAGACTCAACACAAACCTATTTATTTGTTTATCGAGTTTGTGTCGTGTAGTTTCAGAAATAGTAACCCTTAAAAAATATAAGATAACATGCTAACACAGTCAGTAAACTTTTACAAATTACTTCATGGACTAAACTTCACCGATCTTTTATTTTTTTAATCGGTTGAAATTATATTATATTAAAAAAAATTGAAAAAGGAATTGCAAAATAAACGGTTGATAAAAATTTAAAAGATGGTTCTTTTTGTAATATTTAGTTATCTTCGTGATTAGCCCATTTACCTTAACGTTTTTATATTTTGATTTTAAAATTAGGACGAGTAATGTTGTTAGTTATGGAGGTCGGAGTGGCTTGGGAAAGAGCATTTTGAGCTGGCGGTATCGTCGAGGGAATTGCTCCGAATTTATTCACATATATATATATATATATATAGAGAAAGAGAGAGAGAGAACTACTAAAAAGAATGGAAAAGAGATTGCGAAGAATGATACAATTTTTTTTAGAAAAGTCTTTAAATTTTAATTTTTTATTAAACTGAATTATTTTTATTTCAATTTGTATTAATTTAACAGTTTGTATGTTTTTAATTATTAAAAATACTGCTTTATCAAATGGATTAAGGTGAGTTGGGAAATATATTATTTTCATATGTTATGAGTTGGGAAAAATTGAAATAAAAATAAGAGAGAAAAATTAATATGAAGCTGATGCATTGAATGGCTTAGGACGAAACCATTCTTTTCTCCGTTAGCAAAAATTACGACATGTAACACACCAAATTTTATAGAAAAATTTTAAACTTTTATAATCATAAATACCAACCACAATTTTTTCTTAAAATCCCATTACATGACCATAGTGTTTTGAAAGACCATAGTATCAAAACTAAATGCGAAAATACTGAAGAATGCACGCAACGCTATCAAGTCGGGCCCTTGCCCTTAGAGCTAGAAATACCTAAAACATCCAACAAGACTGTAAGCACACGCTTAGGGAGTTTCCCAAAACACACGAAACATATAATGACATAATTCCATGCATATATACATATAAGTTTGCAATGGACTCCCTTTATGGTCTTCATTTAGAATGCCATGGGCTACCCCATGGTCTTGTATCCTCGAGCCATGAGCTCCTCCAATGGTCTTGCCAAGTGCCATGGGCTCCTCCCATGGTCTTCACATAAATCCACATATAGATCAAATAGCAAACCATTACATACTCCATAACTAAACATTTCATATCAATTAATAGGTCGACCTTAGTGCCTTCGACCCATGAGTGTAGTGAGAAGACACACCTCAGTCTTCTGAACACAAAAGTTGCTCGCCTAACAGTCTGAAACCACATTGTGAACACTGATACAATTAACCCTAAATTAGGATTACAGCACAACCTAATCAAAGAGTCTAAACACTTAAGCCTAAGTCCTTCCATAATGCCCCAAAAGTCTTCCCTTTGCTAATGGGCCTAAGATCCCAGATAAAAGATATTAATGGGCCACATGGCCCAATAAGACCCAACCCAAACAACTATCGCCCGAAACAGAATATCAACCCAAAAGTCTTAATGGGACTAGGCCCAATATTGAATAAGGCCCAATAAGCTTACAAGCCCACACAAAGCCCAAACCTAACTGGAGTGTGTACGCCCTGCGTACCACTCTAGTACGCTCAGCGTACTAGACCCTTAAGCAGTACGCGCTACGTACATGATATTACACACGACGTACAAGCAGTACATGTAAAAATCGACCATTAAGTGCTTAATACTTGGGATTTAAACACTAAACATTAGATCTGAGTCCATTAAGATGTCCTAGGGGCATAAAGTTGACAACTTTATGCCCTTACATGTCATGAGAGGCCCCAATACTTCATTCTTCTCATTAAGGCCCCATTTAAGACCTCTAACTTATGCATAGAGTCAAAACAACCTTCAAGATGGTACCTTTATGCATCAAACATGTTCAAGGAGATAAGATCTAGCAATCCTAATCTCTAGAGTTTCTCAACTCACAAGAGAAGGTCCAAAAGCCAAAAAGGGACTCCATAACAAAACCCTAGCTCAAACAATCAAAAGAGATAACAATGTAATGACTTTATACCTCCAAAAGTTCCTCAAAATGAACTAGATCCAAGATATAGAAGCTCACTGACACCCGAGGCTTGATCACCACCTTATCCTTCTTGAATGCTCTTTAAAATGGCCACCAACACACTTTATAAGCTCAAGAATCACATTCACAAGGAAATCTAAGGTTAAAGGACGAAATGAGGATATGGAGCCTGATTAGGGTTTGGTATAAAAGCCTTAAAGATGTTTATATATGCCTCAAGCCCGAATATTATGGTTTTGGTATTCAGTCATGTACGCCCCGCGTACCCCTTGGTACGCCAAATGTACGTGACAAACCTCCGTGATCAACCATCCTTAGTACGCTAAGCATACTCCTTAAGTATGTCTAACGTACGTAAGGACCAATTTTACAATAAGCTTATACTAAGGGTAATAAGTGTAAATACCTGGATCCCGATGTAATGACCCAATTTTTCACGTCTAAAATTTCATTTTTTTTAAAACTTTACTTAGAAAACACTAATAGTTAAAACATTGTTTAATTAAACCATTTCCAATCTAAAACCCAAATTTGAAATCCACAACATGTAAACAACCAAAATACCAGAGTATCAATCCCAGAATAAACTCATAACTGCGGAAACAAGAGTGTGTGTGTGATATGCTGCTACCGCGCCGACTCTTTTCCCTTAGCTGAAGAGGTACCTGAAACCAAAACTGAAAACCGTAAGCACGAAGCTTAGTGAGTTCCCCCACTGTACCACATACCATATAATCACATAACATACATAAATTGTCAGGCATATCTGGGTGCTCGACCTACCCCTTCGGTCCTCTCGACCGGATGCTGCCTAGCATATCTGGGTGTTGGCCTCCCTTTCCGTCCTCTCGACTGGATACTGCCTAGCATATCTGGGTGTTGGCCTCCCCTTCGGTCCTCTCGACCGGATACTGGGGACTATTTCACCCCTACTACTACCACATAACACATATATCACATAGTCTATCTAGCATGGCTGGGCATGACCGCCCCTTCGGCCCTATCGACCGGTATTCTGGGGGACTATCTCCCCGTACTGTCACTAACACATAAACATAGCACAGGTAGTAGCAACCCTAGATGAATATCACAAAGACAATCATCTAATCATACATCTCATACTGGTGGGCCGGCATTGTGGCCTTAGACAGACCGCTACTGGAAGGTAACTCACCTCAAAGTAGCGGCCGAACTTATCGGAAACTGACTGTCTACTGCTGCTGCTCCGAACTTCCTCAGGCTATAAATCCCACAAAACGATCAGTCAAACACTGTTAGATGTTCTTAGGGTAAAATGACCCTTTTACCCTCGACCAGATCGAAATCCAAATTAAAGTCAACTTCCAGTTGACTGGACTTGCCGAGTCCGCGAGCAACTCGCCGAGTCCTTCCCTTACTAATCCGGTCCCACTCGCCAAGTCCCTCTCCCCACTCACTGAGTCACCCTTGACTCACCACTCGGGACTATGGGGCCGACTTGAGTACCGACTAGCCGAGTTTGAAGAACAACTCAGCGAGCTCCAGGCAATCTTCATAGGTTTCGCCGAGTTGTTCATCTAACTCGCCGAGTACCACTTTAGGACTCGCCGAGTTCCTCGACCCATTTCCCAAATAGGCCAGATCTGAGACATGCAATGCTTCAAAACCACAGATCTAAGGTCCTAGAGCATTTTTACCACGTAAAGTTGCAAACTTTACGTGCATGCACAGTCCAATGAGCTCAAACATGCAATTCCAAGCTCTTTAAGAGGTCCTACACTCAATAGGGACCTCAATCACCTCAACCACAGAGACTTTATGCTACTAGGATGTCCTAAAGGTCCAAATCCAAAGTCCTTGCAGAACATTAACCATAAACACATAGAGATTTAGGTTCTTAGGGCTTAAAACCTCTTTTTAGGGACAAGAAAGGGGGGTTCAATGAACTAAAGGTCAAGGTAGGAACTTTTCTACCTGAATAGAAGCCCTTCACAGAGTATTTTCCGGATCTTCTTCCCTTCTTGCACTCTTCAACCTTCTACTTCTTCTCCCAAGCTCCAAACCACCTTCAAAATGCTAAAAATCACCCATAAGGACACAAAGGGGGCTAGGGTTTTGTTCTACAGATCTCTGGGAGTGCTAGGGGTAGTGGAGGCTGGGTTAGATCGTTTAAATAGGGTGCAAACACCCGGGTTAGGGTTTTAGTCCAGACAGGGTCTACTCGCCGAGTAGCCAGAGTTGATCCCGTGACTAGACCTGCTTCTACTCGGCGAGTTAGTCCTTCAACTCGCCGAGTCCAAGGTTAAAATGCAATACATAAGGAGAGTTAATAATCAAGAATATATACCAGGAACCAGGTGCTACACCCGACCATTACAAATGTCCCCCATTCGAACTAAACTTCGTCCTCGAAGTCTATTGATGCGAAAAGATCTGGATAATGCTTTCTCATCTCATCCTCCGACACCCCTGTCTATTCGGAGCCTCTCCAGTGCTATCATTGCACCTTCACCAGCTTCACCTCTTTTTCACGAAGAGCCTTAGTCTTTCTATCCATAACTTCAACGGGCTTCTCAACATAATTCAGGCTCTTTTCCACCAAAATGCCATCCATTGAAATAACTACCGACTCATCCGATACACACTTCCGAAGCTGAGACATATGGAAGGTCTTATAGATCTGACTTAGCTCATCCGAAAGATTCAATCAATAAGCAACCCTGACGACTCAGGAAAAAATCCTAAATGAACCAATAAATCGCGACCCCAACTTGCCCCTCTTCTTAAACTGAATGACACCCTTCCAAGGTGACACCTTCAGAAAAACAAAATCTCCCACCTGAAACTTGAGATCTGAACGACGCCAGTCAACATAACTTTTCTAATGGCTCTGTGCGACTTGTAGCCTGTCACACACCTACTGAATCAACTCAATGGTCTTAAGCACCACCTCGATGCTTCCCATAGCTTAATGCCTAACCTCCTCCAACAAACTGAAGTCCTACACCACATATATTAAAACCAATATAGCTTGTGAAAGATATGTAGGCTTGAGAAGTCTATTGATTGATTCTAACAAGCACCTCATGATTGAATACTTTGTTTAAATGAGAAATCATAGTTGAGTTAAGAGAAACAAAAGATAGTCCATATAGATGCCAGAGCTAGTGGGAGTAATGTTATCCTTTGTATTGAAATAGGAAACAATATCCTAACTATGCTAAGTGTAAAAGCTTTACATAGGAATTGTTTTGCTATGAAACACATGGAAGAATAAGAAAGAATACTTAGAGTCTATGGTGATAGATCTAAGTGATTCATTGAATTAAGCCAAAGTACTTAGAATCTTGAGGAAACTTGAGATGTAGATTTCTTAAGGAGTTCGTGCTAGTAAAAGTAATGAATCATATGACTTGAGCATGATAAGTCATATAATATCATTTTGGCTATAATCAACTAATTAAGAATCAAGAATATTCTTTGGATTCCTAAAAGGAATAAAGAGATAATCTTGTTAGTATGGAAGAAATCAATGAATTTACATTAATGGTCAGTTCTTTACTAATAAAGACATTCTGGTTAGCAGCCAAAGTTCTTACTCTTAATTAGTAAGGGTGTTAGCTTAGAAGAGTACTAAGTAATACACCTAAGTGAATTTGATAATAAACTTAGAGTATATAGTAGTTAGTTAATTTGCAAACACAAACTATGTTACTAAAAGAAATTCATCAGTGTGACCTTAGTGTTGTATTCAATCATTGCTAGTTCTCTTGAAGTTTCTTGTGACCTTAAGGGGAATTTACCTCTAGTAAAGATCCCAAGTCACATAAGATCGCATGGTTAATACTTAGTAATTACCTTCACGAATGTGAGGACATCATAGTCAACTAAATAGAATCTTGTTGATTCATACCTTTAAACTAAAGCTCTAATCAAGGTTAACAGTCACATAAATATCTGATGTCATTAGACTAGCATGTGTATTATTTAAGAAATTTAGTTTTAGATTTAGCTTTTTTTTTTGTTTAGGAACCAATGCAGTTGTGGTCTCTATTTGATATGGCGATTATTAAGTAGAGAACTTAATATTTGATGGAATTCGATCATTTCTTTTAGGATATCAATGTGTTTCACTTTTGCATGTTTAGAACCACTTTCAGAATATTAATTTATTAAAATTTCCACAACCGGTGTTAAATCGATCATTTCTTTTTTGTTTAGGAACCAATGCAGTTGTGGTCTCTAATAAATTTGGTAATTATCTTCACATTTTCAAACCAACTCCCTATAAATAAAGGGGTTAAATCTCGGTTTTTAAAGGATGAAAAAATAGCCTTCTAACTCCAAAAGTCAGAACCCTCGAGAAAACCCTAGAAAACCTGAAATCTCGACACCACATCATGACATCTCTTCTGTCACGCCTTCCCCTGCCCTGTGTGTAAACCCAAAATACTTAAAGATCAAAGTTTAGTTGGAGATAATAGTCTATTTATTATTGATGTTTTTACTTATGTTGTGGCGTTGATTTAAACATCTTTTACGATTTTTATTTTAGGTATTTTGTGATTTAACAAACTTATATAAACTTTATCTTTGATTTCCTGCTACAATTAAAAAATTTAATTTTGAAAACATTTTTTAAAAATAAAAGATTTTAGGAGATGTCATATAATAATTTGCTTCTCATATAACTATATAAAACCATCCATATATGTTCAATATTCATTTATTTTCAATTTGCTCATATTAGATTTATCCGTTTATCTATACACCTAAACAAGAATAAAAGACCAATCCAAAAAAAGTTTGAACCTTTTAAAGACAGTCCGTAACGGCGACAGCCCGGTCTTTAGAAAAAAAGTCAGATAACCAATGTCTATATACATATATCATTTTTGTGTTGATTACATATTTTTATTCACATTGTCAACTTTTTCCCTTGTTTCTTTTATTAAGTTTTACTAAATCATTTTTAAATCATTTTGGTGCTAAAAAGACTGACACAAAACCTGAATTGACTATGTGCATCTCTACATACACCTGTACAATGCCAAAGATATATCAAAATGACTCAATATTTGTACTAATGAATTATTATATTTTATACAATTTTTTTGCTATAAATCTATTTCTAGCATATCCGATTTTCCCTATTTTTTTATACCTTGGCTGACTCCAGCGGTCCAGCCCAACAGTGAGCCCGTAAAAGGAAAGGTGTTAGGTAGGCTAACACAAAACCAGGACAATGACTGGAATGATGGAGCCTTTCATAGCCCATGATGGCCATGTATTTATCGACCTCTAATGACCCATACTGAATCTACAAACAAAGAGTTACTTACAAGTTAAATAATAATAATAATAATACTAATAATAATAATAATAATAACTTCTCACAATACAATTAATAAAATAATATGTACTTTTTTATAATTTAGGTTGTGCAACAACTAAAGTGGTTTGTCTCCTAAAGTTGGCTAACTTCGTAAACCAATTGAAGAGCAAGCTTGTCTTTAGCTTAATCTAATATGAATTTATATTTAATAGAAGTACTACAACGTATTGGATTATTTATTTATTGTTTTATGCCTTATTGAACAATGAAGTATTAACTAAATGTAAAAGCATAACAAATTTGTCATAGAGGGACCTCTGATATAGCCTAATAAATACCAGAACACTTACGAGAAGTGAAAGTTTTTTTTTTTTTTTTTTTTTCATAACTTATTAGTATTAGTAGTTTATTCGTTGTTTTTTTCTTAATTATTTAATATATATTAAATGATTAATATAATTTTATTGTTTTGTTTATTTTACTTCATATTTAGTTATATTTTATTTTACTCATTAATTATATTTTAATTTAAAATATTTTGCATTTATTTACTAGTTAATTAATCAAATCAAATGGCTATTGACATTATATTTATTAAATATATTTTTTATAATGATTATAATAATACTTTTATTTTTTTTATAACTACGATCTATTAATTTTTTTTTTTCGTATTTTATGTTTTAAAAATAAAAACCTAATGTATATATATATATATATATTATATTTATAACGATTATAATAATACTTCTAATTTTCTACAACTATGATCTATTAATATTTTTTTGCATTTTCTAAATCTAATTACACCGGATCTGGATTTGAATATGAAGGCCACCAGCTCTGGTTCCCGATCTTTACAAAATAGATCACGAATCAGGAGAAATGTCCACAGGAATCCAATATTGTCGGAGGTGCATAGTAGGTCAGGCAGGAGTTCCGGTTCCTAGACAAAATATAGAACATCATGGCCGAAGGCGGTGACGATGAGATCGAAAAGACCAAAGTAACTATACCTAGGGTTTTCAAGTCTCCATATTTGGATCTACAGTAGAAATCAAATCAACGAAAATTAATATTTACGATCGATGAGAAGAAAAGCCAATTTTTTTGTCAAAATGTTCATGCATGAGAGTTATGAAGATTTCACGTCATTTTTTTGCCGGAAAACGAGTACAGATGTTTCGTACGTGTGACTTACGATAAACTTCAAAAAGTAAGATATTCTTCATCCCATGGTTAGCTTGCTTCGTACGTGTGACTTACGATAAACTTCAAAAAGCAAGATATTCTTCATCCCATGGTTAGCTTGCTTTCCTTTGGCTTGATTTGTTTGAAAGTCAACAACGTACAAATTTATCAAGTTCAATTACAAGTATTTTGTATCTTTTGTTTAAAGGGATAATGACTTGAAAGGGTAATGAACTTTCGAGTTTTTTCACATTTAGTCACTAAACTTTTTTTCGTTATCTATTTGCCATTGAACTATTGAAACTGTTTACATTTTACCCTTATGACCAGTTGTTACCGATCATAAGGGTAAAATGTGAACAATTTCAATAGTTTATTGACAAATAGATATCGAAACAAAGTTTAGTGACTACATATGAACAAAATCGAAAGTTCGTTTCCCTCTAAAATGTTCAATGACTAAATGTGAACAAACTTGCTCTTGTATTATGTTTTAGCAAATTATTTATTTTTGTTAAATTGTAGCAACATTTGTTGATGAAGAAATCTATGAAATAAAAAAAAAAAAAAAAACAAAACTCTGAAAATATATTTAAAAAAAAACAGAAAACCAAAACCGAAATAAAAAACCAATGGTTTGACATTTTCCAAAATAAAAAATCAAAATTTCCAATATGATTTTGGTTTTACAAAAAAATGAACCGTTCTCACTGATGTGAATTATGACCATTGGTTTGGAATTCGGAATTTGTGACATCCCATGAATACATAGCTACAACATCGTCTAAACTCGTAATTCATAGTAAGGGGTTAGAGTATTATTGCATGAATACGTAGTTACAACATCGCCTAAACTCGTAATTTATCACCTACTGGTTATGGGTCTGCTCGTGTTTCCACTGGGTTGTCTAGAATAGTCTGTGGTCACCATCTATACTCTGGTAGATGACTATATCGCCACATTGCCGGTTAAGGTTATGGTATCTCCTTTCATCCTACATCACTTATTCATCATCATCTATTTACCTAATTATCATCACCTTTCTATCATCACCTATCTCTCATCATTTTATTTCATCACACACCAACTATTTCATCTACCCATGTTTCATCTGCAACATATTTGTAGATCTAAAATAAATATAACGTTTAAATCTTTTAAAACATGTATAAAATCGTTCATCCAACATAGACACCAAGTATTCAAATAATATGCACACATAGCACGTAATTTATATAAAATACTTCATATCTATATGTAAGATGAAAGTAACTATATATACCATAAAAATCCCGTAAATGCTTCATAACTTCAAACCCCAAGGTTTAGTCTACTAAAGCTTCATATTCTCGCCTCTCTGGACCTAGAAGGGTCCAGATTCCTAACTTCAAACCCCAAGGTTTACTCTACTAAAGCTTCATATTCTCGACTCTCTGGACCTAGAAGGGTCCAGATCTATAACACAAACTTCCAAGAGGGGTTTGAGGCATTCAAAACCCCAAAGATGAAGTGATTCAAGCCCTAACCCCAAAATGGAATCTACACAATAGGGAAGGAAAAGGGTTCATTTTTGTACCTCAGAATGAAGCTCCTTGCTTGAATAACTTAGAACAATAACCTTCCTTGGTCCCTCTTGCTGGAACTCTTCTCCTTTCTTGGAAAATCACACCAAAAAGCTCAAGATAGCTCTTCCACTCACTCTACACACTCAAGCTCGCTAGGGTTCTCACTTATGGGAAATATAGTAGCAATTGAAGGCCATAAGTGCCTTTAAATTTGGCTCGGGCCCAAAGATTTAGGGTTACTGCCAACAGTGCAGACTCGTCGAGTCGTCTCACCAACTCGTCGAGTCCATTCATTAATCCGAGTCATCAGTCGCGACCTTACTCGACGAGTTGAGGCGTCAACTCGTCGAGTCTCTCTTCTTAACTTAAAAGAAAAATACTTAAAGTATGATACCTGGAAATCCGGATGTTACATTTTATTTTTTTATTTCATAGATTTCTTCATCAACAAATGTTGTTACAATTAAACAAAAATAAATAATTTGCTAAAACATAATACAATAGGAAGTTTGTTCACATTTAGCCATTGAACTTTTTAGAGAGAAACGCGCTTTCGATTTTGTTCACATTTAGTCACTAAACTTTTTTTTGTTATCTATTTGCCACTAAACTATTGAAACTGTTCACATTTTACCCTTATGACCGGTAGCCGGTCATAAGGGTAAAATGTGAACAGTTTCAATAGTTTAATGGCAAATAGATAACGAAAAAAAAATTTAGTAACTAAATGTAAACAAAGTCGAAAATTCGTTACTCTTTCAAGTCATTATCCATTGTTTAAATGAATAGTCGCTTCTATTAAATTAAAAAAACTAGCTTTTCGTTGTTGTCAAAACATTTGCATACACCCTTTTCATTAAAATCACACGTATTGTCTAAAACACTATAATAATTGTTGTTGCTGACAAATCCTTCCCATGCATTCTTTTAAAACAAAAGAGAAATATTATACAATTAACTTAAGTATGTTATAATATCATATTTAAACAGTGAATTTTAACATAAATTGATCAACACAATATGATAACAAAGATATGAATATTTCGAATTTTATTTTGCATAAAAATTGTATACAAATTGTTTTAAACAATAAATTTATATAATAAAACATTAGATTTGATCGTTAGTTTACTTGTATTATAAAAATTCTATAACATGTGATGAGAGCCTTTTTTGGAGTCAAAAAACAGTTGACGAGAGTTGAAACAAAAAAAATACTATTGAATTAAAAAAATGATTTGAGTTTTTAGAAATATATCATTTAAAAAAATAATTTTTTTCCCATAAGTATTCATATGTGAATAACATAATCACACGTGATTAAAATATGAAAATAATTATTGAATCAAAAACACGAAATCGAATCATGTCCAAATAAATCATACAAGATTAAATACATATAATCACATGCGATTAAATACACGATAAGAACTATTGAATCGAAAATGCAAAAACAAATTTTGTCAACATAAATTATATATGATTAAATACATATATAATCACATGTGACTATATGTATCTAATCATATATGATTTACATGGAAAAAAGTAAATCTTTTCTATATAAATCATATGTGATTAGATAAACATAATCACATGTGATTATATACACGAGAACAACTATTGAATCGAGAATGAACAAAACAAATGGTGTCCATGTAAATTGTATGTAATTAGATACATATAATCTTATTTGATTAAATACACGAGAACAACTATTAAATCAAGAACGCGAAAATGAATTTTGTCCACATAAATCATTTGTGATTAGATACATATCATCACCACCACCACTATCATCCACCACCCACTATAATCACCACCCCTACAACCACCCACCACCCTAAATATCACCCCCACTACCATCACTACCTACCACCTACCACCATCAAACATCACTACACGCCACCACCACTCGCCATCACCAACCCATCAACACCACCACCACCGACCCATCCATCACCCACTATAAACACCACCCACCACCCCACCTGTCACCCACACCACCACCTGCCACTACCCATAACCAACACAAATGAACTATTACACATGAATACCATTACATCACATATGATTATATACACAATAAAGAATATTGAATTAAGAAAACGAAAACAAATCTTTATCCACCTTAATCATATATGATTAAATACATATAATCACATGTGATTAATTACATGATAAAAGTTATAGAATCGAAAACTCGAAAACAAATATTGTCCATAAATCATATATGATTGGATATATATAATCACATGTGATTATATCTACAGGGACACATATTAAATCAAGAATGTGAAAACAAATTATTTCCACATAAATCATATGTGATTATCATCACATGTGATTAAATACAAGAAAAGAACTATTAAATCAACAATGAAAAAATGAATATTATCTACATATAATTTATGTGGACAATAATCATATTCACATTTTTTGATTCAATAATTTTTCTAATATAATTAGATACATATAATCATATGTGATTCTATATGATTGTATGTATCAAATCACATATGATTTATATGGACAATAATCATATGTGATTAAATTCATGTATAATCACATGTGACTATATGTATCTAATCACTTATGATTTATATAGACAATATATATTTTTTTTCTTTCTCGATTCAATATTTGTTCTCGCACATTTAATAATATATTATTTATGTACACGAGATTTGTTTTTGTATTCAAGATTTAAAATTTGTTTTGTGTTTATATTAATCATATGTGATTAAATCCATGAGAAAAATTATTGAATTGAAAACGTAAAAAAGAATCTTGTATTAAATCATATATGACTAGATACATATAATCACACGTGATTATATGTTGTAGCATCTGGTTCCTGGTACGTAAAAAATTCATCTTAGTGTTTTTCTCATATTTAGCCTTGGACTCGGCGAGTTGTAGGTCCGACTCGCCGAGTAGAGACGTGATCCGGAACACATTTAAGTTGGCGACTCGGCGAGTCCATAATCTGGGCTCGACAAGTCCCCACTATCTGATGAAACCCTAAATTTCAAGGGTTTGCACCCTATTTAAACCCTCTTATCCGCCCCTAAGCTCGCCCCCTTCACCCTCAGAGCTCCCAACATCGTTTATACCCCTATTCCTTGTGAGATTGAAGTGTTTTGGAGTGTTCTTTAGATTTTGAGGAAATAGAAGAGTGGATCAAGAAGAGGAGAAGGAGGCCAGGCATCTTTGTGTCATCTCAGCGTTTTCCTTGAGGTATAACTCGTTTCCCCTCTGTTTTCATGCTTGTAGTCTCTATTAGCTACATGAAAGTCCTTCTTGAGCCATTCCCCAAGCTTGTTTGTCCATTGTGGGTTGTAATAAGTTGTTAGCCTCTAGATCTAGGAATGATTGAGTCCCTGGAGCTTGGATCTACTGCCTTTATGGAGTCATATTGCATGAAAGCCCTAGATCTACTCTTTTGGTGCATTTTGAGCCCTAAAACCTTCATTGGTGATTATTTACACGTAAAGTTGGAAACTTTATGTGTAATTCATGCCCTAGAAACACAGATCTGTGAATGGCATGAACTGGATTCAAGAAAAATCGAGTGTATAGAAATTGCATATGGCCGACTCGGCGAGTCGTCCCTCGGACTCGGCGAGTCCCCGAGTTTTCCCCTTTTTTGTGTTTGCGGGTTGGAGTAGTGAGTCATAGGGTGTGACTCAGTGGGTTGGAAGCCAGACTCACTTATGTAGTAACTCGGCGAATCAATTCCATGACTTGGCGAGTTTAGGGCAATCTTCTTGCCTCAAGAACAGACTCGGCGAGTTGTTCATATAGCTCGGGGAGTCTCGGCATAGAGTGTTCTTCGGATGAAGAAGAACTCGGCGAGTTGTTCATACAACTCGGCGAGTAGGATGAAGGACTATTGGCCTTTAGCTTAGAAGGAAAACTCGTCGAGTCAATGCCAAACTCGACGAGTAGAGACGAGATAGTGGTCAGACAAAGGGATAGGGACTCAGCGAGTTGACAAGCCAACTCGGCGAGTCGGGTCAATTGGAAGATGACTTGACTTTAACTCATGGTTTGGTTAAGGGTAAATGGTCAGTTTACCCTGATGTCGGTTAGTAGTATTTGACTAAGTGTTTGGTGGGAATTGCAGCCAGAGGATTTCTGGAGCAGCAATAGCAGACAGACCATTCCCACACAGATCAGCAGCTATTACAAGGTGAGTTACCTTCCAGTAGCGGTGGGTCTAAGGCCACAATGCCGACCCACAAGTAGGAGATGTATGATAGATGATTGTCTTTGTGATATCATCTAGGTTTGATACTACCGATATGTTATATGCTAGCATGATATGTTGTATGTAGTAGAGTTCGGTAGTTAGGACCAAAGGGTATTCAGACACCCCAGGTACGTCTGACAGTATGTGATGATATGTTTGCATGCTGGCTAGTTATGTTATATGGGATAGAGGTAGTAGGAGGGGACGAGTCCCCGAGTTCGGTTATTAGGACCGAAGGGTAGCTTAGGCACCCCAGATATGTCTGATAATATGTTATGTTATGATATATGTGATAGTAGCAGTAGAGGGTGAAATAGTCCCTGAGATTCGGTCGTCAGGACCGAAGGGTGGTCAGCACCCCAGAATGGCTAGACACGAGTAGGCCGACACCCCAGAATGGCCGTACCGGGTAGGTCGGGCACCCCAGAAATGCTTGGCAATATGTATGATATGCGATTGTATGGTATGCGGTATGATGGGTGAACTCACTAAGCTTTGTGCTTACAGTTTTCAGTTTTGGTTTTAGGTACCTCTTCATCGAAAGGGAAAGAGTTGGCGCGGTAGCGGCCCATCACACACACGCTTGTATTCCGCACCATGAGATCTTCCTGGGGATTGTACTCTGACGTTGTTATGTTTTTATAAACTGTTTTCTAAACACATACACTTTTATGAAATGATGTGGTTGGTGTATGTTTTACTACTAATGTTTTGCTAAGTATATGCTTTCAAAAATGAAATTTTTGGCTCGTATTTTTGGGATGTTACATATGTATCCAATCTCATATGATTTTTATATGGACAATATTCATTTTCGCGTTCTCGATTCAATAATTATTCTTTGTCCATTTTAATCATATGTGATTAAATACATTTAATTATATATAATCATATGTATCTAATCAAATATAATTTTATTAGGAAAAACAAATCATGCCTATATAAACCACATGTGATATATATATATATATATATATATATATATGTGTGTGTGTGTATTTATATATGTATATATATATGTATATGTAACCACATGTGATTTATGATTTATATGGAGAAGATATATTTTGCTTTCTTGATTCAATATTTGTTCTCGTTTATTTAATAATATATGATTTATGTCCATGAGATTTGTTTTTGTATTCAAGATTTCAAAGTTGTTTTGTGTCAATATTAATCATATATGATTAAATACATGAGAAAATTATTGAATCGAAAATGTGAAAACGAATCTTGTATATATAAATCATATATGACTAGATATATCTTGCGAAAGTGTGCCTGAAGTTCGTATGGAGGGGGAGCATACGATCACAAATGTACAGGGACAACAAACTTTTGAGGGGGAGAATGAGACTATGAATCATCAAGTTGAGGGGGAGCATTCGCAATTTCAACAGGAACATCATTTTGAGGGGGAGCATCAAGATGAACATCAAGTTGAGGGGGAGCATTCACAATTTCAACAGGAACATCATTTTGAGGGGGAGCATCAAGATGAACATCATGTTGAGGGGGAGCATGATGAAACAGAGACAATTAATCTTGATGAAAATGATGAACTTCATGAATTAAATGATAATTTTTCTGTTGCAGGTTCTGAAAATGAAGATATGTATGAAGATGGACCATTGGAATTCAATCCTGATTTTCTCCCACTTGAGAAATGGACAAGGAATCATCCCAAAGAACAGGTGATTGGGAATCCACAAGATGGTGTGTTGACAAGAGCTCAAATTCGTGCGAAAAATGAGGTACTGAATTCGAATCAAGAATTTTGTATGTTTAATGTTTTTATTTCGAAAATAGAGCCAAAGACAGTAAAGAATGCTATGGAACACTCAGATTGGGTTGTTGCTATGTAATCTGAACTGGTTGAATTTGAACGAAACAAGGTTTGGAGATTAATTCCTAAACCTCCAGATGTTTCGATTGTCGGATTAAAATGGATTTACAAAAATAAAACCGACAAAGAAGACAATATTATTCGAAATAAAGCTAGATTAGTTATTAAAGGCTATTCGCAACAAGAAGGAATAGACTATGAAGAAACATTTGCTCCTGTCGTAAGACTCGAAGCAGTTCACATATTTTTAGCTTATGCAGCTCACAAAGACTTTGATGTTTTTCAAATGGATGTTAAGTGTGCATTCTTAAATGGAGAACTAGAAGAAACAGATTATGTTGAACAACCACCAAGATTTATATCACGAACATCCTGATCATCTCTACATATTAGACAAAGCAGTTTATGGGTTAAAACAAGCACCAAGAGCCTGGTACCCAACACTTACAAATTTTTTGAAACAATCTAAATTTAAACAAGGATCAGTTGACCCCACATTATTTCGCAAGAAAGTTGGGAATCATCTTATGCTTGTTCAAATTTATGTTGATGATATTATTTTTGGCTCAACCGACCCAACATTGTCTACTAAATTTGAAAATCTCATGAAGAGTCAATTTGAAATGAACATGATGGGAAAAATTAATAATTTTCTTGGTTTAAATATAAGACAGAACAGGGATGGAATTTTAATCAACCAAGAAAAATATACAAAGAATGTGCTCGAAAAGTTTGGAATGACAAACAGCACGAAGCTTAGAGTACCAATGGCAGTCGGAACAAGACTAACTCCATTGTTAGATACTCTTGCTGTTGATTTAACACGTTATCGAAGCATGATAAGGTCTTTATTGTACTTAACTGCAAGTAGACCTGATATTATGTTTTTTGTATTTAATTGTGCTAGGTATCAAGCTAATCCCAGAGAACCTCACTAACTGCAGTGAAAAATATTTTTTGCTATCTTAAGGGGACAATTTCGTTAGGACTTTGGTATCCTTCGAAATCGGGATTCTTCATTCAAGCTTTTTCAGATTCTGATCTAGGAGGATGTACTTTGGATAGAAAAAGTACAAGTGGTGGATGTCAACTATTGGATGGAAAATTGGTGAGTTGGCAGTCGAAGAAGCAAACTTGTGTTGCTATATAAACTGCTGAAGCTGAATAGATTTCAGCTGCTGCTTGTACTTTGCAAATCATCTGGATTCAGAGTCAACTTCGCGATTATGTTATAAATATGAAAAAGATTCCTTTGTATTGTGATTCTCAAAGTGCAATTCGCATTTGTCATAATCCAGTACAACACTCAAAGACAAAACATATTGCTCTTAGATATCACTTTATCAAAGATCATGTGGAAGATGAGAATATTGAAGTTCATTTGTGAAAACCACAGAACAACTTGCTGATATTTTTACTAAACCTCTTGATGAAAAATCATTTATGAGAATTTTAGCAGGTTTAGGGATGATCGATGCGAATTCAGTGTCAAAATCTATCACTCAATAATGAAAGGTCTATTCAATAGCTCTGATTCAGAATCATTCAGAAGTTACTGTGCGTTAAGCGGTTTCGCATTGCTTCGCATTCGCACATTTGGTAACCGAGGTTCAATTTTAATGTTGTTCTTTTCTGCTTTGCGAAAAACACGAAAAATCAAAAATATTTTCATTTGTTTGTCTATTTTTGAAAAATTCAAAAACAACAAAAAGATTTTCTTTTATTTTGTCTTTAATTTTTGAAAAATATAAAACTCAAAAATATTTTCTTAAGCTTGTTAAAATTAGATTTCATTTTTTTTCTTTTATATTTGAACATTACAAAATCACAAAAATATTTTTCTTTTTAACTTTGTTCTTTAAGTTTTGTGTGTTTTCAGTATTAGTCAAGAGCAAAATGCGAAGAGGTCATGCTTATGTGTCTATGGGAAGGTATCATTTCTTTCAACTATGTACTAGTTAGGATGTCCCTAGAAGCATGCTGCAACATGTTGACCCAAGCCTCATATGACTCTATGTGTGAGAAACGAAAGACTTAATGAAATTATCTTATGAAAATTTCTTCCCAATCAGGCTTGTATTCGCATTAGTCAAAAGAGCTACCTTACTCTTCTCACATGAGTAAAAAGTTTTATGTTTTGTTCACAAATAACAAAGGTACATTTGATCTTATAACCAATCTTTTTCATCACAAAATTTCTTAACACGATGCACACACAAAGACACATGTCCAAGAGGTCACTTGATCAAACCAATCGTGATTTAGACGTGTCATCATTCTGTGTTAATGATCTTGTTTCATGAGTTCGTGAATTAAGTGAAACCCACAAACTTCGCAAGTTAAGGAATTGACGGGGAACTATGTTCCAAATTTTTAAGAAATACTTGTTTTTGTACCTGATATTTCATATACTCCAAATTATATTCATTCTTATGAGGGATCCTGATCAAATTTTCGTAGCCCACAAAGTTTGTTTCCCAACAGGGTCCATCACTTAATTTTTTTTTTGAATATAATTTCCGTGTGAGGATATATCTGAAATCCTTGTTGCTTGTCAAAAATAATCCAAAGCAATCTTGTCCCTGAACACAATGTTCAAACAAGTAATTTCGGTTACAATTACTCACCTTATGTTTAGGATGATATGTAACGAAATTCGCAAACCACCATATTAAGCCTATAAAAGAGGCCCTTTGATACTTCTCTATAAGTATTTGATTGTATGTCACGGGAAAATGCGAAAGCAGTTGATTACCTCTCTTGGTAATTAATGAAGTAACCTTTGCCTGGGGTTTTACTGCTTTATGTCAATAAATTTTGACATCACAAAATTCCAAATTTTTTTTTACTTGCTTCTTATCTCATTTCTTTGATTCACAAGCACTCACGAAATCCTTGAGGTTCTAAGTAATACCAACTTAGGCTGAAGATTTCGCAAGACTGGTAAATGATTTCGTTTAAAAACCCCATAAACGAAAGAGCCCAACCTCAATACCGAAAAGTCTTCTATCAAACAACTGTACTCATGAACAGTTTCCAGTAACCGTTGGCCCTAGTTTCAAGGCACTTTATGCGGCATGATCATTACAATGGCTATTGATTACACGTTTCCCGGAACACGTAGCCTACTCTATTTTTGGAAACGGGTCGTCTTTGGGATTAACATATAAAAGGGATAATCTTTTTTGTGAATCGTTACGCAATTCAAAATTATCAGACGAACAAAAAGCCCTAATCTTTCTCTCAAGAACTTTCTTAGATTAACAATGGCTGCTACTCAATCCAACACAGAAGAAGTTATTTCAGTCTCTCATGAAGATTCAAAGCACAAATTTCCAAGTTGATCCCAAAGTCTCATCTTACCCAGACGAATTGAAGATGTTGATCGTTGCACTAAAAAGATCAGCATTGTCAACTGCTATGTTCAGTTCATTCTCAGTTCTTGTGACTTGGTTTTCAATGGCGGCATCAACTGCCTCATACAACTATGCAACCGATGTGAAAACCTTCAACTTGGTGACTAACAAGAGAGTTCGTCTTACCAAGAACATGTTCATCGATTTTTTGAACATTCCTAATAATCCACCGTTCTTTAAGCCAACCAATTAATAGATTATTTTCATGTTCAATGAGATGGGTCATCAACCCACTCTTGAAAAGATAAGTGATTTTAGGAAATCAAGCTTACAATGAATTTGAAACTTCTTGTTTGGAATTTTTCTACGATGCTTGACTGGAAGGAGTTTTGGTTTAGACGGGGGAAGAATGGAGGTTTATGAAATGGTTATGGGACTTTACTATGATCTCATTTTTTATTATGGAACTCAAGTTTGGAAGGAATTCAACAAAAGCTTAGAAAACACCAGTGTTGATAAGGGGATTTCTTGTGCAAGGTACTGGAGTTTGATATTGGAAAAGGTATATGCGAAAGAAGGAATTCAAGTTCCTGAAGGAGAAGATGTCGCAGAGTTCTCTTTGTACGAATTTCCCAAAGTCATTGAAGATGATGAGAATATCTTCACAAGTGTTGCAAGAATTCCTGATGCAATGCTTCGCAAAGTGTCCTCTACTCACAAGGTGTTAGTTCGATACATGAAGACTGTTGATCCTAATGCGAATTAGAGTGCTACTTGAAGTCACTGGTGAGTCATCCAAGAAGAAGACGAAGACTAACAAGGAGCAAAAACATGAGTCTCCAAAAGTATCAAAGGCTGAAGAGGTTGAGAAAGTTGAGTCTTTTACCAAACCTGCGAAGGAGATCATACCGACTAAGTCAGGGGTCCTAAAGAAGCTTCATAAGTTGTCACAAAAGAAGACTGCCTCTCCTATTATTCACAAAACTAAAGTGAGTAGTAAGGGGGCTATGTTTAGAGAAATTTCGGCTCCTGTTTCTCCTATGTCAAAGAAAAGAAGAGCTCAAGAAGTTGCGAAGCATATTACAAAGAAGTTGTACAAGAAAAGAAAGATGATAATTCAAAATGAGTCATCCGCTGAGGAAGTGGTTTCTGCAACCCCACCTGTTTCAATGGTAAACATTTCTCTTCCCATTACTTCGCAAATTTCCACCACAACAACCATTCCATTCGAAGTAGTCACTACCAAATCAGTTCATGAGGAGGTACCTACTTCTGATATGGTTGTTCACGTATCTGATATGGGGACACCTATCACGAGTGTTGAATCCTCAATGCCAATCATTTTATCTACTTCATTACCCATCTCATCTGAGAATTTCTCTACTTCATTACCACCATTCATTTTCCCAAATACAAATATAACCACATCATCAATCTTTGATCATCCTTTACAAAATCCCTTCACTACATTGTTTCTTTCACAATCCCCTGAAACTACACAACTTATATCTTCGCAAGCTCAAGCTGATGAAGAAACTGAAGGAGGAGGTTTTAGAGGAACATTTGAAGCTTTACACTTTGATTCGGAGGAGGAGGAAATTCCTGATCATATGCTTATGTCAGGTAAGTAATTTAAAATCCTGAATCGAAAGTTGAATGCAATCATTCAATCACAAGCTGATTCTGGTACAAAGTCTTCTATATCGAGTTTGGAGGTTGAAACATTAATCAAAGCTGCCGAGAAAAGAATAGCTGCGAAAGCTGATGATTCTGATAAGAATAATGAGCTTCGCATTCAAGCTCAAGGGAAATCTTTTGACAGTGTTGTACAAGAACTAAAAATTGCTACAAAAGAACAACATGTTCTTTTTGTACAAGATGTGAAGAAGGTCCGCGAAGATGTGAACTTCAAAGTTGAGGAGTTAAAGAAGGAGATTGCACAAGAACTTCAACAGCTTAATTCGCAAAATTTGGATGTGCAAAAATGTGTTGATGTTGCTGCAGCACTTACCAAAATTGCTACTGATTATCAATCATCTGCTCCAATTATCGAATCCAAATACAAAGAAGTGAAGGAGCAGTTCGCAAAATTAATTCAGTTGGTGACTAAATTAAAAAGTTGTGTTTCAACGCATTCTCAACAATCAATTCTTACTCCGAAATTTTTAACACTTAAAGTCAACACTTTGGAGCAAGCTATTCAGAAGGCATTGGCCCCGATTACAAGTTTTACTTCCATTTTACCAAAGAATGCCCCACCTTCTTTCACAGGCCTTGGCTTTAACTAATGAAGAACTCGCATCAGGTCGTGGTAGACAAGTCACGGTTCTTTGGGAATCAACATTGCCTCAATCAGAATTGAAGAAGTATGCAGACGGGGAAATATGCTTTAAACCTTTTGGCATGGTTTTTGCAGGCAAAGATACCAAGGGGAAGACTAAAAGATTTTTGTTTCGAGTATCAGAGATTGAAAGATACACCATTTCGCAATATACGAATTTCATTGTTCGTATGAATAATTGCACAAAGAATAATGAAGGAGACAGGAAGGAGCTTAAAAAGATCATCACTTGGTATTCAGAATTTCGAACAACAATGCACTCAGCTGTTCAGAATCTCACAAACTGAATAGCTTCGACTGTTTACAAAGGGGGAGAATATAGAGTCTAGTTATTGTAAAAGTCGAAGTGTTTGTTTTGAGTTTCGCATGTTAGTTATTTTACTAAGTCTTCATTTGTGCGAAGCTTATTTTTCAGGACTTGGTATATTTTTTGTACACTCATGTTTCCTATAAATAGGGACTGAGGTTAGAAGTAAAAAATATAAGTTTTTCTCTACTTAGTCTGTAGTCAATTTCTTCATCAATATAAGATCTGATTAATATTTACTCCTTGTGTTGTTACTTTTCATTCGTATAATCATGATTGCTTTCTAAATCTCGATTACAATTCTATTCAAAATCCATTTTCCGGAACTGGCGGATCACCAACCCAACATCCCACTTACCGAAGGATCCATGCATTTTAAGCACATTTAACCAATACAACTTCGAAATTTTCTTGACAATTGTAACGTCTGAACAAGCCTATGAGACCCCCATCATCATCCACTTGCTAATACTCCTTCCCTAGTAATGGTAGTGATTGAACCCAAGAGTCCCTCCATGAACAATTGCCATCCCTATGGAGCGAAGCAAACACTTCGGAACTCTGAATTCATTTTTGGATAAATCTCGTTAATACGACTACTGATCTTCGAAGCGGTACCCCTAAATCACCTCCCCTAATGGCCCACAACAATTACCTAACAATCTAAATCTAGCTTAATTAGATGTTCCCCACTCATAACTCTCATCATGCAAACTAGCATATAATGACCCTTGATAATATTAACCAGACAATTATAGAGAAACTAAATTGAAAATAATGCCTTACACATACAAAAAATGATTCAAACGCGCACACACACACACACACACACATATATATATATATATATATATATATATATATATATATATATATATATACGAATACTAAGGCACGAGGAAGGAAAAATATAACATACATGTGTTAGTATATAATCAAACTCTGGCCTCACCTATCTGAAGTTGCAAAGCTTAGTTTCTCGCTGTTGGGGTTTCCGCCCTGACCTCACGACCGTTAATGATCCTCAAAGTAAATAGAGCAGGTGCACTCACTTCTCCTCCCATCAACCTCAGACAGTCAGCCTTCTTGTGTCCCACCTGATTGTAGTGAAAACACATTAGAGTCGATCCACGAGGCCAATCCCTACTAAAATGACCCATCTGACCACAACATGAAACATCCCCTTTCGGTTTCCTAACAGCCTCCCTAATGGGTCCTCCCACACTTGGTACAACGACTCGGATTCTGATGGCCTCCTAGACCCAAATCCTGAGTCTTGGGCCTCTTTTCCTGGCCCACTACAACCTGAATCTGCTATGGCTTCCTCTTCCCAAGGTGATCCAAATCAATCTCTCACTTTCAGGCTCTAGCAATCATATCATTCAGGGTCTTGCACCCTGACAATCTTATGAACTCCCTGATGCCATCCCTCAGTCTATCATGATACCTCACCTTCTTCATCTCCTCATCCACAACATAATACTGAACCAACAAAGCCCTCTCCCGAAACTTGGTAGTAATATATGCCACATTCTCAGTAGTCTAGAGAAGGTCTTAAAACTCCCTCGCCAGTTGCTTCACCTCAATATCTGGTGAAAACTCTTCCTGGAATCTCATGAAAAACTCATCGCAAGACATAGCCACCACGGTCGCATATCCTAATGCCCTGTTGACATCCTCCTACCAATCACGAGCTCAGTCCCTAAAAAGACAACATGCAAAATCCACCTTCTCCTCCTCAGGGCAGAAGCTCGTCCGCTGAGCATTATCCATGTCAGCGATCCATCGGCAACTAGCAATGGGTTCCTTAGCCCCAAAGAACTTTTGAGCTCCACAAGCCTTGAACTCCCAAAATGAAGGAGTCTGTACTCATATTTGTCCTATTGTGACCTCCTCTCGGAAAGCCCTGAGTCTTTCTTCCAGTAACTCCATAACCCCAGTACGATACACGTCCAGACACTCCTACATAATCTCCATGATCTTACCAAAGATCACAAGATTCTATTCCAAAATACCTCAGGTGATCTCCGACAAAATAAACTCCCGCATCCGCTTATCAATCAGCTCAGTGCCAACACCTGAGCCTGAACCAGATCCTCCGCTACAAGTGCCCATCACCATACTGAAAAGCAACCATACAATAATCAAAACATACTCAAAGAATCCTCATCCAACTGGCTTCCTAGATTCTCCGTGACTCCCCTCGATTCGAGTATAGATCCTGTGCTTCCAGTAGTACGGGCCCCATACTCCCTTCCACACCTATTCATAATTTCCTCAAGAGTTATCCTAAATCATCTAAGTCACCTTCTTAAACTGGTAATCCAAGTATTTGCTAAACAGCGCATCCAAACCTAACTACTTTGTGAATACAGTCACATGCAACAAAGCTTAGATAATCCTTCGAGTAAAAGGCTCAACCCTACAACGGTTGGACTCGGATAAGAGTTGTGTAATAGGGTCAAATCCATCACTCTAAAATTAATTAACTCTTGCAGCATGCAACTTTACGTATTCACTTAATAGTTAACTCATATCTCTAAGTGTCCCACAAAGCAAGCAAAATTCATGTAGTAACACTACAAGTCTCAAGACAAACAAAAGACCTCCTAAGCTCACTTGCTAATACCATGCTAGGAACTTCTATTTTCACTGCAGGTTCCCTTATGCATGCAAATTATACACAATACATGACCAAATACACTGTTGAATGAAAGATTCTACCTTAGGACCACAACCAAACAATGACAAGAAAATAAGGCCAAATCAGTTATTCTAGGTCTATGTGATCCTAACCGTATACAATACACTTTGAAATTACTTTTATCAATATATATTCCCAATCTAGCATAGCATCCAATGCTTCCTAGGCTACAAGGCATCAAATATCAGGCCAATCTATCATGTAATATCATAGGATGCAACATTCATATCATATAACATATCAACATGTATGCGTATTCTGGGAATCACTTACTTGATCTCGAAAGATTGCACGTATCATACCCCTTTTTCTTTACAAAAGACTTTTTTGAAATTTATTTTCTTTTAAAAGATTACAAACTCCTCAGTTTGAGTTCAGTCATACTCGATAGTATGCCCGAATCCCTTAAACCAAGGCTCTAATACCAACTTGTATCGTCCCAAAATTATAACATAAGAATATCATTTTTAATTCAACCATAAACACTATTTATCATTTTCAATCATTCAAAATTATATCAGAGTAAAAATAGTTATCAGAGTACAATGCAAATCATAAAGTTGCGGAAACAAGGTAGGATGCGCTGCGATGAAGCCCAACCCTTCCATTTCGAACCAGAAGTACCAAAAACCATAACCATAAAGTTATAAGCACAAAGCTTAGAGAGTTCCCTAAAATAGAATATAACATACATATCCTTGAGCCTAGCCCTCACATTGGGCCCAACCCATAATAATGGTCCTCGCCAAACATACAATGCAAGTGTCATAGAGACAGCTAGCATATAACATACATTGGTCCTATCCCTTCCTGATCCATGGGCTCAGCCCAACATACAATAGGCCTAACCCATCATATAATGGGTCTAGCCCAGCATACCATGCATGAGTCACAAAGACAGCTAGCTTATAATAGATCACAGTAGGTTGACATTGGTGCCTTCGACCCACCGGTATAGTGAGGAGACTTACTTGAATCACAATGCTGACTAAAACTCAGCTTAATACCATGTCGACCATAACTAACTGCTCTCTTGCCAAATGATGGGTCCTTAACACCTCGTATCAGTCCAAACAAGGTAAACCCTAAGTATACCTTCTAAAAACATTTGAGCAAAAGTCAACCCACATAAAAAATGAACAGTCAAAATCAATGTCAACTATTCAGCCTCACGTTGTCACCATCCCTTGGTCATGTCATGAGAGATCACTCAGGTCGATTCCAACCCATCTCGACTCAACTCAGCAAACTCAGACATGAAAAGTCATTGGAGTTGACCTCACGACATGGGCATCATTCTCTCACATTATGAGCCCTAAGGAGGTTAACAAAAACAGGATCATTCAATCCTCACATCGTAAGACCTTATGTCTAACATCGTGAGCATAGTCTGACGCCAAAAATCCAACATTTAAGTCTATAATACATTAAGCCTTTCACTCTAACTTTTCAGAAGGTCCTATAACTCCATAATACACTTGAAAGTCGATGCTTTTAATACATATATGTCCAATACATGTCTAGATCTCATTTGGGTCAATAATTAAAGAAAAGGTCATCCAACTTTCATGCAAGGTTACCAAAACCCAAGCATTCACTAGATCTGAACTTCATGACACCCTTAAAGCCCTTTTAACCCATAAAGTTGCTAGCTTTATGGTTTCCATTGATTCAAACTTGCTCAATCAAAGACAAAAGTGTGACAAAACTTAGATCTAGCCACAATCAACTATAAATGTGGGAGATTTGACACTTACAAGGGTCCAAACACATTGAGATGTAATGATGAAGATGATTCCTTACAAGCCTCTTCAAAATATTACCTTGTTCTTCTATTTATCTTCGTCTTCAAACCAAGAAATACTCCAAATGGCCAAGAATCAAGAAAGGAAAGAAGGCTAGGGTTTTCTAAGGTGAAAAAGGGTTTAGAGGCTGATAGTGAACCCCAAAATGGGTTTAGAGGTGGTTAAATACAAAGGAAACCTTAATAGATGATGGGCTTGGGCTGTACCAGTTCTCATGTCATAAGCTTCTATGTCTCAAATAGTGAGACCAGTCGCGAACAAAACTTTTCATATGAAACTATCTCACGTCGTGATTCTTAATGTCTCACATTGTGAGACTCATTTTCTTCCAAAATCCAACCTTTTGACTCCTTGAAACCCTAATTCGATTCATCCACAAAAACGAGTGTTACAATGTATGTATGTATGTATGTATGTATGTATGTATGTATGTATATATACATGTATGTGTATATATATATGTACATATATTTTTATGTATGTATATATAAATATGTATGTATGTATGTATGTATGTATGTAGTAGATTTAGAGATATTTTTTGTTAGGTTCTAGGGTATATAGGTCATACATAAGTAGTGGTGACATGCAAAAGGGGCACGATATGCTTACACTTGTCCTATATGGTAGGCACATTGTGAGGTTTAGTGAGCCTAGGCGTACTCTCATCCACAACTAACCACACTGTTCTCTCTCTCTCTCTCTCTCTCTCTCTGTGTGTGTGTGTGTGTGTGTGTGCGTGTGCATGTGTGTGTCTCTCTCTCATTATCTATCTATCTATCTATCTATCTTATTTGGTAAGTTTGATATCTGAGCGCAAGATTGCATTGGAGATAGTGGAGTTGAGGATGAGGTGGTCACTCCTCCCTCCCAAGTATTTATACCCAATATACTTAGAGATTAAAGTTTCGTTTGAAATCAAAGACTCTTATTATTTTAGAATAATGGTTTTTTTTTTATTGTTATTGATGGTTTTACTTATGTTGTGGTGTTGATTTAAACTTCTACTACTAATTTTATGTTAGACATTTTCTAATTTAACAAATGTCTATATACTTTATCTTAGATTTTTCGCTACAATTAAAAATTATGTTTTTGAAAACATTTTTTAAAAAGATTTTGTGAGATGTCACATAGGGGGCTTTATAATTTGCTTCTGATATAACTATAAAAACCATCCATATATGTGCAATATTCATATATTTCCCATCGTGTCATATATGTTAGTTTTTTCGGTTAAATAAGAATAAAAAATCAGTCTGAAAAAAGACCGGACTGTTTGAAGACCGTCCTACAACGACTAATCTTAAAAAAGTCGGATAGCCAAAATCTATATGCATATATCCTTTTTGTGTTAGTTACACATTTACACATTACTCAAATATTTTCCTTCTTTCTTTTATTAAGTTTTACTATATCATTTTTAGTAAATCTTAATTTATAATTTAGTGTTAAAATGACCGAATTGTTTTAAGACGGACACAAAGCCGATCCAAAACCGTCTATGTGCATCTCTACATGCACATGTAGAATGCCAACGATATATCAAAATGACTCAATATTTGTAATAATAAAATATTAATTTTTATACAGTATGATTTTTTTTTATATAAATCTATATAATCCTATCCGATTTTCCATATTTTTTTTATTCCATTTAATTGGTTGATATATAGCCCAACAGTGAGCCCGTAAAAGGAAAGGTGTTAGGTAGGCTAAAACAAAATCAGGACAATGACTGGACTACGGGTGCCTTTCATAGCCCATGATAGCCCGGTATGCATGGACCACTAATGACCCAGACTGAATTTACAAACTAAGAGTTTTTTGCAAGTTAATTTTTTTTTGGAACACCAAATACCAAGCAGAAGTCCTACCGTCTTTTATAGCGGAAGCCCGGGTTCGAACTTCTTTACAGGGCAAACCCTCATCATTTTTAATGGGATTCCAAATGAAAATTCCCTATTCGAACTCCCCACCTTACCCCTCAATGGTTATAAACCCAACACCACCTTGGGCTTCATTGGTTTTTGCAAGTTAAATAATAATAATAAACTTCTCACAATCAATAAAATAATATGTATTTTTTTTTTTTAATAATTTAGGTTGTGCACCAACTAAAGTGGCTTGTCTCCTAAAGTTGGCTAACTTCGTAAACCAACTGAAGTGCAAGTTTGTCTATAGCTTCACCTAATATGAATTTATATCTAATAGAAGTACCGCAAGGTATTGGATTATTATTATTATTATTATTATTATTATTATTTTTTGAAAAGATAAATTTAATCTACTCCTAAATTAATAAATTTAATCTACTCCTAAATTAATAAAAACATAACAAATTTGTCCTAAAAGGACCGCTGATATAGCCTAATAAATAGCATATTTCAAATCTAGCATAAACCTTTATTAGTAGTTAATTCGTTATTTGTTTATTGAATATATATTAAACGATCAATATAATTTTTTTTGTATATTTTACTTCTCGTTATATAATTATATTTTATTTTACTCATTAATAATATTTTAATTTAAGATATTTTGTATTTATTTACTAGTTAATTAATCAAATCAAATGTTTATTGACATTTTATTTATGTAATATATATTTATAACGATTATAGTAATAATTTTATTTTTTATAACTATGATCTATTAATTTTTTTCTTCGTATTTTACGTTTTAAAAATAAAAACCTGATATATCTTTATTTTTAGGGATAATGACTTGAAAGGGTAACGAACTTTCGGCTTTTGTCACATTTAGTCACTAAACTTTTTTTTGTTATCTATTTGCCATTAAACTATTGAAACTGTTCACATTTTACCCTTATGATCGGCTGTTACCGGTCATAAGGGTAAAATGTGAACAATTTCAATAGTTTAGTGGCAAATAGATAACGATAAAAAGTTTAGTGACTAAATGTGAACAAAATCGAAAGTTTGTTTCCCTCTAAAAAGTTCAATGACTAAATGTGAACAAACTTCCTATTGTATTATGTTTTAGCAAAATTATTTATTTTTGTTTAATTGTCGCAACATTTGTTGATGAAGAAATTTATGAAATAAAAAAAACAAAATGCAACATCCGGATTTCCAGGTATCATAATTTAAGTATTTTTCTTTTGAGTTAAGAAGAGAGACTCGGCGAGTTGACGCCTCAACTCGTCGAGTAAGGTCGCGACTGATGACTCGGATTAATGAATGGACTCGACAAGTCGGTGAGGCGACTCGATGAGTCTGCGATGTTGGCAGAAACCCTAAATCTTTGGGCCCGAGCCATATTTAAAGGCACGTATGGCCTTCAATTGCCACTACCTTTCCCATAAGTGAGAACCCTAGCGAGCTTGAGTGTGTAGAGTGAGAGGAAAAGCTATCTTGAGCTTTTTGGTGTGATAGATTTGGACCCTTCTAGGTTCAGAGAGCTGAGAATATGAAGCTTTAGTAGAGTAAACCTTGGGGTTCGAAGTTAGGAAGCATTTATGGGATTTTTATGGTAGATATAGTTACTTTCATCTTACACATAGATATGAAGTATTTTATATAAATTACGTGTTATGTGTGCATATTATTTGAATACTTGCTGTCTATGCTGGATGAACGATTTTATACATGTTTTAAAAGATTTAAACTGTATATTTATTTTATATCTACAAATATATTGCGGATGAAACATGGGTAGATGAAATAGTTGGTGTGTGATGAAATAAAATGATGAGAGATATGTGATGATAGAAATGTGATGATGATTAGGTATATAGATGATGATGAATATGTGATGTAGGATGAAAGGAGATACCATAACCTTAACCAACAATGTGGCGATGTAGTCATTTACCAGAGTATAGATGGCGACCACGGACTATTATAAACAACACAGTGGAAACACCAGCAGGCCCATAACTTGTAGGTGATGAATTACGAGTTCAGGTGATGTTGTAACTACGTATTCATGCGATGATACTCTAACCCCTTAATATGAATTACAAGTTCAGACGATGTTGTAACTACATATTCATGGGATGTCACAAATTTCGCATGCCAAACCAATGGTCATAATTCACATCAGTGAGAATGATTCATTTTTTTTTTTTTGTAAAACTAAAATCAGATTGGAAATTTTGATTTTTTATTTTGGAAAATGTCAAACCATTGGTTTTGTATTTCGGTTTCGGTTTTTTGTTTTTTTTTTAAAATATATTTTTAGGGTTTTTTTATTATTTTATATTTATTTATTTTATTTCATAGATTTCTTCATCAACAAATGTTGCTACAATTTAACAAAAATAAATAATTTGCTAAAACATAATACAAGAGGAAGTTTGTTCACATTTAGTCATTGAACTTTTTCGAGGGAAACAAACTTTTGACTTTTGTGACATTTAGTCACTATTTTTTTCGTTATCTATTTGGCATTGAACTATTGAAACTGTTCACATTTTACCCTTATGACCGGCAACAACCGGTCATAAGGGTAAAATGTGAACAGTTTCAATAGTTCAATGGCAAATAGATAACGAAAAAAAGTTTAGTGACTAAATGTGACAAAAGTCGAAAGTTCGTTACCCTTTCAAGTCATTATCCCTTATTTTTATTTTCGTTTGTTTGCGGCATTTAACGTCTATAAAATAGTATGTTTGTTTAGAAAATGACTAAGTAATTGAGGGGAGTTTTATAGAAAATTTTAAATATATATGAACAAATTAGTTATTAAAAAACAATTTAAAAATCATAACAATTGAAATAGTAATTTAGTTAAAAGTTAAAAGTTAAATGGAATAATGATATGTTATTCACTTTAAAGTCATAATATTATTAAATATTTTATTAATAAAATTATATATAATATATGTGCTATTATATATATCCCAACTCACATAAAAAATCAAACATAGGGGTATATACACACTCACCTACACACATAATGGGATACAATAAAAAAATTTGGGTATATATAAAATTAACCATATACTATCTCTATCAAATATTATGCATGATTTGATCCCAGTTAACTATGTAATTCTTGGTCTTAAGTTTGTATTATGCACGGTTTGATCCCAATTAATCTCAATAGTAATAAGAATTAATTCATGCAAATATCGATAATATAATGCAGTCAAACACATTAAAGTTCATGCCTAGCTAACATACGCCTTGGATTAGTCCTGGATTTGATCAATCACTAGTAACGATAACTTTAATGGTCATAAAACAACTATAATTTAAGAAAACAAAATTATGTTCGTACTTTAACTTATATAAACTCAACAATAGCAAACAAATAACATCATTTAAAACATATTGACCTTAAATTAAATGGGATCTACTTGGATTATCTTGGAAAGAACTTATCACGCTCAAAGCATAAGACACATTAGAGGGAGTACAAGTCATAGCATACATGATCGATCCTATAGCCAAAGCATATGAGACTCGAATCAAGTCATCTATCTTTTTATCCCACTACTAGGACATTGAGTCTTACTCAACTTAATAGTATGATGATGGGTAAATCTAATTTCTTGGAATTCTTCATACTGAAACGTTTCAATGTCTTATCCAAGTATGTACTCTGGCTAAGTCTTATTAGACATTTCTTTCTAACCCTATAAATCCTTATTCCAAGAATGTATGTCGCCTCTCCTAGATCCTTCATAGTGAAACAATTTCCAAGCCAATACTTTACTTCTTGCAAAGTTGGAATATCATTTCCTATAAGGAGTATGTCATCAACATACATAACTAGAAAAGTTACAACACTCCTAATAGCTTTGTAATACACTCAAGACTCATCTTCACTTCTAGAGAATCCAAATTCTTTAATCTTCTTCTGAAAGCAAAGATTCCAGCTACAAGATACTTGTTTTAGTCCACAAATGGGCTTTTCAAGCTTTCACACCTTATTAGGAAATTTGACATGTTCAAAATCTTTTAGTTAACTCATGTAGACGTCCTCAGTAAGTTTCCCATCTAGGAAAACAGTTTTTAACATCCATTTGTCATACCTCATAATCATAAAAGGTAACTATGGAAAGCATTAACCTGATTGATTTACTCTTATCTACTGGTGAGAATGTCTCATTATAGTAAACCCTTGGGTTTGAGTAAATCCATTCAAACCCAATCTAGAATTGAACATGCATACATTCCCATCCATGTCACACTTCTTCTTAAAGATCCATTTGTAACCAACCGTCTTTCGACCTGGTACATGATCAATTAATTTCCATACTTATTGACCATATATGGACTGAATCTCGATGTCCATTGCCTCTTTCCATTTTGTAGCGTCACGGCCTACCATCACTTCCGTGTAGATAGTTGGTTCATCGAAATTTACTAGTGTTATATCTCTAATAAATGTTTCATCATCGAATGTTATGTAGAATCCATAAAATCTGGGTGGCGTGCTGACTTTATTGGATTGGTGAAGAGGTAACAAATTTTCAATGAGCACAACAAGTGTATCACCCTCAAGTTAAGCACTAGTGTCATATAAATTTTCCTCATTGGTTGGCTCTTGAATTTTGTAACGCCTGTGTTTATGGGCTTGCCATTTTTAGCAATGTGATAATCTAGGTTAACCTTTGTAACCCGTTTTGAAATAATAGAAGTGTATTATTTGAGTATTATGTGTTTTGTGCTTAATTGCTTAATTATGTGGTTTGATTAATTAAGAATAAAAATAAGCGTCAAAATTTAAGTGTAAAATAAACTTGATATCTTTAGATAATGTTGTAGTAGTTGAAACAAGGTTTCCGAAGATATAAAGAATGCCGAAATCCGAGTTATAACGAGGAAGTTATGACCTGTCGAAGTTTCGCGACAGAACCGACAACGCTGAATGATGTAAAAAGTGAAATTTACGTTAGAGCGATAGTTAGCCTTAGTGATCTAAACGAGAATCGAAGATCTCGTTGTTAGTATCAAAGCGATAAAAAGTTAGGCGAGAACGGACGTCAAACGAAGAAGTTATGAATTTATAACGAAATTTTCTGTCCCGGCCTATTAAAAATAAATAATAAAAATAAATTCAAAATTAGCCGACGGAGTCTAAACGAAAGTTGTAGAGCGTCGTCTCACCTTCACGTGGATATAAAGAACGTCGAAAATGGAGTTCGTATGAAGAAGATATGAATTTCTGAAGTTTATTAAATAATTTGTATTTAATTTTAATTGGAAAATCCGGCCTTATCCGAAGGCGAGTCACCGGACTCATCCGGAGTACGCCCAGCATACTCGAGTACGCCTTGCGTACAGCGAAGATGTCGACATTTGCACGCGAGGACTTCAGATGACGCATGCGCTTACGATTTCGGAGCAGTACGCCCCGCGTACTCCGAGGCTCCAGCCTCCTATAAATAGGATGCGAGGGTTCCGGGTTTATTTGCTAATTTCCTCTCGTTTTTGTGCCGAAGCTCTGCGCGTAAACCCACGAAGCCACCCCGAAGCCCCGGTAATATTCCCGAGTCCCGAAGCAAGTCCCGAGATCCCGAAGATCCCGAGAAGTGCGGTTTCCGAGCCGAAGCTCTGCCCGCGAGAAGTTCGGTTTTTGTAAAGATCTTCCAGATCTACTGAGGATTACTACTTCTGCTAGCCGTAGTGCTGTCCGATCATCTTCTGATCAAGTGAGTGTGTAGTTACTTTCTTCTAACGCATAATTATGAAGTATTTTATACGAAATACGTGTTATGTGTATAATTTTGTTGTTATGTGCGTGAATGTATATTCACTCTCTTTAATCTCATAGATCTGATTTGTTTTCTATGAAATACGTGTTATGTGGGTGCGCCTCATCTGTTATGTGGAATATATATTGAATGAAAATGATATACAGGTTTTAAACTGTGTATAAAAATGTATATTTTATCTACTAATATGTTGGGTAGAACATGGGTAGATAGTTGGTGTGTAATAAACAGATGAGAGGCCTCGATGTTGTTGTTGTTGTTGACCTAGTTATTCAGCGGAGTATGGATAACGACCACAGACTCCTTCTAGACAGTCTCGTGGAACGCTAGCAGGTTTATAACCTGTAGGTGTTGTGAACGATGTGTTCACCCGTGTCTATCCCCCTCATGGTTGCCTTTAGGATATCTATTGTTGAGGAAACCCCTTAGCAGTAATGTCCGTCCCGATGAAAATCCTAGATTAGGTCCCTTGAGATAGATGTTGTTTTAGGGACTTAAAGTGAGGATAACGGGAATGGGTAATCGGGATAGTGATTGATTGGTGAAATTAAATATAATTTATTTATTGTGGGTTGAAAACCCTATATGCTCACCAGGCTCCCAAGCATGACCCACTCAGTTTTATTTGTATTACAGGAAGTGGCGCAAGGGCGTAAGATGGACGAACCATCAAGTTGTTTTGTTTACAAGTCTGTATATGTATATATTTGTTGAATGACTTGTAATGTTATTGTTTATGCTTAATGGTCTGTATCGGAACATGACACCCCGAGTTTTGAATATATAATGAAAATACATTTCTTTTATGAAATGCTTTGGTAAACGTTGTTTTATCATGTTTTGTTTTTAGGAACAAATTCCGCAACTCTTTCAAATCAAAAGGATTTACTCTGAAATTATTTTAAAAGCATAAATGAATATCGGTCTTTTCTGGCCGTGATTTTGGGGATGTCACAAATTTCTTCAACATCAATTGAACTCCCGTTGTCCTCTTTGAATATAAGCTCTCTCTCACAAAAGACACCCCTTCAAGCTTCAAAGACCATATTCTCACTTGGTCTGTAGAAAAAATATCCAAATAAAATTTTCAATTAGCCAATGAATATGCACTGTTAAATAACTATCGCACATGATGTGAGATGCACTACAACCCAAGACGATGGTCTTTTCGGGTTTCCTTCGTATTTAAACCCCATAAACTTCATTTTAGGGTTCCTTAACAGCCTCCTTCGTCCTCGAACATAGAAAAATGCTAACCATAGCATCTCCTTGTGATTTTTGAGCTTATGGTAGTATTTTAGTGGCTTAAAGAAGAAGAGATCGCCATTAGAGCATAATTTCAGCTTGGAAGCTTCATTTGTATCTCCTGGCAACATCTCTGGACCATTGTGAGCAACCAAGATTCAAGATTTTTGATTCCTTGTTGCAAGATCTAAGGTTTTATTTATGTTTATCTATTGTTGGATGAGTTAGAGTGTTGGGACTCCATAAAGTTAGCAACTTTATGGTTCCTTAGAGTCCCTTGGTGATTACATGTGATGGATCTAAAGTTTAGATGATGTTTGAACTCATGCTTGAGGTTTTGACCTCCTTTTCTTCATAAATTCCCTAGTTTGAGATCAAAGGTTGAATTGGACATGAAAGACCTTAAAGAATCGATTTTTATGGCCTTTGGGGTGTTAGGAAGCCTTCTAAAGAAGATTGCTTGGGGGCTTAATGAATTAAGAAGTTCATGCATCAAAATATCATTCAGATTGATTTCACAATGTGAGGCTATGCCAGTGACATTGTGAAGATCATGAGTCGCGATTATTTTTCCCTTATTGGTTTACAACGTGAGCTATAGATGGCTACATCGTGAGGGGCAGTTGACAGTTGACTTTCGTTGACTTTCATTGGCTGTTGGTGTTGACTTTTTGACCAGTTTTACTTTGAGTCAAACTTGAAGGATTTTGGTTGTTGATTAAGATTTTTCCATGTTTTGGTGCTAGAGGGCTCGTGGAAGCAAGCAGTGCAGAAAGTGAAGCATGTCGTAGTGTTTCTACATTCTTTGTTTTGGGTAAGTTTTCCTCATTATACTTATGGGTCGAAGGCACCAACACCGACCCACTAGTTTTGATTGTCATTTAGTAGCAGGATGCCATAGGGACTGTATGTAGTCACGTAGGATAGAATAAGAACTCTTTATCTAGTCTTTCTGGCTTGTTCATTGTTTGGTTGTGGCTCTAGAGTAGGATCATCTGTATGGGTGTCTATCTCACCTATGGGTACATATGATTATGCATTCCTTAAAGTGTTGGTTATGTATCATTGTTTATAGGATGTTGTTGTGTTGTAGTGATCGGCTAAATGTATGTATGTATGCATGTATGTATGTATGTATGTATGTATGTATATATATATATATATATATATATATATTTGTATAATTGGATGCATCAGTAGTGGTATGTTGGTTAGAGTACCAGTAGGCTGGTTATCGTCTAGTGGAGTACCGTAAGGGTTGTATGTAGTCATGTAGGGTATCCTGAGAACTCTTGATCTAGGATTTCTTGCATGTTCCTTGTTTGGTTGTGGCTATAGAGTAGGATAATCTATTCGGGTGGCTATCTCACCTCTGGGTGGTTATGCATTCCATGGAGGTTAGCTAGCAGCATAGTAGTGAGTTGTGAGGAGTCTAGTAAGCAGTAGTGAGTTGTATGATTGATAACTTCCCTATTATGTTCCTTCTTGATTCGTGATTCTTAGATGTTAACACATGGTAGCGGATGACGTTGAGGCGGTCATGTTATGTGTTATATGCTAAGATACTATGTGCAGGTCGGCTGAATGGCATAGGCACGAAGGCTCAGAATATCGGTTGTGAAATATCCAACAGTTGGTAAGTTTCCCTTTAAGTCCCTAAAGTAAAAAATTTCTTTCAATTTAGTCCCTTGGTTAGTACGCGGTGCATACTCATTGAGTACGCTTAGCGTACTAGACACAGAATTGGTCGCGGATCTTAACCACGTATGTTGGGGGTACATAGAGTATGCATCTCGTACGTTTGTCTAAGATAAACCCTAGTTTTTAGGGTTTGCACCCTATTTAAGGTGCTTAAGTGCCCCAAGCCCTTTACCTCTTCTGCCTCTATTTCCCTTGTTACGGTAATCTCGAACCCTAAGCCTTTTGTGTGCATTTGTGAGCTTCCTTGACAGTTTTTGGTGTTCTTTAGAGTTCTTGAAGATGAAGGAAGCTTGGGAAGAAGCAAGGTCGTAGGAAGAGCTTGTAGGTCCAAAAATTTGGCACATTTTCTGACCCAATGAAGGTATAAAGCGTAAACCTTGACCATTGCTTGTTTAGATCTAGGTTTAGAGTAGAAAAGGTGTATTTTGATCCGATAGTTTGGATTCTTGGAGTTAAGGAACTTTAGACCCTATGAGTTATCCTTTTGATCTCTTGGAGGTGTTTTGAGTCATAAAAATCGAAACTTTATGGTTAAACCTCAACCATGCAAGAGTTAGGATCCATCCAAGTGTGCTTATGGACTTGATTCATGTTTTGAGCCCCATACTTGCATGCAAGAGCATAAATTTTGCAACTTTATGGATTAGGACATTTCTAGGGGTCTGGATATATGTTTTGGACGTGAGGTCTTAAGGGATTAAGTCATCGAATCTATAGTGGGTTGGCAGACCAGTACGTAGTGCGTACTAAAGTGTACATCATGCGTACTAGGCTAGTGCCTTGACCCTGGTCAACACTAGCGTATGTTGGGCGTACAAGACAAGTATGTTGCACGAACGTGATCAATGGGCTTAGAAATTTAGGCTCGTTTGGTGTTAGGCAGTAGACTTGAGTGAGTTGGGCCTCGGCCCCACTTGAATGTAGTAAGTCATTTTTGGGACTAAGGCCATGTTTGCGGTTCTTGGGATATATTGGGCTTTAGAGGCCCTATAGTGGGGTTGGATGCATTTTTGGGTTTTTGGTCCTTAGAGAGAATGGGGCCCAATAAAGCAATGCTAAAGGAGACTTTTTGCCTTAAGTCAAGGATAAGGGTTTTGGACCTTCAGGTTAGATTGTGTCCTAATTTCTAGTTACAGTTTTGTGCTTGTGCGATATGGAGAGGAGTTCGCAAGTCATTCGTTGAGTGCGTCTTGATACCCATAGTCTGCGGTGAGTCTTCCTTCTTAGTAGTCGTGGGTCGAAGGTACCAAGGCCAGACCACTAGTTTATGTTATAGCGTGATGATTGTCTTTGTGATAAATGTCAGTTATGTCTGTATTTACTTAATGAATATGTGATTACTATTATGATATTATGTGGTAGCACCCAGATATGCTTGGCAGTATCTGATTAAAATAGACTGAAGGGGTACGTCGGCACCCATATACGCTGGGCGGTTTGTTTGTTTAGTATTTGGTATGTTGAAGGAACTCACTAAACTTTGTGCTTACAGTTTTTAGTTTTCTATTTTAGGTACTTCTAGTTCGAAGGGGAAGGGCTCGGCCTGATCACACCGTTTCCCTCTATGCTTTACCGCACTTAGTGATTTTGGGATATGTACTCTGATAACATACTACGACATGTCTCTTTTGAATGTTTTTCTATCAGTTTCGTATGAATTGAATGAATTTAAAAAGAAAAATTTTATCTGTATTTTGGGGATGTTACAAGTTGGTATCAGTACCTTGGTTTGAGGGATTCAGGCATACTCTCGGGTGTGCATGGACTCAAATCGAGGGTTTGGTATGTTTTTCACAAAAAGAACCATTTAAATTTAAGGATTTTAATAAAATACAAGGGGTATGATGCGTGCAATCGGCCGAACTCAAGTAAGTTTTCCCAAAATACCTATAGTAGTTATATGTTTTATGTTATGATATGAGAATCGCATGCTAGATTAGGGGTTAAGGATCTTCTCAGTATTGCATGATAGAATTCTAGGAGAGATGCCTTTATGTGCCTATCTATATGAGCTTTTAGACTTGAATGCTAGTAGCATATCAGTTACTTGTTAGGATGACCTGTATAGGGTATGTTTGAGTTGGATTGTCTAATTCTTGAATGTTGCACGCTTTGTGCTATAGAAAGGTTTGTTGGTACTAACTAAATATTAGATGAATGCATTGGGTTACATATTACTTCGATCGGATAATTTGAGAAGGATACGTTTAAGTCTATTTCTCAGCTCTTGTTTGATTCCAACCATTATAAGGTGGAACTTGTCATTCGAAGAATTATTTGGTACTAGTAGTATGTAATTGTGTTCATGCAGTAGTTAGGTAGTACATGTAGATGTTCCTTCTGTAGTTGATAGCAGAGAGGGGTGGGGAAGGGAGTCCCTATGAGAAGTTTGGTGTGTAGGATGCCTTATAGTTTGAGAGTGTATTAGTTAGGAAGAGTGACTTGGAGGAGTCGGGGTAGTCCATGAGGAGGGTATAAATAGGTATGGAAGGTAGTATTGGGCCCATACTACTAAAAGCATAGGATTTATACCCGATGCCAGGAAGAGCACGATGAATCTGGGGAGCTTAAGAGCATGAACCTTCTTGTATGTATATTAATTGTTTATGTGGTTATGTTTTAGTATGGTGATGACAGGTCATGGACTGGGAGGTTCAGGATATAGATCTGTTTCAGGAACGGGATTCGAATCAATTGATGAGGTTTTTCGAGAGTTCATTACATCTGATATTATGAGAGGCATTCTTATTGCGACCCCTATGATGTTCGGGTCAATCAAGGAAGGTAACATGGAGTTGATGGAGGATCGTCTTCGGATCTTCAGGGCCAATCTGGCCGCTAGCCAGTCAGGGGACCACACATTCTCCTTCAGGGATTTCATGAGATGTAGGGTACCAAATTTCTTTGGGGTGAACTGTGACATCCCCATTTTCAAGGCCAGAAAAGACCGATTTTGTTTATGCTTTATAAAAATCATAGTATCTCTTTCAATAAAAACGTTGCGTAATTTGTTCCCAGAAAAACATGATAATTTCATTATCAGAGCATTTCCAAAGAAATGCATTTTTATTTCTTTTAAAACATTTGGGATGTCATCGTCGATAGAGAAACATAAGCATAAACAGAACTTATACTCATTTACACTAGTGATCTATATCTCCTTAATCTCTCAGTGTAATGTAACTTCATATCATCACCTGTGATACAAGTGAACTGAGTGTGTCAGGTTGGGAAACCTGGTGAGTACATAGGGTTTTCAACCCACAATAATATAATTATTATGTTTAATCATCAAAAAATTAACCCAATTACCCATCGCCATTATCTTCTTTATTCCTAAGTACCTTCCCTAAGGATTGATCCTAAGGGTCGTCTCCTACATCATATTTACCTCTCATCTCCGTACATCGCAATTCCTTATATGTTTGTTTCTAAGGACTCTCCCTAAGGATCATCGTCTACATCGCATAGACAATATTGATTCAGGGATTACTCCATCAATACATGCCCAACAAGGGTTAGGGTATCATCGCATGAATACGTAGTTACAACATCGCATGAACTCGTAATTCATAATAAGGGTTCAGAGTATCATCTCATGAATACGTAGTTACAACATCGCCTGAACTCGTAATTCATCACCTACAGGTTATGAGTCTGCTGGTGTTTCCACGGGGTTGTCTATGATAGTCCGTGGTCGCCATCTATACTCTGGTAGATGACTACATCTCCAAATTGCCAGACAAGGTTATAGTATCTTTCATCCTACATCACCGATTCATTATCACCTATCTATCCCCACCTAATTATCACCACCTATCTCTCATCATTTTATTTCATCACATATCAACTATTTCATATACCCATGTTTTATCCCAACATATTTGTAGATATAAAATAAATATATAGTTTAAATCATTTAAAACATGTATAAAATCATTCATCCAGCATAGACAACAAGTATTCAGATAATATGCACACATGGAACGTAATATATATAAAATACCTGATATCTATGTGTATGATGAAAGTAACTATGCACTCACTTTGTTAAAGTGATCATTCCAAACTCGGACAGTGCTTCGCTTCTTAACAATATAATTTCTTTCGATGAAACCTAGTATTATTACCACTAGATTTTAGTCTAATATTTACCGTGAATAATTATTATTCTTAGCATTATTGTTATTATTATTATTATTATTATTATTATTATTATTATTATTATTATTATGATTTTATTATTATTATTATTATTATAAGGTCCTAATAACATTAATATGTTTAAATACCCATGTTTTATCCCAACATATTTGTAGATATAAAATAAATATATAGTTTAAATCATTTAAAACATGTATAAAATCATTCATCCAGCATAGACAACAAGTATTCAGATAATATGCACACATGGAACGTAATATATATAAAATACCTGATATCTATGTGTATGATGAAAGTAACTATGCACTCACTTTGTTAAAGTGATCATTCCAAACTCGGACAGTGCTTCGCTTCTTAACAATATAATTTCTTTCGATGAAACCTAGTATTATTACCACTAGATTTTAGTCTAATATTTACCGTGAATAATTATTATTCTTAGCATTATTGTTATTATTATTATTATTATTATTATTATTATTATTATTATGATTTTATTATTATTATTATTATTATAAGGTCCTAATAACATTAATATGTTTAAATAAAAGCTATATTAGAAATAGTGTAGGCGTAGCTCACTTACAGTGGGTTTTATTTAAAAACCGGGCTTCGCTGGAGCAGTGTTTCCGAGCCGAAAGCTTTTATTCTTGGAGTCGTCCGGCGCTCAGGTGCTTCCTTCTCGTGCTAGGGTGGTTCCCTAGACTTGGGAGGGGTTTAAGGAAGCTAGAGAGAAGTTAGAGAGAGAATGAGAGGTTATGGTGTGAAAAAAAATATGAAGGATTCATCCTTTATTTATAGGGATTTTATTGTAGAGTAGTCTCTAAGCTTCGTCCGTATCTTCGGTGTACGAGCTTCGTTTTCTACATTATTTATATCCATGCATTGGTATTTACAAGTACTAAAACTTTCATTTAGACCCCGTTGGCTAACTCTCATTGTATCTCAGATTTACAAAACTGTATTCGAATTCGCCACGCTCGAAAAGTAGAGACTAAGCTTCATCAATATCTTTCGCATACGAGCTTCGTTTTCGATGTTATTTATATCCACGTGTTGGTATTTATGAGTACTACAACTTTCATTTAGACACTGTTGGCTAATTCTCATTCTATCTCGGAATTACAAAACTGTATCGAATTCGCCGCGCTCGAAGAGTAGAGACTAAGCATCGTCAATATCTTTCGCATATGAGCTCCGTTTTCATCTATCTTTTTATTGTTTAACTCATATTAACAATATTTTCATTTCTCGTTTAGATTATTTTGGCAGAAAATTGACCGATCTAAAATTCGAATTTCGGGCTGTGCATTGCTATGTTAAATCTTAGAAAAATCATAACTTCCTCATAGGAAGTCAGATTTGGACGTTCTTTTTATGCATGCTCTCGGTTTAACTTATAATACAACTTTCTTCTAGATCACTAACGCTAGAAAGTATTTTGTCGTAAATTCATTTTGTAACACCCAAAGTTTGGAAGGCCAAGAAAGGAAAGAAAACCCTAATTTTAAGGGGCAACTCGGCGAGTCCGAGCGGGATCCGGGTTGAGGAGTAAGTGACCGACTTGGCGAGTCGGCCAAGGTGACTCGGCGAGTCTGGTCTGAACGAGGAAAACCCTAATCCCGGGAGTTATATCCTATTTAAAGGGTGTTATGTCCCTCCCTCAGCCCCCATATCATCATAGAGAACCAGTAAACCCTTTATTTCGTATGAGCTTCCATCATTTGAGAGAAATAGCTTGGAGGAAGGAAAATTTGGAAAGGAACTTGAAGATCAAGAAGGTTGCTTCAAAGGAGGAGGTGTAGATCCGAGATCTACTTCAGTTGTGTTCATCTTGGAGGTAACAAGCTGCTATCTTCCCTCCTTTACATCTAGATCTACTTTTGTTATAAGATTTGGGGGGGGGGGGGTTTATGGTTGTTTGAGACCCAATTCGAGTTTGGGGCCTAGATATGTTGTTGCCACTTCAGATCTAGTATTGGGATGGTCCATTATGCCATAAAGCATCAAAAGATGAGGAGTTGGTGAAGCCATTTTGTCCCAAAACCTAGCCCTAGAGTGTTTTGAGCCTAGATCTCTTTAGTTATATGTAAAGTTTGCAACTTTACGTGAGGATTGAGCTTTGGGAGTATGGATCTATGAGTTGGAACCCCTGCATGACTCAAAAGCCCTCTGCATGTAAAGGGATTTGAATGGACTCGGCGAGTCCTTTGAGTGGACTCGGCGAGTAGCATGAAGGTGAGGAGCAACTCGACGAGTGGGATGAACAGCTCGTCGAGTCAGATGAAGATTGCCTTGTACTCGGCGAGTCTGTTCTTGGACTCGGTGAGTCAGGTTGCGAAACCCCAAACCCTTCGAGTTAAGACTCGAATCAGTGAGTCGGGTGGAGACTCGGTGAGTTGGACAGGTCAGGACTCAGAAATCGGTAGACTCGGCGAGTCATGGACTGACTCGGCGAGTCAAGACGCGAATGGAAGGAATCTGAACATTTGAACTCGGCGAGTCAGTAGGGTGACTCGGCGAGTAGGGTTGACCTGGAAGGTTGACTTTGACCTTGACCAAGAGTTGATTTGGTTGTCTTTCGGGGGTCAGTTAGGCTCAGTGTTGCTTTGATATTGGTAGTTCGGGGAGCAAGAGGAGCAGGAGTTTAGTGAGTTGTCGGGCAGCAGCTAGTGAGATCATCAGCAAGTTCAGCCAGTGCAGGTGAGTTTCCCTTTTGTGTGAATGGGTCTAAGGCCACAATGCCGGCCCATGTAGTTATGAGTAGAAGACCCGGGGGTTAGCCCTAGGCACAATATGCTTGTATGATATTCAGGACGAGGTTCAGTAATAGCGGGCGGGTGCCAAAGGATTTGTTTATATGATAGTTTATACTTGTTGTCTGTGTGATACATGTATGTGCCTGGTAGGGAGGTGAGTGTGGGCAAGGTCCCGTATCTCACCAATAACAGAGTGTGGATGGGGTTCCATATCTCATTAGTAGTAGAACAGGGGCGAGGCCTAAGCTAGAGAAGTTGTGAGAGTGGGCTGGGCCCGTATCTCACTACCAGTAGGAGCGTGGATGGGGTTCCATGACTCATCAGTAGCAGGAAAAGGGCGAGGCCCAGGATAGGCGAGGCCTTAGGATAAGATTAGTCGTATGAGTTTAGCTTATGTGTTGTGGTATGTTTACGTGATATTATTTGTTGGCGGGCGGGGCCCTGTGACAAGCGAGGCCTAAGTAACACAGATCTGTATCCGAGTGGGGCTCGAAGCCAGGAAGGGCCTGGAGCGGCGGGGCCGTTGTAGTGGGCGTGGCCCAGTATATGCAGTATGTGGTTATGCATGGTATGTGGTAGGGTGGGGAACTCACTAAGCTTCGTGCTTACGATTTTCAGTTTTGGTTTCAGGTACTTCCGATAGCGGAGGGAAGAGCTCGGGGTGATCGCATGGCACACACCATAGATTAGACAACCTGGGAATGTTTAGTCTGATAATGAACATGTGTTTTGAAAACTTATACTCAGATTATGTTTTGGAATTATGACTTTGCTTAAAGTAATGTTTTATTAAAATAAATTTTTGGTCTTAAATTTTGGGTCGTTACAATTTGGTATCAGAGTCTTGGATTGAGGGATTCGAACATGCCCTCGGGTGTGTCTGAACTCAAAATGAGGGATTGGTATGGAAGTTTTCAAAACAAAAAGACAGTTTTGTAAAAAGAGAGTTTTGAGAAAGAAAACGGTTTTAGAAAAGCAAAAAGAATTCAGAAAGAAAAGAACTTTGAAAAGAGAAAAGACGTGTGGTGCATGCAATCAACCGAGCTCAAGTAAGTACCCCAAAATACCCATACAAGTCAATGTTTTGATTACCAGTTAATAGAACAGCATGCTAGATTAGGACTAAAGATCTAGGGATGATACCTTATGTGCCTATTATATGTGCTTTTGATCTGCATGATAGTGCTGAGTAGATAGTAGTAGGATATCATGTTTAGGTTATGCCTGAGTTTATGAGTTGTGTTGCATGCTAGTTCGGATTCTTGCTATGTGGATATGATTGCTTGAGTATGTTATGGTTAGATTTTCCCTTTGTCTGAATGCTGCTTGCTTTGTGCATGGTGGGATTCTGAGTGATGGGAGTTAGCCATTAGGTGGATACGGTACGTCACATGTGATCAGGGTTGGATAATCTTAGAGTGTTGGATTTGGTCCTATTGCACAACTCTTGTTTGAGTCCAACCGTTGTAAGAATGAGTCCTCTACTTGAAGGATTATCTGAGCCTCATCACATGTGACGGTATCCATGTGATAGCTAATTGGCATCACAAGGGGACCTTCAGCAGCTGAGGGATGGTCTAAGTTGAGTCACAGGTTTCCCTAGGGTAAGCCTAGGATGAGGTAGTGCCGGGAGGAGTAGAAGTAGAAAAGGGACCTGGTGGAGTCAAAGCAATTCTTGAGGAAAGTACGGATAGATGTGGAAGGCAGTATGGGCCCGTACTACTGAAAGCAGAGGATTCGTACTCGATTTGGGAAAGGCCGAGACAAGACCAGGAACCTTGTAGTGAGTATGTTTGGTCTTGCAGCAGTGAGGAGTATTCTGATAATGGTTACGTTATATGTTTCAGTATGGTAACATTGCGAGAGAGACCAGCGGGCGGATCAGGCACCGGAGAGGGATCAGGCTCGGGTTCAGGGGCCGAGCAGCTCGAGGAGCGGATGAGAGAGTTGATATCAGCTGAGGTTACACGCAGTATTCTAGCTCAGACTCCTGTGATCTTTCGCACGGTCAAGGAGGGTATATTGGAGATTTTGGATGAGAGGCTGGGAGCCTTCCGTACTGAGATGATGGAATTAATGGGAGCGCGTACCTTGACATTTCGGGAGTTTAGGGCTTGCGGGGCACCAGATTATCATGGGGCTAGGGACCCCATCGCTAGCAGCAGATGGTTGGCTGATGTTGCCAACGTGTTCCGTACGAGTCGGTGTCCTGAGGAGGACAAGGTCAGACTCGCTTCCTGTCTTCTGAAGGACAGAGCGAGGGATTGGTGGGAATTGATTAGTCATGCTTTGGGTGATGATGTCGCGTTGGACGCGATGACTTGGAGCGATTTCTCAGCTAGGTTCAGGGTGGAGTTTTTGCCGATTATTGAGGTGCAGCAGCTGGCCCAGGAGTTTCAGGATTTAACGCAGACTACTGAGACTGTGGCGGAGATCACCGCCAAGTTCAGGGATAGGGATCTTCTCGTACCGCAGTATGTTGCGGATGAAGAAATGAAGAAGGCCCGATATCACGAGATGCTGAGGGCTGACATCAGGGAGTTCGTGAGCAGGTCCAGTTGTAAGACATTGGAAGATATGATTTCTCGGACCAGGGAGGGGGAAATTGATTTGGAGCAGATCCGGAAAAGGAAGCCGGATGAGGTTCAGGTAGCCGCGAGTTCGGGCAAAAGGCCCAAGGGATCGGATTCAGGATTGAGGGATTATCAGGACCGCAGTCGATGCAGAAAGTGTGGCAGGGCGCACGGGGGTGCGTGCAGGAGTGGTAGTGGTGGTGAGTCTGGCTGCTTCAGGTTCGGTCGGACTGGTCATTTTAGGAGGGATTGTACTGTTACCATCACTCAGGATCAGACTTGATATGTTTTCACTGCAATCAGCGGGGCTACAAGAAGTCCCAGTGCCCCAGTTTGTTTTCAGCAGGACGGGCGATGGCACCTGCCCCTGCAACCTTGAGGATCACAGACGGCCGTCAGGGCCGTGCAGAGGCGCTTGTGGTAGGAGGTAGGGAATTTCAGATGGCTACCTTGGAGATGCGAGTAGCGCCGGACGTTGCAGGTATGCGATTTCCGTTTTCAATTCTTTTGTTTGTGCATGAGGTTATATTGTTATGGTTTCTGCATCATTATCGGTATGAGCATTTCATTTTGAGCGGTTTGATTGTAATCGAGTTATATGCCATCTACATACCTTGGATATTTGGTTAGTAGTTAAGGGATGGGTTCTATCGAAGAAGGTTACTTAGGGTGCAGTAACGGTACCATGCCTTGGAGGGACTCGGTATGTCCCGCTAGTTCGGAGCCGTATAAGTTTTAGAAATGGACTGGTTAGATCCCTAGCTATGGTAAGCGTGGGATTCCTCAGCAGATTGATTGTGGAATGGTAGCAAGGATTGGGATTTCTATTCATTGAGCAGCGAGGTGTAAGCAGGATCGGAGTGGGGGAGAATCCTCCGAATGTACCAGGATAAGAGCACGTAATCCAGAGCGAGTACGTGATTTCTGAGAAGGAAAAGAGGTAGTTAAACATTTGATGGATTGGGTAGTTCAAGGTTGGGAGTTTGAGAAACTCCCCATCAGTCCGTGCATGTAAATGGTGATGGTGAGTATGTGGTTCGGATTCAACTTGAAGGGTCGTCTGTAGGACTCGTGTGAGTCGGAATGAAGATCTTGAGGTCCGTATGAGAATAGTAGTATAGGTGAGACCTGAGAGCAGGGTTGCTCAGTAGTATGGTTGGGTGAGACCCGTGGGCGAGGCCCGTGAGTTTTAGCAGCAGGTGGGACCTGGTAGGGATCTTAGTGTCTGGATAAGGGATCGGGGATCCCTGGGATTGTAGTGCTTGTATGGCAGGTTAGATTGAGCAATTTTTTAGGTGGTCGAAGTCTCTTCGAAATTCACTGGGAGCGACTAGTAATTGTGTTGGGTTAGCAATCGGTGGGAGCCGGTAATCCAGATATTGATAGGATGGTAGGGACCAGGGTGGTCTCAGTTCATCCGGAAGCCTGATAAGGAATAACAGATTTTCCAGTCAGTAGCAGTGCGAGTATGCAGCGTATGGTGGAAATCAGTTAGTTGATCGCGGGGGTGCTCGACACCAAATGATAGTAGAATGAATGCCCAGTGGATACTGGCGACAATGACCCGTACTGGGAGTAGCGGGAGTAATAGATTGGGTGAGGACAGGGTCTTCACAATGGCAGAGGGGATAGATGGTTATGGAGCATTGCCTTGGGAAGGCAAGGAAATCGCGCAAGGAAAGAAGGGGTGAACCCCTATGGGGTCGGTGCAGTATTCGGAGAGTATCAGAAGGATTGTCGGTTAGGTAGGATTTGCTTCCAGGATGTTCTAGGTCAGGGTTGACCCGAGATTATCATCCGCAAGGGTTGACGTTAGTCTGAATGACTGAACGGAAGGCCATCGATGGTAGGCAGCTGGTTAGAATAATTGGTGGGGTATCGGAGGCAGATCGTAGGCAGTGGAGCATAGCAAACTTCGAGGAAGAATTTTAGTTTAAGTGGGAGAGAGTTGTAACACCCAGAGTCTGGAAGGCCAAGAAAGGAAAGAAAAACCTAATTTTAAGGGGTGACTCGGCGAGTCCAAGTGGGATCCGGGTCGAGGAGTAAGTGACCGACTCGGCGAGTCGGCCAAGGTGACTCGGCGAGTCTGGTCTGAACGAGGAAAACCCTAATCCCGAGAGTTGTATCCTATTTAAAGGGTGGTATGTCCCTCCCTCAGCCCCCATATCATCCTATAGAACCAGTAAACCCTTGATTTCGTGTGAGCTTCCATCATTTGAGAGAAATATTTGGAGGAAGGAAACTTTGGAAAGGAACTTGAAGATCAAGAAGGTTGCTTCAAAGGAGGAAGTGTAGATCCGAGATCTACTTCAGTTGTGTTCATCTTGGAGGTAACAAGCTGCTATCTTCCCTCCTTTACATCTAGATCTACTTTTGTTATAAGATTTGGGGGTTTTATGGTTGTTTGAGACCCAATTCGAGTTTGGGGCCTAGATATGTTGTTGCCACTTCAGATCTAGTATTGGGATGGTCCATTATGTCATAAAGCATCAAAAGATGAGGAGTTGGTGAAGCCCTTTTGTCCCAAAACCTAGCCCTAGAGTGTTTTGAGCCTAGATCTCTTTAGTTATATGTAAAGTTTGCAACTTTACGTGAGGATTGAGCTTTGGGAGTATGGATCTATGAGTTGGAACCCCTGCATGACTCAAAAGCCCTCTGCATGTAAAGGGATTTGAATGGACTCGGTGAGTCCTTTGAGTGGACTCGGCGAGTAGCATGAAGGTGAGGAGCAACTCGACGAGTGGGATGAACAGCTCGTCGAGTCAGATGAAGGTTGCCTTGTACTCGGCGAGTCTATTCTTGGACTCGGCGAGTCAGGTTGCGAAATCCCAAACCCTTCGAGTTAAGACTCGAATCAGTGAGTCGGGTGGAGACTCGGTGATTTGGACAGGTCAGGACTCAGAAATCGGTAGACTCGGCGAGTCATGGACTGACTCGGCGAGTCGAGACGCGAATGGAAGAAATCTGAACATTTGAACTCGGCGAGTCAGTAGGGTGACTCGACGAGTAGGGTTGACCTGGAAGGTTGACTTTGACCTTGACCAAGAGTTGATTTGGTTGTCTTTCGGGGGTCAGTTAGGCTCAGTGTTGCTTTGATATTGGTAGTTCGGGGAGCAAGAGGAGCAGGAGTTTAGTGAGTTGTCGGGCAGCAGTTAGTGAGATCATCAGCAAGTTCAGCCAGTGCATGTGAGTTTCCCTTTTGTGTGAACGGGTCTAAGGCCACAATGCCGGCCCATGTAGTTATGAGTAGAAGACCCGGGGGTTAGCCCTAGGCACAATATGCTTGTATGATATTCAGGACGAGGTCCAGTAATAGCGGGCGGGTGCCCAAGGATTTGTTTATATGATAGTTTATACTTGTTGTCTGTGTGATACACGTATGTGCCTAGTAGGGAGGTGAGTGTGGGTAAGGTCCCGTATCTCACCAATAACAGAGTGTGGATGGGGTTCCATATCTCATTAGTAGCAGACCAGGGGCGAGGCCTAAGCTAGAGAAGGAGTGAGAGTGGGTTGGGCCCGTATCTCACTACGAGTAGGAGCGTGGATGGGGTTCCATGACTCATCAGTAGCAGGAAAAGGGCGAGGCCCAGGATAGGCGAGGCCTTAGGATAAGATTAGTCGTATGAGTTTAGCTTATGTGTTGTGATATGTTTACGTGATATCATTTGTTGGCGGGCGGGGCCCTGTGACAGGCGAGGCCTATGTAAAACAGATCTGTATCCGAGCGGGGCTCGAAGCCAGGCGGGGCCTGGAGCGGTGGGGCCGTTGTAGCGGGCGATGCCCGAGGTAGGGGCGAGGCCCAAGATAGTGGGCGTGGCCCAGTATATGCAGTATGTGGTTATGCATGGTATGTGGTAGGGTGGGGAACTCACTAAACTTCGTGCTTACGGTTTTCAGTTTTGGTTTCAGGTACTTCCGGTAGCAGAGGGAAGAGCTCGTGGTGATCGCATGGCACACACCAAAGATTAGACAACCTGGGAATGGTTACTCTGATAATGAACATGTGTTTTGAAAACTTATACTCAGATTATGTTTTGGAATGATGACTTTGCTTAAAGTAATGTTTTATTAAAAGAAATTTTTGGTCTTAAATTTTGGGTCGTTACACATTTTTTTACGATTCCCGGTGTCGCGTAGGTTTTGCCGTAAAACTTCGACGGGTCATAACTTCTTCGTTATAACTCGGATTTTGGCATTCTTTAAATGTACAAAAACCTTTGTGACATATAATATAACTTGGTTAAGATTAATTATTCTAAATAATGTTCTATCAAAAAGTCATTTTTAACGCTCATTGTCTCTAAAGTGACTAGCTCGGATCTACGGGCGTTATAAGGACCCCATCGCAGCCAGGCATTGGATAGACGACATTGAGTGTGCTCAGATGACGAGCTTCTTCCCTGAGGATTTGAAGGTCAGGTTCACTACAGGATGTTTGAGGGAGTGAGCCATGGGTTGGTAGGAGGATGTCGGCTATGCTTTGGGAGCCCCGACCATTGAGGCCATGACCTAGCCAGATTTTGTGACCATGTTCTGAGAAGATATTCCACTGGCTGTTGAGGTGCAGCAGCTACCTATGGGTTTCTTGATATGAGGCAGACGAATGAGACTGTGGTGGAGATCATCGCTAAGTTCAGAGAGAGTGCATTGTTGGTACCCAAATATGTAGTTGATGAGGAGATGAGCAAGACCAGATACCATGATATGTTCAGATCTAATATCAGAGAGTTCGTTAGTTTTTTTTTTGCCTGATCGACATTGGATGATATGATAGCCAGGCCACGGGAGCGAGCGATTGATTTGGAGCACATAGGGAAGAGGAAGGCAGAAACTGGGTTGTCGGTTGGGATTTCAGTGAAGAAACCCAAGGGTTTCGACTCTAGGTCGAAGGGATCACAGGGTTGGAGCTGCTTTGGCAAATGCGACAGGTCACATTACGGGGTTTGCAGGACGGGTAGTTCGGGATGCTACAAGTGCGGCAAGTCAGGGCACTTTAGCAAGGATTATACTACTTCTACCACCACTACAAATACATCAAACCTAATTTGCTTTCATTACAATCAGAGGGGCCACAAGAAGGAAAATTGCTCAAGTTTAGCATCAGGATGACCAGTGGTAGCACTAGCCTTTATGACTCTATGGATCACAGATGGCCGCCAGGTCAAGGCGGATGCTCCTGGGGTGAGGAGTCGGGACTTTCAGTTGACCACCGAGGAGGTGAAAGCTACACCATATGTGATGACGGGTATGTCTCTTCTCCTTAACTCATTATTTATATTGATTTCTTTGCTTATGTTCTATGTGTTTTGTTTTAGGATTGTTCCTTGTGAATAGTACCCCTCCTTTGGTGTTATTCAATTCGAGGGCTAGCCGATATTTCGTATGTATTGCGCTCATCAAGAGGTTTTTCGGATCTCCAAGTGAGATGGATCGTCCATTAGAGGTTGATATTGTGGATGATCAATCCGTCCAAGCGCTGAGGATTCATCGAGATTGTGTTTTGGGGATGTTTGGAGAGCAGTATCTGATTGACTTGGTCCCTATTCCTCTTTGTGGGAACAAGGTTATATTGGGGATGTATTGGTTGATCCCCAATGGGGTAATGATTGATTGTGAGCGCCAGATAGTACATGTTCAGACCCCAAGTGGGGGAGAGTTGGTGGTCCATGGTGAGGGCGTTTACTGCGGGCTGATCCTATGCTCAACCGCTAGCATTAGATGCTATCTCCATCAGGGGTCTTATGGGTTCGTTGAATATGTTATGGATACCTAGGAGAAGGGTAGGACATTGGTTGAGGATGTGTCGGTTGTGTAGGAGTACCCAGATGTATTTCCGAAGGATTTACCTAGGGTGCCTTCGGAGAGGCAGGTGGAGTTCCATATTGATTTGGTTCCTGGTGCAGCGCTGATAGCCAAAGCACCATATCAATTAGCTCCACCAAAGATTCAAGAGTTGTCTACACAACTGCAGGAACTGTTAGACAAGGTATTCTTCCGATCGAGTAGTTCGCCTTGGGGTGCATCGATCCTACTTGTGAAGACGAAGTGCGGGTCTCATAGGATATGTATTGACTACCGGGAGTTGAACAAGCTAACGGTGAAGAATTGTTATCCACTCCCAAAGATTGATGATTTGTTTTACCAGCTACATGGTGCGTCTTGGTATTCCAAGATTGATATGCGTTCGGGTTATCATCGGATGAGGGTCAAAGAAGACGATGTGCAGAAGACAGCCTTCTAGACTCGCTATGGCCATTACAAGTTCGTGGTGATGATGTGGATATTGGAGGAAATGATCCTAATGATGAATGTGATGTATATGGTAACAAAAATGATGGTGATGATGATTCCGATGTTGATGAAAAGAATTCGGAAATGGAATCCAGTTCGGACACTGGATCTTCCGAAGAGAACATAGCATACCTATTTGATCTACTTGAGATGAGTGACCAGATTGATATGGTTGATTCCAAGGTCGAGAATGTCAATGCTCAGGTTGGAGCACTTTATTCAAAATTAGATTTGGTTCTCAAATCTCTTTTTGAAATCAAATCTGATGCTCCTTCACAACATGACCGAGAGCAACAAATTGATCAACTCATCTTTATCCGATTAAAGCACGCCTTAGAGGAATCCGAGAAAAGATATAACGAATATATCGATCATCACATCTCTACCACTACTACTATGCTACAAGTTCATGATGGCATCGTTATTGCTATAGACGAACTCATCAAGCAGACACATGTGCGACATAAAGACAAATTCAGATATTAGAGAAGGAGAAAACATAAGGACAACATGAATCCGATCATGCAACAAGTCTTGATCTTAGTAATTCGGTCTACCCAACACTTTGTGGACATTCTGAATTACAAATTTGATGAAGTATTGAAGATCTTTAAAGAAATTCTTTCTGCTCTTAAAGCCAAAGCTCCAAATATTGACGCCTGTGACAATTTCACCAAGATTGTCAATGTCAGTTTTCAAAAGGTGTTTGATAAACTCGGACTTCTTCAGGAAGGATTTGAGCTTGCATCCAATGCCAGTCCCTTGGTTAAGAGAAGGGGAAGGAGCCAGTACCAATGGCTTTTAACCGAGAAGAAAAGTTTATGTGCTTTGAGATGAAACTTCTAAGGATGAAGATGTTGAAGAAGTTACTAAAAAGATGAATACATTGAAGATAATGAAGGCATGATCGATGGTGCCAAATTTATTCTGGCTCTTCAAGCTTTAAACGATCAAGCCTCATTCACAAAAACTTTGTCAGAAGAAGAAAAAAAGAAATGTTTCAAAATGGCCATCCATGCTAGTTGAGCAAGTGAACCAGAGCTCAGAATTGGCCAAGATAAAGACAAAACTTGTTGTTGATTCATTCAAAGCCTCTCAGCCTACGTCTCTTCCGAAGTTTACTCCCACGTTTGATCTCATTCATCAAGGGTCCCCAATCGATAAAGATGATGATCTTCCTACACCGAAATTGGTCTTACCAATTTCCGAAGTGATTGTGACTCTAGCTGCCCAACATATCACTCAAATCACCCCTGGAGCTACAGTCAAAGAAAAAAAGAAAGGGATCTCATTTGGTCTAATTAGCCTATTGATGTCGTCAAGAAAGTCTGAGTATTGTGCATAAGATGAAATCAAGAAATCTATTGAAGAATGTCTCTAAATTCAAGCTCAAAAGGGTTCTCCAAAACCTTGTCTCGGAATCTCTCCACTTTATCCAGAAGGAATCTTACACAAACACCACATGGTCCCATTTATGAGTTAAGATCTTCCTATATCGGAATCTAATCAACTTGATTTGCCAAGATCTCCTTATTCAAGGTTTTATGTTAAGTTTACCTCGTTGCATTCGAACGATCATCAAGAGATTCTAATCTAAATAGAAAGAGAATGTTTAATTAATTTCTACACCACCAATGCTCTTCCTAAAAAACAAGTGTGGTTAAAACGAAGAATCACACGAATCAGTGGTTGTGAAATGAAAGTACTAAGTAAGTTCGAAAGAGATTGCCTTTTCCACAACTACTATATCATTTGGAACTCCCATAAAAAGCTCACAATCTCGAATATTGATTTACCATTAATTAATCCAAATGATGTACTTACAATTGCAGCTCATCTCAAAGACAAACAAGATAGTTAAACAAGCACTGGAGCCTATATTGTAGTACTAAACTTCCTAAAGGATTATATTTCTGAATTCGGTTGCTCAGATGTTGAATTTTCTCCCTTGATCAAGACTGATAAGCTCCTTGCTCCAGTTGACACAGAGTTAGAAGATATTGATCCGCTAAACAAATGTCCTATTTCAGAACCTGAGCTCGGATATATCTATAAGAAAAAGAACTCATAAAAGAAGGAATTCTTCACGGTTAAACAAAATAACTTGCTTCTTACCAGTGTGCTTCAGAAAATCATCGGCGGCCCCTCTTCATCGTATTAAAGGGTCGTACTATTCGATATCATCTAGCAAAGAAGTCAGCTATGGGCAAGACTTGGGGCAGGCCACCAAAGCAGGTTTAGCTCCCTTTATCCCAACGATGAATGGGAATTGACAAAATTCATTCGAGATAAATTCTTTCAAGCACGACAAAAAGATCGGGAGTCTTCCTTGGAAGATCTCCAAAGGAAAGCTAAGCTCCTAGTCCTCTTAGCCGGCTTACCTTTAACCTAACTCTCTAGTTTTGCCAAAATAGCTAAATTTGATGATTTTGAACAAATCAATGAACAATTGGTCATACAACTCAATAAGCCGATTGAGTTTAGCAACTGGCTGCAAACTACCTACATATTCGTCTTTGGAGATCAAGTATAAAAGCTAAGTGATTTCCAAGATCACTTAAGGAGATTATTAGTTCAAAAACAGTGATCCCTTGGCAATATGAAATTCTAGAATATGAGTAAAAACTGTTTATGATGAGATGTAGAGTGAAGAAATCCGATATTTTTACTTGTCCAAAGTTGTTTGTATTCTGAAGTTTGTAGACTGGGTGATTTTGTGTGTTTACTATTTTGTCTTCATGTAATTTACCTTTTGTTTAGTAGCGCATGTAGGTGACAAAGGTCAACCACACCGATGTGTCAGGTGGTTGATCTGCTATCAGCTTTTATTACAAATGTCTTCTACCATGATTGGTCCAACGATAGTATTTACAGGACCCTTCCCCATGTAATACCTTATCGCTTTTCACCTTCGGAATGCCAATTTAAGAATCATTCAGTCAATCATGTTTCTCTAACATTCTTCTTGTTCTTGTTCATTGTTCATAATTTACTTTATTATCTTGAGCACTTTGTTGAGTTATTATCTTCAAGGCTTGACTGGTTCATCTGGACATAACCGAAATCATTATCAACAACTATTTTCTTGTTTTTATCTCAAGCTTTGAGTTTTCAAACCTTGTCCATGCAAATCCTTGAACTCATAACTATATCTATATTTATCTAATTAAAAGCATTATGAATATCATTTATCTTTAAATATATCAATTAATAACCTATTTTTTAAGATATTTCCTAAAATATTTATATAAGGCAATGTCAAAATTGAAGTGATTTTCGATGAAAATAAGAGTTTATTGTGATGTGACACTGAAGTGATTTTGGGAAAATGAAACAAACAAATTGTTTATTGTGAAGTTAATCTCATGTGCATTCATTTAAGAAAATAGATATTTCCTAACTAATATTTAAGAAAGCTTCAACTGAGTGGAGATAATCATTTTTTGTAGTTTGAAGAAGATCAACTTCAATTCTTACAAGATTGAGTTGTCAGGTTATTTCATGTGTCAACTTACTTTGATATTACGATGAAGATACACACTCAGGGTCATTCCTTATCAAGAAGGGGGATAGCAATACATGGAGTACAAGTCATGACAATGTTTTCACGATAAGGATTGAAAGTTTCATAACATCATCCCCATATTTGCCAATATGAGTTTGTAATCTTTGATTTTTTTGAAATCTATGACGATTTATGGGGAACGAGAAAATTACCATGTAGATCCAAATAGTACAAACTAAATTAAAATACGATATAATCTAGCCAAATAATAATTTGGTTGGATCGGTTTTTACAATTCGGTTTTCCAGAATCAAGACATTTTAATAAATACATAACTTTAGTATTAACCAACTCTAGAATAGAAACTATAGAAAATTGTTTAATTACTCGAGAATGAAAATTATAAACAACTACCTTGAAAAATATAATATAGCTTATGATTTGTCACACCCCAAAACCGGAACGGCAGAAACGTTCGGGGGCGGAGGACGTCATGTACAATATCACAACAATTGTATAATAGTAATCAAAGCAACAACAACCAATTTATTAATAATATAGAGTTTACATTGTATTCGATTCACATACGATTGACTCTAAAAGTAAATAGCAGAACAAAGACTTGAAGCTACTATGCTCCGTCTTCTCAAAACCTGTGTGTGTACCTGTCTACCAGTTTCTAGAGAATACAAGTGATTTTGAACGTGTATCAACATTTAAGTTGGTGAATTCATAAACATTTTTGTTATAGAAAGTATATTCTTTGTTCTTTGAAAATATTCATGTGTTCCTCCATAAAATCCTATATTTTCTTAGTAAAATGAAATTTAGTCTTATTCTTAAAGAATAAAATATGACGCTTCAAATTTATATAAGTAATCGTATTTGTTTCCAGAAAGATGAATTGTAAAATGTTTGCTTGTAAAGAAATGATGTTTATCCTGGAAAATCCTATATTTTCCATAAAACCGAATTGTAGCCTTAAACGTTCAAAGACCGTAAAATATAAGTATAATTTCCATACTAAATTAAATGATACGTAGTTTTATTCATAAGTAAAACTAGCTAAAGATGTGTTTTAGTTGTAAACTAGATGTGATAAGTATGTTCCTTTTTGAATGTAGTCTACAATGAACTTAGAAAGGTAATGTATTATAGATTCATTTGCATGCAACCCTTCAATATTTATGTGCTTAGGTAACAGTTTCTTCCAAAAATGTATCGTTTTTGTATTAAAAAAATAGTATATTGTACTTATATGAAATAGTATGGCCCATAATTGATCCTCCCGTGATCACTTAGTGTATACGAGTTATATATATATATATATATATATATATATATATATATATATATATATATATATATATATATATATATATATATATATATATATAACAAGATCGAACGGACAGTCGATTGTGTGGTTCTACCTAACCCACAACCAAACAAGGAACATGAAATGAGGCGGATATCACACATTCCACTACCTATCGGATATTATTTACATATAACCCTGATGTATAAACTAAGGAATTATAGAATTAGCAATAAGGGTCCTTTATGTCCTACTAGTTTGTAAAGCCTTGTTTTGTAATTTCATTATTAAATAAAACCACTTAAAATTACGTTTGTATTCATACACTAATCATTCTGTTAAGATCAAATTGTGAGTTTTTATAACCATGCTTGATGACCCAGGATGGCCAGATGCGATGTTCTTCAGGTATCGGAAATGTTATGAAATTTGTCATCCCAAGCCTATCTTCCTAACTGTAGCTAACAATTTAGGTTCGGGATTGTCAGTCCCATATAGATTTAAACACAAATTCACGCTCTCCCTCCAGGAGACACTAGTTATAAAATCAGGTCTTTCGTTGGCACTTAGGTAAGTACTTGAAGATCTGTCTCACAAAGCTATATTGACGCTTACTTGTAGAATAGAGAAAAACTTTTTTATAATGATAAACGGTTTGTATTATCCTTTTCATATTTAAAACCTTAGTGTGTATTATATATATATATATATATATATATATATATATATATATATATATATATGCTCCTTAAACTATACCTATGTGGGCTTAGCTAGATGATTTTGGTCTCATAAGGGGGTGATTTTGGTCATATATGACCAAAAACCCTTTGCTCTTTGATTCTACAACCGAAAACTCCATTTGAATTAGATTCCTTGGCCAAAAAATCTATTTTTTCTAGAATCTTTGGACCGAAATCTCATTGTTTCTTGAATTCTTGACCAAAAACTCCAATGTGGGGTGTTATTGAATGGTTTAAACTTTACTCCTTTGACTTATATTGACATATATTATCTTAAATCAACCTAGGCTTCAAACTACACATAGTTATTAGTTTATAAAGGCAATAGAGGATACAACGCAACAAGGATTGCAATGTGGTTTCACTTGTACTAGGTTAGGGTTTAGTCTTTGTTGTGTTTAAAATTTCCCAGTTGTGACATTATCCCCTTATAAGAGGGAATTTCATCCCAAAATTCGAATTCTGACTGGTTACTTGGAACTAGGGAAAGAGGTGGGTAATTCTGTTCCATTCGAACTTCTTGTTCTCAAGTGAATTCAGATCCTCGCTTGATGTTCCAACGGATCTTCATTGTTAGGTTTGGCTTACTTGTCTACTTTCATCCGAATGGTAGCATGTCCGCTCGTAGTTCTGGGCAGATTTTGTCCAGATGTTCATGGTAGGATTCATACCTGGTCCTTCTATCATCACCTCGTGTATACAAGTCGCATATAATTAAGATTGATAAAACGATCGGATGGGTGACTCTGCCCTAAGTCCATAACCAGACAAGGAACAGGAGATAGGGTGGAAGCACACATCCTAAGTCCGTAGAATCTTAATTATATACCACCCTCGCGTATACACTTAGTAGCGATAGGTTAATCATATTTGTTCCTAGCCTATGTGCTTGAACATGACTTGCTTCACGCATGGTGTTCCTGGGGGTCTGGTGGGGATACTTCAGGAAGGTTAGTGACTTCCGGAACATCTTCAGTGTTCTTCGCTTCAAGTTACTTGTCTACGGAGTGAGTTAGGAAGGCGTAGTACCCCTCGGATGGGTACTTTGGGGTTTTGAAGCGAGAGACGATTCAGGGGTTTTTGTCGGGCTTGTCATTATGGATTGAAAGAGCTTCGTTAGTCGACTGGTAAGGCGAAGCGTCTTTTCGTAGCACATGGAATTGGTATGGTAAGGACCAAGCCAATCCATTTCTAATGACAACGTTGGAACTTCTTATCATAATGGGTGTTAAGTCGATTAGGAAGAAGTAGTTGTTAGAGCGATAATGCATTCTATGTGTACTTTCTAGTGCTTTTAGTTTTATCCTTTTTATTACTACTGTGAACATTTTGTACTGCATTTAGCAAGTACTAGAAATATGAGTGCTCTGATAATTGACAATGAAGAAATTTTATAATATAATCCCTACTAGGTCTCTCTATATTCACTTGGTGTATACAAGTCATGTATAATTAAGATTGAGAAGACATTCGACTGAGTGTTGCCCTAAATCCACAACCATACAAGGAACAGGAAGTAAGGTGGAATCACGCACTTTAAGCCTCTCGAATCTTAATTATATATGAACCTAATGTATACACTAAGCCATCATAGCTTGCCTATAAGGATCCTTAGTTTTTATATGAATGATGCGTTTTAATCTGATGAGGGAGAAATTTATGTTTCTGATTTAGTTGTCAGGAAATTAGTGAAAATTTGATGCTTAATTATTGTTTTTGGGATACCAAAAGTCCCAGAAGGGCTCCTCATTGCTTCTTCATGTCCCATTGTTAAACTCCTCCCGCTCCTCCATCATTCCTCTCTATTGGAAAATCTCTCTTGAAATGTCCCGTTTCACCACATGCATGGCATACTTGACTTTTACCAGCATTGATGATTGAAGTGATTTATTGGGTCGGAGTTCTACAGAAGTGGGTGGTGTGCCCCTTCTTGTTGCACCTATTGCAATAAAACTCCTGGCAGGATCCATAATGATGGTAGTTGCACTTGTTGCAGTGTAGGAGGTTTCCATAATATGGTGTAGTTGGTGTTGAGGGAGTAGGGCCAATGGGGGTATGGACTGCCACAACTGGTTGCCTTTTGGTAAGTCCTTTAGTCGAATTGCCCCCTTTCTCGTTCCCGAACTTTCGTTTCATGTTCTTAGGTTTGGGGTTTGGGGTGTCCTTGTAGATAGGCACTCGTTGGTGCCCGTGGTTATCACTTCGGTTGGAAGTGTCGGCACCATTTCCATTTTCACTTGCGTTATTTGCATTAAGTTGTATCATTACAGCTGTCACCGTGGCTGTGACCGCAACTTGAAAAGTAGCGGAGTCTATCTGCAGAATTGGTGTTTTTCCAGTTGGTTGGTTACTTCCTTTTAGAGGCATGATTGTGTTGCATGGTGAGAAGCGATCTCGTAAGTAACTATGGTCATTTCTAGTTGTATTCTATCTATTTATATATACATAAAAATTTCATGTTTTATTGTACGATTCTCAATGTGTCGACCTACATCCCTATGATGTATTTATGGTTGAGAGTAGAAATAGTTATTGTACAAATGTTAAGTTACCCAAAATAGATTATAGGTATCAAAACTTTAAGTTGGCTCAGGTTTTATAGGTTTTGGGATGGTGTATCTCGTTTGATTTATTATTACTAGTTGCGACGAGAGAGGCGATAAGCCTAACACATAGTGTAATAACTAACTCACTAGGTTACATAGTAGTTTATTAATTATTAGAGTGATGCATAAGGTGCTCTTCCACCTCGTACACCTCGAGAGTGGTTTCCTCCGTATCTCTATCATTGCTATGATTGTCCTAGTTTTAGCTGTAAAGTTTCGTTGTCTCCGGGCATCCGTATGGTGTTCTTGTTCCTCGTAGATGCATTGAATCTTCGCTCCATCATGTTGCGGGTTTTGTCACTGATCTCCGTTACTTCATAATGGAGAATTTGACTCAATATTTTCGAGCGAACCGATTATGTCCGCTCTTGATAGGGTAAGGTCCGTAAATGATTTCTCCAACTCCTTACTCTTCGTCTGATTCCTTATCGAAATCCTCCTCATGAACCCCTTCTGGTTTTTCTTCGAATTCTCTGTTGACTATTATAGTGGAGTGACTACATCTACTTATGTTGTTCGTGAGAGAATGAGAGTGTCTAAAGAATCTACGAGATTAAATAAAACATTTTTATTTTTATAGGTTGATGCTTACCGGGTCCTCCTATAATCACGTAGTGTATACAAGTTGTATATAACCAAGATCGAATAGACCTTCGAATAAGTGATCCTACTCTAAGACCACAACCAAACAAGGAACAGGTAGTAGAGCAAAGATCACAAATTCCGAGTCTATGAAATCTTACTTATATATAACTCTGGGAGTATACACTCTGCAATTACAGATCTACCAGTAATGGTCTTTTAGCTTTCACATAAGTTATTTATAGTACCTTAAAATACTCTTATAGTATTTTAATTGTATGTTTGATTCTAGAGTTTCTTGGTATTTGAAGATGATATGTAGACTTGTTGTTATTGTATAGTATCATAAAAATACTCCTATAGTATTTTAACTTTATGTTTTGTTCTAGAGGTCCTTTGTATATAGGGTTGGTAAGTTTTAGACTTGTTGCAACACTATGGTCACTCCAAAACATGTTGGTCGTATCTCGAATAAATATAGTTGATCATGCTATATCTATCCCAGATATGATTAAATAACGGTCTAGGTTTGGCTGCAATGTCCAACATCTAAATACTTTTGTATTGCTCTTCCTGTGATACTATTCTAGTATGTATGTATGTATGTATGTATGTATACTTTTATAAAAATATAGTTATATTTTAAAAGTATAACTCTTGTTCACAGTGTTTTAGTCCCTTTGTATTTATAGTTGTATATCCTTTATGGGTTGATATACTTAATTCATTATAAACAATGCTCTAATACCAATCTGTCACACCCCCAAACCGGAACAGAGGAAACATTCGGGGGCGGAGGATATCATGTACAATATCACAACAATTGTATAATAGTAATCAAAGCAACAACAACCATTTTGTTAATAATATAGAGTTTACATTGTATTTAATTCCCATATGATCGACTCCAAAAGTAAATAGCAGAACAAAGACTTGAAGCTACTATGCTCCGTCTTCTCGAAACATGTGCATGTATTTGTCTACTAGTTTCCTGATAATATAAGTGATTTTGAAAGTGTATCAAAATTTAAGTTGGTGAGTTCATAAGCATTTTTGTTATAGAAATTATATTCTTTGTTCATTGAAAATGTCCATGTGTTCCTCCAGAAAATCCTATATTTTCTTAGTAAAATGGAATGTAGTCTTATGCTTAAAGAATAAAATATGACGCTTTGAATTTATATAAGTAATCGTATTTGTTTCTAGAAAGGTGAATTGTAAAGTGTTTGCTTGTAAAGAAATGATGTTTATCCTGGAAAATCCTATATTTTCCATACAATCGAATTTTAGCCTTAAACATTCCATGACCGTAAAATATAAGTATAATTGTCATACTAAATTTAATGATACATAGTTTTATTCATAAGTAAAACTAGTTGAAGATGTGTTTTCCCTATAGACTTGATGTGATGAGTGTGGTCCTTTTTAATGTAGTATACAATGTACTTAGAAATGTAATGTATTATAGATGCATTTGCATGCAACCCTTCAGTATTTATATGCTTAGGTAACTGCTTCTTCCAAAAATGTAAGTTTTATATTGGAAATAGTAAACTGTACTTATATGAAATAGTATGACCCATATTTGACCATCCTGTTATCACTTAATGTATACGAGTTATATATATAAACAAGATCGAACAGACAATCGATTGTGTGGTTCTGCCCTAAGCCCACAACCAAACAAGGAACAGGAAATGAGACGGAAATCACACGTTCCACTGCCTATCGGATATTATTTATATATAACTTTGATGTATAAACTAAGGAATCATAAAATGATCGATAATGGTCCTTTATGTCCTACTAGTTTGTAAAGCCTTGTTTTATAGTTTCATTATTAAATAAAACCACTTGAAGTTACATTTGTATTCATACATTAATCGCTCTGTTAATACCAAATTGTGAGTTTTTATGACAATGCTTGATGACCCAGGATGGCCTGATGCGACGTTCTTCTGGCGTCAGAAACATTATGACATTTGTCACCCTAGGCCTGCCGGCCTAACTGTAGTTAACAGTTTAGGGGTGGGATTGTTAGTACTGTATAGATCTATACACAAATTCACGATCTCCCTCCAGGAGACACTAGCTACAAAATCAGGGCTTTCGTTGGCACTTAGGTAAGTACTTGAAGATGTGTCTCACAAAGCTATATTGACGATTACGTGTAGAATAGAGAAAAACATTTTTATAATGATAAACAATTTGTATTATCCTTTTCATAGTTAAAACCTTAGTATATATGTTCCCTAAACTATACCTATTATAGTTTATATGCATATTCTGAATGAAACAAAATCTTAGTAATTTAACAGTTCGTATAACCGCAATAAATTATTTGAGAAAGATACTCCTTTTGCTCGACATGTTACAAAAGGGTTAAAGTTTTATTTAAACAAGTTTTATACTCGTAAAGCATATATAATTTAGATTAAAAAGGCAGTCGAACAAATGATACTTCCTTAAATCCACAATCAGACAACGAACAAGAGTTAAAGCGGAAACACTAGTCCTAAATCTATTGAATCTTAATTATATATATGTAGATATATGAACATATATTTTGGAAAAACAAATGTATAAAATACTTTAAGTATTTTGAAACAGTTTAAAATAGTTTGATTCAGTTAAAAACAAATTGAAATCATTTGGATGTTAACACAAGATTTCTTTCTGTTGTACTTGTATTCTCCCCTAAAAACATTGAAAAACAACGAAAACGTAGCGGTATGAACTCACCTCGAATGCGCGTTCTCATTTGGATACGAAGTGGTAGTGATGATCCTCGGGTTAGAACTTGTGCGAGTAATCATATCCTAAAAATAATTATACCCGACGTCGTATTTAAATTAATAAGATATTAATTTAAATAATGGATAATAATTTAAAGTGTTAGACAACACTTAATTATGTAAGAAATACTTACAAAAAACTTTAGGAGTTATTTGAAATAATTCTAGATGTTTTCGGTTTGCTTGGGGGGTTTTCGACGTGAGCTTGAAGATTTGAAGGTTTGCTTGGGGGGTTTTCGATGTGAGCTTGAAGATTTGAAGATAATGATGAATGTTCTTGGTGTTCTTGGTGAAAATAAGAAGATCTGGGTAAAATCCTTATGAACACATGATGTTTACATATGATACTTGAGAGCAAAATGAGAAGTATTTGTAGTGTGAAAAGTAAGAAATTAAGAGTGTTTACGGCTGAACAAATATATATATATATATATATATATATATATATATATATATATATATATATATATATATATATATATATATATATATATATAGAATTGTGTCATCGGCTTTAAATGGCCTTGGCTTTTAGGTTTTCGGTCCTATGTGGGCTTAGCTAGATGATTTCGGTCTTATAAGAGGGTATTTTGGTCATATATGACCAAAACCCCTTTGCTCTTTGATTCTACAACCGAAAACTCTTTGTTTCTAGAATCTTTGGACTGAAATCTCATTGTTTCTTGAATTCTTGGTCGAAAACTCCAATGTAAGGTGTTATTCCATGGTTTAAACTTTACTCCGACTTATTTTGACATATATTATCTTAAATCCACCTAGGTTTCAAACTACATTTAGTTATTAGTTTATAAATGCAATAGATGATACAATGTAACAAGGATTGCAATGTGGTTTCAGTTGTACTAGGTTAGGGTTTATATTTTGCTGGATTTAAAATTTTCCAGTTGTGACACTATTTTATGGACCAAAAACTTTTGATAAGAAATACATATTAAAGTATTGTAATAGATGAACAATTTTAATTTACTAAAAAATAATTTTATAAATATATAAATCATTAAAGATATATATATATATATATATATATATATATATATATATATATATATATATATATATATATTAAAAATGACAAAATAATAAAATGTTATTCCATTTTTTCAGACTATTCGGTTTTTATTTTATAAACCAAAACCGATCCGCAATACAAAATAATAATTCGTTTTGGCTGAAAACCAATCCAAAAATCCAAATATCTAAACCAAATAGTTCAATCCAAATAGTTCAACCGGACAATTCAGCTTTATCCAAATAATGAATAACCCTACTCAAAATGACATTTTTGATATATACAAATTCACTGATTTTTTTCTTTTCTTTTCAAATTATCTTTCATAAAATAATTGATTAAAATCTTGTTCTGATCTATTCACGTGTTAAGTTTAAGTTTATGTTCTCCCATAAATATCTCAATTTTTTTTTTTACTTTAAAAGAATTCAATTTTATATTAAAATGTCAATATTTGAATTATGTTTTCTCTTCTTTGTGATCGTTTATTCAATTGATACTCTTTTTTTTCATGGCATAATGGGCCATGTGTACTGGCCTAATAACATACATTTCAATTAAGACATTTAAAGGGGTCACTTTCAATAAACCACTTAAATTAGTCAAGATAACAAATATCCCATTATATAAATTCAAAGGGATAAAAAAAATATTGAAATGTTATTATATAGAGAGATTTTTAATAGATAAAAAGAAAATGAAAGAAGAGCAATATTACTTTTGAATTTGAAAATAGAATGTGAACATTTAAAACGAATTTATTTTAAGATATGTGTTAGGTTGACATTGATGAATATTGTCCCTTTTATGTTAATTTCAAATGGCCCACAAATGATTCTTGTATGGTAAATTTCATGTTACAGTTAATGCCCATTTTTTTTATTATTACTATTATATATGGAAAATTTAGTTTGTAAAAATAAAGTTTTTATTTTTCTTACGTACAACGAGATTTTATAGAATCAGTTTAAAAGAGTAATTTTATTATTATTTGTAGGATACCAACTTTTGGTGCTCCCAATAGTCCATTGGTCTTGGTCTTGTTTAGGTTTGTTTTCATAAAATGCCAACTACATTGACCTGCTATTTAAAAAAAAAAAAGTAATATATATATATATATATATATATATATATATATATATATATATATATATATATATATAACTTTATTATAAAAAAAAAATAATGAATTATTAAAATTGATTTTTCTTTAAATTTAAATAAATAAATAAAATAAACTAATGAGCTATTTAATTAGGGGATTTTAAAATAAAAAGTAAGTCCATTAATAAAATTAATATTTATTTATTACTATATTTATTGTAATTATTACATTAAAGTATTATGTGAAATTTATTAAAATAAAAAAACTTATAAAATGACAAATGAAAAAGAAATTAATTTAAAATAATCATAAATTTATATTTGTGAAGTTGAATGAAAGTGTGATATGTAGCAAAAAAAACTTTTATTTATTAGAGTAGAAGATTATCATCTATCAAATAATCACCTAAACTTAAAAATTAATGACATTAATTTTACGATAAATTATCACCGATGATAGTGACTAGATGGTTTAAATAAAAAAAATTACGGGAAGTTAGGGAACGGAAGGATAGGGCCCACCTTATTTACTTTAAAATATAAATAATAATAAATTTTAAAAAAATGATAACATAAAAATAAATCTTTTTTGTATTTTGGTAACGATGAATCGTGCAACAAAATAAATTTCAAATAATATTTCAATTAAAAAAAAGTTAAAAAGAAACATCCATGTTGTTAATTTTATAACAATGTTTGAACATGAATCTAAATGGAAGACAATATCAAAAATTTTAAAATAAACTTTTTTGAGTTTTTTATAACAAAAATAATTGTACCGTTCTTTTCACATTAAAAAATTTAGTGGGACCGAAAATTTGGTGAAACTTGGTGTTAAATTAATAACAAATGAGAGACAAGAAATCCTACTTCTAAACACATTGCAAATTTGCAATCAACACTATCTTTAAATAAACGTACAAACACCTACCTTCCACTTTCATCATAAATACACATCTCTCACTAGAAAATTACATTTTTTTTTTATTTCTCTCTGATAATTTATATATGACCGAAATAATAGGAAGAAACCGAAGGAAACTTGTCAAGTGCATGAAGGACCTCTTTCATGTGCGGTCTTCTCTGCGGTATTGGAGATATACAATTATAACCTAATCTCAAGATTGCCAACAAAGACTCCTCTTTCCCTTCCATGTCACCACGAATAGCCACATCAACCATTCTTAACACCTTAATTTTCTCTTCATCGGTTAATGTGGAACTCCACGTCATACTAGCAGGCCCAAATTCGTCAGAAGCAATGACCTTACCCGTCAGCAGTTCTAGCAACACCACACCATATGAGAACACATCCCACTTAGCAGTAGGTTTCAAACTTCTTAGTGATTCAGGGGCATAATAGGGTGATATGCACCCTATTGCACTAGGGCTTGGGCTAGGGTTTGACCCAACAGTTACATCCTGGAAGCTGTCTCGGGATGCGGTAGACCGTTTGCTACCAAAATTCCGAGACGAGCTTCCAACTTTGCAACTGTTTTCGCCTACCACTAGCCTTTCAAGCCCAAAATCTCCTATTTTAGGCTCCATATCCAAGCCTAGCAAAATGTTACTCGGTTTGAGATTCCCGTGTACTTGTTTTTTGTCATGGATATACATGAGCCCACGAGCCGTGCCTTTCGCTATCTTGAGCCTCACATCCCAAGGTAAAGGACAAGGTGAGGATCCAACTTTTCCTGCATAATGGTGAAGTGGTAATTATGAAAAGGTTTACATTTAAATAGATAAAAGACAAGGGGGGAGATGTGTCATTTTCAATATAGTGACCACTGTGAAGTGCAATTTTGATACTTTATATAAGATCTTTTTAGACACGTCAATTGCTACAATACGCCATGGGGTAAGAGTTAAGCGCTACGTGACAGTTGACTTGTTGTGTACCACTCGGTGCATTTATATAACAAAGGCGTCTGTTACAACTACTCCACCATCCACCGTCAGCTCACCTTAGTCAACCACAATATCTAATTGCTAGCCTACGCATATACATTTACATATACATGTTGATCTCATTATTCTAAAAATGCATTAGTTTTTAGTAAATGCTAGTAGAAATTGTGGTTAGGCATAGTAGCTATCGGAAACATATTATTTCTAAATATTATTATTATTATTATTATTATTTTTTATGTACACTACAATATAGTCCACAAACGATCAAGTCTCAATAAGTTAAATAACCTAATAAACATCATATAATATTATTATATTTTAAGTGAATGTTATCCCATATTTTTGTGAAATTTGACAAAAGTAATGTCAAATAATAGAAAGCATAAAAGACATTACTTTTAGCATATAATACAATATTTAATCAATATCTTAACAAAATCTAACCTCGGATCCAACTGTCTACTTTTCCCCTTTTGCCAAAAGCCGATATGGCTATATGCTAATATGCATGTTCTTGGATGCTAACATGCACGTCATAAGACTAATTTTATATATTCCTACACTTGCACCAAAAAGAAAAATAACAAGTGGTACTATTTTTATTTTTTTTATAGTTACATGAACTTTATAAAATGTTAATTAAAAAGATATTTAGAAATGCAAACCTCATTCTCAAGAATTCCACTAATAAACTTTTGGTAAAAAAAAACATAACATTTTTATAACCTGGATTAATTGCATAAATTGTTACCAATTTCTATAGTACCAAAAAAATTTCTTTACAATCCAAACGTATTGTTATACTAATGTTTTATATTTTGAAAAAGTGATTAAAATGTTATATCTTTTATACAAATAACATTTCATGCTTATCCACATAAAATACATAATAGTTTACATAAAAAATGTTCAAAATATTATTTTTTAATATCATCTTTTTATATAATTAAACATTTAATAATTGTTAATTAAATCAATTTGATTGAATAACAAATCCAGAACATATCAAACGCATATCAAAGTGTATAAATCAGTCAGCTCTGACTAAAGAATTAGACCCAGTCTCTTAAGCCCTAAAGTCTAACTTTTATTATTATTTTTTTTTATAGAATTTTAATTAAAAATTTATATAAATTAAAAAAGATTAAAAAAAATTAGAAGACTTACGATAACGTGCATTAGCTAAGCTACCATGAGGAACGTAATCGTAGATCACAAGCTTTTCATCCGAACCCCAATAAAACCCACGGATCCGAACCAAATTCGGGTGAACCAATTTGGCAATGACCCGAACCTGGTTTTCGAAATCCCTGAACCGCTCCAAACCGCTTTCGCCGATCCGGCGAACGGCCAACGCCGTCCCGTCCTCCAGCACCGCCTTGTATATAATACTCGACCCGGAGGCGCCGAGTATATACGCCGACGCCTTCAACAGTGTCTCAAGCTCTAACTCCTTATCGCCGCCGTCAACCGTCACTAGCTCGCCTTTAGTCTCGACTTCTTTCCTCATTGAATTCTCGTGTTTGCTTTTCTGGGCTGTCGCCGGCGACACTTCGTTGTCCTCGCTTTCGGAGGTTGAACTTTCGTTTGATGATTCTTCGTCTTCTGTGACTCTTGTCTTCGTTAAGCATGGCCATGAACGTAACCATTTGTGTTCTTGATCTTCCGACGACGACGCCCAGTCGTATTCTTTGTTGCCGACGTTGCCGTGTTTTTTATTGCTCTCTGATGCTACCCTCTTGCGTTTTTTCAATATGTAGATGAAAATCGCAGCTAATATTGCTATCCCAGCGATGTCTCCGACAACGATTCCGACGATTGTGCTGGTTTTGAAACCGGTTCTTGAAGATGCATTTGAGGTGTTTGGTGAATTGTTTGAACGAGATGAGTCTGCGGTTTTGGGTATGGCGGCTATCGCCGGAGGTGATGTTGGTGAGGAGATGTTGGGGAGTGTGGAAGCGGAGGAAGGGATTAAACATAAATTGTCTAATGGCTTCCCACAAAGCTCTGAATTTCCGGCGAAGGATCTTTCGTTTTGATTGAAGAAAACACTGGATTCCGGAATTGATCCAGTAAGATTGTTGAACGACAAATCAACGGTTGCATTCGTCGGAATTTTGTTCGCGAATTCCGGTGGAATATCTCCGGAGATATTGTTGTGAGAAACGTTGAAGTAAACAAGATCACCACTACCAAAATCTTCAGGTAACGACCCATTGATGAAATTCGCAGACAGATCTAGAAATTTCAACGAATCAAACCCATTCGGAATCTTCCCATGAAGATAATTATTCTTCAATGAAACCACCGTCAGGTTCCGAAGACCACCAAGGCTCTCCGGCAACTCCCCCGTCAACGAATTCCCCGAACCGTTAAGAACCTGCAACCCCACCCACCCTCTAACAAACTCCCGAAGCTCACCGGAGATCAAATTATTCGAAAAATCAAGGAACGTAAGCTCCGACGCATTATACAACGACAAAGGAATAGACCCATTGATCGAATTATTCGACAAATCAAGGTTTCTCAAGTACTGAATCAATCCGAGATTGGCGGGAATTGAAGCAGTAAGTTTCGAATTAGGAAGCGACAACCCGGTGACACGGTGGTCAGCGGAGGAATCGCCGACATTCCCACAGCGGACACCTTTCCATGAACATGGCGTCTCATCGGAGTAATTCCAGGTGTCTAAAACCCCTAAAGGATCATTCAAAACAGAGTATTTGAAAGAAAGCAACAAAACCCCATCTGTAGTTAACCCAAATGACCGATTAACAAGAAACAGCACAAGAATCGAAAGGCATAAATTGAGTTTGACCATGGCGATTATGGCGATTTACTGTAGCAATCCAGCATGCTTGTTCTTGCTTCTAGAGAGAGAGAGAGAGAGAGAGAGAGAGAGAATATTAAGTGAGATTTATGACAAGAAGAGGGGAGGCCATGTGAGGGGGAGTTAATAAGTAAAATAATGAAGGACACAGGGGCACACAGCTCACATTAAGAACTTAATTAGACTACAAATTCACAAACCAATATGCTCTGTGAAATTCAGACCTTTTATGACAAAATAAACAAATCGGTTTAATGTGCATTGAGACTTGTGTATACATCTGGATAACATTTTAAGCATAAATGTTTTCTGTTTATTTGTTAAACTAATAAGGTTAAAAGGAGTTGAGATTATAAATGGCAATGTTTATATAGAGTAGTGAAGTAAAGAAAAGTTTAAAAGATACTTCTATCATGTTATGGAACAATTTACTATATACTTATTTATTTATTTATTTATTTTTAACAATTTAAGTTTTTTTAAAAAAAATCATATTGTGAAATTTGATAATTTTTTGTATTAAATATGTTATAGTGAATATTAAATGAGCAGATAGGGTGAACACTTTTATATTGTTGTCCTAAATTTCGTAAATTTATTATATTGCATTTGGTTATGAGTTTTACATTATTAAGTAACGATCAAAAAAAATTTAAACATTTGTTTTTTATTTTTAAAATTAAGATTTTTGGTTGATCCAGTGTAGTGGGTCAACTCGGTTTTCCAAGGCATAAAACCATAAATATTGTACATAAGTTCATTACAAAATGATTTAAAAAAATTGCATTCCAAAAAAACTTAAACACTGTACATAAATATATTTGTTAATTCCAAGTACGAAGTCAGTTTTCTGAAACTGGGTTTCAATATCAGGCTTTAGGGGATCGTGACAACATAATTACATAGTTAGGGATAGTTGCATAATTTCAATATAAAGCTTGAAACAATACATTCCCTATATTTGTCTATGCCAATTAAAACTAAAACAAATCGCACTTAAGCATTCAAATTCAAAACTAGAACTCAGAACCATGAAAGATTACCATTTAAAAGTTAAAGTAAGCTGAAGTCCATGGGGGAGAAGTCAAACTTAGCTGATGTCGATTAGTCGAGTCTGTGGAACTGCTGACTAGCTGAAAATATTGTACGTGTAGGAATAATATTATGATAATGTACGAAAACAAACAAGAAAAAAAAACTGAAGTACGTGTTTAACATATTGTCATTTACGAGTTGTAACCGAAAATTGAACATCAATTTTCGATTATACTCCATTCAACCTCTCAACTTTGGTGATCCGTTTCAATTTACCAATTATTTTTCCAACAATACCCCAAATGAATTGAACTTGATCAAACATTTTCATGCTACTTAGATAAAATCTAGCAATTGAATCATACAAAGAATAGGTAGGTGTTACCCTTTGAACCTTCCCTTAAGATAAATATTTATTTTACTAGCTGACTAGTAGACTTGATGTCCTTAAACTGTTTTGTCATTTGTGTAAATTATCAATATGTGTCTCACATGATTCTCCCTAACCTAGTTAAGTTCTCATTGATGTGTTCATTATGATCATGGATATTTGTCTGGTTCTGGTTCTGTAAGAGCTCTTAGGAATGTGCCCATACAATTTCTTTTGAAGCGACCCCACTTCTCTTTCGCATAGGTGATTCTATAATAATCATTAAAATCTAATTTGTAATTATTTTCACTTTATCATCAACGACTATGAGTTTAGCATGCATCACTATTTGTTTTAGGAATGGGTTGGGGTTGACCCCTACAGTGATTCACAAATGTTATATGCAAGTAGGTTGTCCAATTGAACCTAGATTTTGGGATCTGCAGTCAACTAGGTTAGGTTTTTCTTCACAATAATTTATTGATCTATGGGTTTTTGTAACATCCATAAAATCCGAGCGAATTTAAAACTTTTTAATTCATATAAAACTATTCAGTTATTACAATTTGTTTTCAAAATACTTTAAACGTCAGAGTTTTCTCAGAAACATAAATAAATCATGAGGAACTGTACGATCAAGCCTACGCCTTACCGCGATCCCCTGATGTACCTGAAACAATAAACTGAAACTGTAAGCCCGACGCTTAGTGAATCCCCCAAAATACCAACCTCATATAACCATCATCATACCGTATCAACAAATACAGAACAGCAATGCATCTCGAGTCTACAATGTGGTTGGTCTGCCCGCACCGGGCCTTCAGTCTACCTGGTCCACTCCCTGCATCTATAGTATGAATGGACCGCCCGCATCGGGCCTTCAGTGTGTCTAGTCCACTCTCCGAGCCTCAGCACGTCTGGACCGCTCTCACGGGCCTTCAACCTATCTGGATCGCTCGTTAGGCCTTTGGCCATACTATGCACCCTTCCAGGTCTGCAGTATATCCGGTCCGCCCTGGGTATGTTGGCCTACAGCACAAAGCAGGACCCACCTCAACCCAACCCCAAACAAACATCCTTGTGCACATATAACAAAATAATCACATGACAGTCCATATACAAACAAGCAATCTAACAGATCATACAATATAACAACCTCCTAACCAGGATACTAACCTAACCAGTCACTAACAATACTTCATCCTAACTACCAGGATATAGATCTAACAGATCAATAAGCATATCAAACAAAACCCGTGTATAATCCGAGAAACGGCCGGCCTTGGTGCCTTAGACCCAGTTGATATAGTGAGGATAACTCACCTTGAAATGTTGATGTAACGACGTAAAGTTCCAAAACAATTTTTCGCATTTTATAAAAACATAATTCATTTATTATTCATAAAAACATAATTGTTTGAAACTCAATTCATAACATATATCAATCCCAAGATCTCATAGCATAAAAATCCCGTGTGTGTACTGATCAAGCCGGCGCCTTCCCGCGATCCTCACTAGTACCTGAAACACATAACACAAAACAATGTAAGCACAAAGCTTAGTGAGTTCCCCAAAATACCACGTATAACACATATTAGCCACTCGAGGCTATAACTCTGTGGGTCCGTGCACCTAAACTCCGTGAAACCTCAGGTTCTAACTCAGCAAGCATGCACAGCATAAATCACATAGAAGAATGCAGTGCAACAAACAATATATATAAAACACTGTATCATATAACTCTATTTACCTACTCAAGGTAAAGTATAGTGAGAAGACTCACCTCGGATGTCTCAGTAAATTTCTGACTCGGTAACTCTGGTCTAGCCTCTGCCTAATCACATGAAATAAATACCCTAATTAATAAAACCCTCAGGGCTAGGCTAATCTCTTCCTCTCAATACATCCACTAAGAAGGGTAAAAGACTATCCTACCCTTCCTATGACTCTAAGGTCCAAACATTGACTAACCCTAAAAGTCAACGATCAACCTTGACCAAACTCACCGAGTGTGTGACTGTGACTTGGCGAGTCCACACATGCTCTTCACTCTCCTAGTCTTCATTCGACTCACTGAGTCAACCTTAACTCTACAAATCATCACTGATCACAATCTGTGAAATGTCCCGACCCAACTCGCCGAGTCCGGCTCCTGACTCGGCGAGTACCATCGTGCACTCTGTCCTCTAGATTCCCTCTGAATCACCGAGTCACTTCCCCAACTCGGTGAGTCACCAACTGTGTGATTATCGGGAAAACCCTTGTCCTACTCATCGAGTCGGCTAAAGGACTCGTCGAGTCCATGCCATGCTCAAGCTGAACTGACCTCTTGAGGTCAGATCCGCTTCTCTAAACCATAGATCCATCTTCCCAAGGCATTATAATCACGTAAATCTAACATCTTGGTGCACATGCAAAGGCTCAAAGGCGTTATTTGAAGATATGGCCTCTAAGGTGACACCCTAAGTTCATAACCTCCATTAATGCTCATAAAGCTCAACGGGAAAGGGTCTTTGGACCTCTTTGGGTCCAGATCTACAGCACCAACACGAGAAGGGACCAATTACTCCATATAATCATCCTCTAATGGGGCTAAAAAGCCCTAACTCTAAGAATCACATCATAAACTGAAGAAGGGTTCGAATGGATACCTCAAAATGAAGTCTTTGAGCTCTAGAATCACTAGCTTAGCACCCTCTTCAGCTTCCTCTTGTCTTGGTCCTCTTCTATTTGCAAAAACACCAACAAAGATAAAGAAATAGCTCCTTTCCCTCTCACAAACGCTCTAACACACTTAGGGTTTCTCTCTGGGTCTGGTAGCCGCAAATGACGGCCATAAGGCCCTTTAAATAGGCCCCAAACCCGAGGAAATAGGGTTTCATTAAACAGCGTGGACTCACTGAGTCCTCGGGGCGATTCACCGAGTCCAGCCGTCCACCCGGATAATGATTCACGTCTCTACTCGGCGAGTCTACGCATCAACTCGCCGAGTCCTTCCACAAAACTTGAAATTTAAAAGAATAAATATAATACCTGAAATTCCAGATGTTACAATTCTCCCCCACTTGAATCAGACTTCGTCCTCGAAGTCTCATCCCTGAAATAACTCCGGATGCTGCTCACGCATCTCCCGCTCTGGCTCCCAAGTCAACTCGGACCCTTTCCGATGTTGCCATTGAACCTGCACCAGAGGCACCTCCTTGTTCCTCAGAACCTTGATCTTCCGATCCATAATCGCAACTGGTCTCTCCACGTAGTTCTGGCTCGCATCCACCTGAATGTCCTCTAACGGCACTATGGCCGACTCGTCGGCTATACACTTCCTCAGCTGACACACGTGGAAGGTATTATGAATCCGCTCCAACTCCGCAGGTAGCTCCAAGCAATACGCTACCCTGCCCACTCTCGCGATCACTCTGAATGGACCAATATACTGGGGCCCTAGCTTGCCCCCTCTTCCTGAATCGGATCACTCCTTTCCAAGGAGATACCTTCAAAAGAACATAATCACCAACCTGGAACTCAAGCTTGGATCATCGCCTATCCGCATAACTCTTCTGGCGACTCTGAGCGATCAACAACCTCTGCCTGACCTGCTGTATTTGCTCTGTCGTCTGAAGCACGATCTCCGTGCTACCCATCACTCATTGCCCTACCTCTCCCCAACAAATAGAAGTCCGACACCTCCTCCCATACAACAACTCAAAGGGTGGCATACCAATGATCGAATGATGGCTGTTGTTGTAGGAGAACTCCGCTAAGGGAAAATACGTGTCCCAACTTCCTCCAATATCCAACACACATTCTCGGAGCATGTCCTCGAGCGTCTGAATCGTCCGCTCGCTCTGTTCGTCAGTCTGTTGGTGGTATGCGGTACTAAAATGCAGCCTCGTACCCAACTCTTCATGAAATTTCTTCCAAAATCTGGAAGTGAAAAGCACATCTCGATCTGACACAATCGAGATCGGCACCCCATGCCGCGATACCACCTCTCTCACATATATCTCTGCCAACTTCTCCGCAGAAGAACTTTCACTAATGGTGAGAAAATGAGCGCTCTTTGTCAAACGGTCTACTATCACCCAAATTGCATCGACACCCCTCGCTGTTCTCGGCAATTTGGTGATAAAATCCATGGATAACTGTTCCCATTTCCACTCTGGGACTTCCAGTGGATGCAACTTACCATGCGGTCGCTGATGTTCGGCCTTAACCTTACGACAGGTTAGGCACCTCTCAACAAACCAGACTACATCTATCTTCATACAGGGCCACCAATACTCCTTTTTAAGATCCATAAACATCTTAGTGGCTCCGGGATGGATCGAGAATCTTGATTTATGTGCCTCCTCCATCAAGATGGTACGCGTTCCTCCAACAAACGGTACCCAAATCCGACCCCGGAAGGTCATAAGCCCTCTGCTATCGGTCACGAACTCCGACACCTGCCCGATAACTCGCTCTCTCTTGCGGTTCTCCGGTCTCACTGCCTCAGCCTGAGCCCCTATGATGGTGTCCAACATTGGAGTCATCACCGTCAATCTCATAAAAATATCCCGAATCGGGGAGCTCTCTGCTCTACGACTCAGGGCGTCGGCTACCATATTAGCCTTGCCTGGGTGGTACAGGATCTCGCAATCATAATCCTTTACCACATCCAACCATCTCCTTTGATGCATGTTCAGGTTTGGCTGATCCATCAAATACTTCAAACTCTTGTGATCCGTGTATATCGCACATCGAACCCCATACAGATAATGACGCCAAATCTTGAGGGCGAACACCATAGGCCCCAACTCTAGATCGTGGGTAGGATACCTTGCCTCATGGGGCTTCAGCTGCCTCGATGCGTACGCGATCACATGCCCCCTCTGCATCAACACCGCGCACAACCTAGATGTCGACACGTCACGATACACCACGAAGTCCTCCATCCCCTCTGGAAGAGTCAACACTGAGGCTTCGCACAATCTTTGGCGAAGAGTCTCAAATGAGGCCTGCTGCTCGGGGCCCCAGCTGAACACCACACCCTTCCGGGTCAACCTGGTGAGAGGAACATCAATCTTGGAGAAATCCCTGATGAACCTCCGATAATAGCCGGCCAACCCTAGAAAACTCCTGATCTCAAAAGGAGATTTCGGCACCTCCTAACTCATCACCGCCTCGATCTTGGCCGGATCGACCAAAATCCCCTTTTGGTTAACGAGGTGACCAAGAAACTACACCTCTCGTAACCAAAAATCACACTTGGAGAATTCAGCGTAAAGCCTCTCCGATCTCAGCATGCTGAGGATCTCCCGCAAATGCTCCTCATGCTGCTCCCTGGACTTTGAATACACCAAAATGTCATCAATGAACATAATCACTGATCGATCCAGCATTGGTCTGCATACCCTGTTTATGAGATCCATGAACGTTGCAGGCGCATTGGTGAGCCCGAATGGCATCACCACGAACTCGTAATGCCCATAACGAGTCTTGAATGCGGTCTTCTGGATATCCTCCTCGCGCACCCTCATCTGATGATATCCAGATCTCAGATCAATCTTGGAAAACCAAAATGCTCCATGTAGCTGATCGAACAAATCGTCGATTCTCAGCAAAGGATAACGGTTCTTGACCGTTACCTTATTCAGCTCTCGATAATCTATGCACATTCAGTGCGAACCATCCTTTTTCTTCACAAAAAGGATCGGTGCTCCCCACGGCGAGCTGCTCGGCCGTATAAACCCCTTCCCTAGCAGCTCCTAAAGCTGCGAGGATAACTCCTGCATCTCTGGAGGTGCAAGGCGATAGGTCGTCTTGGCGATAGGTGCTGCCCCCGGAATCAAATCAATGCGAAACTCCACCTGCCTCTCGGGAGGCACACCTGGTAACTCCTCAGGAAAAATATCCAGGAATTCACACACTATCGGGACCTCCTCAACAATACTCGGTCTCCCTGCAACAACTCTCGTATCCATCACATACGCTACAAAACCACTACAGCCCTGCTGTAGACTTTGCCTCGCTTTAGCAGCCGAACAAAACACTGAATCGGGACAGGTACCCTCGCCGTACACCGTGAGAACTTCCCCACTTGGGTCTCGTATGGTCACTAGCTGTCGCTTGCAGTCGATAACTGCTCCACATCTGCTCAACCAATCCATGCCTACAATGACACAGATGTTCCCCATCGCAATCGGGACCAAATCAATAGGAAACTCTACACCGAAAATTTCGAGCACACATCCTCGAATCACCTCCGTGGCATACATTGCTCTCTCGTCGGCGATGGAGACTCTCAGAGGTCGACTCAACGCCTCTCGACTAATACTGATGTGCCGACTAAAAGCCAACGATATAAAAGATCGACTCGCACCCGAGTCAAATAACACCAAAGTAGGTACAAAATTCACAAGAAAAGTACCTACGCATATCATAATATAAGCAAAAAATCTTAAACATTAAAATAAATACATGAAAGAATACATACCAGCCACGACATCGAGCGCTGCGCGGACCTCCTCTGCGGTCAACTCGAAGGCTCTCCCTCGCGCCTTCGGTACCTTGGCCTTCATTGACTGGTTCTCAGTAGTTCTGATAGCAGCAGGGGCAGATCCCTAAGGTGCTCCCTGGGTAGTCCCTTGCGGTGTCCGGTCTGGTTGCAGTGAAAACACACTGCAAACCCCTTTGGGCAGTCCTTGGCCATATGCCTCTCCTTGCCACACTTGTAGCAAGATCCCACTCTACAAACTCCATCATGAACCTTGCTGCACTTCCCACAAGTGCGGCCCTTCTAGCTCCCTGCTCTGGGATCATCGAGCTTGGCCCGCTTGGCTGCCGGCTAGGACTGTCCCGGTCGCCGATCCCTCCCCTGAGACTTCGCCTCCTCCCTCACCTGAGTCTCTAGCTTGATCTCCCTCTTCCGAGCATTTGCCTGAAGCTTGGCAAATGTCCGGTACGAGGAGTTCGCCACGAACTCCCGAATGTATCTTCTCAAAATACTCAAATAACGGCTCATACGTGCCTGCTCAGTAGACACGTGCTCGGGGCAGAACATCGCCCTCTCATGAAACATCCTAGTAAAAACTCCTGTGCCAACCGATCTTATTCCACCGAGGGAACGTACTCATCACGAAACATGGTGGTGAACCTCTCCCAGGTCACCGCAGCAAGCTCTGCTGGAGAATAGTGTGCTGTCGCGAACTTCCACCAGTCCTTCGCCCCCAGGCGAAGCTGGTTCAGCGCAAACCGAACCCTCAACTGCTCCAGACACGAGAAAGTATAGAAACACCCCTCAATGTATGATACCCATATCATCGCTGCAATCGGATCCTGCATCCCATCAAACTCTGGTGGCTTCATGTTGCTGAACTCCCTGAACAACAACGAGTCACCCCCCTACGGCCTAGCAGTAGCGACGGCTGCAGTGGCCACTGCAACAGCAGCCTCAGAAAGAGTGGCATAACGCTCGTCAAAAGTCTCAATCAACGTGGTCTTAATAGACCCGAACTGTTGGATATAGTGTCTAAGTCCATAACTTTATTTGGTATGAACTTGACCCGACCCGGCATGGTCCATTTGGGTTGCATGGCATTGCAATACTTGGATAGACTAAATGAGAGAATAAAGGTACTTATGATTATTAATATATTATAAGTTCTAATATATTAATAATAGTAATATTTAATTAGTATTTGATCAAGTATTAATCTAGTATTAATTTGGTGATCAAAGTGAGACTAATTAAATACATAAGGGTTGATTATGACAATCATCAATTCTTTTATGGTGGATTAATGATCCATGGTTTTATGGGTTATGGATGTAACCATTTGGAGCTCCATGGATAGTCCATGGGAGTTACAAACCCATGGGTCATGAGAAATGAAGAGTCATGATAATTATGGGTCTTCTTAATGAAACCCTAATTGTGATACCACTATAAAAGGAACCCTTTGGCTAATGAAATGGTGCTAGTAAGGTTACTAGAGAGGGCATAACCGATTTTAAGTACTAGAATTATTCTCTCAAGTTATTCCAAGTTTTGTGGTGTTGTGTGAAGCATTTGAGGCACAACATTTGGGGTGCTAGGCTCACAAAGTCTTGAAGGAATCCAAGCAACAACAAGGTATGTATTTCTACTAGTTTTTATGTTTCATATATTCCCCATGCCATGCTAGTTAGGAAATAACCTTGAAAAGAAATTTGCATGTATATAGAGAAAACATAGATTCAAGGTTATTAGGGTTGCATGTACACTTAGGAAGTGTTAGAATGCTCAAAACCCATCAGTGGTATCAGAGCCTAGGATTGTTTTCTGTATACTTGATGCAAACTGCTTGAAAAACAAAAAATTCTGCATTCAGTCAACTGTACTCGCCGAGTCCATGGGGAGGACTCGCCGAGTCCATGAACAAATTCATCCTACTCGCCGAGTGGGATAATGCACTCGCCGAGTAGGATCGAGCTGGGCAGGTTTTTCGAGTTTTGTTGCTGGAAATGGATTAGAATCATTATCCCAATCTGTTTTGGACTTGCAAAATCTGTTTTTCAAAATGATAATGATTATGTTAATCCATTTTACATGACTTTTAACAATTTCAAAGTATTATATATGTTTATATGATTTCTTGAAATTGCTTGACATGAATTTGAGTTCTTATGAGTTTTAGAAGATCATAGGAATTATGTGTAACCACCATGTGTGTTTAATTCTTGATCTTAATTGTATTGAAGGTGTCCATAACTTGTCCTCAAGTTATGGATAACCAAAGGTCACTTCTTTAATTTGTGTTTAAAGAACTAAAGAGGTTTCATAAAATGAAGAGTCTTCATTTTTATGAACCAATAAAACTCATAAGTTACAAAATTCAAGAGACTTGGAATATTTTCAATTCTTGCCCTCAAGTTTTGGAATTTGAAAAGTCTTACACTTTAATTCCAAATTAAACCTTAGATTTTTAAAAGGTTTAAAAATCAACCCTTATACAATTATTATAATTTTATTATATAGATATGTATAAGAATATGTCGTTCTTACCGTTAGTAGGCCTCATTCACGAAGCCGGTCTATAAGGGGGGTATAAGGTTGTTGCCTATAAAATGGTGACTTAATGGGTGTCCACTCTCACCCACCGCTTCCTTGATCGGTGGAGGGTCGTTAGCCGAACGGGTAGGGTACGACTTTAAATTCTCATTAAAAGTATAATGAATTATAAAGTAACTATACATTATAAATTCCCAATCTTAGTTACTTTAGGAAAATGTGAAAAGGTGCTAGCCCATAAAATTACACTTTGTACCTTACCAAGTCGTTAGTGGAGCGTGTGTGGTTAACTGGCACACTAACTTGGACTAGTAAGAGTGGCAAAGGGTAACTTGACTTTATTATAGATCGGTGGAGCGTGTGTGGTTAACCGGCACATCGATTAGGTAATATTGTTAAGGGTACCAAGTCAATTTGTATGGTTATTCACACCTTGTTTGTGATCCTCGGCATCCCAGTCACAAACTTGAGAGGGCACATTCGAGATTCAAACATGCCATTGAAAAGTTCAATGTATCTCAAAAGATCTAGGAGTTTCAAAACCAATAAAAACCTAATAATAAAATATTTCATTCTTATGGTGGAAATTGGTAAATCGTCATTTACCTACCTTCAAATATTTTATAGTATGGATTACGGCATCCCTCTTCCACCTATAAATAGTTTGTTGGATCCTAGCCTTAATATCTCATTTGGGTGGCTTATTAAGGACTTTTAATCTAATGAAACTTATCTTCCTTCTATTCCAGATGTCTTCCAATAACACTGCTGGCTCAAACCCTTCAGGCTCCTTTTCCCTAATGAACTTGTGTGGTAAGGTCATCTTTGATGGATCCAACTTCAATGAGTGGATCAGAAACATTAGGATGATTACTCGCTATGAGGACAAAGAATATGTCCTTGATAGGGAGCTTAAGGTTGTTAATGAAGCCACTGCTACTCCAGAAGAGCTTGCGGAGTTCATTGCACATGAGAAGGATGCCACCAAGGTGTCCTGCATCATGAGGGCCACAATGACTCCGGAACTCCAAAAATCTTATGAAGATTTCTACCCCTATGAGATGCACCTAGATCTGATGGAAAGGTACCATCAGAGCGCGCGTCAAGAGAGGTATGAAATCATTTCCTCCATGATAACCGCAAGGATGAAGGATGGTGAACCCATCACCGGTCACTTGCAGAAGATGCAGAGGTTCGTTGACCGGTTGCTAAAGCTCAATGTTGACTTCCCTGAGGAATTGGCGATTGACATCATTCTCCATTCCTTACCTTCAAGTTATGATCAGTTTCGTATGACTTATCATATGAATAAGGAGGAAGTCACACTTAGCAAACTTCAAGGACTCTTAAGGACAGCTGAAAATGGCCTTAAGGGTAAAGCGGTTGCTACTTCTACTCCTTTAACAGCCCCTGTTCTTGCAATTGGGCAAGGGAAGAGTAAGAAGAGGAAAATCCCTTCAAAGGGTACCAAGGGTAAGACTCTTGATGGTTCCTCTTCAAGTGGGACAAAGAAAGGTCCCATTACTCCTTCTTCGAACCCAAAGGAAGCACAGTGCTTCTATTGTCAAGATAAGGGACACTTCAAGCGAAGCTGCACCAAATATCTGCAAGATGTAAAGGATGGGAAGGTTAAACCCACCCATGCAGGTATTTACACAATATTGTCTAACAAATCATCTAATGCTAATTCTTGGGTGCTTGATACAGGGTGTGGTATTCACATTTGTACTGATTTGCAGGCACTAAGAAGAAGTGAGCAAGTGGAGCATGGGAAGATAAACTTAGTCATGGGCAACAAGAAAGCATCACCTGTTACCAAGATAGGAGTTTATTCTTTATTGCTTAATAATGGGTTAATGTTAGATTTGAATAAGTGTTGTTACTCGCCCGAAATGGCGAGAAATATTATTTCCTTTCATGGCTTGTACAAACAAGGTTTTACATTTTCATTTGATAATAAAAATGGTGCTATCAATGTTTATTACAATGATGTATTTTACTTTAAAGCAATACCTTGTGATGGTGTATATGAAGCCGTGAATGTTGTAGACAATCTAGGAAATAATGTGTTGTATATTGATTCTTTTGATAGCTTGGATAAAGCATCTTTGTGGCATTGTCACCTTGGACATGTTAACAAGAAACGCATAGGCCAACTCCAAAAGATTGGAGTCTTGGAATCGTTTGACCTCAAGTCAGATGATAGTTGCGAGTCTTGTTTACTTGGAAAAATGACAAAGTCACCCTTCACAGGTACTTGTGATAGGGGTGAAGGTTTGTTGGACCTTGTACACACAGATGTGTGTGGGCCCTTCAGAGTTGCTACAAGAGATGCTAATCGTTATTATGTGACTTTTACTGATGATTACAGTAGATATGGATATATTTACTTAATCAAGCATAAGTCAGAAACCTTTGAAAAGTTCAAAGAGTTTAAGCAGGAAGTTGAGAATCAATTGGGCAGGAACATCAAGATGCTCCGATCCGATCGGGGAGGAGAGTATCTTAGAATTGAGTTCCTTGACTATCTTAAGGAATGTGGGATTGTCTCACAATTGACACCTCCCAGGACACCACAGTTAAATGGTGTGGCTGAGAGGCGCAATCGAACCCTGCTAGATATGGTTCGTTCCATGATGAGTCGAGCTTCGTTACCAATCTCTTTCTGGGGGTATGCCTTAGAGACTGCCGCCCATATCCTTAATCTAGTCCCTACTAAAAAGGTTGCCAAAACACCTCACGAGATGTGGACTGGGAAAGTTCCCAATTTGGACCACATCAAGATTTGGGGTTGTGAGGCTTTTGTGAGGCGTGAGACTCATGACAAGCTTGAACCCCGAAGCGAGAGGTGTATTTTCATCGGCTACCCACATAGATCCTTTGGTTACCTCTTCTATAGACCCAGTGATAATGTGGTCTTTGTAGCAAGAAGAGGAGTCTTTCGTGAGAGAGAATTAATAAGCCAAGGGGACAGTGGGAGGCAAATTGACCTTGAAGAGCTTCAAGAGTCAAGTGGTGAAGGAACCTCAAATATTGTCAGCCAACCTGAGGAGGAAACTCCTATTGAGCCGATAGACGAGTCTGTACCTCCAAGACGTTCCACTAGGGTGAGGAACACACCTGAATTTTATTATGGTTATCACATCACCACTGAAGGTGATACATTTATCAGTGATAGTACACTGATAGATTTGGATGAACCTAATAATTATAAGGAAGCCATGGCAGGCCCTGAGTCTTTGAAATTGAAGGAGGCTATGGACAGCGAGATTCAGTCCATGTATGACAATCAAGTTTGGAACTTGGTTGACAATGCACCAGGTCGTAAGACAGTTGGGTGCAAATGGATCTTCAAGAAGAAGAACGACATGGATGGGAAAGTACACACTTATAAAGCGCGACTGGTTGCGAAGGGCTTTACTCAAACTCCGGGAGTTGACTATGATGAGACCTTCTCACCAGTGGCCAAGATTAAGTCTATTAGAGTGCTATTAGCCATAGCTGCATTTCATGACTATGAAATATGGCAAATGGATGTCAAAACCGCTTTCCTTAATGGGAAGTTGGCTGAGGATGTTTACATGGATCAGCCAGAGGGTTTTGTCAATCCAAAGTACCCTAATAGAGTGTGTAAGCTTGAAAAATCCATTTATGGATTGAAACAAGCATCTCGCAGGTGGAATCTTTGCTTTGATGAGAAAGTCAAAGAGTTTGGCTTTTCTAGAAGTGAGGATGAGTCTTGTGTATATGTCAGGGCTAGTGGGAGCATAGTTAGCTTCTTGGTGTTGTATGTGGATGACATACTTCTCATAGGAAACGACATCCCAACTTTGCAGGGGGTTAAGGCCTGGCTTGGGAAATGTTTTGCTATGAAGGACCTTGGGGAAGCTGCCTATATCCTAGTGATAAGGATATTGAGAGATAGGAGTAAGAGACTAATTGGACTTAGTCAAAGTGCTTATGTGGAAAAGGTACTGAAGAGGTTCAGTATGCAAGATTCCAAGAAAGGAGAGTTACCAATCCAGAGTAATGCCAAGCTAAGTAAGACTCAGAGTCCGAGTACAGAGGCTGAGATAGCTGAAATGAGTCAGATACCATATGCTTCCTCTGTGGGCTCGATCATGTATGCTATGACTTGTACTCGCCCTGATATGGCCTTTGCTTTGAGCATGGTCAATAGATATCAAGGGAACCCTGGCAAGGCACACTGGACAGCGGTAAAGAACATTCTCAAGTATTTGCGGAGGACTAAGGACTGGGTCCTTACCCTCGGAGGCAGTGATGACTTGAGGGTGGAAGGATATAGTGATGCTAGCTTTCAAACTGATAGAGATAATTTTCGCTCTCAGTCAGGCTGGGTGTTTATCCTAAATGGAGGAGCCATGACTTGGAAAAGTTCCAAGCAGGAGACAGTAGCTGATTCGACTTGTGAATCAGAGTACATAGCAGCAAGTGAGGCAGCAAAAGAGGCGATATGGCTAAAGAACTTCATTGGAGACCTTGGAGTTGTACTAGCTATAAAGGAGCCAATGGAAATTTTCTGTGATAGTGAAAGTGCGGTTGCTTTGGTGAAGGAACCAAGAGATCACGGGAGATCTAGGCACATTGACAGAAAATACCATTTCATCAGACATAGAATAGAAGAAGGACTCCCCATGGCAAAGAGGGTATCATCAAATGAGAACCCGGCAGATCCCCTCACGAAGGGACTGAGCAGGGTTAAGCATTTACAGCATGCAAGGCGCATTGGGCTGAAGGATGATATTAGTTTCAATAATTAGATTCCTGAAACTTGTAAAATGTAATTGACATTTGATGATAAATAAAATTTGTTATTTATTTATGAGTAAGGTGTTACTATCTTGTGTTGATTGTTTACTATGTTTCAATTTTGCATGTTTTACTTCCAGAATAATTATGTTATGGTATATATATCATATTATTCAAACCATCCACAGTCAGTCAAACTTTGGAAGTAAGTATTGATTTAAGACTGTCATGAATTTGGCTTGTATGATTTGTCTAAAGTGCTTTGGACAATGCACTGGTTGCTACAACATTCATGAGTACTCATAAGGGCTGAGTATTGGATTCAACCCACGCTCACTTGCATCACTTCATGGAATTTATCTCGAGTGATCGTGAGATGGTAATATCATATAAATTTTCAAACCTAGAGATATGAGTTGTTGACTGTGAGTTGGTTATTCATTGATTGTACGAAAACGCATTGGTAACTCGATGTTATAAAACGTACCTTTGTGAGTAATTCAACAAGTAGTTAGTACAAGCATATCAGTCGAAGTTTATCTGTTCCTTCTAGAAATAGAAGCGATATCTGGGCCCCTCGATGATTTGGTTTTGACCCATGTACCGGGCCCGGTCAGAACCTAATTGATGTGTTCAATTTAGTTCTATGTCGAAACAAATCGAAGATCGAGAAACAAATGCTGGATAATATGTAAGACCATGTTCCATGTGTTTGTCCGGCTGATATCATGAGAGCAGAGGATTATATGATCACTTATCTTAAATGGCGTATCATCATCATCTCAGTTCCGAGAGACTTTGAAAGAGCTACGATTGCTAGTCAGGTTTTGAAGTCATATTTGCAAATATAGTTATTAGACTTATCCAAGTGGGAGACTGTTGGATATAGTGTCTAAGTCCATAACTTTATTTGGTATGAACTTGACCCGACCCGGCATGGTCCATTTGGGTTGCATGGCATTTCAATACTTGGATAGACTAAATGAGAGAATAAAGGTACTTATGATTATTAATATATTATAAGTTCTAATATATTAATAATAGTAATATTTAATTAGTATTTGATCAAGTATTAATCTAGTATTAATTTGGTGATCAAAGTGAGACTAATTAAATACACAAGGGTTGATTATGACAATCATCAATTCTTTTATGGTGGATTAATGATCCATGGTTTTATGGGTTATGGATGTAACCATTTGGAGCTCCATGGATAGTCCATGGGAGTTACAAACCCATGGGTCATGAGAAATGAAGAGTCATGATAATTATGGGTCTTCTTAATGAAACCCTAATTGTGACACCACTATAAAAGGAACCCTTTGGCTAATGAAATGGTGCTAGTAAGGTTACTAGAGAGGGCATAACCGATTTTAAGTACTAGAATTATTCTCTCAAGTTATTCCAAGTTTTGTGGTGTTGTGTGAAGCATTTGAGGCACAACATTTGGGGTGCTAGGCTCACAAAGTCTTGAAGGAATCCAAGCAACAACAAGGTATGTATTTCTACTAGTTTTTATGTTTCATATATTCCCCATGCCATGCTAGTTAGGAAATAACCTTGAAAAGAAATTTGCATGTATATAGAGAAAACATAGATTCAAGGTTATTAGGGTTGCATGTACACTTAGGAAGTGTTAGAATGCTCAAAACCCATCACAAACATCTCTGGTATCTCTGCCCTGATGGCCGCAGCCACCTCCTCATGGATGATCCGACGGATCTCCTCATCACTAGTCTCGCTGCTCTCTGGCATAAGTCGTGTCCTCACCATGATCTACCTCTGAAATACAACATACGATATATTATAAATTTGCTCGAGCATACTCTCACTCGATAACGCATCCCTACTTGATCTCTGGCATCCCGAAGATTCTTACTTGAACTGTACACCGCCCCAGTGTTTTCAGTAGTACGGGACCAATACTACTGTCCGCACCGTATCAGTGTACACCCCAAGTCCTCCTCTTAGGATCCCAAGTCCCAAGTACTCTATTATGCATAATCCACTCTGTATAGATCTCTCATAAGCTCCTCACTGCTACCTACTCACTCTCAAGCATCTCATAGCAGCTCACCTCCCCCTAGGCTAAGGCATCACAAATCAGGCCACTCTAGTCCTAATAGGAAATACCTAGCCCACTCTAACATGAGAATACATCATATCAATCTCATAAACATATAACATAAGGGTATTTTGGGAAATCACCGTTCGGGCGCTGACTGATCGTACACACGAGTCTGCTCTGTGTTTTTCTAAAAATCTTATACTCTTTTTAGAAAAATTGGTTCCCTTTTGAAAATATTTTTCAATTCCTCAGTTTGAGTTCAAATACTCCCAAAGGTGTACCCGAATCCCTCAAACCAAGGCTCTGATACCAACTTGTAACGACGTAATTTTCCAAAACAATTTTTCGCATTTTATAAAAACATAATTCATTTATTATGCATAAAAACATAATTGTTTGAAACTCAATTCATAACATATATCAATCCCAAGATCTCATAGCATAAAAATCCCATGTGTGTACTGATGATGTGCACGAAAGTACCCATTAATTTTAATATTTATAACCTAACAAACTTAGACTAACTATGCACTTATAGGCAGTGTACCTAGTCAGATTACAGTATAGCTTAGGTAAGTCAGGTGTCGATAACAGGGAACGGTGGATTAATTTAATATATTTAATTATAGGTTACAGGTTACACGAAAAGAATAAAGAAATAAATCTCAAACTAACAGTTAATTAACTACTCTCGATAAACTAACAGGAAAGCAAATCTCTTCAGGTACTTTGGTTTAGACAAATTACACCTTAAAAACATAGACAATTGCATACACAAAGTCATTTATTCATGTTCACCGATTCCTAAAATGATTAGATTCCCGTTCACTATAACAAATCCTTTAGCAAACAAGTCAATTTAAACAGTGATCAATTGGTTAAACTAACATGCTTCCTAGTGTTCAGTTCGTATCAAGCAAGACTTGCAAATATAGTTAACCAAATTAGACATTCAATTAACCTCTTGTTGATGGTCATCAAACAAGGCTCACACATTAACTTACTTATTCCCATGTTAATCCTAGTTTCACATTCGTTATTCCTAGACTTATAATCTCGATGGTCACCAAAATCATAAGAGACAAGCAATCAAGCATATGTTCATACAACTCAATTCACTTAACAATTAAAAACAAATAATTATCATTAATACATAAGGATCTTTTAACAAGCTTAGCAAGATAAATTAAACACAAGCAAACTATTCAATATAGCAATTAGTCTAATAATCAAAGCTTCATTCAATCATAAACACAAAGTAAAAGGTTTTTACACCCAAGTCAGAAACTAAATACAGAATAGTAACACAATGGAATGCTAAACATGGTCACGTTAACAGCCCATATGATTACCGACACGTATCCGCTCTCCAACCCTTCCGATCTCCGCTCCCGTTAGCTTAACGGCCTTCTGGCCACCTCCTAGACCCTCAAAACAGCAACTATGAAGTTTTCTTGTTGCACAAGTCGCAGTGGAATATCATAGATTATGAAAATGGTGGAATGATATGGGGTATTTATAGTTGAAGGGATATGAAATTAATATGGAATATTAGAGTTGTATTAGAATAAGGAAACTAATGGTGGCTTAAGGATTAAGCAAATAAAAATAAGGTAAGTGATGCTTGGGGAATAAGTAACTTGGAGGGAATTTCCGTCCAACTTTTATGCTTCATCTTCAAGTCCGATTTTGGATAAGATAAGTGTCGAATTAGCCAAAAGTCCCTCTCACATAATTCGTAAGAAATTTCGTCTAATTTTCAGAACATTTTGAATCTCGTCAATTGGACTTATGAGTCATTAGATATACCCGAAACACTGAAGAGGGGTCAATCTGCCAGCAATATCCTTTTTGCATCTTTTCAACTCCATTCTCTTTCTTTTGCATTCCATCTCCCATTTTAACCGTAATTAAATATTTCAAAGCATATTAAGTTTACTTTAGTTCTAAATAATAATAATAAATGCTAAAATATCAAGATATGTTATACATAAATATATATAAAAATACACATATCAAAATACCCCACACTTAGCCTTTGCTTGCCCCCAAGCAAATTTACTTTTATTTTACCAATATTGCACTAAACAATCCATTTAAAACTCAGCCATTATGCCAAGACCTCAACGCATGCATTTGTGTCTAAAATTTTCCTAAAGTACCCCCCATACTTTAAATACTCACAATCTTCATAAACACTTGCCCACTTTTTCCGAACAATGCTTATTTTATGCAACCCTCCGAATCCATCCGCAGAAAACCTCCTAACCTCAAGGTATTTTTAGTTGAGCAACCTAAGCATACATAATCTAGAATTACAATTTATGATACCACTATGGAGCTTTTTAGGAATTCTTCACTTTCTTAACAATTTGATCTTTGATTTCTTTGAATTCGCCACCTTATTTGATTTGATTTCTTGGTATCTTCAACTTTTTGAATTTCTTGGAATTTTGATCTTTTGATCTTCACTTTATTTGCTCCAAAATTCTTCAAACTTTTTCGTAATTCTCTTTTTTTTTTTTTTTTTTTTTTTTTTTTACATGTACCTCTCTTTTTTCACTCAAAACCTACATGCTTAAGCACAGGCGCTCAACCTCAACCTTTATTGGTTAATGATAATAATTTTCCTGGATACATTTCAGGTTTAGGCTGCTAAACATATTGCATCCTTCAAACCGAGCGGGGTTATGTTTTTGTTCCATGATTTGACTAAAATAAGGGAAGCCACAAATGCACTATAACGTATATTGGCTCAACTAAACATTTGAGTTCTCATCGGATCATCTCATACAATATTAGCAAAATTTTAAATTATCACTAGATTTTTCTAAATTAAACTATTATTTCAATTTTTCTTTTAAATTTTTAAATTTCCCTAAATCTAGCAATTTCCAACTATTATTTCATTTTTATAATTTACTTTTACCGGCCCCTACCCCACACTTATTTCATACAATGCCCTCATTGTATGCTAAAACAAATTAGGAACATAAAAAGAGAGAAAATGGAACAGACTCCCCTGGGTGGTTGTGGCGAGATCGAATGGAGCTGCTACAGGTTGCTTCAAATATCGCTGAAAAACTGAAAACTGGAACTACTGCTTCTGAATGTGCCGGAAAATACAAAAGAACATTGACTTATGAAATATGGTGCGAACGATTGCAAACTAAAGCAATGTATAGTGACCATGAAGTGGGAAAGTGTCAACCACGTCGTGTCGTCGAGTGAGGAAAAATCCATATCGCGAATAATAGCATGGCCACGACGTGGTAAGTGGTGGTCACGTCGTGGTATGTAGAATAGCAGCCTCCTCTCGCGATGAAAAACTCCCCCACGACATAGGAAAGTGTCAACCATGTCATGGCAGCCGGGATGATACTTCTACATCGCATCAAAATAAAACTCCATGGTGTGGGAACAGCTCATCCATGCCATGGGAATCAATGTATAGTTAGAAACGCCACTCTTCGAAATAATAATCCCTCCAAATATCGACGCGCACCCCACACTTATTGAAAGTCATGGCTCTCAAGTGTCAACCACAAACCCTCACACGGTTTTTTCTCTCGTGACAAATCAACATTCGACCCCAATTATTGAAATTTCTGAAAGCATCTGAAGGGTAAAAGTTCTGCAAAGATCTGAAACATCAAGAGCATCAACATGGAAAACAAAATTTAAACAAACTAAAAATAAAAATAAAAAGTCACTAAAATAACTAAAAAACCAAAATAACTAAAAAGGATATCACGATCACATGTCTTCGTCAAAATCAAACTACAATTGTTGATTAAATCCCTTGCATGCAAGAGGTGGTTTGCGAAAACAAAAACTTTCGGGACCTGTCAGACTATTTCCTTTGTTTTCTTTGCACCATTAACTAATAAGTAGAACAAGAGTTGATCCAACTAATCAAGAGTAGCAAGAGTTCAGTCTTCCACTTAACCACCTCGATACGCCTTGCTATACTACGCCTCGTGGATTGAGTTGGACAAATCACCAAAGTAGTAGACTAAACAAGTCAAGAATTCCCTAATCGATTGCAATCACGAAACCCATGCAAAAGGTAAAGCCAATCGATGTGTATGATCACAAATTCCTGCAAATAACAACAAGAACCTTCCCGACAAGCGAAATGATATCAACGAAAATAAAACTAAAAAAATAAAATAAAAAACTAACTAAAAATAAATAACGAATAATCAAATAAACTAAATTAATTGAAAGCCGTTCCCCGGCAACGGCGCCAAAAACTCGATGTGCACAAAAGTACCCATTAATTTTAATATTTATAACCTAACAAACTTAGACTAACTATGCACTTATAGGCAGTGTACCTAGTCAGATTACAGTATAGCTTAGGTAAGTTGGGTGTCGATCACAGGGAACGGTGGATTAATTTAATATATTTAATTATAGGTTACAGGTTACACGAAAAGAATAAAGAAATAAATCTCAAACTAACAGTTAATTAACTACTCTCGATAAACTAACAGGAAAGCAAATCTCTTCAGGTACTTTGGTTTTGACAAATTACACCTTAAAAACATAGACAATTGCATACACAAAGTCATTTATTCATGTTCACCGATTCCTAAAATGATTAGATTCCCGTTCACTATAACAAATCCTTTAGCAAACAAGTCAATTTAAACAGTGATCAATTGGTTAAACTAACATGCTTCCTAGTGTTCAGTTCGTATCAAGCAAGACTTGCAAATATAGTTAACCAAATTAGACATTCAATTAACCTCTTGTTGATGGTCATCAAACAAGGCTCACACATTAACTTACTTATTCCCATGTTAATCCTAGTTTCACATTCGTTATTCCTAGACTTATAATCTCGATGGTCACTAAAATCATAAGAGACAAGCAATCAAGCATATGTTCATACAACTCAATTCACTTAACAATTAAAAACAAATAATTATCATTAATACGTAAGGATCTTTTAACAAGCTTGGCAAGATAAATTAAACACAAGCAAACTATTCAATATAGCAATTAGTCTAATAATCAAAGCTTCATTCAATCATAAACACAAAGTAAAAGGTTTTTACACCCAAGTCAGAAACTAAATACAGAATAGTAACACAATGGAATGCTAAACATGGTCACGTTAACAGCCCATATGATTACCGATACGTATCCGCTCTCCAACCCTTCCGATCTCCGCTCCCGTTAGCTTAACGGCCTTCCGGCCACCTCCTAGACCCTCAAAACAGCAACTATGAAGTTTTCTTGTTGCACAAGTCGCAGTGGAATATCATAGATTATGAAAATGGTGGAATGATATGGGGTATTTATAGTTGAATGGATATGAAATTAATATGGAATATTAGAGTTATTAGAATAAGGAAACTAATGGTGGCTTAAGGATTAAGCAAATAAAAATAAGGTAAGTGATGCTTGGGGAATAAGTAACTTGGAGGAAATTTCCGTCCAGCTTTTATGCTTCATCTTCAAGTCCGATTTTGGATAAGATAAGTGTCGAATTAGCCAAAAGTACCTCTCACATAAGTCGTTAGAATTTTTTTCTAGTTTTCAGAACAATTTGAATCTCGTCAATTGGACTTATGAGTCATTAGATATACCCGAAACACTGAAGAGGGGTCAATCTGCCAGCAATATCCTTTTTGCATCTTTTCAGCTCCATTCTCTTTCTTTTGCATTCCATCTCCCATTTTAACCGTAATTAAATATTTCAAAGCATATTAAGTTTACTTTAGTTCTAAATAATAATAATAAATGCTAAAATATCAAGATATGTTATACATAAATATATATAAAAATACACATATCAACTGATCAAGCCGGTGCCTTCCTGCGGTCCTCACTAGTACCTGAAACACATAACACAAATCAATGTAAGCACAAAGCTTAGTGAGTTCCCCAAAATACCACGTATAACACATATTAGCCACTCGAGGCTATAACTCTGTGGGTCCATGCACCCAAACTCTGTGAACCCTCAGGTTCTAACTCTGCAAGCATGCACAGCATAAATCACATAGAAGAATGCAGTGCAACAAACAATATATATAAAACACTGTATCAAATAATTCTATTTACCTACTCAAGATAAAGTATAGTGAGAAGACTCACCTCGGATGTCTCAGTAAATCTCTGACTCGGTAACTCTGGTCTAGCCTCTGCCTAATCACATGAAATAAATACCCTAATTAATAAAACCCTCAGGGCTAGGCTAATCTCTTCTTCTCAATACATCCACTAGGAAGGGTAAAAGACTATCCTACCCTTCCTATGACTCTAAGGTCCAAATATTGACTAACCCTAAAAGTCAACGAAGTCAACGGTCAACCTTGACCAAACTCGCCGAGTGTGTGACTGTGACTTGGCAAGTCCACACATGCTCTTCACTCTCCTAGTCTTTATTCGACTCACTGAGTCAACCTCAACTCTGCAAATCATCACTGATCACAATCTGTGTAATGTCCCGACCCAACTCGCCGAGTCCGGCTCCTGACTCGGTGAGTACCATCGTGCACTCTGTCCTATAGATTCCCTCTGACTCACCGAGTCACTTCCCCAACTCGGTGAGTCACCAACTGTGTGATTATCGGGAAAACCCTCGTCCTACTCGTCGAGTCAACTAAAGGACTCGGCGAGTCCAAGCCATGCTCAAGCTGAACTGACCTCTTGAGGTCAGATCCACTTCTCTAAACCATAGATCCAGCTTCCCAAGGCATTATAATCACGCAAATCTAACATCTTGGTGCACATGCAAAGGCTCAAAGGCCTTATTTGAAGATATGGCCTCTAAGTTGACACCCTAAGTTCATAACCTCCATTAATGCTCATAAAGCTCAAGGGGAAAGGGTCTTTAGACCTCTTTGGGTCCAGATCTACAACAAGAACACGAGAAGGGACCAATTACTCCATATAATCATCCTCTAATAGGGCTAAAAAGCCCTAACTCTAAGAATCACATCATAAACTGAAGAAGGGTTCGAATGGATACCTCAAAATGAAGTCTCTAAGCTCTGGAATCATTAGCTTAGCACCCTCTTCAGCCTCCTCTTGTCTTGGTCCTCATCTATTTGCAAAAACACCAACAAAGATCAAGATATAGCTCCTTTCCCTCTCAAAAACGCTCTAGCACACTTAGGGTTTCTCTCTGGGGTTTGGTAGCTGCAAATGACGGCCGTAAGGCCCTTTAAATAGGCCCCAAACCTGAGGAATTAGGGTTTCATTAAACAACGTGGACTCGCCGAGTCCAGCCGTCCACCCGGATAATGATTCGCGTCTCTACTCGGCGAGTCTACGCATCAACTCGCCGAGTCCTTCCACAAAACTTGAAATTTAAAAGAATAAATATAATACCTAAAATTCCGGATGTTACGGCTGATCTTAACCGAAGAAGCAGATTCCCGAACCACTGTCATATTGATAATCCCGAACTATTCAAAATAACGAATAACGAGTCAATAAACAGAAATATAAAATTTAACCAAGCATCCCTTATAACAATAGCCCCGTTTGCCTCCCCTCTAATTTGGGTCATGGCCCAATACCAAGCCCATCATCCATAAGTCTATATAACAAGGCCCAGTATTGGCCCAACTTTCCAAATTTGGCTCACTACCTAATTGGGCCTAAATCCAAGATCCATTACCAATACTTGGCCCAAAACACCATATCGGTAATGTCCACCCGAGGCCCAAGTCCATCTAGCCCATAGACAGTCCAAAAACTCAAGGCCCGGAGTCAAAAGCCCAACAGAGGACGTACGTTGGCCATACTCCTCTGGTACACGGAGCATACCTCGACTCATGTTGTCTGGCAAACGGGGTCGTTGACCCTGTACGCTGGGCGTACAGCTTCCTACGCAGGGCGTACGCGAACTGGACAAAAACCTTCATAAGTGCTTAATGGCTTAAGCACTTAAGCCCAAACTTCAGATCCATCGAACAAATCTGCCTAGGACTCATAATGTCTTGAACTTTATCACTTTGGATGTCCAGAATGTTCTTAATCCAAGGTCTTAATCCATTAAGACATTTCTACTACTTGCATGTGACCTCCTAAGCCATTGGGATCTCATTTTTAACACTCAACACCCCTCCAAGAGTCTACAAGGACAGATTATTTTGTCCAAAACACAACTTACATCATCTTGGAAATTTTGGGACAAGAAATGATTCCAAAAATGCTAGAATAGCTAGATCTATCTTATACAAACATAAAGATTGAAGTTTTTTACCTTCTAGAGGTTCTAGGTTACAACGCAACTTCAAATCTACAAGCCAAACTTCTTCTCCAACTCCTTGATGTAACAAATTCCACCTTGAAGAACTCAAAATACCCACCAACTCACACTTTCTCCCAAGGACTAGGGTTTTGGAACGTTTTCGGAAAGATGGAGGCTGAGAGTGATGAGAGGGAACGGTCCATAAGGATGTTTGTATTGCCCCCGACTTCAATTATTAAGGTTTCCATCTTTTATGAGTACGCCCAGCGTACACAAGTTTACGCCCAGCATACTAGGGCGCGCCCTGGTACACGCAGCATACTCCTCCTGGTCCCAAAATTATGATATAGCCCTTAGGCTCTTTAATCTTATATTCCTAGGGACTACAAATGACAAGACTTTGGATGTTACAAATCTCCCCCACCTAAACTTGATTTCGTCCTCGAAATCATTCCTTCCCATTCCTGGAACCCTGACATCCTGAGGGGCACCCCTACAACCACAACATTCGATGACTTTCGAAGGAGACTAAACCCAAAGGGAATCTTTACATTTCCAAGGAAGACGATTCCACAATTCCATGCGGCAAACAATCCTTCAGCACTTAAACCTGCAATCTGGAAACCTATATACGGTCTGACCCTCTAGCCAACCACTTGAACTATCCATCACTAACACTCTTTCCATACAAACTATTCCTCTTTGAGAACTTGAAGTTCCTACCCAAAAAAAGAAACATGGATCATATTCTGCTGAATCCCTACCCCTACAACTCACCGTTGGCCTGCTCTGGGTATCTTGGCCTACTACATAGGGTAGGACTGCCTCAGCCCGATCAAGCACAACATGCCATCTAATAGACCATTAGAAAGAAATGTCTACTTAATACTGATGATAATTCAAGTTGATAATCCTTACCCTCCCCACGTCCAAAGAAAGCAGTCCCATAATCGATTACCACCAACAACATTCCTACCACTACCGACCCATCAGTCCGACACTCATATCTATCCCATACCACCCTTCAGGTGGAAATACCCGTATGCCAAGTTTAGCTGATCATGGGGGGTTTGCTCATCCTTATGATGGAATATCCTAGATTGAAATACCAACATTTCGAATCGATTCAACATCGAGTTGAAACTCTCAGGGTTTGTTGGCCCATCGCCTCAACCCTACCGCTCCGCTTGAACCTCTGTGCCTACGACTTATGACTAGAATGCTCCCGATAACTTATTGACACTGCTGTCGTCACCTTAGTTTTCCCAACGCTCCACCATGGAGATTCACTCCTCCTCCACTGTCCAAAAGGCCTAGCCCATAGCCCTTCCCAACACCAACAAGCATCACGGTACCGAGGCCTCACTCCACAATATCTACTTGTAGAACAAATTGCTACACCATATCATATATAATCGGAACCTGATCATATAACCATCTAAACCCGCACAATGATCTACCACATATATAGAGTCTTCAGCATGAGGGACCGCCTCACCAAGCCTTCCGTCTATCTGGACCACTCTCAGAACCTTCAACATGTATGGACCGCCCTTCTGGGCCTTTAGTCTATTTGGACTGCTCTAAACTATTGAGCATCACCCTGGGCCACCCCTTCTCGGTGACCCTTCCCATGCAAACTGTTCTCATCCACTTGGGGTTCCGAACTTCGGATTCATTCTGAGGACCATAGCCCCGACCTAACCCTAGGCCTCATGTCGATTGTCCACCCACTCGAACAGTCTTGGCCTGATCCCTGACCCGTGCACCTACCACATGCGCTCAGTAACCCGCATACCTACTGAAAGTACAATCTAACCCCCGACAGCTAACAGAACCCTCAATGATCGTAGTTTCATCTGAGAATTTCCAATTCTCCACCACTTGGGAAACTAGCTATTACCTGCTGATGGCGAAACCAACACAACTTATCCATCCGTACTGAGTATTATCATCCTTATCTATGGATCGATTAACCCTGGAGTGAACAACCTCCGCATAACAACCCTTCCGCCGTGGTGCAATCGAACTTCAAAAGAAACCCGAATCCTAACTGAACACTTCTGTATCTCTGATTTACAACGACCAACCCTGGAATAGAGATCCTATATCTTAACTTCTGATCACCAACATTCCTGGATGCTAACCGCCTATAAACCTCTCGATACTAAATTCCTCAAACTCTCATATGTTGCTATGACATGTGCATAAATGGATGGAAGAGAGTTCACAATATCATCATTATCAATAAGATAAAAAGTAGAAACATACCAGCAGCCGCATCTGGCACTGTCCTGATCTCCTCTGCTGTAAGCTGGAAGGAGCGTCCCTGAGCCCTCGGAGGCTCTGTTCCACCCTGACCCCCGCCAGTAATCCTCAATGTAGTCGGTGCTGGAGCCTGCACCGGTCTCGCAACAAGCTACGGACAGTTGGCCTTCATGTGACCAACCTGATGGAAATGATAACAAATCCTCATGTCCTGGCCCCGGTGACAATCCCTCGCATAGTGCCCCTCCTTCCCGTACTTGCGATACACACCGTTGGACTTACAAACTACGGTATGACCCTTCCCACACTTCTCACAAGTGTGGCCGCTCTGACCTCCAACCCTAGATTCCACAGTCTTGGACCGCTTTAGCACCGACTGCGACTGCATCGTGGCCTAAGTCTGCTCTCGCAACTATAACTCAATCTCAAGCTCACGCCGCCTGGCGGCCTCCTGCAACTCTAGCAAGGTATCATATCTCTGCGTAGACACGAACTGCCTGATGTCCGTCTTGAGCATACTTAGATATCGGGTTATCTAAGCCTGCTCTAAAGCAAACTCGGGGCAAAACATCGCCCTCTCAGTAAACATGCGAGTGGTCTCTGTGACCGACTCTGAATCCTAATGCAGACCCAAGAACTCATGTGCTAGCCTCTCCCGCTCAACTCACAAGATGTAACGGGTACGGAACATATCCCAAAATCGATCCCAAGTAACCGCATCTTGATTCTCATCCAAATATGATCCGATAATCAACCTCCACCAATCCTTTGCTCCGGATCTCAGCAAGTTTAGAGCACACCTGACCTTCTGGTCGGCAGGACAAGAACATGTGAAGAAACACCCCTCCACATTAGATCACCACCTCATGGCCACCATTGGATCCTGTGTACCATCAAATATCGGTGCTTCATGTTATAGAAATCTCGGTACTGAAAAACTCGGCCGATTCCCAACCCTGCCACTGATACAGCTGCTGTGGCTGTCGCGGCAGCCGCTTCAGTAAGGGTTGCATAATGATCATCGAAATACTCCATCATCTCGATCTTAATAGGCTCAAACATCTCTGAGAACTGAGCCCGAAACATAGTAGCAACCTCATCATGCACGATCTCCCGGATCCTATCATCCATCTCGTTTGGCCTCATTTGGCCGATAGTCTCAGGCGCTGTCGGTGCCTCCTTTCCGCCCTCTCCTGATCCTGACCCAGATCCAGCCACGAATCACTGTGTAACCACCATACTGAAAGCATGCTGAAAAAATATCAGATACTCCTCACAAAAATCCGGGAACCAACTCCAAACCAAAAACCCTAGGGGTTGTGACTTCCTTGCTACACGTATGGGTCCTATGCTTTCAGTAGTACGGGCCCATACTACCTTCCACACCTTCCCATATTTGTCCCAAGTATCACCACAATACCCCATAATATGCCAAACATATCAAGCCCTCAATCCTCACTCCTAGAGGAATGCTAAATATCACATAACTGGCCTCCCAACCTCTCATTACCCACCCATCCATGAAACTTCCACCAACCCTGCAGAACTAGTGTATGCTAGTTATACATAATGCTGGACCCTATAGACTTTAAAATATCCAGCCCTACCCTAAGCTCCCAATCAGACAAGAGCAGAACATAAGGCTAAACCAAACATTCTCAGGCTATAAGATCTTAATTATGTATAACTGTGATGCATACACAAGTAACTACAGTAATGATGTCAATTTCATATAAGGAAAATCCTAGGCTAGCAGGCATCATGTAATCGGGAAATTCTATCTTGCAATTCCTGAATATCCCTAGCCTAACACTAGCATGTTGTTCTATCATATCACAATATCAAATAACGGTATGGTATTTTGGGGTCTACTTACTAGCTCCATCTGATCGTACACTTGCATCCTCCTTTACTTATTTTTAAAACCATAAAAATCATTTTAAAGTCCTTTCCTTGATTTGAGACTAGATTCACACGAGTGTTCCTCCAATTCAACCAAACCAAGGCTCTGATACCAACTTGTAACATCCATAAAATTCGAGCCAAATTAAAACGTTTTAATTCATATAAAACTATTAGTTATTAAAATTTGTTTTCAAAATAGTTTAAACTTTAGAGTTTTCCCATAAACATAAACAAATCATGAGCAACTGTACAATCACGCCTTCGCCATGCCACGATCCCCTGATGTACCTGAAACAATAAACTGAAACTGTAAGCCCGAGGCTTAGTGAGTCCCCCAAAATACCAACCTCATATAACCATTATCATATCGTATCAACAAATACATAACAACCATGCATCTCGAGTCTATAGTATGGCTGGTCCGCCCGTACCAGGCCTTCATTCCACCTGGTCCACTCCCACACCGGGCCTTCAATTTGTCTGGTCCACTCTCTGAGCCTCAGCACGTCTTGACCGCCCTCATCGGCCTTCAACCTATCTGGACCGCTCGTTGGGCTTTCGGCCTAACTATGTGCCCTTCCGGGTCTGCAGTCTATCCAGTCCGCCCTGGGTATGTTGGCCTATAGCACAAAGATGGACCCACCTCAACCCAACCCCAAACAAACATCCGTGTGCACATATAACAAAATAATCACATAACAGTCCATATACAAACAAACCAATCTAACAGTTCATACAACATAGTAACCTCCTAACTAGGATACTGACCTAACCAGTCACTAACAATATTCCATCCTAACTACTAGGATGTAAATATAATAGATCAATAAGCATATCAAACAAAACCTGTGTACAATCCGAGAAAGGGTCGGCCTTGGTGCCTTAGACCCAATTGATATAGTGAGGATAAGTCACCTCGAAATACCGATCTAAAATGAAGAAGCAGATTCCCAAACCACCGTCTCACAGATAATCCCGAACTATCCAAAATAGTGAATAACGAGTCAATAAACGGAAATATAAATTTTGACCAAGAATCCCCTATAACAATAGCCTCATTTTCCTCCCCTCTATTTTGGGTCATGGCCCAATACAAAACCCATGATCCATAAGTCCATATAACAAGGCCCTTTATTGGCCTAACTTTCAAAATTGGGCCTAAATCCAAGATCCATTGTTGGGTCAAAAATATTGTTTATACTTTACTTTTCTAGAAAAAAAGTATTTTTGTGTCTTGGACTATAAACAACTTGGTGTTTACGGCCGTATACGTGTTTACGGCTGGGTTTACGGCCGTAAACCCATTTACGACCCATGTTCTCTGGCCCATGTTCCCTTTGTATATATATAGGTGTTAGGGTGAGGAGTAGAGATTGATGAATAGAAGAGAGTGTACGGCCAAGGGAGAGAGAAACGAAAGTGTGTGTTAGTGTGTGTGAATCTTGTATCTGGAACTTCATTCAAATCAATACATTCAAGATTCATCATATTCTTCTTCTCCTTCTCTTATATTTGATCTGAAATTATCCGTTTGATTGAAATTCCACACCATCAAACAGATTTGATTGATACACAGGCAGATTAGGGACTTACAATTGGTATCAAAGCTTGGATTGTATCAGTCAATTTTGTCAGATCTGGAGCATTATTTGATCTTATTTTCGAAAGATTTTTGCATTTTTGGATAGATATCTGAAAATTAAGGGGGGTTTCTTCTTTGCATTTTTCATAAAAATGAGTTTTTGATCGAGTTTTGGAGCAAAAAAGGGTGAAAAACGTCGTTTTTTCGTGAATATGTTGAAGGTTTACGGCCTTTGAAGGGTTTAGTGCCGGAGTTTACGATCGGAAACAGTTTACGGTTGGCGGTTTGCGGCCGGAGTTTACGGTCGCCGGACGTTTGCGGCCAGCGGTTTATGGTGGTGTTTGCGGTTCGGTTCGGGTAAGCAGCGGTCCACTTGAACAACATCAGTGGCTTACTCGTTTGCACGCTTCAATAAAAAAAAGGGGGAAATGATTTAGGGGGTTGCTAAGGATCGAACTAGGGTTCCTTGACACCACAACCAGCGCCTCTTCCAACTGATCTAGCCTGCAAGATGATTTCCTCCTTCGAAATTTAATTCAAAACCAGTCCTGTTTGGTTCCTTATTTCGCATTTGTACACGTTTAACCCCAAAATCAATTTCTTTTCTTTTTAAATTCCATTTTCAACCAAAATAAAATAATAATAATAATAATAATAATAATAATAATAATAATAATAATAATAATAAATAACAATAATAAATAAATAAAATAAAAAAAATTTAGTTTTTAATTTTTGACTTTTATTTTGACTCTTGTCTTTAAAAATTTTGACTTTGACTTTCAAGTTTGACCATTAACTTTAAACTTTGATTTTTTCGTTTAATTTTTAAATTTTCAAATTTAGCTTTTCGGTTTGATTTTTCAAGTTTGACTTTTTAAAATTTGACTTTTAAGGTTGACTTTTGAGGTTTATAGTCAAAGGGTATTTTTAAATTTTAGTTTGACGTTTAAGTTTTATTTTAGCTTTGAGTTGTGTTTTTAATGACTTTTGAGGTTAACAAGGGAATTGAAGACATGAAAGAGAATCGTCAGGATATGTTAAAACAAAGTTTCAAAATGTTCAACTACATTCCCGGAGAAACCATGGAGGCTTAGCTACAACGATTTACCACACTCATTACTGAGATGAATATAGCTGGGATCTTCTTGACCAAATCTGAGATAAAGAAAAAGCTACTGAATTCACTTCCGAAATCGTGGGATATGAATGTAGCTGTCATCAAGAAGATAAAAGATCTTAATCATCTTAGTATTGCTCATGTAATTGAAGAGCTTGATGCTTTGAAATGTGGAAAAACAATGAGTTCTGAAAACACTTTGGTCAATGAAGTTTCATGCTCTCAATTATGTGAAGCTACGATTAAACTTCTTCGTGAACATAATGGTTTGCTAAAAAGGGAAGTCGAGGACCTAAAATACGAAGGATATCAACTCAGGAAAGGACAGAAACCCCTGAAGGCTGAATAAGAAGCAAAAACCAAAGACTTTAGGAAGCTTCAGGAAGAGTATAACAACAAGTGTGAAAATTATGACTATATTAAGAGACAACTTGCTGCTGTAACTGAAGAACTTGACACTTTGAAAATTAAGTGTGGAAAAACAGATGTTAGTTTCAAAAATTATATTGCATCAAGTCAGACAGTCGAGTCCTTATTTAAAACCCAATTAAAATTCAAAGAAAATCAAAACAAGGGTCTAGGGTATGATAGTGTTCCCCCACCTTTCAATCATAACTATACATCCATCCCTTTGACACTGGAAGAAATTGACAGGGAGGCACATCTTCAATATGGCAAACCAGCTGGATTTGTGTCAGGAGGTATTCAGGTTGAAAATACTAATGTTTCTACTTCATGTGTAGGTAAAGTAGCAGAAGATGACGACAAGGACAACACTACTGAACAAACCAATGACTCCTTGAACTCAGAATCTGTTGCTTCAAATTCTGTTACTCCTAACAAACCTGCCGTTGAGAAATACAAGCCTCCAATTTCAGCGCAACAGAGTGCTTGTTGCAAGTGTGTATGTGGGATCAATAAGAGACAAGGCATGGATACGCCACTAGGGGCAGGAAGTGACAAATTCCCAGTGAAGAAAAAGACTTGTTTTCACCATGGAACACTTGGACACATTGCCATAAATTTTCCTAATCGCGTATACGTTCCCTACTATGCTCAAGGATGTCAAAACGCACCAAGTGGGAGATACTTCAAAAGAAACTCGTCCAGGTCACGTTCAGACAATGGTGACTGGAATACGCAGAAGGCAAAGAATCTGAATCCCAAGGGCAAGAAGTAAATGTCAGCCAACAAGCCCAATCCAAGAGATGCTCTAATGAAACAAAGACCAGTTAAGTCAAAGTTATCTCAACGGCCAACATCAAGATCAAAAGCAAGCACTGAGCCACCCATCAGATCGAAAAAGAAATGGGTTAAACCCAACTACAAATGGGTTCTGAAGGCTCAATCTCCCAAATCAATTAATGATTATAATATTTCTACATCTTCTGTTTGTGATAAGCAGGATATGTCATGGGAGAGAGTACCATTGAAAGACTATATTATTGTGGTTTGGGATAGGCATTCTTCCTATATAGATCTTGGTAGGTTGTTAGTGCATGTAGTGTAGTGGTGCTTTGGTTTAGACTATGTGTGTGTGTAGCCACACACGTGTGTGCGGTTACACACATATGTGCGGCCGCACACACTGTGTGTAGCCGCACATGTGTGTACGGATGCACTCATGTGTGCTGGTGTGGGTAGTATTTAAAGGGGTTGTCAGTGTGTTAGAGGTACTACTGAACAGTGACGTATGTGTGTGTACTTTCAAGGTGTACCTGACATTTATGAGCAATAGATGTGTGCATGCTTGATGTTATTTCTCTTCTTATCCTTCTACACTCTATTTTGATTATTATTACTTCATTGATTATTGATTTGGATCCATAAGATTTGGGACTTACAATTGGTATCAGAGCAAATTTGGTATCAATTGAAGCATTTTAGAGTGTGAGGTTGCAAAATTTTACTGTTTTTGAAGTGAATTTGTAACTTTTGATCAAGGAATTGCTGTTTGTCACTGTTTTCAATAGTTTGAAATCAAAATTACATCAAAAATCTAAGATTTTTGCGTATGCGGTTGAAACATTGAAGGTGTGCGGTTGTGTGTGCGGTTTAGTGAACTGTTATGTCTGCGGTAAGTGTGCTGCTATGTGTGTGCGATTGAGTTTACTGCTACGTGTACGGTTAAGTGTGAAGCTGCATGTACGGTTGCGTGTGCAGTTACGTATACGGTTGGGTGTGAAGTTACGTGTACGGTTTAAGTGTACGGTTGTGTGCAGTTATAATTTGTAATTGTGCGTGTGGTTGTAGTGTGTGTGGTTTCAATCATCTAAGTTGTTCAAAGTTTTAAACATGGAATCTCAAAGCATGACAGTACATCAAGAACTTGACTCCATCATGGGAACAACTTCTCGGATCCCCTGACTCTTGAATGCTGAAGGCTTTCCAAAATGGAAATACCGAATCGAAAGGTATATTAAAATAAAAGACTTCAAGATTTGGCACAGTATACTTAGAGGACCAATTCGAATTACTACTGTAATGGATGAAGTCATTGTCGACAAACAAATTGTAAACTATACGGATGATGATTTCGAAAGGGTTGAAGAACAGGAGAAAGCCCTTGCTACGCTTACAATGACATTATCTCCAGAAATTGCTCAGGGTTTCCGTGAGTATACATCTGCGAAGGCACTTTGGGAAGCCCTAATCGAAGTCTATGAGGGTAATGAGGATATGAAGCAGAGTCGTTAGGACATGCTTCGAAAAAATTTCAACATGTTAAACTATGTCATGGGCGAAACTCTTGAGAATCAGCTCCAGAGGTTCATTACTCTCACAACAACAATGAGTTCTGCATGTGTTTCAGTAACAAGATCAGAAATCAACAAGAAATTGTTAAACTCTCTTCCAAAATCCTGGGACATGAATGTCTCAGTGATTAAGAAAACAAAAGACTTAAATAGGCTGAGTCTGGCAGAAACTATGGCTATCATCAAGGCTTGTGATCTTGATGATAAGCAGAGAGAGATTAATCATGTTAATTGTTATTCCACTGCAAATCTAGGGATCCAAACCACAAACAACAATGCCTTTTCAAGCTTCACTGTTGCACAAGCCTCTCAAGTTACCCTGACCCCACATGTTTCACAAGTTCAATCTACATCATTTGTTCCCCTTTCCATGCAACAAGCTCAAGTCTCTCAGCCTCAGATCATGCCTCAACAAGTTAATCTCAGTGTTGGATCATCTAATGTTGTACCTTTTTAGTCTCATGCTTTCATCTCTCAGATGTCAACCATGAAAGAAAAGGAAGAAAATATGGCTCTCGCCACGGGTTTGGTAAATTGCTACAATGCTTTTGTAGCTGGAGAACTCTCCCCGCAACTTTCGTTCGCTGACTTTGATCAGATTCATCCTGAAGATGTAGAAGAGATGGATATAACCTAGCAGATGACTATGGCTGTGTTAAGGGAAAAGCACTTCTCCAAGAAAACTGGTAAAAACAACTAGAGTGTGAATTGTGACAAAAAGGTCGGGTTCAACAAAGGCAAACTTCGCTGCTAGAATTGCCATGAGCCAGGAAATTTTGCTAGGGAATGTCCAAAGCCTGACAAAAGAGAAAATTCTGATCGAACCGTGGTTCCAGTTAACTACATCCACAACAACAACAACAACAAAGGATCCTCATGAACCAATCAATCTGCACATTTGGCAATGGTGGCCCAATCCTTTGATTAGGAAGATCAAATTCAAGCCCTGAATATCTCAGGACCTGAAAATACCTTTTTGGCCCAGATCAAGGATTGCTAAGAGAAAGAGACGGAGGCAGATCCCGAAGAAGAAATGATGAATCTCTAGTTTGCCTTTATGGTGCAAACCACTTCCGAGTCATCCAAGCCCGAGGTAAGTGAATCTGGTTGCTCTCCATCTTGTGTTAAAACTATTAAATATTTGCAAGATTCAATAGAATTAATCAAGAGAGAGAACAAGGACTTAAAATATGAGGGATACACACTTAGGAAAAACCAAAATCCCTTATAGACTCAACTATAAAATAAAATAAAAGATTTTAGAAAATTACAAGAGGATTACAGCAACAAATGTGAGAACTATGATCATATTAAATGAAAATTTGAAGTTGTGACCGCTAAACTTGACTCATTGAAAGCACGTTTTGAAAATTCTGAATTTAATTTGAAGTTGTGTCCGCTATTGTAAAAATGATTGAAGGACAAATGCATTGGAGAGATATCACTCATGGAAATCTGATAAAAGTTGGTTTAAGATTTGAGAGTGTCCCCCCTCCCTTCAATCATAATTACACTGCTATTCCTTTGTCTCAAGAAGAAATTGATAGAGAATCTTACATGATATATGGAAAGTCAGCTTCTGAGCAAGCAATACAGTTAAATGATAAAGTTTTGAATACTAACATTTCAAATTTGGGTGCAGATAAGTCCATAGCTCAGGGGGAGCAGAGAGGTGAAAAATTTGATGTTCTTGAGTCTAGTAATGATGATGTGTCAAAATTTGGTGTCAGTTTGTGGAATAAGTCCATTTTAAATTTGAAACTAGACAATTTTGTGTCTAGTGGCATTGTTTTCTTTGATGATAAGACTGCAACTGATAATACTTTGTCTCCTAATGTATCTCTGTCTGATTCAAATGTTTTTGTACCTTCCACATCTGCTTCAAAATCCTGTGATGGTTCTTGCAAATGTGAAAGTGTTAGAAATAACGATAAAAGGAAGAAATATGTCAGTAGTAGTGCCAAAACCATTGATAACAAACAAATTTGTTTTAACTGTGGCATTGCTGGACACATTGCAAAAAACTGTTTGAACCGGATGTTTGTATCTCACACATTAAAAAGAGGAGAGAATGAATTTTGGGGACGATCTTTAACTAGAAAATCCTCCATAACTCGTTCTCGAAATGGTGACTTGAACACAAATCCAAACAAGAAAATGGTCAATTTTCAAAAGAATAAACAGGTTTATCATAAATTCAACAATAGTTTGCCAAAATCAACTCAGGCTAAGCCTAAGTCGATTTCGTCAAAAAGTAGGACTGGATCTTCAAACTCTTCGAGTTGAGTATCCACCGGCTCAAAGTAAACTAATAAATTTTCAAAACCTAACTTTCAGTGGATACCAAAACTGAATTCAGATCAGTCACCATTTACCTCGAAATATCATGAAAAGAAAAAAATCAAATGAAAATTCTATGAAAGTGAAGGGTTAACCTAGGACTGTGATGACTAGGGTCCCCAAATCTAAATAATTCCAGTCATCGTGCAAGGACAGTTGCGGAGGAATGTCTTCAGACCCTGGTATGTCGACAGTGGTTGCTCCCGGCACATGACTGGAGATATATCACAATTGCACGACATTCAGACATTTAATGGGGGATATGTCTCTTTTGCGGGCGGCGAAGGCGAAAAGATAACTCAAAAGGGAACAGTTTCAAATGGAGTGCTGAATTTTGAGAATGTTAACTATGCTCCTGAATTAAAACATAGCTTACTGAGCGTGTCCCAGATCTGCGACAAGGGCTATTCAACTCATTTCACAGATAAAGAATGTCTGATCTTAAAGCCATGCATTGTCATTTTGGAAGAGTGGATTGTTGAAAAATTTAAGCGGGATGGGAATGCCTACATCATATACATGAACAGTAATATCCCCGACGAAGTCACTTGCCTATTCTCCAAAGTCTCAGAACAAAATGCGATGTTGTGGCATCGTCGTCTCGGTCACGCTAACGCAAAGAACCTCAATTAGCTTGCGAAGAACGAACTGGTCCGAGGTTTACCTGTTAGAGATTTCATTACGTTTGTGTTTCCTGTGCTCAAGGAAAACAACATCGGAAACCACACTTTCCAAAGTAGATCAACTCCATTAGTCATGTGCTCGAGTTATTACATATGGATTTATTTGGTATGGTTACCGTTCTCAACATCAATCGCAATTCATACTGCCTCGTTGTGATAAACGACTACTCTCAGTTCACTTGGGTTTTCTTTCTGTCCAACAATGCTGGGATCACTGACCTCATCAAAAAGTTAATTGTGATGATCGAGAATCAGATCAACAACCGAGTGAAAGCGCTGCGTACTGATAATGGAACAGAGTTCAAGAACGCTATTCTTGACTGTTTTTGCACCGAGAAAGGGATTGTGCATCAATTCAGTTATGTTCGCACACCACAACAAAATGGTGTTTCCGAACGGAGGATTCGAACTCTTAAAGACGCCACAAGGACGATGCTTTGTGACTCCAAACTTCCCGTGTTCTTTTGGGCGGAGACGATTAACAAGGCGTGCTACGTTCAGAATCGCGTGCTGATCAACAAAGCCAAAATGAAAACACCGTACGTAATTCTATACAAACACAAGCCACTTGTCAGCCATTTCTGAGTATTTGGCTACCCTTGCACCATTCTTCACATGGAATGCAACCCCAAACTCAATGCAAAAGATGATGACTGTTATTTGGTTGGATACGCTGCTCGTACTGCATACAGGATTTATAACAAGAAGACAAAACAGATTGTAGAGTCTTTCGATGTTTGTTGGCTTTAATAGAATGAGACAGATGCTATAGTAGGTCCAGATTAGCTATTCGATTACACATCTCTTTTCAAATCATTCAATGTGTCGTCGGACAATCAAGCAAAGCCTACGTCTAGTTCGAAGATCATTATTGAAGTCGAAGAGGAAGAAGTTGTCTACAGACCACCACTGGTTTCTTCTGATCCTCCAATGGTGCCTTCCATTCAAACAGATTCTTCTGAGTCCTCTCTTCCACAACTTTCTCCTGATGCTGTTGTTACTCCTCCAACTCCAGTGGAAATAGAGTTCATGAACCAAGAGACTTCCGCTATAACTTCAAATCTGATGGAACTTCTCTTTCCAGAAATAATTGCTGAAGAATTTGTAGCAGATCCGACAAACGAACATAGTTCATCTACCTTGGATCATACAGCAAGTGACGGATCGGTTAACATCCATAATCTTCCAGTCTCTATCAATGACATCAGCTACGAGATCCCTGCACGCATTCAGCGCGACCATCCAATAAAGAACGTCATTGGACAGATGGGCGACGGTTCAAACATGAAGTCATAGTGGAGACGTTAATACATATCTCTACTCTTGCTTCATCTCTCAGATAAAGCCCAAAAATGTCGAAATGGCTCTGAATGAGCCCAGATGGGTTGACGCCATGCATGACGAACTTAATCAATTCGAGAGGCTCGGGGTTTGGAAGTTGGTGGAGCTGCCAAAAGGAAAGAAATCTCTTGATACCAGATGGGTCTTTTGTAACAAGCAAGATGACTCGGGTGTCATTGTGTGTAAGAAGGAAGGATTAGTGGTTCGCGGGTTTTGGCAAATTGAGGGTCTTGATTATACGGAGGTTTATGCACCAGTGGCACGCTTGGAGGCTATTCGTATCTTCCTCGCATATGCTTCCTATATGAGCTTTACAGTATACCAAATGGACGTCAAGACGGCTTTCTTGTATGGAAAGGTCAAGGAGGAGATTTATGTTGACCAACCACCCGTTTTCGTTAACTCAAATCTTCCCAACCATGTCTACAAGTTAGACAAAGCTTTGTATGGGCTGCATCAAGCTCATAGAGCTTGGTATGCTACCCTAACACAACATTTGCTCAAACATGGCTATTCCCGAGGCACCATTGATCAAACCTTATTTATCAAACATGGCGGTCCGGATCAAATTCTTATTCAAATCTATGTGGATGACATTATATTTAGTTCGACAAGCCAACAGCTTTGCAAGGAGTATCTTGGAAGTTCTTGATTATTGCAGTATATCAGGAAGCGGGAAACACGTTCTAGTACACTTGAAATTGAACCATTATAGATTGTATGTAGATCTCGCTGCTCAACTTAGGTGGACAACAATATTCTTGGTCATCGTCAGATAAAAGGTCCTTAGGAAGTTCTATCTAGGAACATAGGATCAACTTGTCTTGTCACTTATAGCATCTCCAAAATTTGTCACAATTTTTCGTGCTTAAGTGGACCACAATACCGATGATCGACCAGATGTATTCATGAAAGGGGAGGTACTGATAAACTGAAAACGATTGTCTAACAACTTTGATCCCACATCACAAAAGGTTAATCAAAATTTTATGATAGAGGATTAACGTTAGTTTAGAATTAAATTTTTATTATTATTATCCTTTTATTTTATTTTTTATTTTTATTTTTTTAGGAATGATAAAAATTATATTTGTTTTTATTTTTATTTTAATCCTCAAAGTGATTTATTTTTGAAAAATGTTGGAGTATTGGGCTTGGAATTTTGAATATTAAAAAGGAAAGGAAGGGAAGCCCAAATATGAAGGTATATACAAGCGTGTGCGGTCCCTTTTTGCTACCACTGTTTATCATTTTGAAATTGCTTCAACCGCGCACGGCTTTATACTCTCTCTCTCTCTCTCTCTCTCTCTCTCTCTCTGAAAACCTCAAAATCCGTCGTTTTTCTTTAAATTTAAGCTGCATAACGGTAAAAACTACAAAAACGACACCCACAATATGATTCTTTTGCATAATCGATCATGAACTGGTGGTTAATCGAGCAATATGTTTTTCGACTGTGTGTGCGACCGCACACGGCAAGTGCGGCCGGACCGTGTGCGGCTATACACTTACTGGTGTGCGGCTGCACACACTCCTTTGTGTAATGGATCTTGTGTGCAGCTGCACACCTCCACGTGTGCGGTTGCATACTTTCTCATGTGAGGTTTCACACTTCATTGTGTGTGACCAATCATGAACAGTTGGAATAAGTATGGTTAAAATTATTTTTACCCTAATGTATGCATGTGTTTCGTTTCAGATTAAAAATAGGAGATCTAGAATTCACAAAAGTTCACAACTCAGCTATCATTCTTGAAAATCCTCCAGCAGATCACAATGATCTAAAATTCATTGTTGAAGGTCTGAGGAAATGTTGTCTGGTTCATGCTTTAACAACCAACCCGGCAATTTATCAGAATTTGATCAAATATTTCTGGAGAAGTGCAGTCGTGAAGAAAGATGACAAAGACGAAAAGTACTTTGAAGCCACTATACAAGGAAAAAAGATTTAAGTTTCAGAAAGTATTATTCGAGAATCACTTCAAATTGATGACAGACCAAAATATTCAATGGAAATTGATGTGCATCAAACTCAAGATGTTCTAGAGCACATGGGGTATGAGGGAACATTTCCTCCTACCATCAAGAAACAGCTTCCTCCCTGCTGGAAATATTTAGCTCATGTATTTGTGAGCTGTATTTCTGGTAAGAGATCTGGTGCGAACGAAATATCTCTGGTCAACACATGAGCCATCATAACTTTGGCTTCGGTATTTGAGTTTAATTTTTCAAAGTTTATCTTGCACGAACTGGTTCTGAATATTGAAGGAAACAAGAGAGACAAGTTTTTGATGTACTGAAGATTTCTTCAGATTATTTTCAACGTCATGCATCCAGAGCTTCAAATAGGAAATGAGACATTGGATCTTAAATCTGTCGGTCCAAGTGCCTTTGGTTTAATGAAGCAGAAAAGAGGAGGAAAGTTTGTTTTTGAAGGGAAATTTCCCTTAATGAAATTTGGATTTTTTGAAGATAGTGATCAGTCAGACTCGGAAAATCAATCTATTCCTACAGAGGCTGAAGATGTTGTCATTTCAAATTCTGAGCCAGAGATTGTAGAGGTTAATGTTTCTCCTATAGTTATGGTGACTGAGGAACATGATCGTCTACACAATGTGGAAGTTGAAATACAATCTATCCATGAAGAAAGTGATGAGGATTTTAATGAAGATGTAGATTTTTTGAAAGAGATAGACTTCACCGGGATCAGTGGTGATATCCCTAAAAACATCGAACTCAATCTTGATGATGTCGAGTTTGGTCCATTTCCGGGGCTTGACAGCGGCTGTTTTAGAAAGGCCAATGAAGTTTCTTCTTCAGCAACCAAGACTGGGGAAGACAATAATGTTTTCAAGATTTTTCTCTCCTCTTCCAAGCCTTTGGAGATTTCTTTAGGTCAAAGAGATGTGAATTTAGAGATTCCTCCCTCTGTTTCAACTGACTCTACTTCTTCTCCGCTTGTTGTTGAATCATCTCAGCCCCAAACCTCCCAGTCTTCCTTGGAAAGAAGTCAATCAAATACGAGTCTGGAGGTGCCCATTATTAGCCATGCACCTCAGGTCATATCCACTGTTTTCACTACTACTATTTTCACTCCACCAATACAATCAGATGAAGGCCCTAGCAAAATTTTTGAGACAGGTGGTTCATCCTCTATTCCAGAATATTCTCCTACAAGACCCTCACTGGATGAAGCCTCAATCAAATTGGCTAAGCACCTTTCTAAACACAGTCCAACCTCTTCCTCTCATGGCAAAGGTATATCTTTAAGAGAAGAGCATTCAGGTGATGACAAGTCTACTGTGTCAGAACTTCGAGAAGAGATTGGTGTTCTCAAGAAAGAACTTATTGAAAAGAACATTCAACTGGAACAACTCGCTTCTCATGTAGAAGAGATTAAAGAAAGGGATGAAGAGAAGTCAAAACAGATTAAGGATCTGCAGACGAATCTTGGCTCTGTCACTGCTTTTTACTTCAATTCTAAGAACGTTCTGTGTGATGCTTTCGGGGATAAAGTTAAAGCATTATTTCAGTAGCCACACAGAATTGAGGATCCTCCCATGGCCCCCACACAATCTACTTCAGGCGACCTTCCAGTTGATCCACCTCCTCCTAGAACAACTACAATTGTCAATAGATATGAAAAGGAACCTGAAGGCACCAGAGCCCGCATCACAATCAAACATCGAAAGAGGACTATTATGATAACAAAAGCGAAGGGTTACTCTTCATGAAAAATTCAAACGACAATCGCAAAGCCAAAGACCATGTGCTAAAAGTGACTGATCTTAAAAAGAGAATTTGGTGACGAGTTCGGTGACAGAACTGGAATCAAAATGTGGGCGTTTGATCTCGAGTAAAAAATGTGGGTCCTGAAAAGGAACTCGGGAATTCCTGAGTATTACAAAATCATTCATGATTTTAACTCGTGGACTAAAGTGGATCTTGCTGAACTTTCGAGAGCCCCATTCCATAATCCTTCAGATGCTCCCAGCGCAACGAACTTCAAAAGATTTCTTGATAGACAGGTCAAAGAAAATTTTTCAAAAATGAAAACTGCAAGAGCCTTATATAGAAAAGATAAGGAAATTCTGGATCCTGAATCAGGCGAGCCCATGAAGATTATCCTTTGGCCAGCAACAAAACAATAGAAGGAAATTCCTATCCCTCAACACTTCCATGAGGGATACCTTGATAATATGGAATTCTGGGCATACGATGATGAAACTGCCACTGCTGCCATAAAATTCAAGGATAGAGAAAAAGTTTTAAGGCTGATAAGTGTTAAAGATCTTCTAAGGTTCAGGGAAAGGGATATCCGCACTCTATCTCGTCACCAGATTATATATAGAAAGGATGTCATGGAGGCGGCTACAAAAGAGTTCACTGGAATGGTCGCCGCCATCATAAATGGAAGACTGTGGATGGGCTCCATGGGAAAGTCCGATTTGAAGTTGTTTGAAAAGCCAACAGATTGAAGATCATGTGTATGCTAGCCTCAAACCAAGGGGGAGATTGAAAGACTATATTATTGTGGTTTGGGCTAGGCGTTCTTCTTGTATAGATCTTGGTAGGTTGGTAGTGCATGTAGTGTAGTGGTGCTTTGGTTTAGACTATGTGTGTGTGCAGCCACACATGTGTGTGCGGTTACACACATGTATGCGGCCGCACACGCTGTGTGCAGCCGCACATGTGTGTACGACTGCACTCATGTTTGCTGGTGTGGGTAGTATTTAAAGGGGCTGTCAGTGTGTCAGAGGTACTAATGAACAGTGATATATGTGTGTGTACTTTCAAGGTGTACTTGACATTTATGAGCAATAGATGTGTGCATGCCTGATTTTATTACTCTTCTACTCCTTCTACACTCTATTTTGATTGTTATGACTTCATTGATTACTGATTTGGATCCATAAGATTTGGGACTTACAACCTTGCATTGATGACAATGGTTAACCCAATTTCAAAATGGACTGGGTTTCAAAGACCAACTAATCCCGCTCTATGTCGGAGCAGCTATGGAGGCATATCATCAGACTTCGGTTTGTTGATAGTGGCTGTTCCAGGCACATGATAGGGGACATCTCTCAACTGTACAACATTCAGACTTTTGCTTGAGAGCATGTGTCCTTTTGCGGGAAGGGAGGAAAGGAAGGGATCACTCATGGGGTTAGTGCTTAACGATGTGAAGAATTTTTGGATCTGTTCTGAGATTACGCGTGCTGTTCTCAGACATTCTGGATGCAAATTCAATCGGTGACTTACGGTTTGAATTTTCTTCTCTATACTCCTGAGTTTTTCTTAAGCTGATTCGCTTTAAAGACTAATTTTTGTTTTAGGATAGTTTAAATTTGCGCATTTACTTTCGTTTCTCTCATATGCACAAATTTAGGGGGAGAAATAAAAACAAAACAAAAATTATAAAATTTTAATTTTAAAAAAATCCAAAAACATTAGAAAACCAGAAAATCAAAAATATGGTGTTAATGGAATGTGCTTGCAGGAAATGTTTTGGGAAGTGATATAATAATGTGATAACAGGCAATCTGAATCTGTGTAAGGGACCGAATCTGAATTGTTTAGGCTCTGTGTTCGATGCGATGGTAGGCAAGAAAGATTTAAAATGGACTTGACTAGGCATAGATGAACTTAAGGAATCTAGAAACTTGAAAAATCTTGACCTAGATAGATCCATTTTGCCTGACAGTACGACGCTCAGATAGGTTGAGCAGGGAGATATACATGAAAATCTACCGGTCACATTAAAAGAACCTGTATCTAGAACTGTGGATTAACTTTTCCTTGATGTGCGAATTCTGTCCTTCATTCCGGTTTTGATGGGGTGACTGGGGAATTCCAATAAAATAGGTATGTAGAAGGTTATTTTCTTTCTTTCTGTCTGTTAGTCATATGTTGCTTCCTTTGCGTGATTGAGAGATCCGACCTGGACTGTAACATATGCAATTCTATCTCTCTGCATCTTCTATCCATGCAATTCTTTCTATCTGTTAGCCATATACTGTCTCCTCTGCGTGACTTATAATCCGACCTGGTACACAGTATATGCAACATTCTCTTCTCAATCCCTCTAAAAATCCAGTTAGTCATATGTTTCATCCTCTGCGTGATTGGAAGAGATCCGACCTGGATGTATGGCATATGCACTCTAAATCTATTTTCTCTCTTAATAATTGTCTGATCACCTGGTGTAAGGAGTATTCTGGAAGTCCTTGATGGCTGGAGCATATCAGGAAGTGGGAAACACGTTCTAGTACAATTAAAATTGAACACATAAAGATTTTCTGTAGATCTCGTTGCTCAATTTAGGTGGACAACAATATATTTGGTCGTCGTCAGCTGAATGGTCCTTAAGGAATATTATCTAGGAACCTAGGATCACATTGTCTTGTTATTTATAGTATGTTCTAATTTTGTCACAATATCTCGTGTTTAAGTGGACCACAATACCGGCGATTGATCAGATCTATTCATGAAGGGAGAGGTACTGATAAACGGATAAAGGCTGTCTAAAATCTTTGATCCCAAATCACTCTTAAAGTTAGCTATTATTTTTGTTTTTGTTAAGTTTGTTCATAGTGTTCTTCTAATTTAAATAAAAGGGGGAGAATTAAAAAAAAACAAAAACAAAACAAAAAAACAAACAAAAATCAGAAAATTCATAATCAAAATTAGTGTTATTTCTGTTTTATTTTTGTTCAGAAAATATGAAAAACCCAAAAATATTGTGTGCTAAATTTTCTTTTAGTTTTGTTTTGTCTTAAAAGGTGAATTCAGGAGAAGATGAAACTCATGGAGTTTGTGTCGAAGATTTCTGAGCCAAGGCTTCGTCTGTGAGCATCGAAGAACTCTCATTTGAAGGAACAAGAAATGAAGATTATTCTTTCAACATTCAATCCTTCAACCCAAAAAGCAAGGTGGAGCAGAAATTGAAGATTATGTGACAGATTGCATTGAAGCCTCCTCAATCATTGTGTTGCTATCGTTGTACCTGCTGAAGCGATCCAGAAGATTTGTTCTCTCTGATGTTCTCTCTGAAGATTTTAAAGCTGAATGCGCCATCTTTCAAGAATCGGTATAAGAAGCCACCTCACCCAATGTGCGTTCAGAGTAAAATCTTAAAGAAAAGCTCAAGTGCTCAAGATGAAGTCATTCATTGAAGATTCATCAAGTAGATCTTGAAGTTGTGAAGAATTTGAAGATAAATGTTGAAGCCAATTTCCCACTGAAGAATAACAAGAAAAGCCAGCTACTTTTTAGGGGGAGCTTGTTGGGTAATTTAAGAAAAGAAAGTTATAAACCAAGGGGGAGATTGTTGGGTCAAAAATATGGTTTATACTTTACTTTTCTAGAAAAATGTATTTTTGTGTTTTGGACCATAAACAACTTGGTGTTTACGGCCATATGCGTGTTTACGGCCATAAACATGTTTACATTCGTAAACTCATTTACGACCCATGTTCTCCGGCCCATGTTCCCTTTGTATATATATAGGTGTTAGGGTGAGGGGTAGTGATTGATGAATAAAAGAGAGTGTACGCCCAAGGGAGAGAGAAACGAGAGTGTGTGTTAGTGTGTGTGAATCTTGTATCCGAAACTTCATTCTAATCAATAGATTCAAGATTCATCATATTCTTCTTCTCTTTCTCTTCTAATTGATCTGACATCATCCGTTTGATTGGATTCCGCACCATCAAACGGATCTGATAGATACACAGGCAGATTAGGAACTTACATCCATTACCAAGACTTACCCAAAACACCATATCCATAATGTCCATCCAAGGCCCAAGTCCAGCTATCCCATAAACAGTCCAAAAACTCAAGGCCCGTAGTTAAAAGCCCAATAGAGGACGTACGTTGGGCGTGCTCCTCTGGTACGCGGGGTGTACCTCGACTCATGTTGTTTGGAAAACGGGGTCGTTGACCCTGTACGTTGGGTGTACAGTGATATGTGCATATTTAGTGTGTATTAAGTGTAGCTTATTATTCATATATTAGCTAAATTGTTGCATATTATGGACAAAAGGTACTTAAAAGTGTTAAATTATGTTTTTCAGTCCAAAGATGAAGCTCGGAAGCGAAAGGAAGCAAGAGAAGCGGTTAGGAGCTCAAGAGTGGAAAGAAGAAAGAAAACACCCATAAAAGGCTTCTACTCGTCGAGTTGCCTCTTGACTCGACGAGTCCGGTCGCGGATTCAGAAAGATAAGCATTCGGAAGTCAAGATAGTTATCGGATTACGACTAATGTGAGAGGGACTCGACGAGTCACCATATGACTCGACGAGTCGGGATGCATATATAAAGATAACTCTATAATGCGAGAAGGGGGAATTCTGGGAAGTTTCAGAAGTGCTTAGCTGCGAATAAGAAGTCAGAAGAACCCTAGAAGTCGACCAAAGAAGCTAGAATCCAATCCCGGGAGTAATTAAGGCGTAATTTCACCATTCTACTTAATTCTTTTGTTTTGTCAACATGATTAAGCAACTTGAACTTATTTGTTTGCTGTTATTTACCTTAGTTATGAACTAATTTCTTTAGACTTCTGTTTGGGGATACAAAGTTAACAATATGGTTTGATCGATTGGTAGGATTAATTCTAAGTTGGTGATTAATTGTTATTTTAGCTTGCTAAAGAACCTTGTGTATGAATGATAATTAATTTTCTGTTAATAGGAAGATAATTGATTAGCATGAACATCTATTGATTATCAACCTCATATGATAAGTGACCACTATATCATATGTCTAGGATTAATGAATATGAAACTAGGATTAATAAGGAAATTGAGTAAATTCATGTGCAAGCTTGTAAGATGACCATCGAACAAGAGGTTAATTAAGAATAATGAATTAATTAGCTATTGCAAGTCTAACTTAACCCGAATAATTAATCTAGTAAATATAATTAAGTTAAGCAATTGGCCACTGTTTGAATTAGTTTATTTGCTAAGGATTAGGGTAGTGAACACAAACTTAATCACTTGAATCGGTAACCAACGAAAGAATTAATCCATTGCACTATTACCTTAAAAGCAACCATAAAGTTAACCGAGTTGAACTAAACAGAAGTTTCTTTCCCATTATTGAATCTAGTTAATTTGTTCTTTTCTAGTCTTGCATTAGTTTTGGTTAGTAAGTTTCTAGTCTTGTAAAACTAGAGAAAAAAACCCTTATTTGCTAAAGTAATTTAGATAGAATTAGTTTTTAATTTAATTTGCCGTTCCCTGTGTTCGATACCCTGCTTATTTAGCTATACCACAATTGATAGGTTCACTGCCTTTTGTGTGTTATTTGATAATTAAAGTAGGATTAAAACTAAGTGAGTTTTACACACATCAAGTTTTTGGCGCCGTTGCCGGGGAACGGTTCTAAAATTAGCATTAAAATTCTAATTCAATCGATCCTTTGTGTAAGATTCATCTTACACAAAGTTAATTTCTGTTTCATTTTTAGTTAAAAAAAAAAAAAAAAAAAAAAAAAAGACTGATTTTAACTTGAACTCGCCGAGTGCATTCGCCCCGACTCGGCGAGTCTGACGCTGAATCAGATTTAATTTTTGTTCTTTTTTACGCGTTTTGTTTTGTTTTAGTTTGCAGTTGGTTCATGACCCAAGGATCTGCTACGCCTCTAGTTTCCCCTCTTGAAGATCCGGAAACCGCATTAAGAAGAAGCAAGGGCAAAACCGTTGGAGAAACCGCTTCTTCAAAGAACTCACCACTCAAAAACTTCAAATCCGTTTTTAGCAAGAAAAGGAGCAGCAAAGCAGGAGCATCCAGTGCATCGTTGACAACCGAAGATCTAATCCCAAAAGACACCGATTACGAGACCGAAGAAGAAAGCGAGCACACATCCGAGTTTGAAGACGACTTAGCCACCGTTATGGCTAATATTGACGAAATCCCCATGGGGGAATGGAAGAAAAGGATGCGTGATGACACCGGCCCGGGACTTGTGCAACCCGCAATCCCCGCTACCGCTACGTTTGAACTAAAGGGCCATATTCTCGCTCAACTCAAGGAGATACCATTTGACGGGAGAGATCATGAAGACGCCTATAAGCACTTAGATGAAGTAAATGACGTGGCGGATTACTTCAATGTACCTAATGTGCTCCGCGAGGTCCAGCGGCTACGCATGCTTCCTGTCACATTTAAAGGAGCTGCAAAGGATTGGTTGAAGTCACTCCCTCCCGGATCAGTTACCACATGGGCCAAAATGAAAGAAGAATTCATAGATCACTTCTGCCCACCTTCCAAGATAGCCAAGCTAAAGAAAGCCATTGCCAACTTCGAGCAACAACCCGGTGAATCCCTTTATGAAGCTTGGGAAAGATACAAGAGCCTACTTCGAAATTGCCCCCACCACGATCTCAATAGCCAACAAGAGGTCTCTATCTTTTATGATGGAGTGAATGTCACCACGAGGCAACTACTCGATTCACAAGGCCCACTCACCCGAAAGCCACCTCCGGAAATAAAAGAGTTAATTGAAGAATTCTCCAGGCACTCTAGAGAATACCACAACCCGAGGAATGAAGTGAGTCGCGGAGCAGTAAATTCGGTAAACGATGGTATGGCGGCGGTGATAGCTAAACTCGATAGCCTAGACCGAAGAATGACAAAAATGGATCAAACAATCCATGCTATTAGAGTTGGATGTGAAAATTGTGGCGGTCCCCATCTTACCAAGGAATGTGATCGAGACGAGAATGGTAATAAAAAGGCTCAAGTATTTTAATCCAGCGGCGATAGATACGATGAAGACTGGAGGAAACCGAAGAAGGAATGGCTCCCATACGAAGAGTACAGAAAGGCTAAGGAAGAGAAATATAAACAGAGGGAGAGGGGGTATTATCAAAAGGAAGAACCGGTGACGGACAAGAAGACGAATTTAGAAGAAATACTTACAAAATTCATAACCGCGTCCGAGAAAAGACATAATGATCATGATGTGGCAATGCAAGAAACCAGAAATATGTTGAGGAATCAGCAAGCTTCTATTCTCAACATTGAGAAACAGCTGGGCCAACTTGCACATCAAGTAAACGAAAGAAGACCGGGCCAACTTCCGAGCGACACCCAACCCAATCCAAGAAACGAGAACGTGAGCGTAATAACCTCCAGCGGTGAAGAAGAATTGGCAGAAACACTAAGAGTTTCCAAGGGGAAGGCAGAAAAGGAAGAAAAATCAGAACAAGAAAAACTTGATCCGACTCGCCGAGTCACCAAAATGGACTCGACGAGTCCAGTCGGGAATGAAGAAAATGCCAGTTTTCTGAAGCCATACAATCCTCCTTTGCCATACCCATCCAGAGCCATGCCTTCAGAAAAAGTTCAAGCCTATAGAACCTTCATGGAGCATGTTAAAACTTTACAAGTCAATATGCCATTTGTGGACACAATGCTCCAAACTCCTAAATATTTTAACTTGCTTAAAGGCTTGTTTGCTGCTAGGAAAGATCTTGCTGAAGTCGCGGAGATATTGATGAGTGAGCTGCCTGAGAAGAAGGGTGATCCGGGTAACATAGTAATTCCGTGCCAATTTGGTAATGAAGTTTCTACACAAGCATTGGCTGATTCAGGGGCAAGCATTAATTTGATGCCCTATTCATTCTTTAAGAAGCTGAATTTACCAGCACCAAAGCCGGTAAATATGAGAATCCATTTGGCAAATAAAACAATAATTCACCCACAAGGCATTTGTGAAAATCTCCTTATCAAGGTGGACAAGTTTATTTTCCCAGTAGACTTCGTGGTGGTGGAGATGAAAGAAGACCCTGAAATACCAATTGTTTTGGGAAGAACATTCTTAAACACCGCAGGTGCCCTAATAGACATATGTGAGTCCACTTTGACATTAAGAGTGGGTGATGAGTCGGTGATGTTTAAAGCTAATCCAGAGGTCAAGCAAGAAGAAGTAAAAGGAATGGAGGTCCAACACGCCGATGTGGCATGCTTTGATACGATGCCATTTGGAGAAGAGTCGAGCACAAAAGAGGATGAGGACAGAAATGGAAGCAGAGCAGAAGCTGATCATCAATTCACTACTAAACCTAGAGCACGGACCGCTATGAAATATGAAGTTATCAAATTTAAAGAAAAGGAGGTTCAAAAGTTGGTGAAAAAGCATGGGTTGAAAAAGAAGAAGAGGAAAAGAGAGGCCCAACCAGCTGAGGATGATACAGAGAAAAAGAGAAGAGACGAATTAAAAAGGGCTTACAAGAAGAAGATTCACGCCTACAAGACTAAGTATAAACCACAAAAAGTGAGGCGTACATTCCCGATGCTTGAAGATGACAAAACGTAAATGGGAAGGAGTCTAGCTAATGACTCCTCAAAAAGAAGCGCTTGGCGGGAGGCAACCCGTCGTTAGAGTTTGCTTTCTTTTACTCTTTAGTTTTTTTTTTGTTTTTTTTGTTTTGTGTTTCAATTTTAATCTTCCAAATCATCGGACTTGTCTGCTTAAGGGAGCGCCTAGCTTAAGAGTGGGGTGAAAAGATTTTGAATAAATAACAAAATTTTAAAAATTAGAAATGTTTTACAAGAGACTCGCCGAGTCTGACCCTGACTCGACGAGTATATACTGATTTCAGAAAAATATTTTAACTGCGCGATTGGACTCGCCGAGTCTCACCCTGCCTCGACGAGTCGAGCTTATTTACAGAAAAAAAAAAAAAATATTTTCGAAATTACTTTTACATCTAATAGGGTTTTAACCCTAAAATTTCAGTTTCCACACCACACTCGTCGGGTGCCTTTCTTTACAAACTCTCTCCCAAGCATTCAAGTGTTCTTCAACCTTTCTTCCAAATTCTCAAGAATTAAACTCAAAAGGTAACAACTTTCTTCTTGATTTCTAGATAGAATGTGATTATAAGGTCATCTACACTTGCAATTTCATGAAAAAAACCCGTTTTTGAAAAAGTGATTAAATTCTAGGTTTTCGATTTTGTCATGAATATTGTTGTTTTGAACGTTTATTGTGGCCTTGTTACTTAGTAGGAAGTCCCTGAACAAAACCCTTGCAAGAATTTAAAGGTTACATGGTTCAATTTTGTGAGACCCGTCGACCGACTCGTACAGGTCGCGAGACTCGCCGAGTCGGGCATGGACTCGACGAGTCCAGTCGATTTGCAGAAACAGTTCGTTTTGTTTACATTCTGTGTTTTCTGGGTATGGTTTATATGTTTTTGCAGGAATCATGTTTAGAAGAGGACAATCTTCAAGTGGTAGCCAAGGGGAATTTCCATGGTTAAATTTCCCGCAAATCGAATCCGCTTCAACAATGCGGAAGTGGAAGAAGAAGCTTTCCGATATCAAAAAGAAGGAGGTCTATGTCCCGAACAGAATTGATTGGGAATGGTTGCAAAATGTGCGATATGAAGAAGAATTAGCTCCATACCTTTTAAAGGAGTTTCAACATAACGGCGAGTCAATGATATGTGATGGTTGGAGCCGGGTCTTCCGCATACAAGAGCCGGTATATTTGGAACTTTGCTTGGAGTTTTTCTCCACGGTATCATTTACCGGTGGAGTAGATGTATATCATCCGGCGAGTTTCACTTTTTGTCTTGGGGGCGAGTATCGTCAATGCTCGGTGGTGGATCTTGCTTGCCGGCTAGTGATTTATGATCAACCTTTGGTTTCAACGAACCTCTTTCGGGCCTTTTTGGCAACCACTCACATGGTGTTTCCCGATGGGGTTATTAGCACGGGTTGGTGGAATACTATAGGGAATAAAGTTTATATCCCGAAGTCTGCGCAGGAAGGGAGCATCCGATCCCCGACCCACCGCCTCATTCACCGCCTTATTTCCTCCACCATTAACCAAAGGAAGGACGATGACAAGGTTTCCAACCTTGATGTTTTCTACCTTTGGAGCATTATCACACCAGGCGTCTTTTGCAACATCCCATGGTGCATTGCTTCATACCTCTCAGCGGGTACGGTCAACGATCGCAAAACATCGCGTATCAATGGAGGCATGTTTGTCACTCGATTGGCTAATTCATTCGGGTTGATGAACCGTGGTGCCTGGAACCTCATGACATTGATCCCGACACCCCCATTTAATCTCATTCTTTTCCGCAGAGCACGAATCATTGAAGACTATGGTGGTGGCCATTATGCCATCCCAAATGATGACCCAGTTGTAGGTCCCGAAGCACCGGGAAGGAGGGTGAGATCGCGAAGGGAAAGGGATGTGGAGGATGAACCGCCAGTGATTCCGGTAGAGACTGAAGACGTACCAATGGATTGGTACAATATAGAGATGAGGCGGATGCAAGACCAAATGGCGAGGGGGCTAAATTTTAGCAACCAATCCCACATACGACTTTTTGACCACTTCAATATTCCACATATTGATGGTGGGAATTATCCATACATTCCATCGTGGGACGAGAGGATTAGTGCACGCCAAAGCGGAGCTGGGGGAAGTGGAGCCAACGATGATGAGGAGGAAGATGAGGATTGATTTTTTGTGTTTTTGTGTTCAAACAATTTGCAATTTTTATTTTGTTTTGTTTTTGGTGTGTATGCTTTGAGATATTATTTTGTTTAATAGTTGTTTGCTTTAGTTATTTTCAGGATTGCATTTTGATTGCTTGCTTAGGATGAGGTAAAGCATGGATGTTTTTACGTGTGAGAGCGAGTCAAGGAAGCGAGTTTTTAACGTCAAAGTGTCAAGTCCGGTCTTAGGGGTATGAGCGATTGAGTCCGCATGTGAGGAAGGGTTAACGAAGTTGTGAGAGGCTAAAACAGTTGCCACATACCAAGATTTTTCCTTCAGTGGCCAACTCGTCGAGTGCACTAAGCTGACTCGACGAGTCGCTTTGTATATCCAGAAATTTTAAGAAGGCACGCTGCTACTCGGCGAGTCCATCATCAGACTCGACGAGTCATTCAATTTTTGAGCCGAACGACTGCTGATTTGATGCTAATACTTACACTCCTTGCATCCTTCTAATTCCATATCCATTCTTGAAGATCTTATGCCGATTTTCGCATATTAGAGCGACCCACACGAGGCATGGATGAGATTTTTCCATGTATGACGTTTATTGAAGATGGAGCTTAAATGAGAGTGATCAACCTATCCACTGCTATCCCAGGGGAGTTTGTTCTAATTCCCTCTTTATTTTTCTGTTTTTATGCATAATATGCAATGAGGGTATTGCATCACATAAGTGTGGGGTAGGGGGTTGGTTACATAATAGTCAATTTTAAAAATTTTGCATACCAAAAGGATTATTTAGGATTTAATTTAGAAAATTTTGGTAAAAATTAGGATTCCATGTTAGAATTGTGTTAATAATTGCATGACAACCCAAATGTTTAGTTGAGCCTATACACGTTCTAGTGCATTTGTGGCTTCCGTATTTCAGTGAAATCATGAGACAAAAACACGACCTTGCTCAGCCTGAGGGATGTAATATGTTTAGCAGCCTAAACCTGAAATGTATCCAGGAAGATTTTTATCATTAGCCAATAAAGGTTGAGATTGAGCGCCCCTGCTTAAGCATGTAGGGATTAGTGGAAAAAGTGAGGTATACATGTAAAAAAAAAAAGAAGAGAGAATTACAAGAAAAGTTTGAAGAATTTTTGGAGCATCAAAGTTAAATATCAAATATGAAGATCGAAAATTCTGAAGAAATCCGAAAAGTTGAAGATACCAAAACTCAAACAACAAAGGTGGTGAATTCAAAGTTATCCAAGATCAAATTATCAAGCAAATGAAGAATTCCAAAGAGCTCCATAGTGGTATCGAAAAGTTGTAATTCTAGATTATGTATGCTTGGGTTGCTCAATTAAAAATACCTTGAGGGTAAAGAGGTTTTCTGAGGATGGATTCGGAGGGTTGCATAAAATGAGCATAGTTCGGGGTGAGTGGGCGAATGTTTATGAGGATTGTGAGTTTTTGAAGTATGGGGGGTTTTTAGGAATTTTAGACACAAATGCATGCGTTGCGGTCTTGGCATAATGGCTGGGTTGGATTGGAGTTATTATATGTGATTCTAATGTGTTAAAATTCAGTTTTGCTTGAGGGCAAGCAAAAGACAAGTGTGGGGTATTTTGATATGTGCATATTTAGTGTGTATTAAGTGTAGTTTATTATTCATATATTAGCTAAATTGTTGCATATTATGGACAAAAGGTACTTAAAAGTGTTAAATTATGTTTTTCAGTCCAAAGATGAAGCTCGGAAGCGAAAGGAAGCAAGAGAAGCGGTTAGGAGCTCAAGAGTGGAAAGAAGAAAGAAAACACCCATAAAAGGCTTCTACTCGTCGAGTTGCCTCTTGACTCGATGAGTCCGGTCGCGGATTCAGAAAGATAAGCATTCGGAAGTCAAGATAGTTATCGGATTACGACTAATGTGAGAGGGACTCGACGAGTCACCATATGACTCGACGAGTCGGGATGCATATATAAAGATAACTCTATAATGCGAGAAGGGGGAATTGTGGGAAGTTTCAGAAGTGCTTAGCTGCGAATAAGAAGTCAGAAGAACCCTAGAAGTCGACCAAAGAAGCTAGAATCCAATCCCGGGAGTAATTAAGGCGTAATTTCACCATTCTACTTAATTCTTTTGTTTTGTCAACATGATTAAGCAACTTGAACTTATTTGTTTGATGTTATTTACCTTAGTTATGAACTAATTTCTTTAGACTTCTGTTTGGGGATACAAAGTTGACAATATGGTTTGATCGATTGGTAGGATTAATTCTAAGTTGGTGATTAATTGTTATTTTAGCTTGCTAAAGAACCTTGTGTATGAATGACAATTAATTTTCTGTTAATAGGAAGATAATTGATTAGCATGAACATCTATTGATTATCAACCTCATATGATAAGTGACCGCTATATCATATGTCTAGGATTAATGAATATGAAACTAGGATTAATAAGGAAATTGAGTAAATTCATGTGCAAGCTTGTAAGATGACCATCGAACAAGAGGTTAATTAAGAATAATGAATTAATTAGCTATTGCAAGTCTAACTTAACCCGAATAATTAATCTAGTAAATATAATTAAGTTAAGCAATTGGCCACTGTTTGAGTTTATTTGCTAAGGATTAGGGTAGTGAACACAAACTTAATCACTTGAATCGGTAACCAACGAAAGAATTAATCCATTGCACTATTACCTTAAAAGCAACCATAAAGTTAACCGAGTTGAACTAAACAGAAGTTTCTTTCCCATTATTGAATCCAGTTAATTTGTTCTTTTCTAGTCTTGCATTAGTTTTGGTTAGTAAGTTTCTAGTCTTGTAAAACTAGAGAAAAAAAAACCCTTATTTGCTAAAGTAATTTAGATAGAATTAGTTTTTAATTTAATTTGCCGTTCCCTGTGTTCGATACCCTGCTTATTTAGCTATACCACAATTGATAGGTTCACTGCCTTTTGTGTGTTATTTGATAATTAAAGTAGGATTAAAACTAAGTGAGTTTTACACACATCATACAGCTTCATACACAAGGCGTATGCGAACTGGACATAAACCTTCATAAGTGCTTAATGGCTTAAGCACTTAAGCCCAAACTTCAGATCCATCAACCAAATCTACCTATGACTCATACAGTCTCGAACTTTATCACTTTGGACATCCAAAAACTTCTTAATCCAAGGTCTTGATCCGTTAAGACCTTTCTATTACTTGCATGGGACCTCCTAAGCCATTGGGACCTCATTTTTAACACTCAACACCCCTCCAAGATTCTAGAAGGACATTATTTCGTCCAAAACACAACTTACATCATCTTGGAACTTTTGGGACAAGAAATGATTCCAAAAATGCTAGAATGGTTAGATCTATGTTATAAAAACATACAGATTGAAGCTTTTTACCTTCTGGAGCTTTTAGGTTACAACACAACTTCAGATCTACAAGCTAAACTTCTTCTCCAACTCCTTGATGCAATGACTTCCACATTCAAGAACTCAAAATACCCACCAACTCACACTCTCTCATAAGGACTAGGGTTTTGGAACTTTTTCTGAAAGATGGAGGCTGAGACTGATGAGAGGGAATGGCACATAAGGATGTTTATATAGCCCCTAACTTTAATTGTATGCCCAACGTACACAAGATTACGCCCAGCGTACTAAGGCACGCCCTGGTACGCGAAGCGTACCCTTATATACGCGCAACGTACTCCTCCTGGTCCCAAAATTATGATCTAGCCCTTAGGCTCTTCATGACTTTACTCTTCTATTCCTAGGGACTACAAATGACAAAACTTGGGATGTTACAGTTTTAGTCCTATTCCTCATAATGACCTCTCATTCCAAGCATTTTGTTAGCGGATTCGCAATCTTATTTTGATTCTGTGTAGTCATATTGAGAGTCGTTGTTGAATGGTTTTATGTCTTTGACAAATATGTCTAGACTCACCATTATATACATCATCATGTACATATATCAGAGTTATTGGCTCATCATGAGACATCTCCCAAGAACTTACAAAGCCCTTTAGTTTCATTGTCCATCTTGGATAAACTTGCAAATTTGTTCTCCTATATTTTCCTACAAATGTTGACAAGGATCAATATGGTTACTCCTACACCATAGTTACCATTATTGACCAATATGCAAACTGTGTCAACATAATATGATAAGCATATGTACTACATATATATTTTGAATTCATAATAACATTGGCCATATGTAATTATGAATATTTCTTACAAGAGTTTCCTTGAAAATATCATTTTTTTTCATGCAATTTCTTGCTTTAACAATCTACATGTAAAATTCTTAACGCTCCTACTATGTCATAAAATAGAATAACACTCTAAAGGATCTATTTCATCACATCCATTGATGTTGATGACATATTCAAACTCTTGATGCCCATTACTCCAAAGCTTGCTTTAAGTCATATAATGACTTTACTACTTACACATTTTGTTGTTTTGCCTCGTGTAAGATAACTTCTTGGAAGTTCTATATAGATTTATACTTCTAAATCTATATTTATAAGTTTTAGTTTCATATCATAATGATATACTTCCAACTTTCGAAAAGTTACAACCACATATAACTATAGGGGCATACAAATGAAATTAATCAAGACATGCTTATGTTTGTAATCCAAACATATATTTCAAATATGTCATCACTCTTACTTGTCACCTGGAAATCCACTAAACCGAAATGATATCTTAAACTCAATAGTTCAAATGAAAGAACTATTATTAGTTTTTACAACTTAATCTAATATGATCTTTTAAGAAATGATCATATGATTCCAAATTTAGAATACTCATATTTCCGTTCATAGTCCTTCCAACTTCATGTTGAATATCTTAATATTCATCAAAACCTTTATCTTGTTTTGATGAATTCCAACCAATATTATTGGATTTAATGGAAATCGCTAGATTTAATGGAAATAGCTTCTTGGAGTATAGAAGTATCATTTGATTCTAAATTTCCAAACAAGAAATCGGTGCATATTTCTATTGAAATCACTATGTTCTAATCGATTCTCATATTCTTTGGATCTATTTGCTTTCAATTTCCTCTTAAAACGCATTTATAGTCTAGTGATTTACATACTAGAGGTATATACACAAGCTCTCATGTGTGATTTGGCAAGATAGAATCCATTTCACTTTTAATTGCTTCTTTTCATTAAGGTCTTTCATAGGAAGTGAATTTCTTTTTGAAAGTTTGAGGCTCTCTTTTAACCATATATGTGTAGAAATCATCTCCAAATGATTTCTTGACTTATACCCTTTTACTACATCATCATATATTTGTTCCTTAATTTCTTATTCATGAGAAAATTCCTTGTGTCCGATTATTTTGGAGCACTTCTCTTTGCTTTATCAATACATGGAAACACATTTTCAAAGTATGATGAAGTTGTGGATTCCATCATCTAGCTTTATAAATATCCGGTATTTTAGAGTCATGTACAAGAAAACAATAAACACTATTGTTTTATGCATAACCAATAAATATGCAATAAAACATCTTAGGTCCTATATTTACAACTTTGGGTTAGGTATAACAACCTTTGCGAGACACCCCCCACATTCAAATATATTTGTAAGATGGTTTTATACTCGATCATAACTTGTATGGTATTTTATATCTTTTCATTTGGGGTACGTTATTTAAAAGGTAATTAGTTGATAAGACAACTTCCCCCACATTGAAGGTGACAACCTAAAACCTAACAACATGACATCCATCATTTCCTTAAAGGTACGTTTTCCCTTTCCACAATGTTATTTTTTTTGTGGCGAATGAGGTTCAATAATCTTATATCTTATACCATGATTCGCATAAAATTCTTAAAATGGTGATATACATATTCAACTCCACAATCATTGCTTAGTACTTTAATACTTTCATTGAGTTGATTCTCAACTTCACTTTTATAGACCTTAAACTTGTCTATCATTGCATCTTTACTTTTAAGAAAATTAACATAACAAAGTTTAGTGCAATCATCAATAAAGTGATTAAGTACTTATTTCCACCTTTTAATGGATTTAACTTCATGTTAAACACACACATATATGTATGAATTGATCCAAGTGGTTTTGTTGTCCTTGCATTGGACTTGAATAATTGTCGTGTTAAGTTTGATTCAACACAAGTGTTTCGTTTATATTTTGAGCCTATATGAATGTAAGGGATGTGTTCAAGTTTGATTAACCGCCTTAATGTGTCAAAATTAACATGTCTAAGTCTAGCATGCCATACATTACAAGAATCAAACAATTAAGTGGAAGGGTTATTGTCATTGATATTAAGCTTATTAGCCATTACATGGAATTTGAGCATTCCACCATCCACATAACCATTTCCTACAAACATATTGTTTTCAGTTAATCCAAACTTATTGGACTCAAACACCACACAAAATCCATGATTGTTCAACAACCATCCAAAGACTAAGCTCTTCATAATCTACAGGACATACAACACATCATTAGGTGTTAGGTCTTTTCTGGGTGATACCATTTCTGGAATATTTTAAACACTAAGTTTAAGTGTTTAGAATCGTAATTTTCAAATAACTTTCTGCCTCAACATGGACAGAACAAAAGATATGCATAACTTTGAAGTTCTTGAACGACTCCATATTTGAGTATACATGACGGGTAGCACCCTTATCAATTCATCATTCATTAGAATCAACATCCATAGAGTTCATATCAAAAATTATAGCCACATTGGATAGTGACATTTCTAAAATCATTTAAAAACACCAAATTAAAGTGTTTAGAATAAGAATTTCTAGAATAATTTTTTTTGCCTCAGTTGTGGACAGATTAAATTGTGCACAACAAAACTGAACAAATAGTTTGTAAAACTGCACAAAATAGACTATGAAATCCGCACAAGTTTTAAAACTAAAAAAATATGTTCCTAAAAAATATTTTTATGGAAATATAATTATGAAATTGTTATATAAAATCATTTCTGAAAACTATCCCTCCGTCCCAAAATTATAATCCATCTTTCCTTTTTGGTTTGTCCCAAAATAATAATCCACTTCTAAAAAAAAATAACATTTTTACAAAAATACCTCATCATTATTACTTAACCAATTAAGCATTTTATGGAACATTAAATATAAAGTAAGGATAAAACTATCATTTTATTGTATAAAGTTAATGGTAATTAATGCTTCCTAATCTGTATGTTTTTTTATCTGTAGACAATAATTTTAGAACATGGAAAGTATAAGATATGTGAAGCTATTTTAATTGCAACTATTTGTTAGGAAAAAAAAGTTTGCTAGAAAGTCAAATGTGTCTTTCATCAAAACACAAAAAATGAAGACTATTTTGAGAACCAAAGCCATTTTCCAACATACTAACATAAAATTACATTTGTTTTAAACTGTAATTTTCAACCAAACAAAAAAGCATGTGTAATTTCCTTTTTGCCGTTGGTGACCAGAAAATAAGGTTTTTCTTAAAATATAAGAAACCTTAAAAGTTAGCAATTGTATTTTTAAAAGAAAAATGCAAGCTATTTTCAATCAAATATTTGATTGGTTTTTATTTTCTTTTTCTACCGTAAGACTAAGGCACACAAGAAATTAGATGCATATAAACTTATATAAAAGACCAAAAGAACTTTTTAGCCCAGCCGTATTTAGTGTTGTCCTCCCTCCTTTAGATTAAGGGTTCAAATCCTGTCATGGATATAAATGAATTTAATGTATAGTTCAGGACTATCTTATATTTTCATTTTAAATAAACAAATACATAAAAGGATTTTTTTCTTTACTGCGATGGATTAGATAATCAAATGTTACTGTTCCTTTTGTTAACCGATAGAAACTGTTTCCAAAAGAAAGCCATTGGCTTTCATTTTATGTTTGATCAAAGATAATTTTAATAGTTTATTAAATCTTAAATATAGAACTAATGTGAGAGAGAGAGAGAGAGAGAGAGAGAGAGAGAGAGAGAGAGAGAGAGAGAGAGAGAGAGAGAGAGAGAGAGAGAGAGAGAGAGAGAGAGAGAGAGAGAGAGATCCAAATTAATTTTTTTTTTATTTAAATTAAATAGAAAAAAAAACATAAAAAAAAAATATATCAAAATAACATTAAAGTCATTTCAATTTTACGAGGAACCATATTTACATACAAATATAACCAATATAACCAAAATGAGCACCAAACCAAAAAAGTCGTAGTATTAACTAAAACTCCAAATAATAATTGAGAGATAACCAATTAAAAAATAAATTGAAGCTACACGTTTCGCGATGGTATCTAATATTGATTATCAGTTTATAACCATACTCTTCTTGGAGACAAGATATAAACAGTTATTGGAATTGTCTTTTTGGATGTTTTCTAAGCCTTCCAAAATAATTAATCATCAATATTTCGACCCATGATTGAATAGTTTTACATTTTTTTTTTTTTTTCGATAAGTGGTTCATTATTCTTGAATAATCGAATGCTTCATACACAACTTTATTTAATCAGTAAATGTTGAAGATATATAATTATTAGAGAAAAATGACCATAAATAGGCATATTTTCGAAATTTTTTTTTATAAAATAGCCAAAAATATGAATAATACCCAACATAGTCACGAGTTTCGTTGGACATTACTTGCAAAAATCATGGTGGCTTGTGATTTTTTTTGAACCAAAACGATATCGTTTAAAACGTTGACTACAAAAACACTTGCTTTGACTACAAAATTCTTTTTTGGATCGCAGAAAATTCATAGGGTTAAAGCCCGATTCGGTTTTAGTTATATATAAACTAAATTTTTTTCTTATTTTAATTAAAGTTTTCATAAGCAATACAATTTTTCTCTAAAAATATTGGATGGAAACAATGAGGATCTACCCAAATCCGTTAATTATTTATCCATGTTTGGGTACATTAGGTTTATCGCCCGAGAATTAAAACTCAATTGAATTGGTGGTATATTTATGCAGGTCGTCAATGGTTTTAATAGGTCTATGTTGTAAACATATATTTTCAGAGGACTATACCTATAAAAACATAGATTTTTGCACATTGCCAAAAATTATATTTTAGTAGCTATCAACCTACAAAAATCTATGTACTTTTTTTTTTGTCCATTATAACACTTATTGGTGTGTAACATTTTTCTGATAATGTACTCATGTAAAATGGTATATGAATACAAAAGTGAATGTTGGAAAAGTTAAGAGATATTGCACATCACTTGACAGGTAGATGGTTGGACTTATTTATTGGGGTTTTATTCATAATTTTGGTTTCGAAACCAATAAATATGCCAAAGGAAACATTCTAAATTTAAATAACATAAAACTATTTTATACCAACCGATGATCATTTTACATGAACATGAAAGAATAAAGTATAACCATAGAATGATTAATAAATAACAATCTTTGTAGAGTTTAAATTCTTTTAGAAGGTAGTAAGTTGGTGGAGATGGCCGGAACACAAAATAGAGTTCCTCTGGAGGTATTCAACAAGCAATAAAGACTTTTGGATGTTAGTGCATAACTTGCAATATGAAACTCTTAACCTTTAAGCACAAATCACAAAGCATCTTAAAAGAGAGTTGGAGTACCAAGCTTCTTCCTTTAGTCTTAACACCTTAAGAGAAAGAGAGAAACAAAAATATTATCTAGGGTTTTAGCTAGAGGGAAAGAAGAGGAGTGAAAGCCTTTCAACATTTTGTTCCAAGTCATCACATTTTGTGTCTAAACACTTTAAGACACATACTTAATGATTAAATTGAACCATGCTTCTAAAGTATGTCATGCTTAATAAAATAAGCAAAAAGAAAAAAAAAAACCTTGTCCCCTATGCTACCATGGTTTTGATGACCAAAAATAAGTTGAAGAAAAGTCTCATATTTTTTCTTACTTCTATATGTAATGTACAATTATAATACCAAGACTATTTAAGTCCAAAAAGATATACATGACATTATAAATCAAACCTTGTACAATTATTTTGACACTAACATTGAAAATTATTATTTTCACAAACTATTAATTTTCAATTAAAACTACAAGATTTATTCATATTTATCAAGAATAAATTCTTATAAATAACCAAGTTATGTCTGTTTGTTATTGGTGTGGTCCTATATGATCATATGCTATTGGTAATATCATTCAAAACTGTGTCTTGAACATAGAGATTCATGAATCTCTCACTTGCACAAGATTTATTATAGATTGATATAGACAGTGGTGAACATATAACAATATTTCACCACCCCTAACAACACACGAAGAGGTCCCATTCAATAACATCCAATTCCCAAAAATCTCATAGCTTCAATTGATGTATTCCTGAGCATAGAGATCCTTCAATCTCATCTATTGTTTAGATTTAGTAAGACACCTTAGATGTCTAACTCTTACCACATAAGAGGGAAAAAAATCTCATTTTGACTATAAACACGTCGTTTGTAGTTCATATTATACCCAATAATAATCTTTATAGTTTTCTAGGCAAAGAATAACATTTAGACATGTCAAAGCATACCATTCTCTACACTCAAGTCCCAAATATGTATCTCATATCTAAAGATGCAAAGATATTATCTTTATCAACTATCACTCAACATAGCAACCCATGAAGTAATCTTGAACATGGGTCATGTTCAATACTTGTCCTCCAAAAAATACCTATGAACTTGGTTGCAATGCTTTGCCACTTTCATCCTATAAAAGTCAACCAAACCAATTCATATTAGTTTTACCTTATAGTTGTTCCCCCTAATTAACACCGACTATAGACCTTTAAAATAACTAGAATATTCATGGATTAAAACAAGTATTAATTAAAATATCATATTCCAATATATCAAAAGAATATGATAGTTATTATTATAATGTTCCAATATCCAAATACTAAATCCAAACCAAATCCCATTACTAGAATAATGAAGTCCTGTTGCTCAAGTGCGACTCTCATGCTTAGCTTATGGAAGAGCTTCGTGATTGGGTCGAACTATATTCTAACCTACGTACATTTTGTGAATACAATCATCTCCTTATTAACATTATTTTGAATATAGTTAAACTCCATAGGAAATTATTGGTGTACTGATGTGACTTAGGGTCATTCTCTTGTTTAAGTTCACCCTCATTGTCATAAAATGTTTCTAGTGGATCCTAAATGGAAAGATTCATCTTAGTTTTTCAATAAACTCCTTCATCCAATCATATTCTATTATAGTTTCTAAAGAAACAATATATTATTATACTATAGTAGATTGTGCAACCATGCTTTGCTTGGGGCCTATTCCAACAAAGTGCTTCTTCATTCATAATGAACGCATATCCCTATTGTATTTGGGATCTATCTGAATCTATGTGGACGATATCATCAGTGTAACACCTTTCACTATGATCTTCTTCTAATCTAAGTAATTTAGGAACATTTCTCTAGTTCTTCGTAAGTACTTTTAGAATATTCTTTAAAATCAGTTAATGACACTCCCTTGTAATTTGTTTGTATCTTATTGTCATTCTCAAAGAATTATCATACATCCAGTCTGGTGTATAACATGGCATACGTGATGGATATATTTATTGAAGCATATGGAACACCATTCATCTTATCCATATCAAATTTTGTGTAAAGCATTTGAGGTGAGCTCAAATTGTGCCATTTGCATTGGCAAGAATCCTCTCTTGGAGTCTTGCATCTTGGCTTTCTAGATCTTATATATATATATATATATATATATATATATATATATATATATATATATATATATATATATATATACACTTCGAATTAATCCTATCATGTCCTTGATCTATATCTACATATCTTTATTCAAAGAGTATAGACTGCATTTCCTAAAACTTTCATTTACAAACACTTCCCAAGCCAAGACTTAATGCCTTGCAAAGTCAAAATGTCATTTCCTCTGTCTAGTATGTCATCTACATACAAGACTAGGAATATCACCGTGCTACTAGTAGTTTTCTAGAAAACACAGGAGTCGTCTTCATTTTTTATGTAACCACATTTTGTGAATTCCTCATGAAAACAAAAATTCTAACTTTGAGAGGTTTGTTTTAAGTTGGTGAATGGATCTCTAAGGCTTACACAATTTCTTTAGCATGATTTGGGTTGAGAAAAGTTTCAATTTGAATCGTATAGACATCTTAAAGTAAGTGTGCATTAAGGAAAGCTATTTTTACATCCAATCGCCTTATCTCATAGTCATAATATGCGGCCATGGAAAATAGTATCCTAATTGATCTAGTAAATAGCAACTAGAGAAAATTCTTTGTCATAATCAATACAATGAGCTTAAGTGAACGCTTTTGTAACAAGTATTGATTTAAATGTGTGTAGGTTTCTATCTATGCATGTTTTCTTCTAGAAGGAATCACTCACTCCCTCCAGTCTTACTATGGGGAGAAAGGTCAACCAACTCACATACTTGATTATCATAGATGCATTTCATCTCAATGTTTTTTGGATTTAGAATCTGGTATAGTATTTTGGTAATCAATAAGTGTGACAATTAGGAAATTCCTGTCACCGACTATCATTAGAGATTAGCACTGAAAAATGATGATAATAAAACTTTTCATATTTCAGAAAAATATGATCAGTTAGATAATAATAATAGGGTCAAAAATGAGTGAACAAAAGTTATATCACTTTTTATGATGGTTAGTGTATTTGGAAAGTACACAACAAAGTGATCCCAATGATATAAGCGTTGCAGAAATCCGTCTCCGATTAGAGGAGTTATGATTTTATAAAATATAAAAATCAACCACGTTAATAAAGCTATTTGTGTCAAAATGACACAAAGAAATCAGTTGAGTTTCGACTAACGTCACTACAAGGAAAATTGTAGTACTCCGAGAAGTAAGGACTTTGAAAGGAAAAATGTTAAAAATGGAGTTTGTATGAAGGAGATACTATTTTTAGAAAAATATAAAATTCAGTTTAAAAATGAAAGTTAAAATTTGACAACACAACCTTAAGGAAAGTTGTAGTACTGGTAGAGGGCTACACAAATATATAAAGACGGTAAGAAACAAGATTCATATAAGAAATATATGAATTTTTAGAAAAGATTTAGAAGTGCACGCCAAGTGCGCACCATGCTTGACGTGCACTTCTGACACCCAGAATCTTTGAGATTAGAGAGACATTGATCATCAGAAGTGTGACACGTGACAAACTCTGGATGAAGCCACAAGTTAGGTGCATGTTACGCATGAAGTGCACCGCACGCACAACCACTATAATTAGAGGTGCTCACTTTCTGTTTTCTTCACACCCAAAACTGTCTTTCTACATCTTTCAAGCTATTTTGGAAGTCCTCTCGATGGCAGGGAGCTTCATATGCAATATTATCGATGCCTCAGATTAGGCTACTAGATTGAGTTCACAACCCCAAATTTACTATTTTATAAGTTTTACAGGGGGAATACATGCTTAGCAAATTGATTTATCAAAATATATTTATATCAATAAATATCAATCATTTTATAAAGCTTGAAACCTTAGGATAATGTAGCTATAGATACTATACCTAGTTATAAGCTATGATCTTATGCTTAGGAGTTACGATGCCCAATAGTCTAGGAAGAAATATTACCTAGATTTCATAATGGCCAAATCCTTAGGGTATAGGATATTTACTGTACCTAATCGTTACTCTGCCCAAATATCGAGTTATCAAATTAACTATAATTAGGGTATACATGTATGGTAAATATCTTATACTAAATTATAAAGCATACTAGTCATATCTTGAATTTTAAGAGGTATAAGTTATAATTTTTTTTTCTACAAATCAGTTATGCATAAATAATTTATTAATATTATATTAATAGTATAAACATACAATATAAGCATAAGGTATAAACATAAATACTTTATTTACAAATGATAATTTTTATTATATAATAACTAATAATAAAATATAATAATTATTTCCTCGTAAGAAACTATTCGTCAGAAAAGCTATTTATCACCTCCGCTTTGCGCGGGCACACATCTACAATATATATATATATATATATATATATATATATATATATATATATATATATATATATATATACACACACACTAGATAATTATGGGATCTAAAAAATATAATTATCAAATATAATATTAAAGGCATTTATATTATGATAGTTATAGGAAATCACCAAGAAAGATAAAAGATAAAATATAAAATACCTAAGGTTATTGTGGTAATGAGTTGTTAATATTCATCATTAGCCTGATGAATTTCGGCTATCCTGAATCTGTAATCGTTAATCTTGTGAGAGCTTGGAAGATATGTATAGATATATACATGGTTTGACACCCCACGTGCGATTGCTAGCTACAATCCTAGCAATAAAACTCTCTTATTAATCACTATTTCACGTCCAATGAAGCATTGTGGTGGGTAATTACTAGTCAAACAACGCCGGTTATGGGGGTTTATCATAATACATTACAACCACCTTAGAGATCCGACTATTAAGAGGGACACCTTAGAGTCGTAGATAAAATACGTTAGGATTAGTAAAACATCCTAAAAGATAGTAAATTAGGATTAATAAAATATCATAACGGATAATAAGATAGGATCGGTAATATCCTATAAAGATAGTAAATTAGGATTCATGAAATATCCTAAAAAGATAATAAGACAAGAGATAGGAAACGAGGAACTTAATAAGATGATTTTAATCCTTGTAAAATTTCTAGAAAGTTTTCAAAAAGCGTTTATTATATGTTTATCTCAATACCTGAGAACTCACAAACATCAAGTTGACGTTTCCAAATATCACATATGTTCCTAGGATAGAGGAATGATCAAGGTAAGGAAGGACTACCAGCTCGAAGATAGATGGATTTCATTTAATAAATAGTCATGGTTTGCGCTCTTTGATTCATGTAATCTATGTATCGTCACCACTCGGTGTTTCTGCCAGCGGTCGAGGAAGTGTAAGCTCATTATAATCCATAAGGAAACATTTGTCAATGAGAAATATATAATTCTATGATTCTTGATGATTTCTACCAGATATGTGAAAACTTTTTGTTTCATTAGATTTCTTAAGAAATACTTATTCACGTTCAACAATTTCTTGTTGAGAACTAGTGTCAACCTTTGCTACATAATGTTGTAGTACTTGTTCTTCTTCAAGTTTCATTTTCATGCCACTTGCTTTTACTATTATAAACTTGATTTCTAAAAACTCAGATTTTTGAGATATAAAGATCTTATTCTCAGTGGGGTTGGAGAAGTAATAGTGTGAACAATCTTTCATAATATTTGTATCTTACATGAGCTTCATATCCCCACACCCTTAAGTATGATAAGTGTGAAACCTTTTCATGGTAAACTTATAAGGTATTTTTATCAATTTTCTCAGTTGGACCCATATTTAAATTCAGACAATAATAAGTAGTCATAACTTAAAAGCTATAGAGGAAGAAAACTGTTACTCATCATAGATCGAGCCCTATTTAATAAGGATGGGTTCCTCCTATAAGACATCACGTAGGATTTCAATGGTCCTATTAATTTGTATCATCATGTTCACATTTAAACATCTTGAACATTTCAAATATTTTGTATTTATGTGATATCATATAAAATATAATTACGGTGACTAAAGTTATTAGTGAAGTTCATAAGGTATCTTGCACTATTTCTAGACAGTTATTTGAAAAGAATCCATACAACACTATGTGTGATTCCTACCAAAATTATTTTCTCTACTATTATAAAAAATAGCACATGTCATCTTTAATGTAAATAACATTCTCATATGTAAAATAAATCATATTCGTTTGCATTCACAAATTCACTTTTTCATGTTGGAGTATGTATCTCTTTCTTAGATGGTAAATATAAAAATGACATAGATAAGTTTGATTCAAATCATATTTGAGTCTAAATGTGTTTGTATATATAGAACAATTGGTTAGAAAACAATTGATATTTACTTTATAATTCCATTAAGTGATCTAATCCACAAAATAGAATTAATCAATTCAAAATATAAATGTGATCGTTTGGAAAAACGATTAAGTAAAGTATCATTCATCCAAACACGCAATTGAAACATACACATTGTAACACCTGCAGATGCGGGATAGGCAACTTAGAGATAATAATCATTAAAAATAAATTATTGATAGAAAATTATTTAGGATAAATAGTAATAACCAAATTTATAGTATATTTCACAAGGATTCCGTACATATAAAGAACGCTGAAATTCGAATTATAATGAAGAAGTTCAGACCTGTTGAAGTTTCACGATTTAAACTGACACGACTCTGCGTAGTGTAAAAAGTAATTTTTTTTAATAAAATACTTTTTAGATTTATTGATCTACATGAAAGTCGTAGTACTCGTCAAACCGAGAGCTTGCATATGGAGAACATTTAAATCTGAGTTCATTAGAGGATGTTATTATTTTTCTAAGATTCAACATACTAGTATACAAATTAGAAATCAAATTTTAAATCGGTCAATTATTATCAGAAACAATCTAAACGAGAATTGAAGATCTCGTTAATAGGAGTTCAATGATATAAATACATTCGAAAACGGATGTCGGATGACAAAATTATGAAATTTTAACGGACTTTAACTATCTAATTCTGTTAAAATATAAATTCAAAAGTAAATTCAAAATTAGCCAACAGAGTCTAAATAAAAGTTGTAGATCTTATTGATAGCTACGCGTGGATATAAAGAAAGTAAAAAACGGAGCTTGTATGCGGAATTTATGAGTTTTACAAGATAGTTAGTTTTCGGATTAACAAGGGTGAGACATGTATCATGATTTGACACACACCGTTCTCCCCACAGCTTTCTACTAGATGATGACATGTGGCTCCCAGTACACCCAACGTAATTTGAGTACGCCTGACGTACTAGGCCTCCTTGTATCCTATTTATATAACACAAATTTCACTCATTTTCTTCAGACCTCTTAATTCCAATCTCTCCCAAACCCCCTGGTCCCTAGGCCTTGTTCTAGAACTTCCTAAAGGTTATTAGTGAATCTCTGAAACATTAGAAACCCCGAGAAATATAGCTATCGATTTAGATGTTCTGCCCGCATAAAGTTCGATTTTTGCTAAACCACCATTAAGTTAAGTTATGCTTATCGTGCTTTAAGTATAACTTATGTTTAAGTTCATTATCGTTTTTATGAACCTATAAATAATAACTATCGGTGATTCCAAGTCATTATACTGATTGATCTACTTATGGGGATGATGAAAAGGCTAGATACAGTGAGGTGTTTATAGTAGACTTTCAAAGCAGTATACTCTGTATACCAAACGAACCCTACCTCCGATATGATCTTACCTAGTTGTCCATTATTAGCTATAGATCAGTCAATTTCAATTAATGAGGAATCTAGACTAATAGTTAGTCGCGAGAAATATTAGAATAAGACTTAGTGATAATGATAGTAGGTTACGTCAAAGGAAAAGACAGTCAATAGTAGTGAAATGTTGTCCAAGTTTCGAGTAATCACTTTAACAAGTGAGTGCATAGTTACTTGTATATTACACATAGATATGATGTATCTAATTAAATAATTATATATGTGCTTATCTGCAAATATGTAATGTGTTAATGAAATGTTATAAAGATAAGTTTATATTATATATACCGTATATGTATTTTTATAAATATCATACATTGGGTAACAACGGGTAATAAAAGATGTCATAGTATGATGAAAGATATGATGCCATAGTATGAAAAAAGAACTAGGAAATGATAGAATACCATGACTTTGGAATTTTTATTTTACCAACGATATAGTCACTTAGCAAAGTATAGGCGACAACTACCAGACTAATTGATGATAGTCACGTAGAACACTAGCAGCTATAGACTTAGTGCATATTAGAGAGATACTGGAAGCTATGGACTTAGTGCTTATTAGATAGATACTGGAAGCTATCGACTTAGTGCTTATTAGATAGATACTGGAAACGATGGACTTCATGCCAAAAGACTGACAACAATGGACTTCGTGCCCAAACACTAGCAACGATGGACTTTGTTCCTTTTCCTTAGGACAAATCCTTAGAAATAAATATAGAAGAAAACCTATTGACAAGTATCATGGATAAATCCATGAAACTAGTCTTGTTAGCATAGATGATCCTTAAGGTAGATCCATAAGAATGAAGAAGATAATGGGGATCGGAAATTAGGTTAATTGATTGATGATTAAAAATATTAATTATATTATTGTGGGTTGAAAACCCTATGTACTCACTAGGTTTCCCAACTAACCCACTTAGTTTATTGTATCGTAGGTAGTGATATTAAAGATATATTCTGCTTAGAGATTCAAGGAGTAGTAGGTGAAAGATCTAGTATGCTCAAGAATCATATTAAAGTGATATTGCAAATTATAACACTATACTAAATAGTCACACTAACAACTAGATATAATTGATTATTTATTAGAAATTGATTTTAATAAATATTCAATACACTCTTATAATTAAATTCGAAATTATTTATTTTTAGGAAATAATAATTTTCAGTAGCAAGTAACATTATGTAATTCATATTGCATGAATTATTAAGTCATGCAAAACATTTTGGACTAGATAAATTCTTTGTCATTTAACAAAAATATAAATTTTATTTTTTATAAACTTGAACTATAAAATATCAAGGTTATCTCTTATTTTATGAAGATATGGCTGAAAATTGATTAGGTTAGTCAAGGTATGGCTTTCAAATTTGAATAATCAAAAGTAATGTTTATACCATACAAGCATGGGAGACATTTTAGTTAGTTGAAGCGTGGGTGATTAATGGTTAAAGACCCATGTATATTGTGTATTCTATATACATGAGAGTGAGGCTTTCATTCTTTTGTCTTAAGATACAAAACTGTAAATGCTCATGCACTTCACACTCTCTCTAGTTTTTATGCATCTCTTGAAGAACTTACTAGCTTTTGATACTCTCTTGAAGTTTGTATTGGTTTTGAACTTCAAGCTGAAGAGATTAAGAGTTAAGACTACCATCTACATCAAGTTGGCTTCTTGTTGGTGTCTCTAAATTTCATCATTCTTTATCCACTTCTAAGTCTCACAAAAGGATCTAAAGAACTACAAAGGTTGTTATTTTGTTTTTCTTCTTCTTTTGGTTGTGTTTGTTTTCTTTCCATACTTTGCATGAAGATCATTGGTGGGTTTAACTTATTTATGTTATTAAAAAAATGATCTAGTCTTCTGTTGCTAAATATTATGTTTTTGAAACTCGTCTTTGAATAAAAAACCCAACAATTGGTATTAGAGCCACCTTGCAAGTTTGGTTAGATTTTTTATTGATTTTTGGTAATTTTAGTTTTTGCAGAAGATGGATAACTTGGTTTTGTATAAAAATAAGTTCATATATATTTTCTATGACAAATTTATGATTATTATTTATGTGACAAAAGTTTTCATGCATCTTCGGTAATTTTAAAGTCATCTTAGAAAACCAAAGGTTGTTTAATGTGTATGTTTATATGTATGATGTACATAATTGTTATTTCTTGGTTTATTTTTGTAAATAATAGATTATTTGTTAGAAATAATTTATTTTTACAAAAATGTAACTATAAATGAAGTTGGAGCCAACTTTTGAAGACCAAATTGCAATTTTCGCAAGTATAAGGTGTGCAAGATTTTCAATGACAGTTTGAAAACTATCGCTAAATGTTGTTGTTGCAGTTGGCAGAATTCTCAAAGGGTTGTTGAGATTGCGACACTTTTTGCAACACCTTTTGAAAGTGTTGCATATTGTTGAAATATTGCTTTAAAGAGTTTTTCAAATCTTTTGCAAGCAAGTGTTGTTTTCTCAAGTGGCGGCTTCTACAACAACATTACAAGAATATTTTTTGGTCCCTTCAAATGTCTCTTTAGGAACGGACTTGTTACTTTTTGTGTTGGCTCACAAAAAATATCATTAGTTGGTTATTTTTATGCACATATAATGTTATGCATGTTCGTGTTGTTTATTTTATACAATTATTATGTATTGTTGATAAATTAGTTTTTCACATGCTAAAAATTATTTGGACAAAATAAACATCACATTGAGTTTGGTTTTCAAATTTTATAATGTGGACATAAGATGTAACAAATTATAGTATTAAAATAAAATCCGGTTTTATAAAAACGTTAATAATGTCAAATTTTGAAATACTCAAATATAAGTTTAAAATGGTGATTTTTGAAACTTATACAAACTCAAGATATATAAGTAATAAAAGGAAGTTTTATTAAAGTTATAAAAGGTTCAAATGAACTCAAACTTAATACCGGTTATTAAAATTGAATCGCATTAAAATTGTATAAAAACTAGCTTTTTATATAGAACCTTTAAAAAATGATTTTCTTTTGAAAATTGGTACCATGGTTTACTATATGCATGTAATAACCATGATATCATATTTTTTTAAACTAAAATAATAATAAATATAAAGACCCTTTTTACAAACCTCAAATCTATGCAATCCTCTTGTAAGAGCACTCACACATCTCTTGTATGCACTAGTGGGATAAATGATACCTAACCACTTAGTGTTATCTTTTGATGGTCGGGGGTGTTTTCGCGATTTCTATAACCAAATTATATGCTGATTACAAAAGTTTTTCAAATTGGATGATTTGATCGAAAATCTTTTGTCATAAATGATTCCTAAGCAAAAGAGTTTTGAGGCATAGATGGGATCAAACATGCATAATTAAATGTGTTATCAGCGATCTCATACATGTAGGAATTATATAGTAAGATATAGTTGATAATTGATATCTACCTGGTTGAATTCAAATGGATACCTAACCATTTTTTTGCAACTTGGATCCTAGCCTTTGATAAATAATGTTTTCGGAAACTAAAAGGATATTAATTATTAAAGAGTTTAAATACTAAAAATACTAAATGAATTTTGTCAACATTTTGTACTTAAATAATTTATTTGCATTACCATGAAATTTCCATTTTCTTTAATGACTTAATGAAACAATAACATTCACTAGATACAACTTCAATTAATGGGTTCATGTCTTAAGAGACAATCTCGTAAGAAATATGAAAGTGTAAACACTTAAAGGTCCTAGTGCTAAACTATTTTCTTTGAGCAATAAGCATGAACATGATACCTAGTAAAGGCATCACTGTGATGCTAAAGATGTTTCCAACATCAAACTCGAAATTGTTCAAGGCCAAAAAAGAATCACCTTGTGTGATCTAGGAGGCCCATGTTTTACGGAGTGAACACCTTTAAGCCCAAGAAATCCAATAAGGCCCACATAGATGGATCTCATTTCTTTTGTAAAGAAACTGGACAATAGAAGAGGATCTACTCCTCTTATCTAGAAAGAAAGTCTAGAAGAGACTAGTAATTCAGGTATCTACAAGATAGAACTCATATTTTTCATATAAGAATTAGGTACTTGGTACTTAAATGTAAATCTAATATTTGAAAATGGCTTGCAAATATTTACAGAAGAGTAACCAGCTGATCACAATCAAGTTGGAACTACACCCTCAAAGTTTAGTTTATTAATTATGCTAGGAATATAATGTACTTGTAATATAAAACAATGTTTGTTTTGGAACAATGTAAGTTTTAATTTAGCTTGCCTAAATATATGTCTCAGTTTAATTTACGAATGATTGATTATTTACTTACATTTTTTTCATAATGATCACCATTACATTTAGAAATGATTAAAATTCTATTTACGAGACGAGATCTCTTAAAAAGAATTATATAGTAAATATCAATGTTTTAAAAATAACAAGTTTTATACGCAAAATATGTTTGAATTAAACTTGTTTTAAATCAAACTCATCATTCACATTGTTATCTTTATTATATAAATGAGATTCACATATTCCAACTACTAGAAAGGATCCTTGAAAGAAAATAATGTAGTTTATTTGACATATGTAAATCTTATATATATATATATATATATATATATATATATATATATATATATATATATATATATAAGATTCCTAACGATATTTTCACTAAATAATAGAGAAAATAATTATTAAGGAACTATAAAATATGGTGTATGACTTCATTTCTAAAGAATGTCTAAAATTAAGTATAAGATGTCAAATTAACTTTAGTAGTTACAATTATATTTTACACGGTAAAAGATAATTGTGAAACCTTTGTTTAAGGTTTCAAATATAAAGTTGAAATATAAACTGGTGAAGACTATCTAAAGCCTTAATGATAATAAAGGATGAATTAAATCTTACTCGGTATGATTTTCATTCTAATCGGTAGAAATGTCCTCCTTTTATTTCCTTGGGATAACACCTAGAACAATATTAATTGTACCTTGAGTAAAACACCAACTAATAAGTACATAATAACATTTTCTCTATAAGATTTTGTATGGAAAGGATCCATCTCAATCTTAATTAATGGTTTATGGATTTGAAGCCTATGTTGGACTAAAGCTTCTAAACCGAAAATGTACTAAATACATATTTGTATATGATAATCTAAATGTGGCTTAGATTATTGTATACAAACCTACCAAGAATGTGTTCTTTATTCTTGTGAAAGCTATGTTAATAGAAAGCAAGCTTCTATTGACAAGGTAAGTGGAAGGTGCATGGAACTTGAACCAGCTCAAGAACCATAACATGATGTAGTTACATTTGGAACTAGTTTTAACAAGGATTGTTAAAATTGAATAATAGTTATTCATAAACACAAATTTGCATAAGTGGTAGAAATCATCTATGACTTGAGAAACATGTAATCTCTCATTAATGAGCTTTTCTTGATGATTTTTGGCAAATCCATCAAATACCAAGATGTTATGTCGAATCTTGAATCTGCTAAATGACTTAGACAAATGAACATGGGACGTAATCCATGTAAAATAATCATGTATGGTCTCGATTGAACTTTCTCTCTATATCAAGGCTAGAAGGAGTTATTGATTCTTCTAGAAAGAATACATTACATGGATAACAATACACATTTAAAGCAAGACTTGTTATAAAAGTATTTTTTTCTCTATAACAAGGCTAGTAGGAGTAAGTGATTATTTTTGACAAGTATCTATGATTAGATCAACAAGGATATTGTTTACTATAAATTCATATTCTCAATATGAAATATAGCAAATAGATTTCAAGAAAGAATGCACTTCTTAATATACATCCACTAAAAGATATATATATATATATATATATATATATATATATATATATATATATATATATATATATAGATTAGCATGGAGGTTTTCTTAATTCTTGTTATCCTAATACAATGTGTAAAGCATGACATCCACTTACGGATATAAAGCAAACATCTCAATGTTGCATTCATGATTATAATATGAAACCACAAGGTATCATTTATATAAAAATGAATAGAACATATGTGTTTACTAAGACTTAGTGGGAGCATAGTGATATTCCTAATCGTGTATGAATGACACATAATTAAGAAAATACATTCTGACCATACCAGACCTTTTCACCTTGACTCGGAATGTGTTTCTAAAATGAAAGACTTACGAAGAACATGATACATTCTTAGAATGTAAAATATGTAGAGATAGATAAAATGAATGTTAAAAGTTTGATATACTTGTGCACATATGGACAATATATTGAAAGGGATCAAGATACAAAATTCCTTTTGAGGAATCTTGGTTTTGTCACATGACATTAAGTTTGAGACAACCTCAAAAGGACCTAGCTCATACATTTGAACTAGCTAAAATGATTATATTCATTTTTCTTGGCAAATGAACCCATCATTTATGCCATATTATGCATAAGACTTGATATATGATCATGCTATAGGCATACCATAATATACCAACTGAATACATGGTTAAGTCACCAGATGACTATAGAAACATTCTAAGACTACTTTGGAAGAACTAAGAGAATTTATTTGATACATATAGTTTAGAATAATAATCTTCATGTAAAGAGCTACATAAGATTATGATTTTAAACAAATATATATAATTATGAATTATAAATGGATTATGACTTCATTAAGGGATAAAGAGTAAATTTTGTTGGAATGAGGTCTAACCAAAAAAATGACACAATATACTATAAAATAAGATTACACTACTTTAGAATTTTAAATATTATATTATTGGATGAATTAGTTCATTGAAAAGTTGTGTTGACCTCTGCTATTCAAGGATCACATAGAAATCTTTGTGACATTGAGAATATACATAATTGAGATAAGAGACTCTATGACACAAAAGAACACCAATCATATACTCCTAGATGTTTAACTATACGTAGAGTAAAGTCGAATATGGAGATGATAGTATTCACAGAATTCACAAAAATTAAGTCTAGTCGAACCCATTAATAAAGTCCTTCTAAGCTAAGTATGAATGGTCACACTTCAAATGCGAGACTTTATTATTCTAGAAATGGAATTTTGATTTCGATTTAGTATTTGGATATTGGAACATTGTAACAACAACTATTATATAATGTTTTGATATAATAGGATATGACCATAACATCAATACTTGTTGTGTTCTATATTAACATGTTTAATCCATGAATCATCTTATTATTCTAAAGGTTCATAGTCGATTATAATTATCGGAGCAATTATAAAGTAAGATTGATATGAATTGGATTGGTTGACTTTCATCGGATGAAGGTAGTGTTGGTTTTTATGTACTCTAACATCCCTATGGTGCACATACAAAACCTAATGCTTTGGATCTAAGTTTTCTATAATGATACATTCAATATTCTTTGTCCAAAGCATGAAGCCTAACTATCATGCAACTTTTATATATGTATCATAAAAACTAGTTAGAATATTACCTTTTGATGTAGCTTGTAGAATTAGGCCTTATAAGAGCTTAGCACCCCAAGTGTGATACCTCAAACAAGTCATAACACCAATAAGAATTAGATGAATATGAGAGAGGTTTAGGAGACACCAAAATCAGCTAGCTTCTTCTTGAAATCCAAAGGTTGCTGATTTTGGAGCTAAGGGAACACATTTATAGTGTAGAATTCCAAAAGTATTTGTAAACCCTAATTATTACACTTAGGCTTACGATCCAACATTTGATTTGGACTAACACTTCATGGAATATCTCATAAACTTAGTTCATCACAAATAAATCATGGATCATTAGCCCAAACCATATGTTTCACTGATTTACATAATTCGTCTCTGTTTATTTCATCAGTCTCTTTTGATTACTAAATTAATTCCAAATTAATTCTTGATCAATACTAATTAAATAATATGACTTCTCAATTAATATATTATACTTATAATATATTAATAAATCATAAATAACCTCTTTCTCAAATATCCATCCTATCAAATTGCTCCGGTGAAGGCAACCCAAAAGGACCATGCTACTATTGGGTCAAGTACATATCAATTATAGGTATGGGATTAGACACCTAACCCAACAGTCTCCTAATTGGATAAGTCTAATAACTGTAACTACCAATATAACTTCAAAATCCGATTATCAATCGTAGCTCTAAAAGGCCAGTGTCGTACTCTGATGCATTCCTCTAGATAAGGGATCCTATAATCCTTCGTTCTTCAAGATATCGTGTGGACAAGTACATGGAATAAATTCTTACTCATTGTCCAACAGATTGTTTCCCAATTTTTGATTTTTTTGACATAGAACTTAATTGAACACATCAATAGACATCTGACCAGGCCCGACACATAAGTAAAAAAATCATCAAGGGGCCCAAGATATCACTTTTAGTCCTCCTAGGATAAAAGGAATAGATAAACTTCGACTTATATGCATGTACCAACTACTCGTTAAATCATACACAATAATACATTTTATAACATCAAGTTACTAATGTTGTTTCGAATCATCAATGTACAACCAACTCGTAATCAACAACTCATATATCTTGGTTTGAAGACTATGTGATATTATCGTCTCACAATCACTCATGATAAATTCCATGAAGTGATTCATGTGAGCGTGGGTTTAGTCCAATACTCAAATCTTATTTCAAGAGCACTCATATATGTTTGTAGCAAAGTTTTTCAATTTATAACACCTTAGACAATCATACAAAACCCATTCATGATAGTCTACTTTCATAACCTACTTCCAAAGTATGATCGACTATGGATAGTTTAAATAATCTTATTATTTTGGAAGTCAAAACATGCAAAACATGAAACAATAGATAATAATTGACACAAGATAGTATCTTTACTTATACATAAAACTCCTTTTATTCAATCATCAAATATACATTTAGCTATTACAAGTTTCTAAATTTCAATCTAATCATTAAAAGTAATATAGTCTTTCAGCCCGATACTTCTAGCATGCTGCAATTGCTTTACCCTACTCAGTCCCTTTGTAAGGGGATCTATTGGGTTCTCCTCTGACAATACCCCCTTCATTATGAGGAGTCCTTCTACTACTTGATGTCTTATGAAGTGATATTTTTTGTCTATGTGTCTGGATCTTCCATGATCCCTTGGTTCCTTGGCTAAGGCGATCCCACCATAGGCTCCTTTATAACTGGTACAACTCAAAGGTCTCCGATGAAGTTCTTTATCTGTATTGCCTCCTTTGATGCTTCTGTTGCTGCTATGTATTCTGATTCGCATGTTGAATCAACTACATTATCATGTTTGGAACTTTTCCAAGTTACCGCTCCTCCATTTAGGTTAAATACCCAGCCTGACTGAGAGCAGAAATTATCTCTATTGGTCTGAAAGATGGCGTCACTATACCCTGTCACTCTCAAGTCATCACTCCCACCAAGGGTAAGGACCTAATCCTTAGTCCTCTGCATGTACTTAAGAATGTTCTTTATGTTGGGTTTTAAACATTCTAACACTCCTATGGTATACATGCAACCCTATATACCTTGGATTTATGTTTTCTCTATTATACATGAAAATATCAATTTTCCAAGGTATCATCCTAGCTAGCATATTATGGAGTATATACAATATGAAATATAGTTGATTGACATACCTTTTGTTGTAGCTTTATTCCTTGGACCTTAAAGAGCTTAGTGCCCGAAGTGTTTCACCTCAAATGGTTCACACAACACCACCAACAATTGGAATCACTTGAGAGATGAATATATACACTCAAAATCAGCAAGCCCTTATGTGTCTATCACTAGTCACCACTTAGTGCCAATTTCATGAGCTATGAGGCTTCTTATATAATGTGCACATTATGGTTACACCATGTAACTCATGACTTTCCATATCCTCATGATCCATAGGTTTTAACCTCCATGAAGTATCCATGGGTCACCACATATAGCCCAACATGAAGAACTATGGATCATAAGCCCACTATATAAGAATGAATGATTTACCAAATCAATCCCCGTTTATTTCATTAGTCTCTTTTCATCACAAAATTAATTCCAAACTAATTCTTGATCAATAGTAATTAAATAAGATGATTTCATATTAACATATTAGAACTTATAATATATTAATAAATCATAAACATCATCTTCTCACAGAAGTCTATCAAAAAATTCTCGATGCCATGCAACCCAAATGGACCATGCTTCTCTCGGGTCAAGTACATACCAATAATAGTTATAGGCTTAGACACCTAATCCAACACTTTACTGCAATCCAGTGAGCTTTACCAGGGTTCCCTGTATATCTACTAATCATAATTAAATCAAAGGCTACATTAGGGCGAGTACATGTCATAGCATACACACTTGAGCCAACTGCAGAAGCATATGGTGTTCGAGTCATTTCTGATATCTCAACATCGGTACTCGGACTCTGAGTCTTACTCTGTTTGGTATTGCTCTAGATAAGCAATTCATTTCTTGGAATCGTCAGTGTTGAAACATTTCAGCACCTTATCTAAGTAGGAACTTTGACTAAGTCCTATTAGTCTTTTACTCCTATTTCTCAATATCCTTGTCCCTAGAATGTAAGCACCTTCCCCAAGGTCTATCATAGCGAAACACTTTCGAAGCCAGGATTTAACCTCCTGCAAGGTTGTTATGTTCTTTTGTAACATCCCGTTTATTAAATAAATAAAAAATTAATTAGAGAATGAATTGTAGCCCTAAAATCAATGATTATATAGCTAGGTGTTGGTTTTAGGAGCCAAAAGTTATTATTGTGATTATTCATGGGTTAAAGTATAAATTTGAGACTTATTTTGTAAATATTTATGAAGGCAGGGGGCTCAGTGGTAATTATTGGGACTTAATTTGGAAGAAAAAAAGAAAGGAAAGTTGAATATGTTACAATTGAGAGTTGGCGGTTAAAAAGGTAAATTGTGGATTAGTTTTGTAACACCCCGTTTATAAAATAAATAAAGGTATAGAAGCCCTAAATCAATAATAATTGAGCAAGGCGTTAGTTTTGAGGAGTTAAAAGTCAAAATTATAGAAGTTGGGGGTTAAAAGGGGATTTTTGGATTAAATTGTATAGAAGCTTGAAGGTTGAGGTCCGTTTGGTAATTTATATGATGTAATATGTAAGGGATTTTGAAAGCAGGGACTAAATGGGAATTTATGGGACTTCATTTGAAGAGATTATGTGGATAGGGGGGCTATTTGGTAAATTTTGTACTGAAATTATAATAAATTTTAATATTAAGGGTTTAAATAGTAAATATTGGATTTACTTTGAAAGAAAAAGAGAAAGGGGAGAGCTGGTATTGGCATTATGGCAAAAGGTTTGAGGAGGTCGAGTGTTTAAAAGCGTAACAAACCCTAACCCTAAGGAAACGGTATCAGCCGCATCTCCCCACCCTTGTGACTCCCACCAGCCACCACCCTTATGTCTCCCTCCTCCATCCGCTGCCACCGTTCAACTCATTCGTTTACCGACCACCTAGCACCATCAAGTAGCCTTGTTACCGGCAACATAGAAGATCGGCTGGAAATGAGAGTTAAGCTGCACCAAATCGCCATTGAAGCACCACCTCACTTACTCTCGTTTTGTGATCTGACTAGGTCGCCATTTGCTGCCGGCGACACTATGAATGATAGGAGCCACCGAGACCGGGTTCTTTTCTCTATGAACGGTGAAGTGTAAGCTGCGAAGTTGATGTCTAGTTACGGGCTGTGGGGGTTTGAGTTAGCCTAGTCGTTGCTGTTTTTCGGATGACGGGCGACCACCTCACTACCGTATTCTCATTGTCTTTCTCTATTTCTATTCGATGCTGCGACGCTGCTATGGTTCTGATGGGTATTGCGTAGCTAATTTCCTTTCGACTGCTTCACGTCACCATGGGGGTGCCCGATACTGGTGCGTTTCCGGCGAAGGATATGCGTGTGCTAATGTTATATGCATGTGTTTTGTTGTCGTGTTTGTTGGGTGGAGTTCGCACGGCCCAAACTCTCTTTGTTTGGCCATGAACACCAATTCAAGGTGTTGATTGTTCCATTACATTCCCGATTAACTAGAAATCACTTCCATTTATCCATCCGATTCGTGAATAATTAATTAAAATACTCATAGAGACTTTAAACTGGCTAAAAATTAGCAGAAAAGAATTTAACTTTTAATTGAAGTGTTGGATTGAAGAGTTCGTACGAATGAAAATTTCGGGTTGTCACAGTTTAAAGATTTATATGCTATTAACGTCTCACGATCACTCGAGATAAATTCCATGCAGTGATGCAAGTGAGCGTGGGTTGAATCCCATACTCAGGACTTATGAGCATTCATGAATCTTGCAGCAACTATTGCTATGTCTAATAACTTTTAGACATATCATGAAAACCAAATTCATGCTACTCTTGATTCATATCTACTTCCGACATATGACCGACTGTGGAGAGTTCGAATAAAATAATTATTCTGGAAGTTAAAACATGAAAAATTGAAACCATAGTAAACGATTAACATAAGATAGTAACACTTTACTCATAAATAAATAACAACTTTTATTTAATCATCAAAATGTCAATTACATTTTACAAGTTTCAGAAATCTAATTATTGAAACTAATATCATCTTTCAGCCCGATGCGCCTCGTATGCTATAAATGCTTTACCCTACTCAATCCCTTCGTGAGGGCATCTGATGGCTTCCCATCTGATGATACTCTCTTTTCCACGAGGAGTCCTTCTTTTATTCGATGTCTAATGAAATGATATTTTTTGTCAATGTGCCTAGATCACCCGTGATCTCTTGGTTCCTTAGCCAAAGCAACCGCACTTTCGTTGTCATAGAAACTTTCCATTGGCTCCTTTATAGATGGTACAACTTCAAGGTCTCCGATGTAGTTCTTTAACTATATCTCCTCCTTTTCTGCTTCACTCGCTGCTATGTACTCTAATTCACACGTAGAATCAGCTACTGTCTCTTGCTTGGAACTTTTCCAAGTAATTACCCCTCCATTAAGGATAAAGACCCAGCCTGACTGAGAGCGGAAATTATCCCTATCAGTCTGAAAGCTAGCATCGCTATATCCTTCCACTCTCAAGTCATCGCTGCCACCGAGGGTAAGGACCCAGTCCTTAGTACCCCGCAGATACTTGAGAATGTTCTTTACCATAGTCCAGTGAGCCTTGTCAGGGTTCCCTTGATATCTGCTGACCATGCTCAAAGCAAAGGGCACATCAGGGCGCATACAAGTCATAGCATACATGATCGAGCCCACAACAGAAGCATATGATATATGACTTATCTCACCTATCCCAACCTCCGTACTCGGACTCTGAGTCTTACTCAGCTTGGCATTACTCTGGATAGGTAATTCCCCTTTCTTGGAATCTTGCATGCTGAACCTCTTCAGCACCTTATCCAAGTAAGTACTTCGACTAAGTCCAATTAGTCTCTTACTCCAGTCTCTCATTATCCTCATGCCTAGAATATAGGCAGCTTCTCCAAGATCCTTCATAGCGAAACACTTCCTAAGCCAGGACTTAACCTCCTGCAAAGTTGGGATGTCATTTCCTATGAGTAGTATGTCATCTATATACACCACCAGAAAGCTGACTATACTCCCACTAGCCCTAACATACACACAAGACTCATCTTCGCTCCTCAAAAATCCAAACTCTTTGACTTTCTCATCGAAGCAAAGATTCCATCTACGAGATGCTTGTTTCAATCCATAAATGGATTTCTCAAGCTTACACACCTTATCAGGGTACATTGCATCGACAAAACCCTCTGGATGAGCCATGTAAACATCCTTAGCCAACCTGCCATTAAGGAAAGCGGTTTTGACATCCAGTTGCCATATTTCATAATCATGAAATGCAGCTATGGCCAACAAAACTCTAATAGACTTAATCTTTGCTACTAGTGAAAAGGTCTCATCATAGTCAACTCCTGGAGATTTAGTAAAGCCCTTCGTAACAAATCGAGCTTTGTAGGTGTGTACCTTCCCATCCATGTCGGTCTTCTTCTTGAAGATCCATTTGCACCCAACTGTCTTTCGACCTAGTACATTGTCAACAAAGTTCCAGACTTGATTTTCATACATGGAATGAATCTCGTTGTCCATAGCCTCCTTCCATTTAGCAGACACGGGCCTGCCATGGCTTCCATGTAATTATTAGGTTCATCGAAATCTATCAGTGTAATATCACTAGTGGAACGCCTCGGAGGTACAAACTCATCTATCAGCTCGATAGGAGTTTCCTCCTCAAGTTGGTCGATAGTAGTTGAGGTTCCTTCACCACTTGACTCTTAAAGATCTTCAAGGTCAATTTGCCTCCCACTGTCCCCTTAGCTGATAAATTCTCTCTCACGGAAGACTCCTCTTCTAGCTAAAAAGACCACATTATCACTGGGTCTGTAGAAGAGGTAACCGAAGGATCTCTGTGGATAACCGATGAAAATACACCTCTCACTTAGAGGTTCAAGCTTGTCATGAGACTCGCGCCTCACAAAAGCTTCGCAACCCCAAATCTTGATGTGTTCTAGATTGGGAACTTTCCCAATCCACATCTCGTGAGGTGTTTTGGCAAACTTTTTAGTAGGGACTAGATTAAGGATATGGGCGGCAGTCTCTAAGGCATACCCCCAAATGCAGATTGGTAACGAAGCTCGACTCATCATGGAACCAACCATATCCAACAAGGTTCGATTGTGCCTCTCAGCCACACCATTTAGTTGTGGTGTTCTGGGAGGTGTCAATTGTGAGAAAATCCCACATTCCTTAAGATAGTCAAGGAACTCAATGCAAAGATACTCTCCTCCCCGTTCGATCGGAGCATCTTGATCTTCCTGCCCAATTGATTCTCTACTTCCTGCTTAAACTCTTTGAACTTTTCAAAGGTTTCTGAGTTATGCTTGATTAAGTAGATATATCCATATCTATTATAATCATCAGTGAAAGTCACATAATAGCGATTAGCATCCCTTGTAGAAACTCTGAAGGGCCCACACACATCTTTGTGTACCAGGTCCAACAAACCTTCACCCCTATCACAAGTACCTGTGAAGAACAACTTTGTCATTTTTCCAAGTAAACAAGACTCGCAACTATCATCCTACTTTAGGTCAAATGATTCCAAGACTCCAGCCTTTTTGAGTTGGCCTATGTGCTTCTTGTTGACATGTCCAAGACGACAATGCGACAAGGATGCTTTATCCAAGCTATTTAAAGAATCAATATACAACACATTATTTCCTAGATTGTCTACAACATTCACTGCTTCATATACACCATCACAAGGTAATGCTTTAAAGTAAAATACGTCATTGTAATAAACATTAATAGCACCATTATTTTTATCAAATGAAAATGTAAACCCTTGTTTGTACAAGTCATGAAAGGAAATAATATTTATTGCCATTTCAGGCGAGTAACAACATTTGTTCAAATCTAACATTAACCCATTATTAAGTAATAAAGCATAAAGTCCTATCTTGGTGACAGGTGATGCTTTCCTGTTGCCCATGACTAAGTTTATCTTCCCGTGCTCCACTTTCTCACTTCTTCTTAGGCCACGCAAATTATTACAAATGTGAATACCACAACCTGTATCAAGCACCCAAGAATTAGCATTAGATGAGTTATTAGACAATATTATATAAATACCTGCATAGGTGGTTTAGCTTTCCCATCCTTTACATCCTGCAAGTATTTGGGGTAGCTTCGCTTCCAGTGCCCCTTTTCCTGACAATAGAAGCATTGTGCTTCCTTTGGGTTTGAGGAAGGAGTAATGGGACCTTTCTTTGTCCCACTTGAAGAGGAACCATCAAGAGGCTTACCCTTGGTACCCTTCGAAGGGTTTTTCCTCTTCTTACCCTTTCCCTGCCTAATTGCAAGAACAGGGGCTGCTGAAGGAGTAGGAGTATAAGTAACAGTCGACTTACCTTTAAGGCCACTTTCAGTGGTCCTTAAAAGTCCTTGAAGTTTGCTAAGGGTAACTTCCTCCTTGTTCATGTGATAAGTCATACGAAACTGATCATAACTAGGAGGTAACGAATAGAGAATGATATTAATCACCAAGTCCTCAGGGAAGTCCACATTCAGCATCAACAACCGCTCCACGAACCTTTGCATTTTCTGCAAGTGACCGGTGAAGGGTTTACCGTCCTTCATCCTAGCCGTTATCATGGAGGAGATGATTTCATACCTCTCTTGACGTGCGCTCTAATGGTACCTATCCATCAGATCCAGGTGCATCTCATAGGGGTAGAAATTTTCATAGGATTTTTGGAGTTCGGGAGTCATGGTAGCCAACATGATGCATGACACTTTGGTAGCATGCCTCTCATGTGCAATGTACTCCGCAACCTCCTCAGGAGTAGCAGTGGACTCATTGATAACCCTAAGCTCCTTATCAAGGACATATTCTTTGTTCTCATAGCGGGTAATTATCCTGATGTTTCTAATCCATTCATTGAATTTAGACCCATCAAAAGTAACTTTCCCACACAAGTTCATGAGGGAAAAGGAGCCTATAGGGTTTGAGCTAGTAGCAGTGTTGGAAGACATCTGAATTGAAGAAGGACAAGTTTAATTAGATGAAGAATCCTTAATAAGTCACCCAAGTGAAATATTAAGGCTAGGATCCAACCAACTATTTATAGTTGGAAGAGTGATGTCGTAATCCAAGATATAAAATATTTGAAGATAGGTAAATGACGATTTACCTATTTCCACCATAAGAACAAAATATTTTATTATTAGGTTTTATTGGATTTGAAACTCCTAGATCTTTTGAGATACATTAAACTTTTCAATGGCATGTTTGAATCTCGATTGTGCCCTCTCAAGTTTGTGACTAGGATGCCGAGGATCACAAACAAGGTGTGAATAACCATACAAATTTACTTGGTACCCTTAACTATATTACCTAATTGATGTGCCGATTAACCACACACGCTCCACCGATCCATAATAAAGTCAAATTACCCTTTGCCACACTTACTAGTCCTTGTTAGTGTGCCCGTTAACCACACACGCTCCACTAACGGCTTGGTAAGGTACAAAGTGTAATTTAATGGGCTAACACCTATTTCACATTTTCCTAAAGTAACTAAGATTGGGAATTGTATAGTTACTTTATAATTCATTATACGTTTAATGAGAGTTAAAGTCTTATCCTACCCGTTCGGCTAATGACCCTCCACCAGTCAAGGCAGCGGTGGGTGAGAGTAGACACCGATTAAGCTGCCATTTTATAGGAAACAACCTTATACCCCCCTTATAGACCGGCTTCGTGAATGAAGCCTACTTGCGGTAAGATTGACTTATTCTTATACATATCTATATAAATAAGATTATAATAATAGTATAATTGTTGTTTTTTAAACCTTTCTAAAAACACTAAGGTTTAATTTGGAATTAAAGTATTAAAGTATAAGACTTTACAAATTCCAAAACATGAGGGAAAATTTTGAAACTATTTCAAGACTCTTCAATTTGTAAATTAAGAGTTTTAATGGTTCATAAAGTTGAAGACTCTTCATTTTATGAAACCTCCTATTCTTTAATGACAACTTTAAAGAAGTGACTTTTCATTATCCATAACTTGAGGACAAGTTATGGACACCATCATTAGCATTAAGATCATGAATTGAACAAGCATGTAGGTTACACACAATTCCTATGATCTTCTAAAACTCATAAGAACAAATATTCATATCAAACAATTTCAAGAAATCATATTAACACATATAAAACTTGAAAATTGATAATAGTCATTTGAAATGGGTTAACATAATCATTACCACCTTGAAAAACAGATTTTACAAGTCAAAAACAGTTTGGGATAATAATTCTAGACCATTTCTGGCAACAAAACTCTAGACCATTTCTGGCAACAAAACTCAGAAAATTGCCCAGCACGCACGTACTCGTCGAGTGCATGATCCTACTCGACGAGTAGGATGTATTTTGCCTTGGAATCTTCGAGTTCTCCCCTTGCACTCGGCGAGTCCATTCGAACAGTGAGCAGTTTTTCAATTTTTCAAGCAGATTGCATCAAATATATAGAAAACAATCCTAGGCTTTGAAAACAATAAGGAGCGGATAACGGTTCTTCACTGTTAATTTGTTCAGCTCCCTGTAGTCAATGCACATCCTGTGCGAACTGTCCTTCTTCCTGATGAAAAGGATCGGTGCTCCCCAGGGTGAACTACTCGAACAAATAAACTGCTTACCCAACAGCTCCTGCAATTGAGATGATAGCTCCTGCATCTCAGGAGGTGCCAGTCGGTACAAAGCCTTAGCGATAAGGGCCGCACCTGGCACTAGATCAATCCTGAACTCAACCTGCCTCTTCGGAGGCACTCCAGGTAACTCCTCTGAAAACACGTCAGCAAACTCTCTGATCACGTAACCTCTGAAACTGAGGGCTGATCTCTAACTTGCGTATCTACCACATACGCCAAATAACTGGCACACCCGTGTTGAATATACTATCGAGCCCTGGCTGCCAAACAAAACCCTGATCCCAACCTGGTGCCCTCACCATATACTACAAGTTTTCCCCCACTTGGGGTTCGAACCACCACCTGTTGTCCCTCATAGTCGGTCATGGTGCCAAAACGGCTAAGCTAATCCATCCCTACAATCACGCATACATCCCCCATGGGGATAGGAATCAAATCTATCGGGAAGGACACCCCGAAAAACTCCAAATCGCATCCCTGATAGACAGAAGAAGCAGAATCCCCGTGCTTGTTGGCGATCGAAACTCGCAACGGGCACTCAAGATCATCCATCGGCATACTGAACCATCTAGAGAAGGTCTGAGATACAAATGATCGACTCGCCCCCGAGTCAAATAATACCAAAGCGGGCAAAGAATTTACTAAAAACATACCTAATCACAGGTATAATCAATAAGCATAACACAAATACAATAACTGAGACAGTGAATAGAAACGTACCAGCAACCACATCCGATGTTGCCTTGGCCTCCTCGGCCGTGAGCTGGAAGGTGCGACCCTGATCCTTCGGAGGCTCCACCTTAACTGGCCTCCCATTAGAGGATTTGGGCCCAATTTGGCAAATTGGTCCATTAATGGGCCACTAGTGGTCTTGGATAGCCTACCTAGTGTTGGGCTTTTGTTTTGGAATTGCGCCTAAGTTTGGATCATACTGGGCCAGGGGTAGAATGGTTATTTTACCCCATGGATGGATTAAGGACTATGGTTTGGGACCCGATTTCTAATTGGGTATATTGTTTGGTAGTGATAGCTTGGGAAGCTGGCAGGGCAAAAACTAAGGAATTCATGCAGGAAGCTTCTGCAATGTGAATTGAGTTTTCTCACAATACCAATTGGTCTAAGGCACCAAGGCCGGCATATTTTTATGATAGTTGATACACTTATTGTGTATAGTTGTGTGTCATATTTATGCAGTGATACGTGGTAGAGATAGCTTTTACAGCTAATGGTAGAGATACCCTTTGTGGCTGACGGTAGAGATAGCCCTTGAGGATAATGGTAGAGACAGCCTTTGGCCTAACGTTAGAGATAGACTTTAGGCTAACGGTAGAGATAGACTTTGGGGCTAAGGGTAGACATAGCCTTTGTGGCTAATGGTAGAGATAGCTCGATAGCTAGTTGATATGTGCTACGTGGTAGATGTAGTTTTTATAGCTAATAAGTATGTGATATGTGGTAGAGGTAGTCTTTGTAGCTAATTGTTCTGTATTATGTGGTAGATGTGATGGGTTTTGAGCATTCTAACACTCCTATGGTGTACATGCAACCCTATAAACCTTGAATCTACGTTTTCTCTTATACACATGCAAATTTGATATTTCAGGGTTTACTTCCTAAGTAGCATGGCATGGGGAATATGTAATACAAAACTAGTAGAAGTACGTACCTTTCTTGTTTCTTGGATTCCTTGAAGAATTTGTGAGCCTAGCACCCCAAATGTTGTGCCTCAAATGCTTCACACAACACTACAATACTTGGAATAACTTGAGAGAATACACTTGCACTCAAAAATCGGTTATTCCCTCTTAGAACTCACTAGTAGTCCGATTTTGCTAGCTATAGACCTCCTTTTATGGTGTTGCTACAATTAGGGTTTACACATGAATACCCTTAAATGTCATGACTCTTCATTTCTAATGATCCATGGGTTTATAACTCCCATGAACTATCCATGGAGATCCAAATGGTTATAACCCAACTCCATAAACCATGGATCATAAATCCACCATAAAAGATTAGATGATTGTCATAATTAACCCTATATATTTAACTAGTTTCATTTTGATCTCCAAATTAATTCTAAATTAATACTTGATTAACACTAATTAAATAATACTATTATTAATATATTAGAACATATAATATATTAATAATCACAAGTGTCCTTCTCTGATTTAGTCTATCCAAGTATTGCACTGCCATGCTACCCAAATAGACCATGTCGGGTCGGGTCAAGTACATACCTAATAAAGTTATGGACTTAGACACTATATCCAACAAAATGTAGCTTTTATAGCTAATTGATGTGTGGTATGTAGTAGAGATGCATTTATAGCCGATATGATGTGTGTTGTGTGGATTGTGTGTGAGGTATGCTCTGGGGGACTCACGAAGCTTCGTGCTTACAGGTTTTGTTTATGGTTTCAGGTATCATCATTTTGGAAAGGAAGGGCTCGGATTGTTCGCAGTGCACACTTCTATGATTTCCGAAATGAATGATTTTGGGATGAACTCCGATTAATGTATTACTTAATGATGATTTGAATTGTTAGAGTAAATGGTCTCAATGTTTTAGCTATATTAAAAATGAAATTTTTACCTTTGATTTTTCGGTCGTTATAATGCCTCTCGGGAGACACACTGGGTAACTCCTCTGGGAATACATTAACAAACTCCCTAACAACTTGCACCTCTGAAACTGGAGTTTGCTCCCCAACCTGAGTTTCAACCACATATGCTAGATAACTTGCACACCCATGTTGAATATACTGTAGAGCCCTGACTGCTGAATAAAACCATGAACTAACCTTGGTTTCCTCTCCTAAGATAACCAGTTCTCCCCTACTTAGGGTTCAAACTACCACTCACTGTCCCTTAAAATTTATCATGACACCAAACTTGCTTAGCTAATTAATGCCTATTATCACACATACGTCCCCTATGGGAATATGAATTAGAACAATTAGATAAGGAACCCCAACGATCTCCATTATATAACTCTGATACACTCTGGATGTAGAAACCCTATGCTCGTTGTCGATAGAAACCCACAACGAACACTCTAACTCACCAATGGGCATATCAAACTCCCTGTTGAACATCTCGGATAAAAAAGACCGACTCGTACCTATGACAAAAATCATAAGAGGAGGCAAGGAATTTACTAGGAAGGTACCCATCACGATGTCTGGTGTCGCCATGGCCTCCTTCATCGTGAGCTGGAAAGTATGCCCTCGCGTACTCAGGGGATCCACCCTACTATGGATCCCATCACTGATCCTCAGAGTAGACAACGCTGGAGCATGTTCTGGTCTATAAGCAAACAAAGGATAGTTGGCCTTCACATGGCCCTCCTTATCACAGTTCTAGAAAATCCTGGTACTGGGTACTGGAGCTTGCTGATGAAAATCCCTCGTAATGTGGCCCTTCTTGCCACATTTGTAGCATCGAGAAGAAGATCGACAACCTCCATCATGAACCTTGTTGCAATTTCCACAAGTTCAGCTCCTCCGACTTGTTGTTCTAACATCAGTAGCCTTGAACCTCTTTTGGTGTAGGCTGGGACTGCACCAGGGCCTGCCTCTGCTCTCTCAACTGGAGCTCCATCTCGATCTCCCACCGCCAAGCGGTTTCCTGCAACTCAACTCATGATCTGTAGCAGTGCGTGGAGACAAACTGACAGATGTCCTTCTTGATCATGCTTAAGTACCGGTTCAGGTGAGCTTGCTCGAAAGCAACAAACTCAGGGAAAAACATAGCTCTCTTCATAAACATCTTGGTGATCTCTAACAACGACTAGGTCCCCTGCCAGAAATCCAAGTATTCTTGAGCCAACCTCTCTTGCTCTAGCAATGGAACATATCTTGAGTGGAAAATATTAGATAACTGTTCCCTTAAAACTACAGCTCACTGCTTTGGGGTGTATGAACTAGTAACAAGTCTCGACCGATCCTTTGCTCCAAACTGAAGAAGGTTTAGAGCACACTTGACCTTCTGGCCAACTGGGAAAGAGCAAATGAAGAAGTATCCCTCAACATCTGAATGACACCTCATGGAAATGATCTAATCCTGAACCCCACCAAACTTCGGGAAGTCTCAGTGCTAAAAATCTCACCCAACGCCAATCCCTATAGCAGCAGCAGTTGTGATGGCTCCAACAACAACAATCTCAGAAAGTGCAACATATCGGTCATTGAAGAATGGCATCATAGCAGTCTTGATAGACCCAAACAGCTCTGGTATCTGACCCCAGACAATAGAAACAACCTCCTCATGAATGATCTCCCTAACCCGATCGTCACTCAATCCTAGCCCATCTTGGCCACCTACTCCGGCTCCTGATTCGGATCCTGACTTAAATAGCCTCGTAACCACCACATTGAAATTAAAACCAGGAGATATCAGATAACCCACATTACATACCAAAGGGATGATATCCCAACAAACTCTGGGGTTGTTACTTCCTTGCTACGCGTATGGGTCTCGTGATTTCGGTAGTATGGGCACATACTACCTTCCATACCTACCCGTATCCGTATTAAAAGATCATCATAACAACCCTAGCAACGCTCACTAAAATATGCATACACCCTATTCTTACTTCCTAGATAAAGGTTAGACATCCCTCGACTGGTCGCCTAACCCCACATAACTCATCCATGAAAATTCCACCAACCCTGCAGCACTCGTGTATGCTAATCCTACGTAACACTTGAACATATAGAAAGTTGAATATTTAATTCTACTGGCTGGAAATTGAGTTGGGTTCGGGTTGGCGGGTCAGAATATATTAACCGAACCCAACCCATATAATATATGGGTTTGCGGGTTGGCAGGTCACAGGTTGGTGGGTTGAAAACATCAACCCCACCCAACCCATATAACACGTATAAGTATATGGGTTCATGGGTTTGTGGGTCAGTAGGTCGAACCCAACCCATATAACCCATTTAAATACATTTTAAAATGAAATTTAAAAATAACAATAAAATGAAGTCATAAAATCTTAAATATTTAACATAAAGTCGTAAGCAGGAGTGACAACGACGAGTGGTGTGCGACAGCCAAATGACGAGAAGACGAGTGGTGTGTGTGCGACACTGCAACACTCGATGACTCGATGATTCAATCAATGGAGATGGTAGACATTGAGTCATTAGTTTGGAGACTGAAGACTGAATTTCTTTTTCATTAGGGGCTTCTTAGGGGTGATGGCACGCCAAGTCGACTCGAAGATGTTTTACAATTTTAGAATTCGAAAAACGATTAAACGATAATCAAATATTCAAAACTGATAAATAATTAAATATATTTTTCAAACATGATATATATATATATATATATATATATATATATATATATATATATATATATATATATATATATATATATATAATCGGGTTGGCGGGTTGACCTGCGAACCCAAACAGGTAACCCAACCCAACCCATGAAATAAACAGATTGGTGGGTTGGCGGGTTAAAAATCTCAACCCAAACACGTTTATTTTCGTGTTGGATAAGTGTCGGGTTACGGGTTTGGTCGGGGATTGCCACCCCTAATTCTACTCTAAGCCCACAACCGAACAAGGAGCAGAAAATAAGGCTAAATAAAACATTCTCAGGCTATAAATCATAGTTATGTAGAATTTGGATGCATACACCAAGCAACTACAGTAATGATGTCAATTCCATATAAAAACGAAACCCTAGGCTACCATGCATCATATAATCAGGAAATTCTATCATGAAATTTTCGAGGATCCCTAGGCTAGAACTAGCATGTTATTGTAACATATCACAATATCAAATAATTGTGTGGTAACTTGGGAAAACTTTCTTGCTCTGGCTGATCGTACATATGGAATCCTTCCTTGGTTACTTTTGAAAATATCATTTAGAAAAATTTTACAGATCCTTAGATTGAGTCTAGATTCACACTAATGTTCATCTAATTCGCTCAAACTATGGCTCTGATACCAACTTGTAACGACCCAAAATCACAACAAATTTAAACGTTTATGTTAAAGAACCCATAGTCAAAATGTTTGCAAAATCATTGTTTCCAAATTGCTTATCAATATCAGAGTATCCTAAAATCATAAAGCCCAAAAACAAAGGATGTGTACGGTCATGCCTTCCCATTCCCGCGATCATCAGAAGTACCTGAAACAATAAACTAAAATTGTAAGCCAAAGCTTAGTAAGTTCCCTCAAAGTAGCATCTTGAAAGCACTTAGAATAAAAAAAACAAGCATGTTAGGTCCTACAAGTTATCGGAATGGAATACCCACGGGCCAACAACCATCAGGTTGGATTACCCCTCCTGGCTTAATCAATCATCGAACTATAATGCCAATATACAAGTCCACTTAGTGATTGGATTGGAATACCAATATACAACGGGCCCACTTAGTCATCGTACTATAATACCCTCGGGTCTACTCACTTATCAACCAAAATACCCTCGGGTTGTTGACTCAGGCACAAAGTAGTAAAGTCTCAACCCAAAGCAATATGTCGACATATAACCTTTAAAACAATAAAAAGTAGATCGATAGATTTCAAACAAGTAATTGAATTATAAACAAGAACACTATGATCAAACTTATGTAGAATGATTAATAATATCCGCCGTAGAAGAATTTGTTGAAGACTTGTTACTGTAAAGGTAGCGTAGGGTTACAAAAGTATCGACCTTCGATACGGTGCATGCATGCACTATTTATAGGTAAACCCTAATCATTAAAGACACCGGGTGGACAGGCACAACCCGTTACATAAAATGGACTATACTAAATAAATACAATTGACATAATCCATTAGACCCAAAAATCTCTCCCTTTGTGTCAATTGAGGAAGGAGACTCTTCATGGTTTTGTTCGATTTTGTGTCTTGAGGAGCTTGGGTATGATACTGAGCTACGAACTATGAACTGCAATGTAACATCATATCATATCTGAGTAGAACTTCTTCGCAACTGCATCATTCACAGTGTCCCCGTTGTTTCAGAAGTGTGCCAGACTCCGACACACCCTCAAGCTTATTAAGCATCACGAAAACAGGCCTAAGTTTTTCATCCAGATGCTTCCCGACAGTGATCATGATTAGAGAATTACGAGTCTCAATGATATAAGAGATTAAGGTGTTCACATACGCAACACGACTCTTCATCATAGCTTTTTCAGATAAGAGCGTATAGATCTGCTTTTCAACATGTGCTAGCTTGATAGATAGAACCTTCACTTTTTCTATTTTGGCAGCGAGCTTACCCATTACTTTGTTCATTATAGTCAAGTCTTCATGAAGTTTGTCTATTTTGGAAGAGTGAAACTTCGTGTTCTTAGTTTTTGTGACAACCCGATATTTCAACTCTTTGTAACGACCAAAATGGGTCAAGTATTGTAACCACTTCTGAGTAATAAAATTTACTTTCATAATAAATGTACAAATAAGTTCTATTTATTTTCCTTCTATGATTAAATGTCTTTGAACCATGATCGTACGTGAAAAGAACGCCCAAATCCGACTTCATTTAGCGAAATTATGAATTTTCCAAATTCGACTCAGCAACAGACAGCTAAAAACTCGAATCAGAAATCGAGTGACTTTTGACCGGAATGACCTAAACGAGAATCGAAGGTCTCATCAATGGTATTCTAGCGGTAAAAAGTCTGGCAAAAACCGACATCAGATAAAGAAGTTACGAATTTTCAAAGAAATTCCTTAAACACGATAGATTTTATATTTAATAAAAAAATAATTTTGGAATTTGCCGACGGAGTCTAAACGAAAGTTGAAGAGCGTAGTCTCACCTACGCGGGGATATAAAGATCATCGAAAACGGAGTTCGTATGAAGAAGATATGAATTTTTGAAGTTTATTAAATAAATTATTTATTTATTTAAATCAATATTCGGATATTATCCGAAGGGGAGTCAGCATACGCGTTACGCGCCGCGTACTGCTGTACGCCCCGCGTACCCGAGAACGCTCGGTCTCAAACAGTCCACGTCGCACGATCCGAAGACCCGACCCGACGTCCCATCCGACCCGCGTGCCAGCGATCCGTCCCATCCGACCCGCGAACCCAGGAACCCGTCCCATCCGAAGCAGAGGCGGTCGGGTTCGGTCACGCATGACGCACGCGTACGCGCTGCGTACTAGCGTACGCCCCGCGTACCGAGGCAGACCAGCCTCCTTATAAATAGCCTGCGAGGGTTTCCAAAGAAGGGGCTCATTTCTCTTCTCTCTCACTCTACTTTGCCTCGTTTTCCGTGCCCTTTCAAACCCGAAGCTCTGGTCTTTTTGGCTCGAGTCCCGAAGGTCAATTTTACTCCCGAGATTCCCGAGAATCCCAAGGAAAATCCGTTTCCCGAGACGAAACTCTGCCCGGTCTTCCATCTCGCTATCTCCAAAACTTTCAGGTGAGTTTCATACCCCTTAATCAACCGTTTTAATTATTCTAAATACTTTTATATGCTTTCAAAGGGGGGGATTACAAGTAAAACACACGAGTATTATCGTGTGTTACATAAAGAAACTCTTTTATATACTGTTAAATACTCAAATCACATTCGGTTTATAAACTTTTAAAGGAACTTTTATATATAAATACAACACATATGTTACAATAGTATTCGAATCTTTTAAAATATGAAGTTGTTGTAATACATGTGTAAAACTAAACTGTTCTTAAATTATTCTTTTTCTAAGTATTTCTAAACAAATAAAGCACACTTTTCGAAACTATAATAGGTATAGTTTTACGAATAGATTTCTAACTCTTATGTACTAGAAACATATATTTCAAGAGGTTTACCTTCGTATACAAGAACAAACGTAACATTTTAACAAGTTGATCTGTTTTTATACCACGGGTTTGTGAGACACTAACTTCATGTACGTTCGAGTACACATCTCAAGTCCTGTATTATATACCAGAATCCCTTGGAGGGGGAGCATGGTGTTTGTGTATAGATCTATACGGGCTTGACAACCCGCGCCCTGACTGTTAGCTACAGTCCACCGTTTGGGGTGACAAACGTCATAACATTCCAACGCCTGAAGAACGTTGTGTAGAGGCATTTCGAGTCAATAGTATGGTAATAAAACTCACAAGGGGTATTAAAAACGCATTGATTTACAAGGTTTTCAAACTCATTTATTATTTTACTTTTACATACATTTTGGAAACAAACATTGGTCTCGAGTGAAGGCTACTTTTATGCTAGTAGAAAATATAGGATTTTCTAAACACACACAAGAAAAGATAAAACATTTCATTTCATTTAAACATTGTCATTTAAATACTTATGGAATTCACCAGCTTAAATGCTGATCAACTCTTTCAAAATTACTTGTATGTCCCAGGGATTCAGTAAATTTCAGGTGCTAGTATGCTTTTGAAGAAGAGATGCTGCGGCGCCAGTTTAATCTCATATTTTGACATCATATTGTAATTGGTTTTGAACATGTAACTTTTGGCAAATGTAAACTTTCAATTATATATATGATGGTTGTATTGCTTTCTTTACTATGTATTCATTTGTTACGCTACCACATGAAGTCATCCACCCCCGAACGTTTCCGCCGTTCAGGTTTGGGGGTGTGACAGATTGGTATCAGAGCAATGTTTATAGTGAACTAAGTATATCGAACCACATAAGATATACAAACTATAAATGCTTAAGGGACTAATACTCTCTAACAAAATAAATTTCTTTTTACACTTAAGCAGCATTTCGTTCAACTTAAATTAATAGTTCGTTTAAGTACAATTACATGCATACCACAAACTATTTTCATGTTATACAATTTTACAAGTATATAGGCAAGTTGATACGCACGAATCAAGGAATGACCATTGTGAGCAACAAGTCAAACCTTACCAAGTCATTACAAAAATCAAACACAAAAATTTAAATACTATAGGAGTATTTGTTATCTAAAACTAGTTTAACTTACACGTTTTACATGTTCCGACGTTATTCAATTCTTATAACCTTAATTCTCGTATAGTCAAATGGCTGGATTTCACCACCCTGGCGATCCCTACTTTCCCAACCAAGGTAACGGAGGATGGATCGAAGATGATCCCGAAGAGGACGAGGAACCCATAAACGTGGGTGATGACTCCGGTACCGACTCAGAGCCGGATGTCATCGATCCACCACCCATTCAACCTCCCGTCTTCGTAAGGAACTTTCAAGGACCGACTCCCGTCTGGGGAAGTCACCTCCACCATTGGAGCCAACAGCAGAACCTACGCCCTCCCTACGGCATGTGCCGGGACTTCTATGATGTCCGCGGCGGAGGTTCGGCTGATCGAGCACTCCCAGTAATGGTGGGTAAGTTAGCCAATCAGTCCTATCAGTCTGGAGTACAAGCTAGTCGACTCCGGGATGTCAACATGGAAGTTCAGGTTCACACTTCTGACATCCGTAGGTTGGACAATAGGCAAGACAACGCTCAGTTCCAAACCGAAGCGTTTCAAGCGCAAATTATTGCAGCCCTCGCCGAACTAAGGGAACAACAAGCCGCTTTAGATAGACGTTTAATGGAGTCAAAGCAATCAGATACGGAGTCAAGCTCCAAACACAACTTTCGACGCAAGTAGTGCTTGTCAAGAACTCAAAATTTTGTTATAGCTTAGGACCTCGGCTAAAAGTCTTTAAATTTCTTAAACTTAGTAAACGGAGATCCTTATAAAGGACAAATTTTCTTGATCGTTGTAACAACTTTTATATTAATATAAGTGGCACTATTATTACTATGTGGAGTATTTCGTTCGAACCTTGAATGGTCCTTGGGAACCCAAATACTTGTTTCATACCTTCAGTCTTACAAATAACTTTCATTCTTCTATTTTAAGACTCATGCTATCCTTTGTTGTTGAATTATAGTGAATTAATTCATGAGACACATACATTTTCCATTTCATGAAATTCTTATCATTGTTTTTCCTTCCATCTATAGTTGAAGGATGCCTCCGCGTAGGAATCCAAGGCGATACAACAATGAGGAAATACCTATACCACCACCTCCACCACCCCAATTTGATGCTGTAATGTTTCAAGCAGCCGTCACCGCAGCAGTGGCAGCTGCCATGTCACAGATCAATAACTCGAGTGCTAATGTCTCGGGATCTGGCGTACACACGTCCAATCATGGCGAGAGTCATGGACCACCTCGGGAATGCACCTATAAGGACTTCACCAATGCCAAGCCCCGGATGTTTTATGGTACTGGTGGTGTGATGGCCCTGAGACAGTGGATTGAAAGGACGGAGGCAGTCTTTGAAATATGCTCCTGTCCCGAACACAGCAAGGTCAAGTTTGCAACCTTCACCCTTCTCGATAAAGCTTTAACTTGGTGGAATGGCCACGTTAAAGTACTTACCCTAATCGTGGCAAACTCCATAAGCTGGGAGAGCTTGAAGGCCATGATGATGAGAGAATACTGCCCGCGGGGAGAAATTCAAAAGCTTGAACACGAACTATGGACTCTCGGAATGGTGGGTACCAACATCGCTACTTATACCAACAGATTCTGCGAACTGGCAATCCTTTGTCCAGACATGATTACTCCCGAGAGCAAGAAGATAGAAAGGTACATCTGGGGACTGACGCCCCAGATGCGGTCAAGCGTGTTAGCTTCCAAACCTGACACCTTCGAAAGTGCTAAGGAACTGGCACAATCTCTGATCGACTACGGAGGTCATCAGAACTCAACCACTTCTGCACCAGCACCACAGAAAGGAAACAACAACTACAACAACAACAACAACAACAACAATGGCAGGAAGAGAGCGTGGATCAAAGGAAAGGGTGGATCTTCCCAAGAATCCGCAAAGAAACCACTCGTGTCGGTTAACGCTGCTATTGTACCTGCTACAGTCCCTACAAATACCTACCCAACAAAGCCTTATGTAGGCAACCTCCCAAAGTGCACCAAGTGCAATTTCCACCACCATGGACCGTGTCGAGATATGTAGTGTGCCAACTGCAACCGGAAAGGACACACGGCTCGTTTCTGCAAAGAACCCGCAAAGCCGATCACTCAAATTCCCGGTGCGGGTGTAGGGCAGGCTTGCTACGGTTGTGGCGAGGTGGGCCACTACAAGAGGAACTGTCCTAAGGCAGCATGAACTGGAGGTGTAGGACGAGTTTTGGCAATAGGCCACGACGAAGCTGTAGCTGACCCAACTATAGTTGCTGGTACGTTTCTTCTCGATAATTCATACGCATGCATATTATTCGATAGTGGAGCGGAGAGAAGCTTCGTAAGTCAAAACCTTATCCATTTACTTAAACCTAAACCTAGCAAGTTAAAAGAATCATTCACTGTAGAGATGGCCAATGGAAAAACCGAAAGCACAAATTACATATACATGGGCTGTACGTTAACATTGGACGGCCATTCTTTCCCAATCAATCTCATGCCAGTACAAATTAAAAGTTTCGACGTCATAGTCGGCATCGATTGGTTGAGTCTCTTTCGCGCTGACATCATGTGCTTTGAGAAAGCAGTCCGTCTTAATCTCCCGAACAACGAAACATTAGTTATCTACGGCGACAAACCTAGTACAAACCTTCGCATCATTTCGTGCATCCAAGCTCGAAAGTGCTTGCGGAAGGATTGTCAGGCATTCCTAGCACACATCGTCGATACAAGTCAAGAACTGAAGGACATCAAGAGCATCTTGGTAGTACGCGACTTTCCCGATATCTTTCCAGAAGAACTACCAGGATTACCACCGCAACGCCAAGTCGAGTTCAGGATCGACTTAATTCCAGGAGCTACCCCAGTAGCGAGGTCGCCTTATCGCCTCGCACCAGCAGAGATGCAAGAACTTTCCAGTCAACTTAACGAACTCCTTAGCAAAGGATTCATAAGACCAAGTTTCTCACCTTGGGGAGCACCGGTCTTGTTTGTAAAGAAGAAAGACGGATCGTTCCGTATGTGCATCGACTACAGAGAGCTGAACAAACTTACTGTCAAAAACCGCTATCCTCTACCCCGTATCGACGATCTATTCGATCAACTGCAAGGGGCGAACTACTTCTCAAAAATAGACCTACGATCCGGATATCACCAATTACGAGTTCTAGAGGGGGACATTCCAAAGACAGCTTTCCGAACTCGTTATGGACACTATGAATTCGTGGTGATGCCGTTCGGATTAACCAATGCACCAGCAGTATTTATGGACCTAATGAATAGGGTATGCCGCCCTTACTTGGACCAGTTCGTCATCGTCTTTATCGACGATATACTTATCTACTCTCGAAGTGAGGAAGAGCATGGTCAACACCTACGAGAAGTCCTAGAAACACTACGAACGGAAAAACTCTATGCGAAGTTCTCTAAATGCGAATTTTGGATTCGAAGAGTCGAATTTTTAGGTCACGTTGTTAGCGAAAAGGGTATACACGTGGACCCCTCCAAAATTAAGGCTATTGAGAATTGGTCGGCACCAAAGACACCTACTGAAATTCGTCAATTTCTAGGTCTAGCTGGCTACTATCGCAGATTCATAAAGAACTTTTCGAGCATTGCGAAACCTCTTACTTCATTAACCCAGAAAGGTGTGGCCTTTGACTGGGAAACGAAACAAGAGAAGGCATTCCAGACACTAAAGCAGGCCTTGTGCACCGCACCGATACTAGCCCTCCCCGAAGGAATAGAAGACTTCGTTGTGTATTGCGATGCTTCAAATCAAGGACTAGGTTGTGTTCTTATGCAGAGGGGAAAGGTTATCGCTTATGCCTCCCGACAGCTTAAGACACACGAAGTGAACTATACGACACACGATCTCGAATTAGGAGCTGTGGTATTTGCTCTGAAGATCTGGAGACACTACTTATACGGAACAAAGAGTACCATCTTCACCGATCACAAGAGCCTTCAACACATTTTCGATCAGAAGGAACTCAACATGCGACAACGACGATGGGTCGAGTTACTGAATGACTACGAATGTGAGATTCGTTACCATCCTGGAAAGGCCAACGTAGTAGCCGACGCCCTCAGTCGAAAAGAATACACTGGTCGGAGGGTCAAATCTCTGACCATGACTATCCATTCCCACTTATCCACACAAATTAAGGAGGCACAAATGGAAGCTTTGCAACCCGAAAATGTGGCAGGTGAATCCCTGCGAGGAATGGAGAAGAATTTAGAAGACATGCTGAGAGCCTGCGTGATTGATTTTGGAAAGGCATGGGATGTTCATTTACCCCTTGTCGAATTTTCATACAACAATAGCTATCATACAAGCATAAAGGCTGCTCCGTTTGAAGCCCTCTATGGTCGAAAGTGCAGATCCCCTCTGTGCTGGACTGAAGTTGGCGATACCCAGTTAGCTGGAGGAAGAGTTCCTGAAAGCACTCTCACCGGTCCGGAGATCATACGTGAAACAACAGAGAAGATCGTTCAGATTCGTGAACGCTTGAAAGCCTCAAGAGACCGACAGAAAAGCTACGCTGACCAAAGGAGGAAACCTTTGGAATTCCAGGTAGGAGACCACGTCTTGTTAAAGGTCTCACCGTGGAAGGGTTTAATACGATTTGGAAAGCGTGGGAAACTAAATCCAAGATACATAGGGCCTTTCGAGATTCTTGCCAGAATCGGCCCTGTGGCTTACAAGCTTAACCTACCGCGCGAACTTAGTAACATCCATCCAACCTTCCACGTCTCAAACTTGAAAAAGTGTCTATCCGACGAGACTCTTGTTATCCCACTCGACGAAATCGAGATCAACGAGAGCCTCAACTTTGTGGAAGAACCAGTAGAAATCATGGACCGAGAGGTCAAACAAACAAAACAAAGTCGCATACCCATCGTGAAGGTTCGCTGGAACGCCAAGCGGGGACCCGAATTCACTTGGGAACGCGAAGATCAGATGAAACAAAAGTATCCTCATCTCTTTCATATTCACTAGTATCTTTACTACTTTAAATTTCGGGACGAAATTCTCTCTAACGGGGGGATGATGTGACAACCCGATATTTCAACTCTTTGTAACGACCAAAATGGGTCAAGTATTGTAACCACTTCTGAGTAATAAAATTTACTTTCATAATAAATGTACAAATAAGTTCTATTTATTTTCCTTCTATGATTAAATGTCTTTGAACCATGATCGTACGTGAAAAGAACGCCCAAATCCGACTTCATTTAGCGAAATTATGAATTTTCCAAATTCGACTCAGCAACAGACAGCTAAAAACTCGAATCAGAAATCGAGTGACTTTTGACCGGAATGACCTAAACGAGAATCGAAGGTCTCATCAATGGTATTCTAGCGGTAAAAAGTCTGGCAAAAACCGACATCAGATAAAAAAGTTACGAATTTTCAAAGAAATTCCTTAAACACGATAGATTTTATATTTAATAAAAAATAATTTTGGAATTTGCCGACGGAGTCTAAACGAAAGTTGAAGAGCGTAGTCTCACCTACGCGGGGATATAAAGATCATCGAAAACGGAGTTCGTATGAAGAAGATATGAATTTTTGAAGTTTATTAAATAAATTATTTATTTATTTAAATCAATATTCGGATATTATCCGAAGGGGAGTCAGCATACGCGTTACGCGCCGCGTACTGCTGTACGCCCCGCGTACCCGAGAACGCTCGGTCTCAAACAGTCCACGTCGCACGATCCGAAGACCCGACCCGACGTCCCATCCGACCCGCGTGCCAGCGATCCGTCCCATCCGACCCGCGAACCCAGGAACCCGTCCCATCCGAAGCAGAGGCGGTCGGGTTCGGTCACGCATGACGCACGCGTACGCGCTGCGTACTAGCGTACGCCCCGCGTACCGAGGCAGACCAGCCTCCTTATAAATAGCCTGCGAGGGTTTCCAAAGAAGGGGCTCATTTCTCTTCTCTCTCACTCTACTTTGCCTCGTTTTCCGTGCCCTTTCAAACCCGAAGCTCTGGTCTTTTTGGCTCGAGTCCCGAAGGTCGATTTTACTCCCGAGATTCCCGAGAATCCCGAGGAAAATCCGTTTCCCGAGACGAAACTCTGCCCGGTCTTCCATCTCGCTATCTCCAAAACTTTCAGGTGAGTTTCATACCCCTTAATCAACCGTTTTAATTATTCTAAATACTTTTATATGCTTTCAAAGGGGGGGATTACAAGTAAAACACATGAGTATTATCGTGTGTTACATAAAGAAACTCTTTTATATACTGTTAAATACTCAAATCACATTCGGTTTATAAACTTTTAAAGGAACTTTTATATATAAATACAACACATATGTTACAATAGTATTCGAATCTTTTAAAATATGAAGTTGTTGTAATACATGTGTAAAACTAAACTGTTCTTAAATTATTCTTTTTCTAAGTATTTCTAAACAAATAAAGCACACTTTTCGAAACTATAATAGGTATAGTTTTACGAATAGATTTCTAACTCTTATGTACTAGAAACATATATTTCAAGAGGTTTACCTTTGTATACAAGAACAAACGTAACATTTTAACAAGTTGATCTGTTTTTATACCACGGGTTTGTGAGACACTAACTTCATGTACGTTCGAGTACACATCTCAAGTCCTGTATTATATACCAGAATCCCTTGGAAGGGGAGCATGGTGTTTGTGTATAGATCTATACGGGCTTGACAACCCGCGCCCTGACTGTTAGCTACAGTCCACCGTTTGGGGTGACAAACGTCATAACATTCCAACGCCTGAAGAACGTTGTGTATAGGCATTTCGAGTCAATAGTATGGTTATAAAACTCACAAGGGGTATTAAAAACGCATTGATTTACAAGGTTTTCAAACTCATTTATTATTTTACTTTTACATACATTTTGGAAACAAACATTGGTCTCGAGTGAAGGCTACTTTTATGCTAGTAGAAAATATAGGATTTTCTAAACACACACAAGAAAAGATAAAACATTTCATTTCATTTAAACATTGTCATTTAAATACTTATGGAATTCACCAGCTTAAATGCTGATCAACTCTTTCAAAATTACTTGTATGTCCCAGGGATTCAGTAAATTTCAGGTACTAGTATGCTTTTGAAGAAGAGATGCTGCGGCGCCAGTTTAATCTCATATTTTGACATCATATTGTAATTGGTTTTGAACATGTAACTTTTGGCAAATGTAAACTTTCAATTATATATATGATGGTTGTATTGCTTTCTTTACTATGTATTCATTTGTTACGCTACCACATGAAGTCATCCACCCCCGAACGTTTCCGCCGTTCAGGTTTGGGGGTGTGACAGTTTTCATGCTATTGCGAACATTCTCAAGATAATCCTTCTCAGTACAAAAGGGTAGATCCAAGACTGTTTATTACTGCATTTGCCTTTGTAGTGTTCGTCTCAAAATAAGTCTAAAAAGTACTCATAAAGGATCGAACATCAGAAATTAGTTTATCTACTTTTCCATTTGTCTCCTAGCAAACATTCGCAGAATCGTCAACAACCTTGTTTGTTTTGTCAATGTTCGCAGAGTGTTCTTTGGTTAGAGTTTCGAGGAATGCCTTGACAGTTTCCTCAGAATAGTCACTACTAGAGGATGCTTTGGAAGACTAAAGCAAGGTATCCAACTTCTCTTTGATGGCTTTGAGTTGTCCTTTGATTACTGGAGCATCATCATCACTATCTTCTCAAACAGTGAAAGGACTAAGAGGAAAGGCTTCTAAATCCTCATCACCCCTGAAAACAGTATCTGGATCATCTTTTCAGAGAGATGAGATAGGAGCAGAATCTTGACGAAGAGTAAAACCTGAAGCACCTACCCCGCATCATATGCGTTGATAGAAACTGGAGGTTCACTAGTGGTAGTGGTTGTTGTTATGGTAGAATCAGTGAACAAAGAAGTAGACTCTGCAACAGTGGCTTGTGTTTGTGAAACTCCCATAGAGAAAGTTGGAAATGGTGCGATAGTGATTGGCGTAGTAGTGGTGATTGGAGAGTAAGGAGAACTCTAGTGTTCAAAGAAGTCATCAGTGAGGGGGAACATATTTAGGCATTGAAAAAGTGACGTTTGGATTCGTGGGTATCGCTCCAAAACCTGGGGTTGCGAAGTCACAATGGTGTCATCTTGTTCGTGTTGGACTTGTTGTTCAATGAAAATCTCTGAGATAGTGTTTGATTTCAAATACTACTCAACACTTGGGGTGGGAGTTCATGGCTTGCGAACGACTCACTTCACTTTCTTCTTTAGTGTCTGGGCAGGTTCGGATGGACCAGCCTTTGCCTTGCATTTACCCCCCTTCTTTGGCTTATCAGCCTCGTCAAGCACCTTTATAATTTCTCATTCATTGGTCTTGGACCTGAAACTGGTAGACTACGATAAGCTTGAAGGACTTCACTCACAGCTGGGATGTTGCAAAGACTTGACTCCAGATTGATCCGATGAAGGTGAATCTTGTAGTGTCTGACCGAATTATGTTGGTGGTGTGGAAAGCTTGAATATTAGCCATAATCGAGCCCTCAATAATCGGAATGCATTGGCGATCGATAGCCCTCTGGACAACAAGAGTCTAGAATCATGCACATGAGATCTCATTGTGCCTCGTCATGGAAATCATACTCTAAACGAGTTACACCAAAACCACCGATCCGCAGTCAAGATTGAATCCTGAGTACACATAATACATGATGGTCATAAATAGCTTGCTCTCACTGTCTGAGCCTGTTACCCTCTCAGAAAATATTTTGAGGACCAGGGTGAAAACTATGTTCCATACAGGTGGAAGATTAGGCTTCTTAAATTTTGAGACAACAACCAAATATGCCCTGTATCCCATTTTATAGAACATCTCCAGGAGAGCAGAGTTGGAGATGGATTCCGAATCGACTAGGTCACGACCTTGTGGAAGTACTAGAAGGTTACAGAACTTGGACCTGGTGATCTGGGTTTTCTTATTGTGGACTTCAAATGTTATTCTCTCTTTCCCTTGTTGGTAGCTAGCAGTTGAATATGCCTTGGATAGATGGACCAAGGGCATATTTTTACTTTTCGTCAGGGCGATTACTAGTGGTGAATAGTGCTAGCACTCGATCAGAGATTGAAGAAATGTGTCATACTTGGTTGGTTCAAGGTCCACAATTAAATTTTGGTTTTCCTTGATGTTCAGTAATGATGATTGAGCCATCAGTTCAGCGGAAAAAGGGGTTTAGAAGAGGCTGCCATTGTTGCTTGGTGAAGAAGATGATGAACGGTAGAGAGAAATCGCATGGTGAATTTTGATTGCTTTGAAAGTGTTAATGAATAATGAATCATTGATATCCTTCTATACGATTTGATAGGAGACAAAAAAACCGACGATTGATAATCCTAATCACTGAAAAAGCACCTAAAAAGGCATGATTGACAGCTGTGACGTCAGGTAGCGGAACTGACAGCAGGCGTTGTTTCAGTTTTCATGCGCCTAAATTCAAATCTTATCCACAATTGACGCCGTTTCAGTTGCTGACTTTCGCAGTTTCATACTTTTGAAACCTTAACTTTTTCAATTCAATACTTCCGCAATTCATTACCATTTACTGTACTCTAAACCTAAAAGTAATCATTAGGACAACAAACCAGAATTTCTGAAAATCATAATGATCTTCATGCAAGAGTGTGCAAAAGATAAATAAATAAAACAAATTCTCTAAGGGATTCTAGTGATGTCATTAATGACATAAAGCAGCTGGATCTTGGGCAACGATCTCTTCCTTCGCAGTTAAGAGAGAATTTGAAGTACCTGTATGGTGTCCCGTTGAATTACGATCATCTATTTGTGGAGAAACAGTGAAATTCTTCTTTTAACAAGGCGAAAGGGCGACTTCTTCTTCAACTAAGTCTGAAACTCAACATAAGTCCGAACGTTCGTATAAAGTACTTGTCTGACCAGTGTAGCCATAAGAACAAGTATGCTTTGGAATTATATTGTTGGTTGGTGAATATGGAAATCTCAAGAAAAAAATTAGAACTTATGGGAATAAAAGTCCTAAGTCAAGAACATTTCATTAAGATCTCGCAAAAATAAAACGCGATTTCAGGGAACCACGAAAGTGGATATTCGTTAATTCTTTGGTGAAAAGTCTACAACATGTTAATTGTTCGCCGTTAATTCTTAAATATGTGTTAGATTTTGGGTTTCACTCAATTCGTGGTTGTAACGAATTTGAGATCATAAACACAAATGTTGTGTAACCATAAACCTCAGTGATAATATCTGAGAGTCTCAAGGGTTACGTTCATAAATGCGAAAGTGATGGAGAAGTAGTAGGAGGTGGTACCAAAGAAAAAGGTACCTCTGGTATGCGAAAGTGACAAAGCAGTCCACTCTTAACTCAATATGAGAAGAGTAAGGTAGCTCATGACTTATGTGAATGAACACCCTAATTACGAAGAAAAAATTACTATTATCGATTCATTAAGGCTTCAACATAGAGTCTTAGAGGCTTTAGACTACATGCATCAGCATGCTTCTAGGACACTTAACTAGAGCATAGCTTTGAAATATGTACATGTCCCATCATTTGAAATTGAGTCCGTCATGATATGTGTCTTCAATTCAGCTCAATTATCTAATAATTTTGGTATTTTTGAATATATTATGAAAAGAAGTAAGAAAAGAAGATAAAGAAAATATTTTTGTATTTTTGTTTTTTTTAAAACAAAATAAAAACAGAAAGAAATAAAATATTTTTGGATTTTTGTTTTTCTGAAAAAAAAACAAAAAGAAATAAATTATTTTTGGATTTTTGATTTCCTAAAAAAGAAATAAAAATAGAAAAACAATGAACTAAGTAGTAATAAACAAAATGTACAAAGGATACAAGAAGTTCTGAACCACGAATAACAGTAAACTGCGAGTCACTACGAGCATTCACACCAATTCGCACTGTGAACAGTGGATTGCGAGTCACTACGAACGTTCAGACCAATTTGTAGTTCAACCAAAACCTTAAGATTGTGAAGGTAGTTTCAGAACTTATTCAGACTCAGTCATTCCTAAGCCTTTTAGAATGAAATTAAAGGTTTGTTTATGCAAGGCTTTTGAAAAGATGCCAGCCAGTTGATCAGCGGATCTAACAAAATGAATCTCGACATTTCCATCTTCCACGTGATCTATGATGAAGTGATACCTCAGTGCAATGTGTTTGGTCTTAAAGTGTTGCAATGGGTTGTGACATATGCGAATGGCACTCTCAGAATCGCAATACTAGGGGATTCAGTTCATATTGATACCATAATCATGAAGCTGATTTTAAATCCAGGTAACTTGTGAAGTACAAGAAGCATCAGCTATGTACTCTGATTCATCCGTTGATAGGAAGACGAAGGTTTGTTTCTTTGATTGCCAACTAACATGTTTGGCATCAAGAAATTAACATCCTCCCATTGTACTTTTTCAATCCAAACCGCAACCTCCAAGATCAACATCCGAAAACGCTTGCACAAAGAAACCTGAACTGGAAGGGTGCCATATTCCTAGCTAGGAGGTTCGTTTAAGTTGCCTGAATATGTCTTGACAGCAGTCATGTGGGGTTCACGAGGATTCGCTTGAAACCTGGCACAATAGCAAATAGAAAGCATGATGTCTGGACGACTTGTGGTGAGACACATCAATGACCCTGTCATTTAACGATAGAGTGTCATATCAGTAGGCGGTTTGTCCAATGATGGTGTTAGTTTCATTTCGAAAGCCATTGGAATCGTCGCCTTCGAATCACCCACCATTACAGACTTAGTTACTAAGGTCTTCGTGTAAGCCTCCTGGTTGATAAAGATTCCATCCTGACTTTGTGTTATATTTAAAAAAAGGGAAAAAGTTATTTCGACCCATAGAGCTCATCTCAAATTTTGTTTCCATCAATTTTCGGAAGTTAGTAGTTAAATTGTGATTTGTAGAACCGAAAATCATGTCATCAACATAAATTTGGACAATCATCAAATGGTCATTGTCTTTCTTAAGAGAGAAGGCTGGGTGAACCGAACCTTGTTTAAATTTAGCTTGATTTAAGCATCTAGTAAGAGTTTCATACCAAGCTCGTAGAGCTTACTTCAGATCATAGACTGTTTTATCTAGAATGTAGCAGTGGATTGGATATTTCTCGTTTACGAACCCTGGTGTTTGTTCCACATACACTGTTTCTTCCAGTTCCCCGTTCATAAAGGCACACTTCACGTCTATTTGAAAGACTTCGAAGTTCTTGTGAGCTGCATACGCTAGAAAGATGTGAACAGACTCTAGCCTTGGAACTGGTTCAAAGGTTTCTTCGTAGTCAATTCCTTCTTCTTGGCAATACCTCTTAACAACTAGTCACACATTTTTTCGTATCATATTTCCCCCTTTGTCTAGCTTGTTACGAAATACCAACTTCAGACTAACAACAGATGCATCCTTCAGAATTGGAATTTGTTTCTAGACCTTGTTTCGTTCAAACTCATGGAACTCCTCCAACATTTCTTGCACCCAATCAGAATGATCAAGAGCCCTCTGAACATTTTTGTGTTCAATTTTGGAGATAAACAAATTAAACATGAAAAATTCTATTTGAGAGAATAGTGCGGTCTGATTCGGCTTTTTTTTTTGCCCTCGTAAGAACTCCTGCAGAGGCTTCTCTAGTTACTTGTGTTTTGGGATGATCTCTGGTCCATTTGGTTAAAGGAGGGTAATTTGGATCATGTGTTGGATCCAGTTTGACATTCACGTCTTCAAATTATGACTGCACATCTGAATTGTCATTCAAATTGTCATTCTCCCCCTCGAATGATGTATTTTTTTTCTTTTTTCAGAGTCAAACCCTCCCCATGGAGTGGTGGTCCTAAGTTGATTTCAAGGGTTTCTTTCTACCCCTGAACAGGTGTATGAGATGAGGAGGTTGAGGTGAAACCCTACCCCTGCGGTGTAGCATTTATTCCTTTTGGTTGAGATGGCCAAGTCTTTCGGAGTGGGGTGCTCGTGTTCCATAAATGTTGGAGAGAGGAATTGTCATCAGATTTTTCATGGAAAAGATTTCCTCTGATTGGGAATCGACCTTCTCATACTTCTTGAAATAAGTGTCATGAAAGTTTACATAGTAGGTCTCTTCGATTCGTTTTGATCATTTCTTGAGAACCCGATATGCCTTCGATGTTAAAGAACATCCTAAGAGAATTCTTTCATTAGCTTTCTCATCGAATTTGTTGCTTTGTTCTTTAGAATTAAAGATGAATCACCTGAAACCAAAGACAAGGAAAAAAAATTAACATTAGGTTTTCTATCATTAAGAATTTCATAGGGAGTTACAGAAAATCGATTATTGAGGATTGATCGATTTTGAGTAAAGCAGGTTGTTCCAATAGCATCCGCAAATGACAACATGGTTCTCGCAGCTTCGCATAAAGATCGGGTTTGTCTTTCAACGACCCTGTTTTGTTGAGGAGTGAAAGGAGCCGAAAAAATGTGAGTTACTCATTTCATAGTCGGAAACTCTTCGAACACTTGGTTCTTGAATACCAAACTGTTGTCATTCCGAATGTTACGAACCAACTTTCATAGTTGTATCTCAATCTGCTTTATAAAATCCTTGAGTTTGGGAGTGCCTTCTGATTTCTGCTTAAGAAAATGCACCTAGGTAAATCTAGAAAAATCATCAACAATTACAAGAATTTATTTGTTACCACCAATGCTTTAAATGACAGGACCACAAAGGTCTATATGAAAAAGTTCAAGTGGTTCTATGACTTTGGTGTTCACAACTGTTGGATGAATCTTCCAACTCTGCTTCCCAAATTCATAGGTTGCACAAAGATGTTCCTTATCATATTTCAAGAGTTGAAGCCCTCGCATATGATCACCAATAACGAGTTTATCAATTTCTTTGAAATGGAGGTGCGAGAGTCTACGGTGCCATAGCCAACTATCATTTGAAGAAGCTTTTGTAAGTAGGCAAATAGCAAGTTTCTCTTTGATGGGGTTCAAATATAGTAGATACATCTCACCTTTTCTCTTAGACTTTAACAATATAGTTTTGGATTTCTTCTCAACTATCTCCGATCCTTCATCATCGAATGACACTTTTAATCCTGTTCCTACAACCAGTTGTGATACACTGATAAGGCTGTGTTACTGGCCTTCCACATGTGCTACCTTGTGAATGGAAAATTCCCCATTCATTCTGTATCCCTTTATTTAAGCGAGTGAATTATTGTTGTACTTCACTCTACCACCATCCTTTAGTGCTCTAAACTCTCTTAGCTCTTCCATCCTTCCTATCATGTGAGCCAATCAACCACTATCAATGTACCATTTAGAGTCAAACTGGTTTTCACGAACCACCTACAAAAATCAAAGAGATTTAGGAACCCAAAGTTGTTTGGGTCCATGTGAGGCTTTCACAGGAAAAGTAATTTCAACCTCAACTAAATAAGATCGTTTAATCAGAGTGGAGTTATCTTTCTTTATAACTTTAAAAACAGTGATCTTGTTATCTTTTGAGTTCTTATCCTTTGTGGATATTTTCCTTTGTTTATTTTGGATTTGCTACTTGACAAACTTCTTCTCAACTTTCTTTGGGTTAGTTTCGGACCTCTTGAAAGGAATTTTAGGCTCCGAAACTACTTTTTCTTTGCATTTAACATCTTTCAATGTCTTGGCTGAATGTGAAGCATTCATGTTAGGAGAGAAGTGAGACTGTGTCTTCTCCATAGGTTTTGCATGATTTGAAAAAGAGGGTTTTTGATAAACTTTTTGTTTTGAAACTTGTGGAGACTGAAAATGAGTTCGTGGAAAACTCCTAGGGTTCGTATGTAAAGAGAATTTTCACATTTGGATTGAATGGTTGTTCTTGAAAAATGAAGTTTGGATTTTTGGATTTCCAGAAATACTTTCTTTCCATTATATTTTTTTATTATATCTCACACTTCTTTGACGTTTTTGAGCAGCAAATTGCTCAAAGGACTTATTAACACTAGCCCTAGGTTTCGACTTTTTAAAAAGAGTTTCAGCTTGTTCGGATGATGTATCATTTGGACCATTCTTGGCTCCACTCAGACTCCCTTTCTCATAGCTTGAGTTGATCTTCTTCAGCGGTTCTACTACATATCTTCCCTTTGTTCTCCAAGAGGTCATTTTCGACAGACCTTTGGTTTCGTCTGCATTGTCAATGGGACCAAAAATATTCATCGCACCCATCAGATTTGTCGTCTTCTATTAGGGACGTTAGTTCTATAGTCTGATTTTTGTTCAGTCTAGTAGTTGCAAAAACTTGGTTAGGGATAGTGTTAACCTTTTAGAAAACTAAAGCTTTTTATTTTAAATTTTTTGGATTATCTTCAGAAATACGAGCAAACTCAACCGAATTTTCAGAAATTATAACTTTTGCAGGCTCAGGTTCATTATTAACAAATTCTGAACAATCAACCTCATCCTCTATAGAGATCTCACTCATGTCACTATCATCATCAAAATCAAACATATTTTTAACATTAAGATTACTTTCTAAAATTAAAACTTTCGCAGGTTCAGGTTCATTTTTAACAAATTCTGAACAATCGACCTCATCCTCCGTAGAGATCTTACTCATGTCACTATCATCGTTGAATCCAAACACATTTTCAAAATTAAGTTTCTTTTTTAAACTCAACTTAGTGCATAGAGAGTTGAATTTCTGTACAGTTTCGGATTTGATTTTCTTTTTATCTTTTTCATCCAAAATTTGTCTTAACATTTCATTATGGTCTTTGGACTTTATGTAGGATTCAATTTTGTCCAGACCAATTTTGTAGGCATACGAGACTTCTTCTGATGACACGATTGATTCGCACCTGTAACAGTCAGCATTGATTTCATCCTCTTTCAATTCAAGAAAGGCCAAAATCATCTTGTGAATTTTCTTTCCTATTTCACAGTCAATATGAAGCTGTGTAATGTTAAAATAAATCCATTTTGCAATCAAACAAAAAATGTTTCGTTGTTTTAAAAGCCCCAAATTGTCACCTTTCGAATAAATTAAATCATCCCTAGACCTAGCTAAATCTGACTCTAACTTCTCAATTCACATGCACCTATTTTCACTTTTGTTCGAAACCCTGCCGAGTTGATCAGTTAAGTTAGAATTAGTTAAACGGGTTTGTTTTAGCCTATCACTGAAACTTGAAATTGTAAATCTTAAGTCTTTTAATTCAGTTTCATACCGGGAGATTGGAATGTTTAGAGATTCGAGAATAGAAGTTACCTTACTGATCATCTTTTCATATTCACTGATTTACTTCAAAACAGGTTTCGCTGCGAAGCAGTTTTCAGAATCACGGCCGCCATCAGTAGTATAAACCCTTTGCTCAGAAACATCATTGATGACCATCAAACATCGTCCACTGAACTACGAAACATCGTCCTTTGCAACGAAGCTTCTCCTATGAGTTGGTCTATGAACCTTTTCGTCTTCCGAATCAGTAGATCATACTTCAAATATCCCAAACTCATCATCATGTTCATGCACAATCAAAGCAGGTTTAGCTTCATCTGCATTTTCTTCTTTTTAATCTCCTCCAACTTTGTGAGAAAATAAGCCTCATCATCTTCTTCCTCTTTCTTCTCATTCATTTTTCTTAGCATTCACTCCTTATCTAGATGATTTTTTCCACGACAACAGTTGTAGTCATAGCTGAACTCTCCTACAAGATTTTTCTCCTTCCTCACTTCTTCCTTCTGGGAGTTGTTAGAACTCTCATCCATCACCTTCTCTGAGTTGTAAGTTCCCTGCCAGTTTCGGTTTTTGTTGCATCTAAAATTCTTCTTTGTGAACCTTTTTGGATTGGACACCATCATAGCATACTCTTCTTTTGATATTTCACAATCGGAGCGATCAAACTCTGAACCATCCTTAGCAACCTTCTTACCCTTTTCTACGAGAGCTAACGAACCCATGCTAGAAATGACTTTTCCCTCACTCATCACTTCATCCTCGTGTGACCTTAGAATACCAACAAGATTTGCCAAGGAGTAGATTTTAAACTGCTCATGCACTTTAACTGTCGACACCACGGCCTTCCATTCGAATCTTAACCCGTTCATGAATGTGACCTTATGCTAAATCAATTCACATTTTATCTTGTGTTTTACCATCCAGCTCAAAATATGGTTGTAATGGTTGAAAGTTTGGTCCAGTTTCTCCTCAGGATTTTGAACGAAAGCTCTAAACTCCGAAAGTAATAGAGTCCGAATAGAATGCTTAAGATCAGCGTCACTTGAGTAGAGTTCCCTAAGCCTTTCCCATATTTCTTTTGCTGATTCACAGGAGCTTACTAAGCGGAAAGTGTCGGCTAGAAAAGAAAAAAGATGATCCTTATAGCCTTGACATTATTGATTAGTTTATCTTTTTCATCTTTAGGTACTTCTCCAGCTTCCAGAAGAAGATCATTTTACTCAGCTTGAGTCTTGATAACCCTTTTTGTACCAGTATAAGCAACCGTCTGCTTGGTTATTGCATCCCAAATCAGCGAACCACTATCTTCAAGCCATAGCACGTAATCCTCAAAGTGTAGAGCCCACACTTCATAATAATTTGGAAAGAGTATATGGATCCTTATTGTAGATCCAATACCGCTTGAGAGATTGATTGAGTTAACATGAGAATCGTCAGGCTGCATGTTTTTGATTCCATAAAAACCTATATGAACCAGATGTGTAAACTTAAATCGAGTTTAGGTTAGAATATGGATCAAAATCAAACATCTACAATCGATCAAGACAATGAAGATGGCTTATAACAGATTCAATAAAAGCAGAAACCCTAATGAAACTCAACATAAGATTTGCGTAGATTTACACAATCTCCTGTTCTGATACCAATTGTTAGAATAATAATAAGTAGATCGATAGATTTTAAACAAGTGACTGAATTATAAACAAGAACACAATGATCAAAGTTATGTCAAATGATTAATAATCTCTGCCTTAGAAGAACTCGATGAAGAATTGCTACTATAAAGGCAGAGTAGGGTTACGAAAGTATCGACCTTAGATACGGTGTATGCATGCACCATTTATAGCTAAGCCCTAATCATTAAAACACTGGGTGGACAGGCCCAACTGTTACATAAAGTGGACTATACTAAATAAACACGATTGATGCAATCCATTAGAACCAACAATAACAAATAGAAAACATAATCAACAAACATATAACCATGCAATCAGGAATCACAGGTAGTCCTATAGATCTACCACATACTCAGCATATCAATGTTAACAATATATCAATCCAATGCGCCGACCTTGGTGTCTTCGACCCATAAATATAGTAAGGAAAACTCACCTCATAATCTGAACAATGGCTGATGAGGTCCCCACTCCGAGTCTCTGCTCTAATCGTCACATATTCATCCAAATGACCAATTCTCAAATAACATTCAAAATACCCAATATACCTCTTGGTCAAAGTCAAAGTCAATGAGTCAACACAACCGAGTTGACTTTGGCCTCGTACGCGGGGCGTACTTAAATCTTGATCGCAGACGGGAGGGTTGACCGCTTACGCACTGTATACTCCAGGTTACGCAGGGCGTACACCCATACTTCTCAAAACAACATTAAGAGCTTAATGAGTTAAGCTCTTACGTCTAAATTTTCGATCCGAGGCTAAATTATCCTCAAGAGTCATAAAGTTTCCAACTTTATCACTTTGCATGTCCATTAACTACCCAATACCCCAAAGTAAAACATCTTAATGCATTAAGACCATCTAAAGAATGCATGGAGCAAAACTAACCACTAAAACCACATTTTTATGACTCAAGACCCTTCCTAAGGTCTGAATGGATGACTTATTAGGTCAAGAACATGCCATGCTCAAGAATCACCATTTTGGGACCAAAAAGTGTCTTAAAAGAACAAAAATCTAGATTTACAAAATGGAGTAATGAAGATGCAAACTTTTTACCTTTTGGAGCTTGCTAATAAGAAGGATACCTTATATCCAAAGTGCTTCCCAAACTCAAAGCTCTCCACGCCACTCTCTTCTTCTTCTTCTAGAACACTTCTAATCACTCCAAAGGCTCCGAAATGCTCTCTTTTAGTTAAGGCTTGCTTGGGGGTTGATTTCACAGAGGGAGGCAAAATAAGAATGAGATGTGAGGTTATAATGAGGTTTAAATATGAACCAAGCCCAAAAAATTAGGTTTTACATGATCCTTACGTACGCCTCGCGTACGAGGTGTACACCCATCGTACTAAGGCATGCCCTAGTATGCTTAGCGTACACACGTACACTCAACATACTCCTAAAAGGCTGAAACTACCAAAATGCCACTATGGGCCCTTTTGCACTCTTTCTCTTATTTAGGGACCAAAATGCAATATTTAATCATACAAAGGATCGAAATTGAAAATACCTCAACATCGGGATGTTAGATATTCGAATTATAAAGGTTCCTTTGCCATTTTTAGAATTTTTAGAAAACAATTTTGAATATAACTGAAGATCTAGAAGTTCTTTTTTAAATGATATCAGTGGTGATTAATTTTGTTAAGTGTTATATGAAGCATCGCTCTTTTAGCATGTAAAGACAATATATGTTTGTATGGTCGTTTTGGAAACTAATGGTGTTTGGACAATATTTTGCATTCTAAAGTTACAATTATAATATAAAGCAATTAACTTTCCATGATATTGAAATTAACCTACATAAACACAATCGATACTGCTGATCATAATCTCTAACATTAGTAGTATTTAACCACAATACCCAACTAACAACATTAGCAGTACATTTAAAAACACAACCAATACTACTAAAGCTTACAACTTGTAAACAATTATGGCAAAAAAAACATAATCCAACTACAAAGTAAGTTATGTTCAACTACTTATTTTTCTTTTCAAGAGCCATTGCTGACCCAACCAACCGATAATTATCAATGAGTATGGATCTTATTTAGGGATGGCAAAAAAACCCGAACCCGACGGGGAAACCCGATTCCCGAATATTTCGGGTCGGGTCGGGTCTCTCTTATCGGGTTTCGGGTCGGGTTTCGGGTCTTTATTGGGTATTTTATCCGGGTTCGGGGCAGGGAGTGGGTATGCGCGCCCCGACCCGACCCGCCCCGAATGTATATATATATATATGAAATTACATTGCTGCCCCTTGAACACATAACCCTAAAATCACATTTCACTCTCCAGTATCTCCTTACGGCTTACACAGTTACACTTCTCTTCGTTCAATCATTCTTCTACTCCAACCGACACACCCACAAATCGATACACCACAGCGAAGAGCGAAGAGCGACTCAGCGCAGCGATACACCAAAAGGGGAGCAGCGAAGCAACGAAGCAGTGACTCAGCGACTCAGCAGCGAAGCAGCGACTCAGCAACACGCACGTCGCACAAGAGGTAATTTCGACTCAGCAGCGACTCTTCCGACTTCGATCGACGCCACGCACAAGAGGTAATTTTGATTCTTGAAATCCATTGAAATTTTGATTCTTGAAATCGATCACAACATGAACATTGAAATTTGGATTCTGGAAATCGATCACAGCTTGTAAGTTTGGTATGAACATTGAAATTTCAATTCTTGAAATCAATCACAGCTTGTAATTTCGATTCTTGAAATCCATATTAACATTAAAATCTGTTTGTGGTATTAATTTCGATTGCACCATTTGTAATATGTTTATTGATAATAGGTATTAATAGCTTAATAACTTATTGATCTTAGGTATTAATTTCGATCACAGCTTAATAGCTTATTCACCAAGTCTGATTTCTCTACACATGGTATATGTAATATGTTTATTGATATTTCATTTCCTTAGATTGCATCATTTGGGTTTGAACTATGAATTTGTATCTAACTATCTTTGCTATTAGAATATAAAAGTATTTATTGGCTTCCATGAAATTTTTGGTCTAGATACTTGAATGATATTACAAATATAGATATAATAAAGATAAACAAACACCCGGGACTCGTTTAGCAATGTTATTATTAACTTTTTATTTGAATTTAAGTTTTGTTAAGATTAAATTTTTATTTGATATCCGGCTGTATTATTAGACATTGATTTGGATTCCTTTAATGAAGACTAAGATGTTGTCAACTTTGGGTTTTTGATACATTAGAATTGTTGAATATGATATAACATTGGTTATTTTTCAGGAAATATGAATTCAACCGATAAAAATCATGCTCCAACTGCAAGTAGTCAAGATGTGGGAGGTTCGGGTTCTAATCAACAAAATACCGATTCTGTGGATCAACAAGATGGGACAAATATTAATGCTACAGTTTTTGATGAAGATGGAGATGAAGTTGTTGGTTCGAAAAGGGCAACGCGTTCACCGGCATGGCAACATTTTATAAAATTTAATTTGAATGGTGAAGTTAAAGCAAGATGTAAATATTGCTCTAAAGTGTTGGGTGCAGATAGCAAGAATGGCACAAAACATTTACTTGCACATCATAAGCGTTGTATACACAAACCTTTTACAGATATCCGTCAATCTATCTTGGTGCAAGAAAAAAAGAAAGTAGATGGTACTACAACGCATGTTTCAAATTATACATTTAATGCTGATACTTCTAGGAAGGATTTGGCTGAAATGATTATTTTGCATGAGTATCCGCTTTCAATTGTAGAACATCATGGATTTAGGAAGTTTGTGGGAGGTCTTCAACCTTTGTTTAAGGTTCCTTGTCGAAACACCATCAAGGAGGACATCAAAAGAATTTATGATTATGAAAGGGATAAAACTATGAGTTTGTTAGCAAAGAACAAAAGCAGAATTGCAGTTACTACTGATATGTGGACATCTAATCATCAAAAAAAAGGGTTTATGGCAATCACAGCACATTTTGTAGATCAAAACTGGAACTTGCAAAGCAGAATTATGAGGTATATTATACTTATTTAACTACAATTTATACGTACTTATTATTTATATGTTAATATTAACATATATATATTTATATATTCTTAAACAGGTTTATTTACGTGCCTTGTCCACATACATCTGATGTTCTTGCCGACATACTTTATGCTACTTTGTGTGATTGGAATCTTGATAGGAAAGGGTCAACTCTTACTGTGGATAATTGCACCACAAATGATGCAATTATTAGGATGTTATTAGAGAAACTTCCTCTAAAATCACTAATGATGAATGGTGATTTGTTTCATATGCGTTGCTGCGCACATATTCTCAATCTTATTGTCCAAGATGGCTTATCTCTCATTAAATTTGAGATTGAGAGAATCAGAGAGAGTGTTGCATTTTGGTCTGCATCACCAAAGAGGGAGCAAAATTTTGTGACAGCAGCAGAGCAGTTGGGAATACCATACTCAAAGAAGTTGATACTTGACTGCAAGACACGATGGAACTCTACATTCTTGATGTTGAGTGTTGCTATAAGCTACAAAGAGGTTTTCGATCGCGTGAAGACAAGAGACCCCAAGTATATATGTTTTCCTACAGACCAGGATTGGGAGTTGGCTAGTGAGATTTGTGAAAGATTACAGCTTTTTTATGAGGTGACTGATATGTTCTCTGGTTCAAAGTATCCTACAGCTAATGTTTTTTTTCCTTTGATATGTGAGATTGGATATTCTTTGCGTGAGTGGACGAAATCTCCTATTGAGGAGATTAAGGTGATGGCTAACCAAATGCTTTCTAAGCTCAATAAGTATTGGTATGTAATTCATGGGATAATGGGAATGGCAGCAGTTTTAGATCCACGATACAAGTTAAAGTTTGTGGAGTTACTTTTGCCTGTGCTTTATGGAGAAGAAAAGGCAAAGATTGAATTTCAAATTTTGGAGGGGTTTGTCACAACTTTGTTTCAAGAGTACGAGTCAAGTAATGCATCTAAAAAAAGGAAGAGTGAAGGTATTGTATTCTTCTTATTGTTTATATAATAAATAGAACATTATCTTAAATTATTAACATTTTTATACTAAACATTACGTGTTTGTGGTGGTTCAGTTCCTGGTTCATCTTCATTTGGTTCTAGTATCTCTTCTGGTCATCGTGTTGGATTCAAAAAGCTCTTATCGGATATTGCTTCTATTACTAGAGATGATGATGAATCAGGAGGTATGAGTGAGTTGGATAACTACTTGAAGGAGAAATTGTTGCCTAAAGACATGGAACTTGATTTGTTGGCATGGTGGAAAACAAATGGGATTAAGTACCCGACACTACAAAGGATAGCTAAAGATATATTAGCTGTTCCTGTTTCCACTGTTGCCTCGGAATCAGCTTTCAGCACAAGTGGAAGATTAGTAAGTCCTCATCGTAGTCGACTTCATCCAAAGACATTGGAGGCTTTAATGTGTGCTCAAAGTTGGTTGTTGAATGAAATTCGAGGTAGTATACTATTTTATATTAATTATATGAAATTGTGAAATTTTTTTTGCATATTAATAATATTAATTTTACACAGCAACTTGTTCTGAAGAGACGGAGGCATATTGTCGTTCTGTTGAATTTGATTATGATGTGGAAGAGGTCAAACGAAACTCCTAAAAATATTAATTTTATATAGTTTCCATGATTTGGTTTGATTTTGAGTTTGTTTAATATTTTGTAGGAAAACACTAAAGAAAGCGGGACAACAAGTTTGGATGATTTTGTTTGATTTTGAGTTTGTAACTTTGTTTTAATGTTAAGTTGTAATGTATTATTGTGATGAATTAGTTTTTAATGTTGTGTACTTGGGTGTTTTGGTTGATTGGTTGATGTTACAATATTAGACTATTAGTAATTTCTATTTGGTTAAATGATTTAAGAACTTATTTGGTATTTTAAGTTTATGCATCGTCTTAATTTATCATTTTGTATTTATAGTTTTTCCTTATGTTTTTTTCTGCCATATTTCGGGTTTTAGGGTCGGGTTTTCGGGTAATTATCGGGTTTCGGGTTTAGGGTCGGGTTCGGGGAGAGTTTTAGCCCCGACGGGGCGCCCCGATAAGAAACCCGTCGGGTATCGGGTCGGGTTCGGGCACATATGTAGATATCGGGTTCGGGTTTGGGAACTCATGCCCCGCCCCGAACCCGTCCCGTTGCCATTCCTAATCTTATTATCACCAACCCAATAAACAAATCAACAATGTGGTCCCTATTATATTAAGAAACAATGAATGAGGGTTAACGCGAGAAATGGAAATCGAACACAAGAGAAGAAAAAGGGAAATAGAAAACAAGATACCATTTTTGGATTAGCATAAAATTATATTCTAGGGTTATTGTTGGCCCTTGAGATCCTCATACTTGCTTCACTTCCACAATTATAATATGCCATTAGGTGGATTTAATTGAAGAACTTTTATTATCACAATGAGCCATTCATTTGATCTTACATACTACATATAGAATGTTGATCATAGTGTTAGGTGGAGTATGAAACCTTAACTACAGTTTCTGTCACCTTAACTGTAAATTTTAAACGATTTTCTAACACTCTGACTACAAATTTTGAGATTTTAACTAAGAAATTTGACTTACTTATGACAAATTGACTGCAAATTTTGAGACGTTAACTATTTATTCTTGGCAAGCATAGACACTTATACACTCATTTCTTACAATTTGAACACTAAAAACCACTAACGTTAAAATCATATTACATTAGCTTTATATGCGATCCAAATGTGTGTTTCCAACTTGTCTAATGTGGAAGTGAGTAGTGTCTTTGTGCATGTTAAATAACTCATTGTAGGTTTCAATTATTTCAAATATATGAAAACGCTTTTCGACCCATCTATTTGTACGCTGGTTTCGACTTGTTGATAATTTTTTTTTATCTCTTTAATTACAAGCATTTTTATATTATATATTTCTAAGTGCCTAAGCTTATCGGCTAACCGTAACAATAAATGGATAAAAATCTTTAACAATTGCTCTTCTACACCACGATAGTCATAAATAAATTGTAACATAGTGTTATCAACAAGAGCCTATTGCCTGACATCAAGATGATCCATGTTATTTTTCATTATCGAGTGTACCGAGCCACTTAATCTTTAAGGCTGAAATACATGTATATAGTTTAAGACAATAATAATGCTCAATAACATATATTTAAACATAACATCTTTACAAATGAAGTGTGAAAGAATGATATGAAATTGTTATGGCTTTATGTTTAATAAATAGAGGTCGGATGATAGTGGTAGGTTTAATATTAGAAATATCTTTAAAAATTTGAAAACTCATATAAACCATTTAGTAGTCTACATGTATGAATTTGTAGTATAAAATGTTGATCCATGATAATGGTGATATTTGAAAAATATAAAAATTCAAATGTACTTTGAAGCTAAACTAGTATGACTTAACCATCTCCAAATTTTAAGTGTGGTATTTCTATGGATAGACCTTTTACAAAAAACACATTGAAAAAAAAAATTGCAGCTCAAATAGACTTTGTGTGTGAAATTTATAAATGATCAAAATTGTTTTTTTTTTTTTCTTTATATTATTCACATGAGATAAGTAAGTACGACTTCGCGACCTCCATATTAAGAGTGTGGTATATCTATGAACAACCTTTATAATAAAAAACAGAATGAAAAAGCCTAAACAGAATTTGTTTAAAGGAGTTATAAATTTTCAAAGTATGAAAAAATTAGATTTTTACACCAACATATTTGCAACCCATGTGGATTTTCACAGGCCAAATGGATTTTCACAGACCACATGGATTTTTACAGATGCTGGCTTGCTAAATAATGGACGTTAAGATTATTTTTCGGACTTTTGGATTCTTTATAGAAAAATCTTAAAGAAAAATAGGTAGGTCATTCTTTGTAATTATTATCACTTCTCAAAAACAAACTAACCATAGCACGTGTATATATTGCTCAAGCATATCAAAACATTTCACTAAATTGTGAAATACTTGTTTAATAATAAATATTTAAGCAAAACTTCCTTTAATTAAATATATGGAAATACTAACGATTTACAAAATATTTATTACGCTTGATACTAATCTCGTGTTACATCTCATGGCATTAAATTATATTCATATTTCATTATTTCTACACTATCTGTACAGCTTTAATCACATACAATGGTATTTAAATATTTAATATTCCGCCGAAAAAGACATATCTGCTAAATTTAGCAAAAAAAACAAATTATTAATTAATGCGGGAGAAGAAAAGGAGAATGGCATCTTTGCTAAGTGACACTAGAAAAGATAGTCTTAGATGTGTTTCAGACCCTTTGTCACTGATTTGACTTTTTTTAATCGTCAAACCAGTTTTCTTATTCATATAATTTAGATAGGATTATATAATTAGTTCTTGTTTTTTTATCAGATTTAACACATTGGGAATAATGTTGGAAACTTTTACGTATTTGATCTCTGTTGCTCCATGTTGTTTATTGGATTTATCACGTTCAGGACAATGTTGAAAACCTTTAGACGTCTCCATATGTTAATTTGTGCTTATGTTCATGAAGAACAATCCCACAGAGTTGGTTTTTCCTTTTTCTTTTATTTGTTTAATCAATTTTTAAAAAAAAATATAAATCAAAACAAAAAGTCAAAAAGGATTTTTTATATTTTTCAATACTAACCAAACAAGAAAATAAAACCATATAAACCGAACACGTAGAGATTTCAATATCGTCCTATATCGTCCTCAATGTGTTAAATCAAATCTAATAATCACATCGGACCAATCATGTACTTCTATCAATTATTTAGATAATAATATAAGTCTTATATGAAAATATCGACTATTAGTTATTAAATAAACAAATTGTATCTACACCCTACTTAACAAGTGAAACGTTTCCATCCATTCATGAAAATAATTTAATAACTATTGTATTTATTTTACGATGTTGAGTGTATAATATTTGATTAGTTGTATATATTTTATTTTCAATAATCATATATCACTTATTCATGAAGTTAAAAATATGATCTTACCCGACCTATATCAATATTTGATGTAAGTAAAAAATGATTAAAATAATAAGATAGATGTTTTTTAGACCAAATAAATCATCTAGATATGAATACTATTTTATCTCTCAATTCTATTTTTTTGTATTTATTAATTTTAATAACATTAACCAATTTAATATGAGAGGAAAAAATCCAGTCATATATAACTGTCCAGATTAAACATTTTATACATTGGGTCTATTAAATTAAAAAAAAAACGTTACTTCTTATTCATTTGTTTTAACTAAATAATAATTAAATGAGATACAATCCTATAAATGCTAATAATTGTTTTATACATCATGTGAAGAACACATATACTGTTTTCCTGGATGCTTTTGGAGATAGGGAGTTTGGAGGGTTTGTAAGGTACAAAGAGGAAATGACAAAAATGACCCCGCACAGAAATAAATGATTGGGATCCACTTGAAAAGATAGGGGGATAGAGGAAGAAATCTACAAAGGTCCGTCAACCTCAAAGGGTAATATATGCCATAAATACTTAGTAGGTGTACGTATCTGTAGGTTTTTCGGGTTGTTGGGTACCAGGCTGTTTTGATTTCTTGATCTATATTCAGGTTGTACAGTACAAACTCTGGTTGTACCTTCAAGGGTATTCTTGTCATTGTCTGTAATTTTGCTTTTATAAAATTGATGAGAATATTGAACTTGTACAAAAGTTCCAAGTAACTAATAATATTAGATTAAATCTAACAAGAAAAGGAAATGGTGCGACTATATACATGAATTATGAGTATAAATGTGCATTATGTAGATTAGATCTGGTAATCCGTGTCTGCATGTCAGGTATTTGTGTCAGACACGAATTTAAACGATACGAATTTTTTAAACACGAACACGACACGAATTATAAAACGTGTTTGGGGTATCAAACACGAACGTGACACGTAAAAATTCATGTGACACATGACACGACATGGATGGACACATTTTCAGCCGTGTTACACGAAAAACACGAATAGACACGTTTTTAATGGCTTTTTTTAAACTAGACTTATAAACTAATTATTGACTTTTACGAAATTGGTCCTTAATATATTATAAATATAAAATCTAACCCTAAAGTATATATGTGTATATACGTGTTTGTACATGTCACGTGTCAACACGAATTTGTATCATGTCTTATATGTGTCTAAACAGGTAAATTCGTGTTTCATACGTATAAGATACGAAACACGAATTTAAAATACGTGTCAGAAACGAATAAATACAAAGCACGAATTTCAAAAACACATACATGGAAAACTCGTATTGTATTCATGTCGTGTATCAAATTGTCAGGTCTAATGTAGATATTGTTTTAGCACTTTTATATATGCTTATAGTATAAATATACTTATAGTATAAATGAATGATTTTTACTTGCACCATATGCATATTGTCGTATTTAAGCAATTGATATATTAAATTCACAACTTTTATATAATTTATGATTTTATGCAAAATAATTAAATTATTTTATAAATAGTTATAAAATATTGTGTTGAACCTAATTTGTAATCCTTATATAAAAAACTATGATACTATTCTTTATAATCATTAAGAATTTTTAAATAAGTAGCTTTAAAATAGCTTACAATAAAAATAGTTAAAAGTAATAATATATAAAAAATTTATAATGTTATCTTTAAAAACAAAAACAATGTTTGTCGTTTTAATTAATTACAATAAAATAAACAAACAATATTCATCAAATAAATTTTAGAAAGTTAAATTTCTCAAACCAAATTAAAATAATTAAGAGTTTCTAAATACGTTATTTTAAATAACTTACAACAAACATAGTTAAAAGTAATATTATATACAAAAATTATGTTGTTACATTTAGAAACAAAAAAAAATGTTTGGTGTTTTAAATAATTAAAATCATAGAAATTAAAATTTTAAGAAAATAAACTTTTTAAAATTAATTAATCAAAACAACAACTATAGATATCATTAAAACATATATTATATTTAATTTTATTCATGAGTAACCCGCAGCTAGATATCATTCACAAAATTGATATTACAAAATTTTAAAAGATGTTTACATTATTATATAAGATTTGTCATATAAAAGGTAACAACAACGTCATTGATATATTTAAAAAAAAACATATATTTGTAAAGATTTCAAATATATTGTTGTATTATGCGCAACTCACGGGGATTCGCTTAGTATATTTACAAATGAAACATTTTTACTTGCAGTAAATGAATTTAAAACCTCCATGACTTTTCAATTTATTTCTAATAATTATTATAAATTGGTTAATAATGTTAGATTCATACAAGAACTAAATTCTAATAATAAATTAACTATAAAATATCATATTTTATTCTTATTTATAAAGTTATGACTTTAGTTTTTTAACATATTAGAGTTAACTTATTAGTTTAAATATGTTGTCATTCGTGAGAAAATATCATTTTAAAGTCACAACTTTTGTATAATTTATGATTTTATGCAAAATAGTTAAATTATTAATTTCAATATAATGTTAAACGACTAACTTAATTTAGAATTCAATTAAACTTGAAAAAAAATTGAGAGACTTTTTTATAAATAGTTAAAAGTTATAAATTAAAGTGTTAAACCTTAATTGCAATCCTCAATTAAAAAAAAAACATGAAACTATTTTTTGTAATTATTAAAAATTTTCAAATAAATAGCTTATAAATAACTTACGATAAGAATATTTAAAAGTATTACTATATAAAAATTTGTAATGTTATCTTTAAAAACAAAAATAATGTTTGTTGTTTTAAATAATTACAATCAAAGAAACTAAAAATATTCCTCAAATAAATTTTAAAAAAGTTAAATTTATGAAACCAACTTAAAATAATTAAGAATTTCTAAATACGTTACTTTAAATAACTTACAACAACAATAGTTAAACGTAATATTATATATAAAAATTATATTGTTATCTATAAAAACAAAAATAATGTTTGATATTTTAAATAATTACAACGATAGAAATTAAAATCATAAGCAAATAATATTTTTAAAATTAATTAATCATAACAATTTTAAATATCATTTAATTATAGATTATATTTAATTTTATTCATAAGTGGCCTACAAATAGAGGTCACTGAGACAACTGAGATTATAAAATTTTAAAAGATATCTACATTATCATATAATTTAAAACAAACAATGTTTATACTAACATTGATCTATTTATACTTTGAAGGCAACAAAGAATAGACGCTCTTTTTCTTATTATTATATGTTCCATTAGTAACATTCATTTGTAGTGTCATTATGTATTTTAGTTGTGTTTAGTCTTTCCCGGTTAGAAATCATATATGAAGTTTTTAGAAATGGATTTATTTGATTGGTTTATCAATAATGTTCCGTCAGAATCCTTTTTTGACTAACTTATATAATTTGTTATATAAAAGTTAACATCAATGTCATTGTTATATTTAAAAAAAAAACATTTGTAAAAATTTCAAATATATTGTTGTATTTTACGCAATGCACGGATATTCATCTAGTTTTATTATAAAGGAAGTAGGTTTGTGGTGTACTCATGCTAAATATCTTATAAAAGAGGTTGTGATTTTTTATGTAGTTAAAAATTAAACATTATATTGAACCTAACTCTAAATAATAAACTTCTTCATTATTTTAATTTTATCGTATTTCATTGAAATATATTAATTTATTAATTTTAATATTTTATTAAATTTGCAATATTATTAATTTAATACCATGACTTTTAAAATATTAATATAATGTAAATTAAATGTTAACTTAAATGAAATATGAGAAACAAAATCTAAATCAAAATAAACAAATAAACTTTAAAAACACAAAATTACAAAAATGATCTTCACGGTTTGTTATTGTATGAGAGACTCCAAACATTAAAAAGATGAAGATTTCATCCTTTTTTATTAGTTTCATTGTTTGCTCATAGAACTATTACTTTTATAATTTAATTTTTATATTTTATTAATATCTATTAAAAAACTAATACATTTAAAATAGAAAATAAAACCAACATCCACCCATACTTTCATTCATCCCACAATGTTTCTTCCCTCCAAAACCATCTATCGCCGACATGTTCTTCCTATTTTCGAACATCACTGTTAGAACAAAGTTCTTTTAGGATTGTATGATTCTAAGCAAGATATAAAATAAGAACGTAATAAGAACACAAGTATTGCGCTGAATGTATCGAATGATTAATACATTAACACCTCAGAAGAGCTCGATAAAGAACTTCAATCTGTAGAGGCGTTTAGGGTTACAAAAATCAACGTAATGAAAAACTTATCAATATACGCATACATGCATGCATATATATACTATAACCCTAACAATCAATCTAGATAACTACGTAACTAATCTAGATAGACACGATGGACAGGCCCAATCCGGATTACAAAATACTTAGCCCAAGACGCAACACAAATATAGACAAGGATGGACAGGCCCAATCCGGATTACAAAATACTTAGCCCAAGACGCAACACAAATATACTCAACAATCTCCCCCTTTGCATCCTTATAGCAGAAACTTTATTCCTTCTTAACAACAGAAGGCTTCTTCACTGTTTTAAACACCTTCGGTATAATGGCCAGAATATGATGTCGAAACGTAATATACCACCGAAACATGTCTGTGAAGTTCTTCTTGTCAACCACTGAGTTCTGCTTGCATCGATGAATGATATTTATGATATGCTCCAAGCAATCTATTGAAAACAGATACTTATCGACCAAAGCGAACAGAAACTTGTGTCTATCACCTTTAGTGAACATAACTGTCAGATTTGTAGAATCAATTTGCCCCAATTTCATTTTGTTCACATCACTAGGCTTAGACATCGGCTTCACAGTCGGCTTTCTGTTCATAACCTTAGCTATCTCCTGATCCATGGTTGCTAGCTCATGAATATAGAAGACCAACATTATTTTAATATGTTCAAGAATCGGCTCATACTCTCTGGGATTCGAGAGCAGAATGTTGTATAGCAGAATCCAGTCGTGTTGATTAAGGTTGGGAAGATCTGCTAGAGAGATAAAAGACTTCGTGTTTGATCAACCACGGTTGATCTTGAAATTGACATTGATAAATCTCCCTGTAGATAAAGGTTTTAGAACCTTGACTTTAGTAATTTTCTGTGCGCTCCATGTCAAGTACTGTGGTTGACCATTCTTCAAATAAAAATCTATCAGCTCTCTGTCAACCTTAGAATGTGGATATGGGACCTCAACAATTGCCTCAAAGCAATGGAAAGTGAATGCTTTTCTGGTTATGGGCATGTCAAACTGCGAATCTCTAGAGTTTTCACAGTCAAACGAAGCAACTGGTTCTAACCAATAGACAGATGGAAACTCAATCGCTTGATTGATAAGTGTATCTCTGTCCCACTCCGGAAAAAGAGCCTTCTTGCACTGCAAGGCCTCTTCAACATCCTTATTCTTCTTCTCCCTTTCCTCAGCGTCTCTGGCCACTTTCATAGTTTCATCCAACTCTCTCTCTCTCTCTCTTCTTCTGCTTAAGAGCATCTACAATAGTCTCTTCTTTTGTATCACTATCAGTTTCACTATGAATCTCTTTCTGTTTCAGCTTTTGCTCAGAAACCGAAGCTAAATTAACCTTCGGTTCTATCTTTACCTGTTGTGCAGTACCCTCTCCCCCTTGTTTTGGAGGTATGAACCCCTCCGAAACACCCTTCATCTCGCTAAGTATGGAAATGCCAGGTAGGAATTTGGATTGAAGATGTTTTCGAATTGTCAAGGTGAGGATAGGATCATGAGCTTCCAACAAATTGGTCAGCATATCCTTAACATCTCCTGCACAACTTTTGTACACCACCCTTTAAGTTTTTAACAGAGAGATTTCCTTCTCTGCCTGGGCTAGCTGCACCTTCTATATGTCAATAGTGGCCTGCTGTTTGACTAGATCCTCCTTCAAGGCACTCTCAGTTGCCATATTTGCAGTTAGAGCATCAAACCGAGAGTCCACATATTGCAAAAAAGAGGTGGTTTCTGTTTTAAGCTCAGTACGAACAACTTGAAATTTGTTAGTTTCTTCACGAAGAGACTTTGAGAAGGAATCCACTGAAGCTTGATATTTTGCTGCATTGGTGTCAGCATGAGATTTTAAAGAATCAAGGAAAATTTGAGTTGTATGAATGATGTGCACAAAAGTACCCACTAATTTTAATATTTATAACCTAACAAACTTAGACTAACTATGCACTTATAGGCAGTGTACCTAGTCAGATTATAATATAGCTTAGGTAAGTCGGGTGTCGATCACAGGGAACGGTGGATTAATTTAATATATTTGATTATAGGTTACAGGTCACACGAAAAGAATAAAAGAAATAGTTTAATAAATCTCAAACTAATAATTAATTAACCATTCTCGATAAACTAACAGGAAAACAAATCTCTTCAGGTACTTTGGTTTAGATAAATTCCACCTTAAAAACATAGACAATTGCATACACAAATTCATTTATTCATGTTCACCGATTCCTAAAATGATTAGATTCGTGTTCACTATAACTAATCCTTTAGCAAACAAGTCAATTCAAACAGTGATCAATTGGTTAAACTAACATGCTTCCTAGTGTTCAGTTTGTATCAAACAAGACTTGTAATAATAGTTAATCAAATTAAACATTCAATTAACCTCTTGTTGATGGTCATCAAACAAGGCTCACACATTAATTTAATTATTCCCATGTTAATCCTAGTTTCACATTCGTTATTCCTAGACTTATAATCTCGGTGGTCATCAAAATCATAAGAGACAAGCAATCAAGCATATGTTCATACAACTCAATTTACTTGGAAATTAACAACAAATAATCATCATTAATACATAAGGATCTTTCAACAAGCTTGGCAAGATAAATTAAACACAAACAAACTATTCAATATAGCAATTAGTCCAATAATCAAAGCTTCATTCAATCATAAACTCAAAGTAAAAGGTTATTACACCCAAGTCAGAAACTAAATATAGAATAGTAACACAATGGAATGCTAAACATGGTCACGTTAACAGCCCATATGATTACCGACACGTATCCGCTCTCCAACCCTTCCGATCTCCGCTCCCGTTAGCTTAACGGCCTTCCGGCCACCTCCTAGACCCTCAAAACGGCAACTATGAAGTTTTTTTGTTGCACAAGTCGAAGTGGAATATCATAGAATATTCAAATGGTGGAATTATATAGGGTATTTATAGTTGATGGAGATGGATTTATATGGAATATTAGAGTTGGATTGGAATAAGGAAACTAATGTGGCTTAGGGATTAAGCAAATAAAGATAAGGAAAGTGGTGCTTGGGGAATAAGTAACTTGGAGGGAATTTCCGTCCAGCTTTTATGCTTCATCTTCAAGTCCAATTTTGGATAAGATAAGTGTCGAATTAGCCAAAAGTCCCTATCACATAAGTCGTAGGAAATTTCGTCTAGTTTTCAGAACATTTTGAATCTAGTCAATTGGACTTGTGAGTCATCAGATATACCCGAAACACTGAAGAGGGGTCAATCTGCCAGCAATATCCTTTTTGCATCTTTTCAGCTCCATTCTCTTTCTTTTGCATTCCATCTCCCATTTTAACTGTAATCAAATACTTCAAAGCATATTAAGTATATTTTAGTTCTAAATAATAATAATAATAAATGCTAAAATATTAAGATATGTTATACATAAATATATATAAAAATACACATATCAATGAACAACCTCAGAAACTTCCTTGGTGGCCTTCTTACAAGTAGAAGCAGACTCATCCACAGCCGTTGTAGATTTATCAATGGCATCAGTGTACTGTTGAAGAGCCATCTCCAGAAAAGCTTTAATAAGCACTCCACCATAGGCTTTGCTATCAGCAAGCAGTTTATCCAACTTTTCATGAATGTCTTGGATCTGCTGACTTGTGACAGAAGCATCAGCTGTATGTTCAGATGGAATTCGATAAGGGATGTAGTAAGTAGAATCAAAATCCTGATCATTTCCTCCAAGAGTGGCAGCAGAATCGGAGGATTGGGTTGGTGAAGGTGGTAAGTTGATAACCGGCAGTAGTAGCCCTTGTATCAGATACATTAACTTCTACTGTGGGTTTGGGAATGGCAGTTGTGGTAGATTCAGTTACAAGTGGAGTTGGTAATGTTATAGTAAAGATAGGAATAGAAGCAATCGTTGATGAATGTGGCATAGTGGTTGTGAGAACTGGTGGAGTAACAGCAGGAGCAGAAAGGTCAACTGTCTGTTTTGGTGATGGAGGAGGAGTTGGAATTGTTGTTTGTTGTGGAGATTCTGGTGGAGTTGGGGAGTGTGGAGGAGTGAGCTCTCGGGGCGAGTCATGATGTACTTCCTCTTCCTCAGGTTTTTCAGCATCAGGTTCTGTTCTTGGAGAAGTGTGTTCTCTTGGCCTACGAGCCATCTTCTTTACCTTTTTCTTTTTCGGTTTAGAAGAGTCCCCTTCATCAGATTTTCGCTTAGAGGACTTGGCCTTTGGTTCTTCAGGCTCCTCTTTCTTTGTAGGTTTCTTTCCTCGGTTGATCGGTTTCTCCAATGCGTCTAAGGCAGCTTGCTGTTCAGGAGTTAGAACCCTCGGTCCAATAGGAGGTAGTTTCCTATAATCGGACAGGACGTTGCTCTGCTCTCAAACACATCTGTACATTGTTTCAGGAATCATTCCATAGTGAAGAAACTTACGTGGATCTGAAAGAATAATTTTCTTGGTATGGAAGGTTGCGATTGTAGCAAGAAGAGCATCCTTCATGACTGGAATCTCCAACGAATCGATAGCTTTTTTGGTAATCAAAGTCCAAAAACGGCCACAAGAGATTTATAAATGGCGTGTCGTAGTGTTTAGACTCTGCACTACTTGAGACCAGATGATGGAGCCGTAATCGAGATTGATCCCATTGTAGAGACCATAAAGAAGAGTAAGAAACCCCTTTCTGGTGGTATCGGAACCACCACTTCGTTCGGCCAAACCCTTAATTAACAGGGTTAATAAACCATTCCATTGGGATGGTAAATAGGATTTCTTCACCTTTGTTATCGTTGTAAGCACATCCGTGTACCCCATTTCGTACATCATGGAGAACAGTTGGGACGTCGTGATGAAATCTGGTGAGATAATGGAGGAATCGACCGCAAGGCCCAAGAGTGAACAAAACTTCACTTTTGAAATTGAAGATTGCTTGTTGTGGATGGTGAAGTATATGCGATCCTTGTTCTTGTCATATGTCGCCGAAGAATAAACTTGTGATAAGAGCAACATTAGAATGGCTTCAACCTGGGTTAGGGCAAAAACCAGGGGGAATATTTCAAGCATTCGACAACCTGTAACATGTATGGATCATATAAGAACGGACTAAGTTCAATGATCATGTTTTGTATAGGTCTTATAGTGAGCAAAGAAGATGATGCGGTCTGATCATGTGCAGATGAAGAAGTCGCCATTGATGAATGAAGAAGAAGATGAACAGTGTTTACTTGTTGTTTACGTTGAGAGAATTAAGACTGGTAAATGACAAATAAAACATTCACCCCTTTATATACCATTTCCTGGAGAGAGAAAATCGTGATGATGAGGTTGCTATAACGTCGCCTGAAAAAGCACGATGTGTGACAGTATGGTTACTCCCAGGACTACGTCAGCACGCATGGGTTTAGAAACGAATCAAATTCACAAGCCTAAATCTTATCTTTAATTGGCGTTTGAAATTCCATATAACGCCTTGTTTGGTTACGATGGATAACCAAAACTCATACCAAACAGTACCTAGAATGTTGGAAAATAAAATTTTCGTGCATAAGTATGTCAAAGAGAAAGAAATAAATCAAATGTGTATAGGATGTGAGTGATGTCTATGAGACATAAAGCAGAGGATTCTGGGCAAGAATCACTTCCTTCAAAGTTAAGATAGACTTGAAGTGCTTGTGTGGTTTCTCGAAAAATACGATCAACTATTTGTTAAGAAACATTGAAAGGATTCTTTTAATAATAAGTTCAGGGTAGCTTGTGTTCAACCGAACTTCGAGTTTTAACATAAAACCGATCTTTGGAAGACGCACCTATGAGACCGATGTGGTCTATTGAACAGATAGGTAGGATATTTTATTTTAGTGACTATTTTGGAATCGGAAATCTCAAAAAAAAAATAAACTGGATCTTTTGGGGAAGAAATGCCTTGGTTGTAGACAATTTCATAAAGATCTCACAAAAATAAAAAGAAATTTCCTTTGGTAACCAATAAAATCTTGAATGTATAATTCACCGTGAATTCATTTTTGGTGTTGGATTTTGGGTTTCGCTCAGCACATGGTATATGTATCTAAGATCATAAACACATATGTTGTGTAACCATAAACCTCAGTGGTAAAGATCGAGAGTCTCCAGGGTTACGTTGGTGAACCGAAAGTAAATGGAGAATGTAAGGAGGTGGCTTAAGGACCGAATGTACCTTCTTCTAGATAATCCTGACAGAGCAGAGAAACTCTTAACTCGTATGAGAAGAGTAAGGTAGCTCTAGACCGAGTAGCATTAATTAGCCTGATTTGGAAGAAACGATAGGTATAGATCGAATCATTAAGGCTTACTCAAGATCGTAGAGGCTTAAGACGACATGCAACAGCATGCATCTAGGGATCCTTAACTAGTTCATGTTGAAATTAAATCATATCTGCCTTAGATCCACCATCGGTTGTTCTTGTTGCCCATATAGCCTAAGAAAAATAAAGAGAAACACCAAACAAACAATCGAGATAGATAAAATAATACTAAAGACAAAAATATAAAATGTTTTTGGATTTTTAAAATTTTCTGAAAATGAATAAAAACAGAAAGATAAAATATTTTTGGATTTTTGAAATTTTCTGAAAAAGAATAAAAACAGAAAGATAAAATATTTTTGGATTTTTGAAATTTTCTGAAAAAAAAAAAATAAAAACAGAAAGATAAAATATTTAAAGTGCGATGCAAACAAAAGATATGCTCAAAATATACAACCGAAACCTTATCTGAGAGAAGCGAAATAGATCGACCATTCGGTTCATTTTTGTTCCAGAAAATCACGGAGCAGAGATAGACAGAGCGGTCTGTCCATTTCTGTTCCCTAAAATTCGAGAGCCAAAATAGACCGAGCTGTAACGACCCAAAATTTAAGACCAAAAATTTCTTTTAATAAATCATTACTTAAAGTAAAGTCATCATTCCAAAACATAATATGAGTATAAGTTTTCAAAACACATGTTCATTATCAGAGTAAACATTCCCAGGCTGTCTAATCTATGGTGTGTGCCATGCGATCACCCCGAGCTCTTCCCTCCGCTACCGGAAGTACCTAAAACCAAAACTGAAAACCGTAAGCATGAAGCTTAGTGAGTTCCCCACCCTACGACATACCATGCATAACCACATACTGCACATACTGGGCCACGCCCCCTACCTCGGGCCTTGCCCGCTACAACGGCCCCACCGCTCCAGGCCCCGCCTGGCTTCGAGCCCCGCTCGGATAAAGATCTGTTTTACTTAGGCCTCGCCTGTCACAGGGCCTCGCCCGTCAACAAATAATAACACATAAACATTTCACAACACATAACTAACACATGCAACTGGTTCTGTCCTAAGGCCTCGCCCATATCCTGCTACTGATGAGTCATGGAACCCCGTCCACGCTACTAATGGTAGTGAGGTACGGGCCTAGCCCACTCTCACTCCTGTTCTAGTTCGGGCCTCGCCCCTATTCTGCTACTAATGAGATATGGAACCCCATCCACACTCTGCTATTGGTGAGATACGGGACCTCGCCCACACTCACCTCCCTACCAGGCACATACATGTATCACACAGACAACAAGTATAACTATCATATAAACAATTCCCTGGGCACCCGCCCGCTATTACTGGACCTCGTCCTGCTGATAATACTAGCATACTGTGCCTAGGGCTAACCCCCCGGTTCTTCTACTCATAACTACATGGGCCGGCATTATGGCCTTAGACCCATTCACACAAAGGGAAACTCACCTGCACTGGCTGAACTTGCTGATGATCTCACTAGTTGCTGCCTGACAACTCACGGAACTCCTGCTCCCCTTGCTCCCCGAACTACCAATATCAATGCAACACTGAGTCTAACTGACCCCCGAAAGACAACCAAGTCCACCCTGGTCCAAAGTCAAAGTCCTGGTCAAAGTCAACCTTCCAGGTCAACCCTACTTGCCGAGTCACCCTACTGACTCGCCGAGTTCAAAATGATCAGATTCCTTCCATTCACGACTCGACTCGTCGAGTCTACCGATTTCTGAGTCCAGACCTGTCCAACTCGTCGAGTCTCCACCCGACTCACTGATTCGAGTCACAACTCGAAGGGTTTGGGGTTTCGCAACCTGACTCGCCGAGTCCAAGAACAGACTCACCGAGTCCAAGGCAATCTTCATATGACTCGACGAGTTGTTCCTCCTACTCGTCGAGTTTCTCCACAACTTCATGCTACTCGTCGAGTCCACTCAAAGGACTCGCCGAGTCCCTTCTTTCCTTTCTTGGCCTTTGAAACTTTGGGTGTTACAACTCTCCCCCACTTAAACTAAACTTCGTCCTCGAAGTTTACTATACTCTACTGCCGGCGATCAACCTCCAAAGCCCCACCATCCATTCTAGCACCAGCTGCCTAACTTTGTTGGTCTTCCGTCCAGTCATTCAGACCAACGCCAAGCCTTACAGATAATAATATTGGGTCCATCCTGAGCCTAAACATCCTATAACACAACTTATTCAACCGATAATCTTTTTGGTAATCTCCAAATACTGCACTGACCCCGTAGGGGTTCACCCTTTCTTTCCTTACGCGCTTTCCTTGCCTCCCCAAGGCAATGCTCCATAACCATCTATCCCTTCTGCCGCGGTGAAGACCCTTTCCTCACCAAATTTATTACTCCCGTCACTCCCAGTACGGGTCATTGTTGCCAGTACCCTCTGAGCATTCTTCCTACTATCATTCGGTATCGAGCACCCCACGATCGACTAACTGAATTCCACCATACTCTGCATCCCCGCACTGCTACTGACTAGAAATCCTGCTATTCTTATCTGGCTTCCGAATAAACTGTGACCATCCTGGTCCCTACCAACCTATCAATATCTGGATTACCGACTCTCACCGATTACTGACCCAGCACAACCACTAGTCGCTCCCAGCGACATTCGAAGATACTTCCGCCACCTATACTGCTCAATCTATTCTACCATGCTGGCACTACAATTTCCTGGGATCCCCGATCCCCTTGCCTAGACGCTAAGATCCTTACCAGGTCCCACCTATGCTGCTAAAACTCACGGGCCTCGCCCACGGGTCTCACCCAACCGTAGTACTGAGCCACCCTGCTCTCAGGTCTCACCTATACTGCTATCCTCATACGGGCCTCGCCCACGGGTCTCACCCGACTATATCCTAGAGCGGCCTCTTCCAAGGTCTCATCTCTCAATGGCTATACGGCAACTCCATACCATTCTTATCCATTACCCATTCCCGATCCCTATTTGAATGCAAGGAGATAAGGGCCTCACCCCGACTCCGCCAACGACGCTACTACAAAATGCTACGACTGCCCCGTAGTCTGACAACACCTCCACCACTGACTGCTAGTGAACGCTACGGCCGCCCCGCAGTCTTACATCACTTTCCACCACTGACTGCTGACACGAAAACATCTCCTGCTGTTTGACCTCAAGATCCCCATTCCGACTCACACGAGCTCTACATGCGGCCCCTTTAACCTGAATCCGAACCACATACCCACCATTACCCTTTACACGCACGCACTGATGGGAAGTTCTGAAACTCCCAACCCTAAACTACTTGATTCGTCAGATGCTGAACTACCTCCTTTCCTTTTCAGAAATCATATACCCAATCTGGATTTGCGTGCCCTAACCCTATACACTCGGAGGATTCACCCCCACTCTGATCCTACTCACGCCTCGATGCTCGATGAGAAGAAACCCCAATACTTTCTACCATAATCAATCCGCTGAGGAATCCCAAGCTTACCATAGCTAAGGATCTAACCTGTCCATACTAAAACTTATACGGCTCCGAACTAGCGAGACATACCGAGTCTGTCCCAGGCATGCTACGGATACTGCACTCAAAGTAACCTTCTTCGATACAACCCATCCCTTAATTACTAACCAATAACCAAGGTATGCAAATGGCATATAACTCGATCACAATGAACCCGCTCGAAAATAAAATGCTCAACCACTAATGATACATAACCATAACAATATAATCATGCACAAAATAAAAGAACTGAAAACGGAAGTCGCATACCTGCAATGTCCGGCGCTGCTCGCATCTCCAGAGTAGCCATCTGAAAAGCCCTGCCTCCAACTGCAGGTGCCTCCGCACGGACTTGACGGCCGTCTGTGATCCTTAAAGTTGCAGGGGCGGGTGCCATCACCCGTCCTGCTGAAAGCAAACTGGGGCACTGGGCCTTCTTGTGGCCCCGCTGATTGCAGTGAAAACATATCAAGTCTGATCCCTGAGTGATGGTAGCAGTACAATCTCTGCTAAAATGACCAGTCTGACCGCACCTGAAACAGCCAGACTCACCACCACTAACACTCGTGCACGCGCCCCCATGCGCCCTGCCACACCTTCCGCATTGACTGCGGTCCTGATAATCCCTCGATCTCGACTCTGATCCCTTGGGCCTTTTGCCCGAATTTGCGGCTACCTGAACCTCATCCGGCTTCCTCTTCTGGATCTACTTCAAATTAATTTCCCTCTCCCTGGCCCGAGAAATCATATCCTCCAGAGTCTTACATCCGGACCTGCTCACGAACTCCCTGATGTCATCCCTCAGCATCTCGTGATATCGTGCCTTCTTCATCTCCTCATCCGCGACATACTGCGGAACAAGAAGGGCTCTCTCTCTGAACTTGGCAGTGATCTCCGCCACAGTCTCAGTAGTCTGCGTCAAATCCTGAAACTCCCGGGCCAACTGCTGCACCTCAATAATCGGCGAAAACTCCGCTCTAAACCTCGCTGAGAAATCAATCCAAGTCATCGCGTCCAACGCGACATCATCACCCAAAGCGTGACCAATCTCCTCCTACCAATCCCTCGCTCTGTCTTTCAGAAGACAGGAAGCGAGTCTGACCTTGTCCTCCTCACGACACCGGCTCGTATGGAATGCGTTGGCAACATCAGCCAACCATCTGCTGCTAGCGATGGGGTCCCTAGCCCCATGATAATCTGGTGCCCTGCAAGCCCTGAACTCCCGAAATGTCAAGGTACGCGCTCCCAACAAAGCCATCATCTCAGTACGGAAGGCTCCCAGCCTCTCATCCAAAATATCCAATATACCCTCCTTGACCGTGCCAAAAATCACAGGAGTCTGAGCTAGAATAGTGCGCGTAACCTCCGCTGATATCAACTCCCTCATCCGCTCCTCGAGCTGCTCGGTCCCTAAACCCGAGCCCAATCCCTCTCAGGCACCTGATCCGCCTGCTGGTCCCTCTTGTAATGTCACCATACTGAAACATACAACATAACCACTATTAGAATACTCCTCATTGCTGCGAGACCAAACATACTCACTACCAGGTTCCCGGTCTTGTCTCGACCTTTCCCGAATCGAGTACGGATCCTCTGCTTTCAGTAGTACGGGCCCATACTACCTTCCACATCTATCCGTACTTTACTCAGGAACTGCTTTGACTCCACCAGGTCCCTTTTCTACTTCTACTGCTCCTAGCACTACCTCATCCTAGGCTTACCCTAGGGAAACCTTTGTCTCAACTCAAACCAGTCCTTAGCTGCTGAAGGCCTCCTCGCAATGCCAATTAGCCATCACCTGGATACCATCACATGTGATGAGGCTCAGATAATCCTTCAAGTAAAAGACTCGTTCCTACAATGGTTGGACTCAAACAAGAGCTGCACAATAGGACCAAATCCAACACTCTGAGATTATTCAACCCTGATCACATGTGACGTGATGTATCCACCTAATGGCTAACTCCCATCACTTAGAATCCCAATATGCACAAAGCAAGCAACATTCAGACAAGGGAAAATCTAACCATAACATACTCAAGCAATCATATCCACATAGCAAGAATCTGAACTAGCATGCAACACAACTCATAAACTCAGGCATAACCTAACTAGGCTATCCTACTACTGACTATTCAGTACTATCATGCAGATCAAAAGCACATATAACAGGCACATAAGGCATCCTCCCTAGATCCTTAGTCCTAATCTAGCATGTTGTTCTATTAACTGATGATCAAAACATAAACTTGTATGGGTATTTTGGGGTACTTACTTAAGCTCGGTTGATTGCATGCACCACACCTCTTTTCTCTTTTCAAAGTTCCTTTCATTCTGAATTTTTTTTTTTTTTACTTTTCTAAAACCTTTTCGTTTCTTAAAACTCTTTTTACAAAACTGTCTTTTCATTTTGAAAACTTCCTTACCAATTCCTCAGTTTGAGTTCAGACACACCCTGAGAGCATGTCCGAATCCCTCAAACCAAGGCTCTGATACCAACTTGTAACGACCCAAAATTTAAGACCAAAAATTTCTTTTAATGAATCATTACTTAAAGTAAAGTCATCATTCCAAAACATAATATGAGTATAAGTTTTCAAAACACATGTTCATTATCAGAGTAAACATTCCCAGGCTGTCTAATATATGGTGTGTGCCATGCGATCACCCCGAGCTCTTCCCTCCACTACCGGAAGTACCTGAAACCAAAACTGAAAACCGTAAGCAAGAAGCTTAGGGAGTTCTCCACCCTACCACATACCATGCATAACCACATACTGCACATACTGGGCCACGCCCCCTATCTTGGGCCTCGCCCCCTACCTCGGGCCTCGCCCGCTACAACGGCCCCGCCGCTCCAGGCCCCGCCTGGCTTCGAGCCCCGCACGGATAAAGATCTGTTTTACTTAGGCCTCGCCTGTCACAGGGCCTCGCCCGTCAACAAATAATAACACATAAACATTTCACAACACATAACTAACACATGCAACTGGTTCTGTCCTAAGGCCTCGCCTATCCTGGGCCTCGCCCATGTCCTGCTACTGATGAGTCATGGAACCCCATCCACGCTACTAATGGTAGTGAGGTACGGGCCTAGCCCACTCTCACTCCTGTTCTAGTTCGAGCCTCGCCCCTATTCTGCTACTAATGAGATATGGAACCCCATCCACACTCTGCTATTGGTGAGATACGGGACCTCGCCCATACTCACCTCCATACCAGGCACATACATGTATCACACAGACAACAAGTATAACTATCATATAAACAATTTCCTGGGCACCCGCCCGCTATTACTGGACCTTGTCCTGCTGATAATACTAGCATATTGTGCCTAGGGCTAACCCCCGGGTCTTCTACTCATAACTACATGGGCCGGCATTGTGGCCTTAGACCCATTCACACAAAGGGAAACTCACCTGCACTGGCTGAACTTGCTGATGATCTCACTAGTTGCTGCCTGACAACTCACGGAACTCCTGCTCCCCTTGCTCCCCGAACTACCAATATCAATGCAACACTGAGTCTAACTGACCCCCGAAAGACAACCAAGTCCACCCTGGTCCAAAGTCAAAGTCCTGGTCAAAGTCAACCTTCCAGGTCAACCCTACTTGCCGAGTCACCCTACTGACTCACCGAGTTCAAAATGATTAGATTCCTTCCATTCACGACTCGGCTCGCCGAGTCAGTCCATGACTCGCCGAGTCTACCGACTTCTGAGTCCAGACCTGTCCAACTCACCGAGTCTCCACCCGACTCACTGATTCGAGTCATAACTCGAAGGGTTTGGGGTTTCGCGATCTGACTCGCCGAGTCCAAGGCAATCTTCATACGACTCGACGAGTTGTTCCTCCCACTCGTCGAGTTTCTCCACAACTTCATGCTACTCGCCGAGTCTACTCAAAGGACTCGTTGAGTCCCTTCAGTTCTCCTTACATGAAGAGGATTTTAGAGTCATACATGGACTCCAAACTGTAGATCTACCCTTCCCAAGCCTATTCCACACGTAAAGTTGCAAACTTTACGTGTAGAGAAGGAGATCTAGGCAAAATATGCCATAAACTAGGGTTTAAGGCCAAGGGACTTCAAAATCGACTTAATGGCTGATACTTTATGCTTCTCCAGGTCATAACACACTTGGATCTGAAGTAGCAACTCCAAATCCGGCTTCTAACCCATAAGGGTGGCTAGTCATGGCTTAAAAGCCCCAAAACTCACAACCAAAGTTAGATCTAAGAGAAGGAAATGACTTAATACCTTCAAATGCTCTGAAATGATCCCCAAACTTCGGATCCAAAGCCACTCCTTGATGCTTCAAAGATTCCCACTTCTTCTTCTTCCTTTAAATCACTCAAAAATGGCCAAAAGCATGAATGAGCACAATGGGGGCTTACGGTGTGGCGTTCCTGGTGAAAGGGCAGTAAAGGAACCCTAGGGGAGAGAATGGGATGTTTAAATAGGCTCTAAGTCCCGATTTTAGGGTTTTCCCTGCACAGACCAGACTCATCGAGTCCCTTTGGCCGACTCGCCGAGTCGGTCACTTATTCCTCGACTCGGATCCCGCCCGGACTCGTCGAGTCCTTCCTTGGACTCGCCAAGTCGACCCTTAAATTAGGGCTTTTCTTTCCTTTCTTGGCCTTTGAAACTTTGGGTGTTACACGAGCGGTCTATCCATTTCGGTTGTCTAATTTTTAATGAGACATTTGAAGATTCGGTACCGACTCTCCTTCCATCATGCCCAAGCCTTGTAGGATTTTGTTAAATGTTGCTTCGGGTAAGGGTTTAGTAAAGATGTCAGCCAGTTGATCAGCGGATCGAACAAAGTGAACTTCCATGTTTCCGTCTTCTACATGATCCTTGATGAAATGATACCTAAGTGTAATGTGCTTAGTTTTTGAGTGTTGCACTGGATTATAACAGATCCTTATTGCACTTTCAGAGTCGCAGTAGAGAGGAATCTTTTTCATACTTAACCCATAGTCTCTTAATTGACTTTGAATCCAAACCACTTGAGAGGTACAAGATGCGGCAGCGATGTAGTCAGCTTCGGTTGTGGATAATGAAACACAGGTTTGTTTCTTGGATTACCAACTCACAAGTTTTCCGTCAAAAAATTGGCGTCCACCTGTAGTACTTTTTCAGTCTAGTACACATCCTCCTAAATCAGTATCAGAAAAGGCTTGAATGAAGAATCCTGATTTAGCAGGGTACCAGAGACCGAGAGATGAAGTTTTCTTCAGATATCAAAAAGTATTCTTCACAGCAAGCATGTGAGGCTCTCTTGGATTGGCTTGAAACCTGGCATAATAACAAACAAAAAACATAATATCTAGTCTAATAGTTGTCAGATACATAAGAGACCCTATCATTTGTCGATAAAGTGTTATGTCCACAGCAGGTTTCTCCAGAGATGGAGTTAGCTTAGTGTCGAATGCCATAGGAACCTTCACTTTTGAATCACCCTTCATTCCAAATTTCGTTAGTAAGTTTTTGGTGTATGCTTCCTAGTTTATAAAAATACCTTCTGGTCCCTATCTAATATTCAAACCAAGGAAAAGTTAATTGGACCCATTGCGCTCATTTCAAATTTAGTATCCATCAACTTCCTGAATTTAGCTGTTAAACTAGGATTCGTGGAGCCAAAGATGATATCATCAACATAAATCTGAACAATCATTAAATGTTCTCCTTCCTTCTTACGAAAGAAGGTTGGGTCAACCGAACCTTGTTTAAATTTGACATTTTTAAGAAGCGAGTTAGTGTTTCATACCACGCTCTCGGTGCTTGTTTTAGCCCATAGACAACTTTATCCAGCACATAGCAGTGATCAGGGTATTTTTCATTCACAAAACCAGGCGGCTGTTCAAAATAGATGGTTTCTTCTAATTCCCCGTTCAGGAAAGCGTATTTGACATCCATTTGGAAAACTTCAAAGTTCTTGTGAGCAACATATGCAAGAAAGATTCTAACAGATTCCAACCTTGCTACTGGAGCAAAGGTTTCTTCATAATCTATCACTTCTTCTTGACAATAACCTTTTACTACCAACCGAGCCTTGTTACGAATGACATTCCCCTCCTTGTCCAGCTTATTTCTAAACACCCATTTTAGGCCGACAACAGAGGCATCTTTCGGTGTGGGAATCAACCTCCAAACTCTGTTGCGTTCGAACTCATTGAGCTCATCCTGCTTTGCTTGAACCCAATCAGAATGATCAAGTGCAACATTTACAGTTTTCGGCTCTATCTTGGAGATAAACGAATTAAACATACAAAATTCCATTTTAGAGAATAATGCAGTTTGTTTCGCCTTCGGTTGAGACCGAGTAAGAACATTTTCTGAAGTTTCAACAATAATTTGCTCTTTGGGATGGTCCTTTGTCCATTTTACTAATGGAGGATAGCTTGGCTCATATTCTGGATGCAATTCAGCTTCTACTTCTATTTCAACATCTGACGGATCCCCTTCGCCTTCGTCAGTAGAACTATCACTTACTTTTTCTTTCTCCCCCTCAACTGGCGAAGTGAAGTCTCTGTCATCATCAGAGTTTGTATTGCTTGTTGAAGTGGGTGTCTCCCCTCGATTGGATTTTCACTTGTGATTTTCGGATCAGTTGTATCTTTATCATCTATAATTTTAGATGTTGGGGATGAACTTGGATTCTCCCCCTCAACAGAAACTTCATTTGTCTTTGGAGTGGTTGAGCTCTCCCCCTGGAACGTTGAAGCTTTACGTGGAGAACCTTTGGATGACTTAGGACTTGGTGGTTCGCGTTCCATCTCTTTAGTGGCTTCGTCTATGAACTTCTTGAGAGTATCTACTTTGTTGTCTGTTGTTGTTGCCTTCTAATGAATTGCTTTTTCTGGTTCATCAAACAGCCAAATGTATTCCTCAAACAGGTTGGATATTGGAACTGAGACTTGTCCAGATTCTGGGAATATGTCTCCTGAAGCATTGTCAGTCTTGTGAACCTTCTTCATATAATTGTCATCAAAAGTGACATAATAAGTTTCTTCAATTTTTCTGGAACTCTTATTCAACACCCTATATGCTTTTGATGACAGAGAGTAACCCAGAAATATGCCCTCATCAGCTTTAACATCAAACTTATTTCGGTTCTCTTTAGAGTTAAAAATAAAGCATCGTGAACCGAAAATTTGGAAAAATTTGATGTTCGGTTTCCTATGATTTAAGATCTCATAAGGAGTTATGGAGAATCTCTTGTTGAGCAAAGACCGATTCAGTATAACAAGCAGCAGCAATGGCATCAACCCAGAAGTATAAAGGTAGAGAAGTGTAACTGAGCATGGTTCTGGCTGCTTCACATAGAGAACGGTTTCGTCTTTCAACAATCCCATTCTACTGTGGTGTATAGGGGGCCGAAAATTGTGAGTTATCCCCTTATCAGCCAGAAAGTCTTTAAAGTCCTTGTTCTTGAATTCTAGTCCATTATCACTTCTGATGTTTCTGACTATCTTCCTTAATTGCACTTCCACTTGCTTGATGAACACCTTCATCTTGGGAGTTGCATCTGATTTCTGTTTAAGAATGAAAATGCAAGTGAAGCGGGAAAAGTCATCTACAATAACAAGAATGTACTTACTTCCACCGATACTATCTATAGCAGAAGGTCCACACAAATCAATGTGTAACAGTTCAAGTGCTTCCACTATCTTAGTATTGATCCGTGTTGGGTGGCTTTTTCGGCTTTGCTTACCCATTTGACACGCTGCGCATAAATGCTCCTTATCGAACTTGAGAAGAGGAAGGCCTCGAACATGATCCCCAATTACCAACTTGTTGATATCTTTGAAATTTCGGTGTGATAGACGTCGATGCCATAACTAGCTTTCATCAGTGTTTGCCTTTGACAGAAGACAAATAGTTGGTTTCCCTCGTATTAGATTAACATTTAAAGGGTACATCTCACCCTTCCGCGCAGATTTCAGCAGAACCTTCTTAGATTGTTTTTCGATTATCTCAGACCCCTCATCATCGAATGATACCTTCAAACCTATGCCCACAACTAATTGCGATACACTGATGAGATTGTGCTGCAATCCTTCTACATAAGCCACCTTTCTGATTGAGAAATCTCCACTAGTTATCATGCAGTATCCATTGATTGTCCCACAGGAATTGTTTCCAAAATTCACAGACCCACCATCTTTCAGGGACCGAAACTCCCTTATCTCCTCCTTCCTTCCAGTCATGTGACGCAAGCAGCCACTGTCTATATACCATTCTTCGTCAAACTGCTCGTCACTGATTACCTGTAAATTCAAGCAGATTTAGGAACCCAAAGTTTCTTGGGTCCTTGTGAGTTTTTCACAGAGAAAGGAATTACAACAGAAGCATCAACCAAATACGTTCGTTTAATTAGAGTTGTTTGATCTTTTCTTTTAATAGTATACACCTTGATTTTGATTTATCTTCTTTAAATTTTAGTGTATCATTTGGTGTTGCTTTTAATGGTTTAGTGTTTTTCATTTGATTCCTAGGTTGAGTAAAGGATTTTTTATTTTCCTTCTCAGAATCTGATACCAGCTTTCCTTTTCCTTTGATGTCCTTTAAATAATTTGTTGTATCTTGGGATTTGGAGGATCCATATCTAGGATTAGAATCGAATATGGTTTTAGTACCGAATCTGGGTCGAGGATCGAAAGTGGGTCGAGGACCAAAAGTGGATCGAGGACCGAAAGTGGGTCGAGGACCGAAAGTGGGTCGAGGACCGAAACTAGACTTTCGGTTCTGGGATTTGGAATAACAGGAATTTGGACTATAGTTTTCCTTCATCTTTTCCTTTCCCTTGTCCATGGATTCTTTCCTTGGAATCTCATAGTTGGGATTATCAAAATTCCAATGCCTTTTACGTTCATTCAGATTCGTGGCGTATCTTCGATTTCTCAAGCGTTTCGGTTCAGCTAGCTCCTTCTGAGATTTGTGAATATTGAAGGTTGCCTTTGGTTTCTCTTTCTGGTGGGTTGTAGGTGACTTAGTTTGAACTTTCGGTGCTTCCTCTCTCTTGAATAGAACTTTCGGTTCTTCCCTCTTGATAGGAACATCAGCTTCAACCATCGATTCTTTAGGAACATCTTTGGTTCCACTTGTTCTTGGAATATCGAAACTGGAGGGTTTGTTGAGAGGTTCTGGTATGTATCTACCCTTGACTCTCCATGTGGTTTTCTCGGATAGTCCCACAATTTCGTTTGCGTTATCAATAAGAGCAGACCAGAAATAGTCTTTGCAACCTACATCATTATCTTCGTCAACCATTGTTCTTAATTCTGCCGTCTGCTTTTGAGTGACTCTAGTCGTAGCATAAACCTGATTTGGCACGGTCTGGACCTTTTGATAAACCAAAGCTTTTTCCTTGAGTTTTGGTTTCTGTTCTTTGACAGACGAGCAAACTCAACCGAATTTTCTGATATTAGAGGCTTTTCATTATCGGTTTCATTTTTTCATAAACTTAGAACAATCAACCTCATCTTCTACTGAGATTTTACTCATCTCGCTTTCCACATCAAATTCAGACGAATTATCTAAGTTTATTTTATTATCCTTAACAATTTTAGCATTTGACAAGTCGAATGTATGTATAGTTTCAGTTTTAATCTTTAGCCTATCATTTTCATCTAAGATATCTTTTAACATACTTTTATGTTCCTTAGAATCGATGAAAGTTTCTATCTTATCCAAACCTAGCCTATACGACATTGACGTTTCTTCAGAGGACACTTCTGATTCACATTCTGCTCTAACTTCATCTTCTTTAAAATCAAGAAAGGGCAAAATCATCTTATGAATTTTCTTCACAATTTAAATGTAATTGAGCAATATTAGTATAAAGACGCTTAGGAATCAAACAAAAAATGTTTCTTTGTTTTAATAACTTTAAATTGTCTCTTTGCAAATAAATACTTTCATCCCTAGCCCTAATTAACTCTGCTTCCTTCAGCTCAATCCAAATTCTCCTCTCCTCAGTTTTTGAAGACACCCAGCTGAGTTGGTCAGTTAGGTTAGAATTTGTTAAGCGGGTTTGCATGAGGCTACTACTTAGGTTAGAGAATTTAGAGTTTAATTCATTTAATTCTTCTTGATAATCAGTTTTTGAAATTTTAAGAGACTCAAGAATAGAATGTACCTTTTTGATCAATCGATCGCAGTCGTTGATCTTCTCACTCACTGGCTTGGCCGCAAAACACTTATTTTCAGTCAGGTTCGGTTTCAAATCTGCACTCTCGGTTGATGGACCAACAGTGACGATAAAACATTTTCCACCCGAACCTTCATTCTTTGCCACATTCTCCTTTCCGTGAGTGGGTCTTCTAACCTCTTTGTCTTCAGAGTCGGTTGACCATACTTCTATGCCACCGAACTCATCTTCCTCAGCGTTCTTCTGTACGATTAAGGCATTCATTGAGCTGTTGGACGCCTTTTTCCTTTTGACTTCTTCTGATTTGTGCATATAATACGCTTCTTCATCTTCACCCTCTCTCTTCTCAATCATCTTTCTCCACATGCAATCTTTGGCAAAATGGTTTTTGCCGTGACAATAGTTGCAGTCGTATCCGGAGTCTCCTGCAAGCGTCTTCTCCTTTTTCTCTTCATCCTTTTGAGAGGAGACTTTCGGTTCATCCTTCATCTTCTCAGAACTGTAGCTTCCCTGCCAGTTTCGGTTCTTGTTGGCGGGAAATTTTCTCCTTGCGAATTTCCTTGGATTTGTGATCATCAAGGCATATTCCTCACTTGTAAGCTCGCACTCTGACATGTCTGACTCTTCTTCTTCTTTTTCAGCAGTACTTTTTCCTTTAGAAACAAGATCCAACGATCCCATACCAGAGACCACTTTCGCTTCCTTAGTTACAACACTTTCATGGGACTTCAGTATCCCTACTAGTTTCGCCAGCGAGTACGATTTGACCTGTTCATGCGCCTTCACAGTGGAAACCACATCCATCCATTCTAGTCTCAGCCCATTCATGAATGTTACTTTCTGCTCGATCAGCTTCCTCTCTATCCCATGCTTGATCATCTTACTTAAGAGATGATTGAACCGATCAAAGGTCTGTACAAGCTTCAGATTCTAATAGTAACAGAGTTTGAAACAGTGTTTGAAACAGTGTTCTAGATCTTCAGGTTTCTGTTCAAAAACTCCAGATTCTAATAGTAACAGAGTTTGAAACAGTGTTCTAGATCTTCATTAGTTGAGTAAAGTTCCTTCAGCCTATCCCAGATCTCTTTTGCAGTTGTGCATTAACCTACAAGTCAAAAGTTGTCAGATTGCAGGGTGAATCTTATCATCCGCATGGCTTTTACGTTACACAAGATCTTGTCCTTCTCATCCCGTGGCATCTTTTGAACATCTGTCACCAACTTGTTGTAATCTTTTTGCGTCTTAACAGTTGTGTTTGTCTCCGAATGTACAAACGGTCCAAGAGTGATAGCTTCCCATATGAGATAGCCATTGTCTTCCGATCCAACCACGTAATCTTCAAAGTGATGAGCCCATACTTCGTAGTCTTGAGTATAGAGTATGGGTACTCTGGTTGTTGATCCGATGCTGTTTGAGATGTTAATTGGGTTTGTATGTGAATCTTCTTGAGACATGGTGAGCTTCTCAGAATCAAACTTGTAAACTTGAGATTAGGGTTTTATCAAAAATAGAGTTATCGTCGATATGAAGACGACGGCTTCTATTTATATGATAAAAGCGGAAACCCTAATGAATTACGTATACAGAAGGAATGTGTATTGATCACACAATCTCCTGCTTTGATACCAATTGTTAGAATAAAGTTCTTTTAGGATCGTATGATTCTAAGCAAGATATAAAATAAGAACGTAATAAGAACACAAGTATTGCGCTGAATGTGTCGAATGATTAATGCATTAACACCTCAGAAGAGCTCGATAAAGAACTTCAATCTGTAGAGGCGTTTAGGATTACAAAAATCAACATAATGAAAAACTTATCAATATACGCATACATGCATGCATATATATACTATAACCCTAACAATCAATCTAGATAACTACGTAACTAATCTAGATAGACACGGATGGACAGGCCCAATCCGGGCAGGCCCCATCTATCGCCGACATGTTCTTCCTATTTTCGAACATCACCATGCCTAAGAATGCTACATTGACCACATCATCGCCCCAAATTACTCTCGTCCCTAACCCCCCCCCCCTCTCTCAACATGTCAACCCCCAACAGATGCCTTCCACTCTCCTCCCAACCCATCAACATACATACATATGCATCGTCTCCACCACGACCGATCTGATAGTCAAAATGACATAGCAATAGGAGAATCAATAGATGCTTCTAGAATTAATTCATCATGTTGTTGTTCTTAAATTCTTTTTATCGAAAAATGGTTCTAGATTCGAGAGTTTATTGGGTTCTAGATTCGAGGGTATATTTTGTATTAGATTTGAGTGTATATTGGGTTCTAGATTCGTGAGTGTAGGTAAGTTTATCACGTATGTGTGTGTGTGTGTGTGTTTATTTTTAGGGGTGTGTATTTATGTTTATTTGCATAGGTGTGTGTTTTTTTTATTTCCATTTGAAGTGGTGGATAATGGTGGTTTTCGTCGGAAAAGAAATCAAATGAGGAAGGAAAGGAGTGACAGTGAGGCCAAAAATGCAATAGAACTTGAATGTGTGGGGTTTTCTTTGTTTACAAGGCAAAATAGCCATTTGGAACTTCGTTTCTAGTGGTAGGGGTGAAGTTGAGGTGTCGATTCAATCATCTTTTATGACAACCAGACGATGGTGGTCCAAAGTAATATAAGGGTTTCTTCAAATATGATGAGAGAGATATAGATTTAGAAGGGGGATGTACGGTGGGGTAAGTGGGGTGGTGGTGGATTGGGATTCATTTTCTATTTTAAATACTCCCTTCATCCCAAAATTATTGTCCACGTTTGACTTTTTAAGTCTCTTTTGTTCAACTTTGACCATAAATAATATACTTTTTGTTATATAATTTTTAATTCAAGATATATGAATAGATTGATTTTTAAATGTATTTATATTGTTATAAGTGTCATAAAAAATTATATAAGACAAATAAAATTATTTATGGTCAAAATTGACATGAAAAACTTCAAAAATCAAAAGTGAACAATAATTTTGGGATGGAGGGAAGAGTAAATTCAAAATTTTGTCCCTTTGTTTTATCAAAAAGTATAGGTTGGGCCCCTCGAGTTAATTGTCACTATATTTCTCCAGTTAAGTTGATCACATGCTCCTCATTTGGAAGAATATTTTTCATTTTAGTAATTTCCGTCTCATTATTTTATTATTTAAAACTATTAATTTCCCACTCACCCACTTCCATGCACAACCTTCTTCTTTATATCTCTCTAAAAATATATGAGGGATTCATTCCCACTTATCCAACAAGAACAACCCATATGAACTTTCTATATGAACCGATGTCGGCCACCTCCACAGACTACAATCCCCACCTTTGCTTACCCTGTTTTGTGGGTAGAAATTCTGACTTACTATTCTTATATCTTGAATTGGTACTAACATCCCGGGCAAGACCAGGATCTTGGATTTAATCAGTATCTTGGACTGCCATTATGTTTTTATGAAATCATGTGCAGGAAATTTAGGATCGATGAAAAAGGAATAGACTAAGTCAAACCACAAGTGGTCCATGCTTCATGAGTGTTAAAGACTCTTGTGAAAGTCGGGTCAACCAAAGATCAAAGAAAATCCCAAGAATGTCTGAATTATAGTTATTGTTATGTATATAAAGACTAGCTTATTGATACACAAAAAACACACTTTCATTGCTACATATTCCCTAATTCTCTCAACACTAAAGCACATTCACTTCATTTCCAAGATCAGCTAGCACCTACAGTTTTATTCAAATTTAATATAAGTTCTAAGGCAGGTGCCTTCATCACATCCTGAGGTTTTATGCTAGAGATCCAAAAGGATTAAGGGATTTCCTAATAACCTAATATTTTCTTGTATTTACTCTATTTACTTACTGTTTTTTGATTGAAAACAATCCATTCTTTTTTTTTACTTGTTTATTTATCTCTTGAGATTGCTAAAATTGCCATGGTATCTCCTCGTATCATGGTATAGTTTTGTGTATCTTAAACTTTATTGAACAAATTTATTTGTTATTTCTCTTTAACACTATTTTTTACCAAAACATACTTATTCGTATAAAATGATATTACACTTTAATCAATAACTTTTATGAACTCTATAGTACTTTACCCAGGAACATAACCACTACCTAGAGCATCAACACATTGCAAGATCTTAAGCACTCCAGTTTTATTTACCTTATTTTAAACATCACACCACACTTACTAATTTTGTTATGAAATATGTTTGTTAATTTTTGACCAAAACAATTTGGCACCATCCGTGGGATAAGTGGTTTTATCACATATTTTTAATTAAAAGTTACTCAAAAAGATTTTTCCATATTTTCAATTACTTACACATTTTTTGCACCAAAGATGTCTGCTTTACCAAAATCTACTTCCAATACTATTCCATCCATCACCACTGGTCAGAGCATACCTCCACCTCCTACTGTCACCTCATAAAGACAGAATGTTGAGATCCCTAGAAGGACCATTCTAACATCCTCACCAGATCAATATTCCAGACATGCAACCAAAAAAATATACGTTATGATCTCGAACAATGAGACCATATTTATGCTCATCATAATAAAGCAACATATCATTGATCAAAGTGAAACCAATAAGATGATATTCAGAAGGACAGAGACACTAAGCTTGAATATGAGAAGGCATATAGAGACTACACCAAAACCATCTTAAATCTTGTAGCCTAACATCCTGAATTTCGAGATCGGTGCATCTTCAGAACGCCAGAATAGAGACTTCATATAAAGACAGGTGTCTATCATCATAGATGGTGTGACTCTTATTATAGGAGGTCACGTCTCATATGATCTTGGAGGGATATCTTGTTCAGTTTTCTATGCATCAAATACACTTAGAATAGGTAGCAGAGAAATCAAAATATCATATACCAAAGTATACATGCACCGTAGGATCTATGGTTCATACTAATTACTGCTACACTATGAAATATAAAACATAAAGAAGAGAAACATACCTCTTATGTAGCCATTGATCTTCATACTTGAGATCTTGTTCTCCATGAAGTTGCTTGGAAGAGAGGACCAAACCAAAATCCATCTAATGATATCACACCTTTGACACCAAACAGTAGAATAAAAATAACTAGGAGAAGGGTCAATTTCATAAATCCTAAGAGGGTTAGAAATCATCCCTATGAGGGGAGGAAGAAGGGTTGAGAAACTTCAAGCCAAGGTGCAAGGAATAATAAAATCCCTATGGCCATATTTGTAACACCCCGACTCCTAGGTATAAGTTTTAAACCACATTTTACATGTTTATAGACTTACTTAACGAGTTGGTTGCCCCCAACTTGTCGTGTAGAGGTGGGTTAGCCCACATGGATTATTAGACCTACTCGACAGGTCGTAGGACCTGGACTCGATGGGTAGGAGCTAAAAGATGAAACCCAAATTTTTAGGGTTTACACCCTAGTTAAAAGACCTTAAGCCCTCACCTTTAGTCCCTTACCACCTCTTGATGGCTAGAAGAATCCCTAATCGCGATTTTACTCCATTTTGTGTGTTGAAGAGCTTAGAAAGTGGTGTTTAAGAAGAAGGCTTGAAGTTGAGGAACTTTAAGCAAAGGAGGGTTTGTGAATCCGACTATATCACATCTTGGCATCATTTGGAAGGTAACAAGTCGTTACCTTGACTTATCCCTAGCTAGATCACTCCATGCTTAAGTTTAGGTTCATTTTTATTATACACGTGAGCCATTTAGAGTATAAGCCACGATATGAAGTTGCAACTTTAGATATGGACTCCTCTAGGTCTCAAGCTTGCAAAGCTATCAACTTTATCTCATATGAATCTCTCACCATGGCCTAAAAGTCATTCTAGACTGTATCCCATACGGTAGCTTAAAAACATTTGAATGGAAAGTGGACTAAAGAGACTCGAGGAGTTTCATGGTCAACTTGGCGAGTTTGATGAAGATTAACCGTTAATGGTTTCTGCTTGAACTCGGTGAGTCAGCAAGATGACTCAATGACTCAATTAGGGTTTTCCCGACTTTTGGACACGCGTGGACTCAAGGAGTTGTCAGGAAACTCCGCGGGTCAACTAGGGTTTTCACAATTTCTCGAGTTCTGGATGGACTCGATGAGTTGCGTCAACATGGACTGTTGACCTTGACCAATGAATTTAACTTTGACCAAGGGTTGACCACTTGACTTCTGGGGGTATTTTAGTAAATTAGGAATGTAAGGAAGTGGTTCTATGGTGAATATAGGTGGTGGTTTGCGGTTGTGATTCGAGGGTTTGATCTTATCACTACTGTTCGACAGTTGTGAGGTGAGTTTTCCTCACTACACTCAAGGGTCGAAGGCACCAAGGCCGGCTCTTTTGGATTGTTATCTTGATATGTCATGCTAGTATTATCTGTTAGATCAATATCCTGGTAGATAGGATGATGTTATACTATTATGATTTATTAGATCAGTATCCTGGTAGATAGGATGTTATTATGTCGTTACGATATGTTAGGTCTGTTTGTATGTCTATAGACTGTTATGTGATTATCTGATATTTGCGCACATGTTTGATTGGTGGTTGAGGCTTATATTCTTTGTGCGAAATCCAATAGACCTGGGCATTCCAACCCGATGGTTATGGGTCGTGAGTATTCCATCTTGAGGATGATTGGATTCGTAGTATGTGGGTATTCCAAACCAATGGTTATGGACCTGGTGTATTCCATCTCGAGGATGATTGGACCCATAGTATGATGGCATTCCATCATGATGGTTGAGGGCCCCAAGGTATTCCAACCCGATGGTTTACTGGACCCATAGTATGTTGTTTGTGACTATATGTGTATAGTTGTGTAGATGGGTATTTTTGGGGAACTCACTAAGCTTTGGGCTTATAGTTTCAGTTTGGGTTTCAGGTACTTTAGATGATCGTGGGAAGGTGAAGGCATGATCATACAACTCCTCACATTTTTTATGATTTGTTTCTGGGATATTTTGATATGGAACTATTTTGAAAACAAATCTGTAATAGCTATTGGGTTTTGAATGTCTTAAAATTTTTAAATTTGACATGATTTTTATGCATGTTACATGTTGGTATCAGAGCCTTGGCTTGAGTGAATTGGAGGAACACTCGTGTGAATCCAGTCTCAAATCAAGGAAAATATTGTCAAAATGATTTTTAAATGGTTTTCAAAATAAGTAAAGGAGAATGCAGAGTGTACGATCAACCAGAGCCAGTAAGTAGACCCCAAAATACCATACAATTATTTGATATTATGTTATGTTAGAACAAAATGCTAGTACTAGGTTAGGGATCTTTAGGAATTGCATGATATAATTTCCTGGTTATATGATGCTTGGTAGCCTAGGGTTTTCCTTATATGATATTGACATCATTACTCTAGTTGCTTAGTGTATGCATCACGATTGTACGTAATTAAGATATTATAGCCTAAGAATGTTTGATTAGCCTTATTTCTTTTTCTTGTTTGATGAAGGGCTTAGGGTAGGATTAGGTATTCGAAAGTCTATAGGGTCCAGCATTATGTATGGCTAGTATACACTAGTGATGCAAGGTTGGTAGAAGTTTCATGGGTGGAATGTGTGAGGTTGGTAGGTCAATTATGAGACAGTTAGCCTTCATCTAGGAGTGAGGATTGAGCGATCACCATGCATATGTATATTGTTAGGGTGTTTTGATGACACTTGAGACAAATATAGGTAGGTATGGAAGGTAATATGGGCTCGTACTACTAAAAGCACAAGACATATACGCGAGGCAAGGAAGTCACAACCCCTTGGGTTTAATTGGGAGTTAGCTCCCTGTTATTTATGCGGATTATCTGATATCTTCCTGGAGTAATTTCAGAATGGTGGTTACGAGGTTTTTTTGTGACTGGATCTAGATCGGGATCGTGACAAGGTGATCAGGGTGCCCCGACAGCTACCGAGATCATCAACCATGATAGGCTAGCATTAACGGAGGATCATATTAGGGAGATCATCCACAAGGAGGTGGTCGAGATTGTCTGGGGTCAGATTCCAGATATGTTTGGGTCTATTAAGATCGCCATGATGGTGTATTTTGATGTTAGATATGTAGCCCTAGCTGAGAAGGCTGTTGCAACAACTACAACAGCTGTAATAGCGGTAGAGGGAGGAGCTGGACGAGCTTTTCAGTATCGAGACTTTAATAACATGAAGCCCCCAACATTTGATGGGGCTTAAGACCCGATCAGAGCCATGACCTTGCTATCTGACATGGAGGACTGTTTCTTCACGAGTACATGTCCTACTGACCAAAAGGTTAGATCTGACCTTAACTTGTTGAGGTCCGTGGCAAAGGACTGGTGGAGGTTGACGACCTGGTCGTATTCGGATGACCAAAGAGCTACAGTTACGTGGGAGCAGTTCAGGGATATGTTTCGCGCTCGTTACATTCCACGGGTCGAGTGGGAATGTTTAGCTCAAGATTTTTTGGAGTTGAGACAAGATGGAGAGATGGTGACAGAGATCACACGTATGTTCACAGAGAGGGCGAACTCCTGCGCCGACTACACTGTGGATTACTGATGGGCGGAAGGGTAGAGCGAAGCCCTCGAAAGCTCAGGGACGTTCCTTCTAGCTCACAGCAGAGGAGGCTAGGGCAGTACCAGACATGGTTACTGATATGTTTCTATCCCTTATATTACTAATTATACCTGTTTTTATGCTTATACATTTCTACTTAGGTACGTTTTTAGTGAACTCCTTACCTGCCTTGGTATTATTTGACTTGGGGTCGAGTTGCTAGTTTGTCTCTCAGACATTAGTAGGGAGTTTACTGTGCCAGTAGGAGAGATTGAGTGTCCGCCGCGCGTCTCTATCGCCAATGAACACGGGGTTTCTGCTTCTTCAATATACTGGGGATGTGAGTTGGAGATCTTCGGGGTGTCTTTCCCGATAGAATTGATTCCGATTCGCGTAGGGTATGTTCGTGTTATCGTGGGTATGGATTGGCTTAGTCGCTTTGGTGCCATGATCAACTGCGAGAGTCAGCGAGTGGTGGTTCGAACCCCAAGTGGGGGAGAACTGATTATCTATGGCGAGGTTACCAGATTGGGATCAGGATTTTGTTCAGCTGCCAGGGTTTGGCAGTGCATTTAGCACGGGTGTGCGGGTTATCTAGCATATGTGGTGGATATGCGGGTTAGAGATCAGATATCAGTTTTAGAGGTCCTGGTGGTCAAGGAGTTTGCTGACGTGTTCCAAGAGGAGTTACCAGGAGTGCATCTGGAGAGGCAGGTCGAGTTTAGGATCGACCTAGTGCTAGGTGTGGCCACTATCGCCAAGGTGCCGTATTGTTTGGCACCACCAAAGATACATGAGCTATCATCATAATTGCAGGAACTGCTGGACAAGCAGTTCATCCGTCCGAGTAGTTCTCCATGGGGAGCGCCGATCCTTTTAGTTAGGAAGAAGGATCGTTCACACCGGATGTGTATTGACTACCGAGAGTTGAACAAGTTGAAACTGAAGAATCATTATCCACTCCCAAGGATATATGATCTTTTTTATTAGTTTCACGAGGCATCTTCGTTCTCCAAGATAGACCTGAGGTCTGGGTACCACCAGATCATGGTTAGAGATAGGACGTATTGAAGACCGCTTTTCGGACTCGTTATGGACATCACGAGTTCGTGGTGATGCTGTTTGGGCTCACCAACTCGCCAACAATATTTATGGACTTGATGAATCGTGTCTACAGACCAATGCTCGATCATGTTGGATTAGGTGTCTAAGCCCACAACTATTATTGGTATGTACTTGACCCGAGAGTAGCATGGTCCATTTGGGTTGCATGGCATCAGAGAAATTTGGATTGACATTTGTGAGAAGAGGATATTTATGATTTATTAATATATTATAAGTTCTAATATATTAATATGAAATCATATTATTTAATTAGTATTGATCAAGAATTAGTTTGGAATTAATTTTGTGATCAAAAGAGACTAATTAAATAAATGGGGATTGATTTGGTAAATCATTCATTCTTATATAGTGAGCTTATGATCCATAGTTCCTTATATTGGGCTAAATCCATGTGGTGACCCATGGATACTCCATGGAGGTTAAAACCCATGGATCATGAGGAATATGGTTACATGGCGTAACCCTAATGTGCACACTATATAAGAAGCCTCATAGCTCATGAAATTGGCACTAAGGAGTGAATAGTGATAGACACATGATAGCTAGCTGATTTTGACTGTATATATATATATATATATATATATATATATATATATATATATATATATATATGTATATATATATTCTTCTCGCAAGTTATTCCAATTGTTTGTGGTGTTGTGTGAACCATTTGACGTGCAAAACTTGGGGCACTAAGCTCTTTAAGGCTCTAAGGAATCAAGCTACAACAAAAGGTATGCCATTCAACTATATTTTATATTGTGTAATATGCTAGTTAGGATGTTACCTTGGAAAATTGATATTTGTATGTATAATAGAGAAAACATAGATCCAATGTATATAGGGTTGCAAGTACACCATAGGAGTGATAAGATGCTCAAAACCCAACAGTGGTATTAGAGCCCAGACTTGTTTTCTTTTATACTTGATGCAAATTGCTAAAAAAATTATTTTTTTCTGCCCACTGTTTAGTGAACTCGCCGAGTACACGGGGGGACTCGATGAGTCCATGTGAAATCTCATCCAACTCATCGAGTTGGTTCATGCACTTGACGAGTCGGAGGCCCTAAGTGCAGAATTTCGTTTTTTTTTGCTGGAATTAGACTAGGATCATTACCCTAAGTTATTTTTGAACTTATAAACTTGTTTTTGATGTGATAATGATCATGCTTATCCAATTCAATAGATATTCGTCAAAAGTTTCATGTTTTGTATTAGTTTAATGGTTAGGCTAATTACATGAAAATTGTTAGATTTGAATTGTCTTGTTCATATGTGTTTAATCTAGATAATTAATATTGCTAGACATGTTTGTTAGTTTATTTGGTGATTTAAACGACCTTTAATGGATTCCATAACTTGTCCTCAAGTTATGGAAAGACCAAAAGTATTTTCTTTAAAGAGATTATTAATCTTATAGGTTATAAACTTGAAGAGTCTTTTTCCATAAATTGTTTTATGATCTCCAAAACTTGTCCTCAAGTTATGGATTTTCAAGAGTCTCTCAATTAAAGCTATATTAAACTCATATGCTATGGATTCCAAAAGTTTTTGAATTGTTCAAAATGTGACCTCAAGTTTTGAAATTTGTCAAGTCACTTTAGAATACTTTAATTCCAAAACCTAGAATTTTAAAAGTTTAAAATTCAATCCATATATTATTATAATATTATGGGTTTAGTGTATATATATATATATATATATATATATATATATATATATATATATATATATAAAAGAGTGAAGTCAGTCTTACTGTTAGTAGGCCTCATCCACGAAGTGGGTCTATAAAGGGGTATAAGGTTACTGCCTATAAAATGGCAGTTTAAGGGGTGTCTACTCTCATCCACCGCTTCCTTGACTGGTGGAGGGTCGTTTTCCGAACAGGTAGGATAGGACTCTAATTCTACCTTCATTAAAAGTATAATGATAAATATAAAGTAACTAAACACTTATAAATTCCTAATCTTAGTTACTTAGGAAAATGTAAATATGGTGCTAACCCATGAAATTGCACTTTCCACCTTGTTAAGCCGTTAGTGGAGCGCATGTGGTTAACCAGCACACTAATCGGGACTGACAGTGTGTGGTAAAAAGGGTAGCTTGATGTTAATCATAGATCAATAGAGTGTGTGTGGTTAACGGGCACGTTGATTAAGTGGTGTAACATTGGGTGTACCAAGTTAATTTGCATGGTTATTCACACCTTGTTTGTGACCCTCAGCATCCTAGTCACAAACGTGAACGCACAATCGGGATTTAAATATGCCATTGAATAGTTCAATGAATCTCAAAGGATCTAGGAGTTTCAATTCACTTAAAACATATAATTATTTTTCGTTTTTCATGGTGGAAATTGGTAAATCATCATTTACCTACCTTCAAATATTTTGCAGTTTGGATTATGACATCCCTCTTCCAAATTGTAAAATATTGTGTGGGGGTCCTATCCTTAATATTTCATTTGGGTGTTATATTAAGGACTAGAGTCAACTAAACTTGAATTTATCCTATTTGTAGATGTGTGGTTTAGATAACTACGGTCTTCCCAAATCTTTTAACAACAAGCTTTCCTCTTTAAGATGATTTTCCACAAGGCGATCAATGTGAAAGATTAATATCTTCTTCGTGCTGTAGTGGAACTTCACTTCCTCCACCTCCAATAATTCTCCTTAACCCACAAGTTTTAGGTCACTCAAAGCCCTATTGGCAGGAAGGAAAGTTTGTATGTGCTTACATCTTGGAGATGAAGTTACCTACTGACAAGCTGGGAGAGTTGGGTGTCGTTTTCCTAAGGAAGTTGGTTGTGTTCTTCAATCACATCCCGAGTCATAGAGTGAGTTCCTTAAGGACTACTATGTGACAGACCACAACATAGATCAGCAATGATTTGGTACACTGGAAAAGCAAATTTGATTGGAAGATCTTCTCTTCAAACCTCCATGGACATTGGCAATGGCAACATTGGAAGTCCAGAAAAGCTTTCTCTTCCCAATGGAAAGCGATCGAACATAATCAACCCGGTAGAACAAATGGTAAAGAGAAGCACTAAGTTTAAAATTGTCCCATGTACCATTCCCAAAGAGTCCATATATTTCTGTTTCCAAGAGAAAAGGCATTGGTTGCGAAGCTTCCCTATTAACCTGAAAGACCACAAGGATAGTAAAGTCAAAGCGTGACTCTACTTTAGGTGAGTCTATTGTCTAACTCTGTTAAGCTCCTATTTGGATATTCTCAATACATGATGTTACTAGGTCGCATCTTGATGTTTTGTTGAATCGAAGAATAGAGAGGAAGCTTAAGAGTAAGAGCATGTTGAGTCTGATTGCGAAGATATGGATTTCGATCGCATGATTCGATGATCAGATTCTTGAGCTGTTGCTTAAGAGTTATCATAGATTGCTTAGGAATAGATAACAACATTTTTTCCACTTGTATTTGCGTTGTAAGGATAAGTTTTCCTCAAATTTACAAATAAAGAAAAATTTTGAAATTTATCTTATTTTAAAATTTCCTTACAATGGCATTTGTGAAAAATTGTTGCTTGTATATTTATATTGATAACAATATTAGAAATATGAATTTGATTCTTTCGTTTGTGGTAGTGTCAAATTTTGCCCAAATAAGGAAATATTCTCATCACCCAAGAATTAATTGGACAGAAACTTGGAATCATGCAACTTATAGTGTGTGATGAATGAGAACTTTTGTCTTTGGGAAAGTAAGACTAATTACTTAATCACATGTATATGTGAGTCAAGTGAAGGACTAAGGGATCGAGTATATATTCTTGTGCACTGGTCAAGGTCCACCACAAAATATTGATAAGACTATTTTTTCATGATTTACTAAAGTTTAGTAAACATAGTTATGCTTAAAAGTTAAGTATAATTCTGTACATTGGAAAAGTTTCAGTGTATGGCAGGACGAATAACAATAATCAAATTAGGCAGAAAGATAAAAGTTTCTCCAATCCGAAGAGATGGGAGAGTACTTTAGTATTGTGTTTTATGAGCATCTTAATGATTATTAAAAACCATGTCACAATTGATCCTAAAATAATATCTTAGTTCATTTGTATGGCTAAGATGAGGAATCATGAATTGTTGAAATGGTTAAATCAAGAAGATGAGTCATACTTCGTTCCAAAACAAGTCTTAGAGGCATACTCCAAGATTGAAATCTTGGGTGACATAATCTTAAGAAAGGTTTAAAACACTTATCAAATGTAGAGTAAATTTTTTCTACTCTTGTACATTTGAAATTGGTAAGATGTGATGTTTTGGATAAAACAAAGACCAACTAAGACCAACTATGTGAAGTGTTTATATTGATTAGAATACACACTAAATCTTGAATATTTGTTTGTCAAGGAATGGTTCTTGGCAAGAGAATCTTATATGTCAATAGGTCAGTGGGAGTCTTAAAGATCTTGAAAGTTTTGAGAAGTAATCAAGAGTAAGCCTATTGTTAAACACTAGCCCACGACTTGAAGTTTGTAACCTATCATGTTAACATATTCCTGTTTTTATGCCCATTCCAGTAAGTTGACCGTACATATGAGTTATATGAGTTCCGAGTTGTTTGCATAAAAACCTTGGAAGCAATGGCATGCCCTTGTGCTGCCAAGTGGCAATAAATTAAGATTAAAACATGTGCATTTCCTAAGAGTTTAGATTTGTCACTAATCTTGTCTTTTGATTATGCTTTGACAAATTCACATAGATAGGAACAAATACACCGTAAAATCTAAGCGTTCTAAGATTTCTCTCCGATTCATGAATATGATGGTGGGGAAACCCTTTCACTTAGTAGATTTTAAGATAGAAATTGTGATATTTGCATTCTCAAATTCGATTATGATTACGGCATCCGTCTTTATAATTCGAATTGTGAGAAATGGCAAAAACGTCTAAACATTGGAGACTTATTGTTGTAAGTTCTTAAATAGTTTAGACACACATCTGAGCTATCTAAGGAAAGGTGTATGGTTTTTAGAAGCCTAGATAAAGTCTTATCAAAGCATCTAATATCAGAAGTCTGAACTTTGTTAAGAAAGTCAACAAAGTGTTGATTTCTAAAAGTCCAGCTGACTTCTTGGTACATGTTAAAGCTAGTGGGAGCATAAGTGTTATGCTAATAACAAAATAATTGTTATGCTAGTGGGAGTATAATTATTATTGTTGCGAGTTAGAAATGTTAATTATAGAAAACAAAAGGTTCAATTTGTAAAGTTGCATGGTTTGAAAAGTTATTTTGCTATAATTAAGGGAGAGGAATTCATATTTCATTACAAATCCAACAGCTTAGATTGAGATTTTAATCAATTTTAGTCAAATATATATGAATGTTATGTTGGAGTGATTTAACATAAGGAAAATCTATATATGGAAAGGTTAATTGCATTCTCAAAATTTGGTTATGATTACGACATACGTCTTCATAATCAACATTTTGATAACATGGAAAATATAAATATTATAGTAAAAGACTGATTAAGTATCATGTCTTTCTGTTAGACATTATGAATCGTATCCCATATGCTTCGGGTATAGGATCGATTGCATCGGCTATTATATTCTTGTGTTCTAATTTTCCAAATGCCTAGGGCATTAAGAAGTAAAAATGAATAGAAGCGGATTTGAATAAAGTGGTTAAACAAGTGTTATGGATAATCTAAGGTTCGATAAAGATTGGTCGTTTCAGGACAGTTGGTAGTATAGAATTGGATAGACCATATTGGCATATTCTGAAGAGAAGCAACTCTTGTTCATAATTGATAGTCAAAATGGGAATATGGAATGATTCCAAATAGGTAGTTGAAGAATAGATGAGAAAGTTAGAAACTTTTATGCAAAAAGGATGTTCAAAGGAATTTACTTTGAATTTGAGACTTCATTTCCATGGAATTGTCCTGAAACAATATCCAAAGGAATATTTTGTAATATCATTGGTCAAGTCTCTATGAAATGAGCATCATTTAATGTTTTTCAATTGATCTATTTCATAAAGTAAGGACCATAGACAAACATAGTGTGTATGCTTGGTGCATGGCATAACTACCGTTTAGACAAACATAGTGTGCATGCTTGGAGCATGGCATAACTATTGTTTTAATTCAAGTATTAAGTTGATTATTTGAAACATTATACAATGAATGATGAGTAATCAATATGGCTCAAAAGTTTTAGGGCCATATAGGATTAATATTATTCTTGTGTTCACTTTGCATGTTTTGACTTCCCGAACAACTAGGTTATTCAAACCATCCACATTCGATCATACTTTGGATGTAGGTATTGAGGCAAGAGTGTCATGAATGGGTCAATAGTTTATCTAGGAAAAAGTGGCTACAGTTTTCGTTAGTGCTCCTAGAATAAGATTCGAGTATTGGATTCAACCCACGCTTATTTGAATCACTTCATGGATTTTATCACAAGTGATCATGAGACGATAATATATTATATTCTTCAAACGGAGACGTGTGAGTTTGTAACATCCTGGAAATTGGGTATACTTGTTTAACCATTCCTCTTCTCCAAATTGTCAAGAGAAGCCCCTTAACGGAAAATGTTGCAAAGGAGTACGTTGGGCGTACTGAAGAAGTACGTTGCGCATAATCATTGGCTTATAATAAACACGGACTACATGAAGTATGTTGGGTGTACCAAAGTTACGCTGCACGTAACCGACCCAAATGCAAAACCCAAATTCAGACTTGAGCCCTATATAAAGAAGGCTATGGCTTTATCCTCAGCCACCATTTGAGTGAGTGAAACCCTAAAAGAGATCCAACCATCGTTCTAAGCTGGTGTGAGTGTTTTTGGAGCTAAAAGTGCCTTTGTGTGTTAGTAAAGAAGAAGAGGAGATTCTTGTGAAGACTAGAAGTTGGAGTGCAAGCTTGGATCTGGATTCTACAGAGGGAGAAGCTTCACTTGGAGGTAAAAAGTTCAGAACTTTCCTTGTTGTTATGGTTGTGTGCTTCTTGGACCAATGTTTAGGGTTCTTGGTCCCAAGATGGAGACTTTTTGAGCAAATGGCCTCCATAAGCTAGAATCTGCCTTATTTAAGTGTATTATGCATTGTGGGTTCATAAAAATCCAATCTTGGATGTTGATAAGTCATGCATGAGATTATGGCTTAATGTGGAAAGATGTTATATGCTGGAAATGGTTGGTGACTTTATGACTAAAAAGGCAATAGAGAGCCTAGATCCGTGATATGAGCCCATGACTTAACCTATTCAGACTAGAAATAGAGGAAGGATAAGTCTGGGACTTACATTGGGCGTAAGTTTCATAACGCATAGCGTAATAGGTTGAGGTTCCCGATCAGTTGCAGGTGCGCTTGAGTACGCTGAGTGTACCAAGGAGGTACCCCCGCGTAACTACTTCTATGGGCTTTTGAGTTATGTTTTGGGCCTTGAGTGTTGTGCCGGGAGTTTGGACCTCATGTAATAGAGTCTTGGACTAGAGAAGTGTATGTATGTGCTTTGGGCCTTTGGTTTGGACTTGCCTTTTTGGTTGGGAAATGGGTCGTGTGAGGACCCATTTATTATTGGGCTTTGGTGAGCCCAATAGGCTTAGGGCATTAATGGGCTGTTAGGTGGTCTATGTTTAGACCTAATAAGTGAGAGGTTGGACTTAGCTCCTAATTGAGATTTATTGTGGGTTTGGCATAGAGTTAGAGTCTGGTGCGTAGCAGTAGTGATTATATGAGCTATTCTTCGTCCGAGGTGAGTCTTCTTACCATACTTTACCTAGAGTGGTAATTAGAGTTATATGACAGAGTATATTGTATGTTATTTATGTGATTGTGATACACTGCATTATTTCTATGTGATTTATGCTATGTATATTCCAGAGTTTACAGAGTTAGAACCGGAAGGTTCACAGAGTTACGACCAGACGGTCCACAGAGTTAGGACTAGAAGGTCCCCATAGTTATAGCCTCGAGTAGCTAATATGTGTTATATGTGGTATTTTGGGAACTCACTAAGCTTCGTGCTTATCGTGTTATGTGTTATGTGTTTCAGGTTTTCATCTCAGGATCGCGGGACGACACCGGCTTGATTGTACACACCATAGAAAGAGTAAGGAGGATCCTGGATTACCATTTTATTAAACATGGAGCTATGTTTTGTGATTTTAATAGATGACGATTTGTGAAATATATATTCAGAATTATATGTTTTCAAAAGAAAAATTGTTTTGAAATTTACGGTGTTACAGAGTTGTAGTTGCGAGTCGGTTGCACATTGATATATGAAAACGCACCAGTAACTTGGTTGTTATAAAACATATCGTTGTGGGTAATTTGATGAGTAAGTACATGCGAGTATTTGGGTCAAAGTTTATCTGTTCCTTTTACCCCATAGAAAAAAGCGATATCTGTGGGCCCCTCGATGATTTAGCGATGACAATCATAAGTGCTTGGCCAAGCCTGGATAGATTTGATTTGTTCAACTAGTCGGTCATCATAAATTGAAAATCAGGAAATAATAGATTGACATAGAGAACGATTAAAATCCATATCTCAGTCCATATGATATCTAGAATGGAGGAATATATGATCCCTTATCTAATGGACATGCCATTGACTAGATCGGAGTTCGAAAACGACTTTTAAGAGCTACGATTGCTAGTCGGGTTGGAGTCATGCTTGCAATAATAGTTATTAGACTTATCTAAGTGGGGTACTCTTGGATTAGGTTTCTAAGCCCATAATTATTATTGGTATGTATTAACCCGAGAGTAACATGGTCCATTTGGGTTGCATGGCATTGGAACAATTTGGATAGACTTTTTTGAAAAGACGATATTTATGATTTATTAATATATTATAAGTTCTAATATATTAATATAAAATCATATAATTTAATTATTTTTTTTATCAATAATTAGTTCGGAATTAATTTTGTGATCAAAAGAGACTAATGAAATAAATGGGGATTGATTTGGTAAATCATTCATTATTATATAGTGGGCTTATGATCCATAGTTCCTCATGTTGGGCTAAATCCATGTGGTGACCCATGGATACTCCATGGAGGTTAAAACCCATGGATCATGAGGAATATGGAAAGACATGAGTTAAGTGTATATATATTCTTCTCTTAAGTTATGCCAATTGTTGGTGGTGTTGTGTGAACCATTTGAGGTGCAACACTTGGGGCACTAAGCTCTTTAAGGTCCAAGGAATCAAGCTACAACATAAGGTATGTCATTCAACTATATTTTATATTGTGTAATATGCTAGTTAGGATGATACCTTGGAAAACTGATGTTTGCATATATAATAGAGAAAACATAGATCCACGGTATATAGGGTTGGATGTACACCATAGGATTGTTAGGATGCTCAAAACCCAACAGATCGCTCAGTCATTGTATTCATAGACGATATCTTGGTATACTTCAAGACCTGAGAACAACAAGAGGAGCACCTTCGGGAGTTATTGGGAGTTTTGAGGCAAGAAGGACTATATGCCAAGTTCTGGAAGTGCGAGTTTTGGTAATGAGAGGTTCAATTCCTTGGACACCTCGTTAACCAGGAGGGGATTTTGGTCGATCCGACCAAAATCGAGGCAGTGATGCAATGGGAGGTTCGAAAATCTCCCTCGGATATTAGGAGCTTTTTCGTATGGGCAGGGTACTACCACAGATTCATACATGATTTTCTCCAAGATTGCAGTACCCCTCACTCGTCTGACGAGGAAGGGGGTGGATTTCTGGTGGGGCCCTGAGTAGCAGTGGGCATTTGAGACCCTCAGACAGCGACTTTGTGAGACTCTAGTTTTGACTCTCCCAGTAGGAGTTGAGGATTTTGTGGTGTTCTATGATGCATCCATCATAGGGTTGGGAGTGGTCCTCATGTACAGGGGACGAGTGATATCCTACACATCATGGCAACTGAAGCCGCACGAGACGAGATACCCTACTCATGTTTTGGAGTTGGGAGTAGTGGTATACGCTCTCAAGAATTGGAGACACTACCTTTATGGGGTCCGCTGTACCATATACACGGACCACAAGATTTTAAGACACCTCATGGACCAGCCGAACATAAACATGAGACAACGCAAGTGGATAAATGTAGTCAAGGACTACGACAATGAGATCCTTTACCACCCAGTTAAAGTGAACATGGTTGCGGACGCTCTGAGTCGCAAGTCAGCTGGATTTTCTACTCCAGTGACATGTATAAGGATATCAGTGGATTCTCCACTTGTGGGTTTCATCAGGGAAGCTCGAGCTTGTAACGCCCCGACTCTCAGGTAATAATTTTATGGCTTTAATTACGATAAATTTCAAGGTCTAGTCAATGAGTTGGATGCCCTAACTCATCAAGTAGAAGCGGATTGGGCCACATGTTTAAGTGACCTACTTACCGTGTCCAAGATAGGACTCAACGAGTAGGAGTTGGAGGATGAAACCCTTATTTTCGTGGTTTTGCACCCTATTTAAAGGATTATTAGCCTCCCTTAGCCCGCTTATAGACTTTTGAGAGTCCACCAAACCCTAATTAATTTGTTTGTGTGTGCTTCATTCTTGTTTGTTTCAAGTTTTGGAATGTGGATATTAGTGAGAAGAGCTTCGAGAGCAAGTGTCTAGAAGCAAGGAACGTGTGGGGATTTGAAGTCTACCTCAGTTATCATCTATTGGAAGGTATCAAGTCGTTACCTTGACCTTATTTCATTCAAGATCTCATTAGGTTAAAGATCAGGGCTTCTCTACCATATTAAGAAGCTATTCTTGCATATGAGCTAAGATCTGAAGTTACAACTTCAGATCTAAACTCTCTTTGGTCTCTAAGTCCATAAACCTTTTAGTTTTAGCAAATATGAGCCTCTCCTTAAGTCTAAAACTCCATTGCAAGCTTGGTTTTGACATTATGAGCCTTGCATGCACGTTAAGTTTGCAACTTTACGTGATAAACATGCCTTGGAAAGCTGGATCTGCAATATGTGACCTTAACATGGCATAAAAAACATCTGAATGGATAATGGACTGAAGGGACTTGACGAGTTTCATGGTCAACTCGGCGAGTCTGGTGAAGATTGTCATGCAAGGACTTCTGCATGAACTTCATGAGATAGAGGGGTGACTTGGCGAGTCAACTAGGGATTTCCTTACGTTTGGACACGTGTGAACTTATTGAGTTGTAGGAAACTCGATGAGTCAGTGGGGGATTTCACGACTACTCAAGTTCTGGTAGGACTCGACGAATCAGTGACTGCACTCGACGACTTGGGTCAACAAGGAATGTTAACCTTGACCGTTGACTTTGAACTTGACCATGGGTTGGCGAATTGACTTCTGGGGCATTTTGGGAAATTGGAAATTTATGAGTATGGTTCTACGGTGAATAAAGGTGGTGGAGTTTGTGGAGGTGATACGATAGTATGAGCTTATCTTTCGAGTCGACAATTGCGAGGTGAGTTATCCTCACTATACTCAAGGGTCTAAGGCACCAAGGCCAACCCTTTGGATTTTAAGCTGGATATGTTATGCTAGTATGATCAGTTAGATCGGTATCATGGTAGATAGGATGGTATTATGTGGTATGTGGCATGATCTGTTAGATCGTTATCTTGGTAGATAGGTTGGTATTGTATGGTATGTGGTATGATCTTGTTAGATCGGTATCTTGGTAGATAGGATGGTATTATGTGCTATGTGGTATGATCCATTAGGTCAGTTTGTTTTCTATAGACTATTATGTGATTATCTATTATATGTGCACTTGTTTGGATGGCGGTTGAGGCTTATCTGCTTTGTGCGAAAGCCAATAAACATGGGCATTCCAAGCTGTTGGTTGTGGGCCGTGAGTATTCCATCCAAAGGATGATTAGACTCATAGTATGTGGGCATTCCAACCTCTTGGTTGTGGGCCTGGGGTATTCCATCTTGAGGATGATTGGACCCATAGTTTGTTGGCATTCCAGTTGATGGGTGAGGGTCTAGGGTATTCCAACCCGATGGTTGACCGGACCCATAGTATGTTGTTTACGATTATATGTGTATTATTGTGTGTATGAGTGTTTTAGGGGAACCCACTAAGCTCTTAGGCTTACACTTTTAGTTTATTTTTTTAGGTACATCAGGGGACGGTGGCAAGGAAAATGCGTGGTCGTACCGCTCCTCACTTTTTATGAATTTGTTTCTGGGAGACTCTAATATAGACTATTTTGAAAACAAATTTGTAATGACTGTTGGTTTTTATATGTTTTAAAAAGTTTAAATTTGGCTTGATTTTTATAGGTGTTACCAGTTGGTATTAGTGCCTTGATTTGAGTGAATTGGAGGAACATTCGTGTGAATCCAGTCTCAAACCAAGGAAGGATTTTCAAATGTTTTTCAAAATGAAAAAAGGAGTATTCAAGGAGTACAATCTGCCAGAGCCAGTAAGTAGACCCCAAAATACCATACGGTTATTTGATATTAGGATATGTTAGAACACCATACTAGTACTAGGCTTGGGATCTTCAGGAATTGCTGGTAGAATTACCTGATTATATGATGCCTGCTTGCCTAGGGTTTTCCCTTATATGAGATTGACATCATTATTATAGTTGCTTGTGTATGTATCACGGTTGTACATAATTAAGATCTTATAGCCTAAGAATTTTTTATTTAGCCTTATGTTCTGTTCTTATTGAGTCGGGGCTTAAGGTAGGTTCAAATATTTGGAAGTCTATAGGGTCCAACAATATGTATGGATAGCATACGATAATGCTACAGGGCTGGTGGAAGTTGCATGGATGATTGAGTTGTGTGAGGTCGGAAGGTCGATGTGAGATAGTTAGCCTTCCTCTAGGAGTGAGGATTGAGTGACCATCATGTGGATGTATATTGTTAGGGTGTTGTGATGATACTTGAGACAAATATGGGTTGGTGTGGAAGGTAGTATGGGCCCATACTAATGAAAGCACAGGACCCATACGCATAGCAAGGAAGTCACAACCCCTAGGGTTTAGTCGCGAGCTGGTTCCCCGTTATTTATGCAGATTATGTGATATCTTCATGTCGTATTTTTACTTTATAATCGTTACAAGGCATTTTGTGACTAGATTTGGATCGGGATTAGGTAGGGCGATCAGGAGGTCCCGACCGCACCTAAGGTTGTCGGCTAGGATGGGCCAGTGTTGATAGAGGACTGTGTCAGGGAGATCATCCGCGAGGAGGTGGTCGAGATTGTCCGTGGTCAGATTCTGGAGTTTTTTTGGTCTATCAAGACCGCTATGATAGAGTAATTCGATGACAGATACATAGCCATTGCGGAGACGGCTGCCGCTGCAGCTGCATCGAATGTAACCGCGACATGAGGAGGAGGAGTAGGAGCCAGTCGGGGCTTCTAGTAAAGGGACTTCGATAACACGAAGCCCCAACTTTTGATGGGACTCAGCACCCCATCAAGGCTATGAGGTGGATTTATGATGTGGAGGGGTTTTTCTTTACTTGTCCGTGTCCTACTGAACAGAAGGTCGGGTGTACCCTGAACCTGCTAAGATCCAAGCCAAGGACTGGTGGAGATTGACGACAGGGTGATGCACTGATGATCGAAGAGCTATGGTTACTTGGGAGTAGTTTAGGGATATGTTCCGCACTCGTTACATCCCTCGGGTTGAGCGGGAACGATTGGCTCAGGAGTTTTTCAGTTTGAGACAGGACGGGGACTCGGTGATGGAGATCACATGTATGTTCATAGAGAGGGTGATGTTCATCCTAGAGTTTGCTTCTAATAAGTCTCAGATGATGCGTTATATGAGCATGCTCAAGACTGACATCCGACAGTTTATGTATACCCATCGATGTGATACTTTTTAGGATTTACAGGAGGTCACGATGTGGCGTGATTTGAAGATTGAGTTGCAATCGAGGGAGCATCGGCAGACCCCGACGCAGTTGCGGCCGGTGCTGAAGCGATCTAAGACCACTGATACCTTGATTGGGGGACATCCAAGCAGCACTTGTGGGAAGTACGGAAAGGCACATTCAGGGATGTGCCGATCAGGGAGTGGGTGCCACCGATACGACAAGCACGGCCATCTGTCTAGGGATTACAGCAAGCAGACTGCGGTTCCTGGAGTCTGACTTTTTTATGATTGTGAGCAGGTGGGACATATGAAGACCTAATGTTCTCTACTAGCCGGTACAGGTTCCAGCGCTGGCTGCATTGAGGATTACAGATGATAGGCCACTTAAGGCAGTGCCTCCAAAGGCTCAGGGGGTGCCTTCCAGCTTACAGCCGAGGAGTCCAGGACGGCGCCTAATTTGGTTGCTGGTACGTTTCTATTATCTATTTCAGTTATTATATATGTTTTATGCTTATCTGTTGTACCTATGTGTTGAGCATCAGCCTTACCCATATAGCACATTCAGCCCTCCAGGACCAGGCATTCGATTGTGGCACTCCATGCCATCATGCAAGGTCTTGGTCAATGCCATTTCTGACCCCTAACAATCCCCCCATCAGAAATTGATCCCTGAGAGAATTGAATCCTCGCAACTGGCTCTGATACAAATTTTTGAGTTTAGAAACTCTTAGATCGATTAGATCTTCAACGGGTTAATCAGTAAAACAAATTAAAAAACAAAATATAACACAAGATGGGATCAAATATTGCTTAATGATTCAAAGTAGTCAAGCCTCAGCAGAGCTCGATCACGAACTTCCACTGTAGAGGCGAGCTAGGGTTTCAGTACAATCAATGAGAATAATTATCCAAAGCATGTCTTTCTAAGGATGCATGCATGCACCTTAAATACTAAACCCTAATAAAATAATCACAGTTGGACAGGCCCAAACCGAATATCCAAAATAAACCAAACATTAAGCCCAATGATGCAACTTTAATACTCAACACTATGGTTAGGTACGTTTTTAGTGAACTCCCTGCTTGCTTTGGTTTTTTTTACTCGGGGGCGAGTTGGTCATTTGTATCTCAGACATTCACTACGGAGTTCAGTGTGCCAATAGGTGAGTTAGAGTGTCTGTTGCAAGTTTCCATCACCAACGAACACGGTGTTTGTGCTTCTTCGATCTACCGAGGATGTGAGTTGGATATCTTTGGGGTGTCCTTACCGATATAATTGATTTCGATTCCCATGGGGGTGGTGTGCGTGATTGTGGGATGGACTGGCTTAGTCAATTTGGTTCCATGATTGATTGTGAGGGCCTGTGGGTGGTAGTTTGGACCCTATGTCGGGAAGAACTGATTGTATATAGCGAGGGCACTAGAGTGGGATCAGGGTTCCATTAAGTTGCCATGAATCGACAATATATTTAACATGGGTGTGCGGGTTATCTAGCGTATGTGGTGGATATGCGAGCCATGGATCATATTTCAGTTTCAGAGGTTCCAGTAGTCAGGGAGTTTGTTGATGTGTTTTCGGAGGAGTTTCCGGGGATACCTGCGGAGAGGCAGGTCTTGTTTCAGATCGACCTAGTGCTGGGTGCAACCCCTATCGTCAAGGCGCGATACCGGTTGTTGCCACCAGAGATACAAGAGTTGTCATCACAGCTGCAGGAACTTCTGGGTAAGCAGTTCATTCGTCTGAGCAGTTCCCCGTGGGGAGCACCGATACTCTTCGTTAGGAAGAAGGACGGTTCGCACCAGATGTGCATTGATTGTTGGGAGTTGAACAAGTTGAAGGTTAAGAACCGTTATCTACTACCGAGGATAGATGATCTCTTTGATCAATTGTGAGGTGCATCTTGGTTTTCCAAGATAGATTTGAGGTCGAGGTATCATCAGGCCTGGGGTTAAGGAAGTTGGCGCGAAGAAGACCGCGTTTCAGACTCGTTATGGACATTACGAGTTCGTGGTGATGCCCTTTGCGCTCACTAACGTGCTAGCAATATTTATGGACCTGATGAATCGGGTTTGTAGACCGATGCTTGATCTCTCGGTTATCGTCTTTATAGATGATATGTTGGTGCATTCCAAGACACGAGAACATCACGAGGAGCACCTCATGGAGTCTTTGGGAGTTTTGAGACGGGAACAGTTGTATGTTAAGTTCTCAAAGTGTGAGTTTTGGTTGCGAGAGGTCCAGTTTGTCGGACATCTTGTTAACCAGGAGGGGATTTAGGTCGACCCGGACAAAATAGAGGCAATCATGCAATGGAAGGTGTCGAGGTCTCCTTTAGACATCAGGAGTTTTCTGGGATTAGCAGGGTACTACATGAGATTCATATGGATTTCTACAAGATTGCAGTACCCCTCACTTATCTAATGAGGAAAATGGTGGATTTCCAGTGGGGACCTGAGCAGCAGAGGGCATTTGAGACCCTTTGTCACCGTTTGTGCGATGCTCCAGTTTTGAGTCTCCTAGAGGGAGTTGATGATTTTGTGTTGTTATGTAATGCATCCATCACAGGTTTGGGGGCGGTCCACATGCAGAGAGGATGAGTCATAGCTTACGCATCACGGTAGTTGAAGCCACATGAGACGAGATACCCTACGCATGATCTGGAGTTGAGGGCGGTGGTATTTACTCTCAAGATTTGGAGGCATTACCTATATGGGTCCGTTGTACCATATACACGGATCACAAGAGCTTGAGACACATCATGGATCAGCTGAACCTGAATATGAGGCAATGCATGTGGCTGGATGTAGTCAAGGACTACGATTGCGAGATGCTTTACCACCTCGGTAAAGCGAATGTGGTGGCGGATGCTTTGAACCGCAAGTCAGCTGGGTCTTCCACCCTCCCATCGATATGTATGAGGATAGCGGTGGATTCTCCACTTGTGAGTTTTATTAGACATGCTCAGGTCGAGGGCATGCGACCAGAGAACTGGAAGCTAGAGAGGATCAGGGGTGAGAACACTCGGTTTGTGCAGAATAGTCAGGGATTTATGACCCAATGCGGTTGGGAAAGGGTTCCGATGCCTGGTGGGGTCAGACAGACAGCCATGGAGGAGGCTCATAAGTCTCACATCTCTATTCACCTGGGGGCCACCAAGATGTAGCGAGACCTGATTTTGAGTTACTGGTGGCCATGTATGAAGCGAGAGATCACTTGGTACGTCGAGAGGTGCTTGACCTGTAGGATGGTCAAGGTCTAGCACCAGATGCCTCATGGTATGTTGCATCCCCTAGATATTCCCATGTGGAAATGGGAACAAATCACAATGGATTTCATTACCAAAGTGCAAAGGATAGCGAAGGGGTTTGATGCTCTATGGGTCATCGTGGATCGATTAACCAAGAGTGCCCATTTCTTAGCTATACGGGAGAGTTCATCAGCCAAGAAGTTGGCCGACGTGTATGTTCGCGGGATAGTCTCTCTCCATGGGTATCGGTCTCCATTGTTTCCAACCGAGATGTTAGATTTACCTCTCGTTTTTTGCAGAAGTTCCACGAGGAACTGAGCACACGGCTGCATTTTAGTACAACTTTTCATCAGCAGACCAACGGTCAGAGCAAGCGAGCCATTTAGACCCTCGAGGATATGTCGAGGGCGTATCTCATTGACTTTGGTGGGATCTGGGATTCCCACCTAACCCTGGCAGAGTTTGCCTACAACAACAACTATCATTCCAGCTTTGGTTGCCTGCCTTTCGAGCTGTTGTATGGTCGGAAATGTCGCACCCTGGTTTTTTGGGGTGAGGTTGGACACAAGGTGATGGGAAGGATGGAGTTAGTCTTGCAGACTACCGAGAAGATTCAGTAGATTAGATAACGACTGCAGACCGCTCAGAGTCGATGGAAGAGTTTCGCCAAACGTCGGCGATCGGATTTAGTGTTTCAGGTCGGTGGCATGGTACTCCTAAAGGTCTCGCCCAGGAAGGGTGTGATCCGCTTCAGGAAGAGGGTGAAATTGGGTCCCCGATACATTGGGTCGTTCAGGATCATTTCCAGGGTTGGCAAGGTGGCATACATGTTAGAGCTACCAGAGGAGCTTAGTCGGATCCACATCACCTTTCACGTTTCACAATTGCGGAAGTGTATTCTAGATGAGGAGGCAATAGTATCATCGGATGACATTCAGGTCGATGAGCGCCTGAATTATGTTGAGAGGACCATGGCCATTCTGGAGAGGAAGGTGAAGATTATGTGGAACAAAGAGATTCCTTTGGTAAAGGTACAGTGGGAGCACCGAAGAAGGTCCGAATGGACGTGGGAGCCGGAGGCGGAAATGCGGGAACACTATCTAGGATTGTTCACCATAGCAGACTTATGGAATGAAGTCTAGTTCAATTGGGGGGAAATTGTATCGCCCCGACTATCAGGTAATAATTTTATCGCTTTAATTTTCATCAATTGCAAGATCTACTCGACGAGTTGAATGCCCTGACTCGTCGAGTAGAAGCGGATCAGGCCACATGTTTAAGTGACCTACTCGTCGAGTCCAAGATAGGAATCGACGAGTAGGAGTTGCAGGATAAAACCCTAGTTTCTGGGGTTTCACACCCTATTTAAAGGATCATTAGCCTCCTTTATCCCCCTTACAGCTCTTAAGAGTCTAGCAAACCCTAATCTATGTGTGTGCTTCATTCTTGTGTGTTTCAAGCTTTGGAAGGTGAATATTAGTAAAAAGAGCTTGGAGAGCAAGTGGCTAGAAGCAAGAAACGTGTGATGATCTGAAATCTACCTCAGTTAGCATATTTTGGAAGCTATCAAGTTGTTACCTTGACCTCATTTCTTTCTAGATCTCATTGGGTTAAAGATAAGGGCTTTTCTAGCATACTAAGAAGCTATTATTGGGTATGAGCTAAGATCTGAAGTTGTAATGTCATATCTGAACTCTCTTTGGTCTTTAAGTCCATAAAGCTTTTATTTTTAGCAAATATGAGCCTCTCCTTAAGTCTAAAACTCCATTGCAATCTTGGTTTTGACATTATGAGCCTTGCATGCACATAAAGTTTGCAACTTTATGTGATAAACATGCCCTGGGAAGCTGAATCTGCAATATAGGACCTTAACATGGCTTAAAAAGAATTTGAATGGATAATGCACTGAAGGGACTCGGCAAGTTGCATGGTCAACTCAGCGAGTCTGATGAATATTGTCATGCAAAGACTTCGGCATGGACTCGACGAGTTAGATGGTTGACTGGGCGAGTCAACTTGGGTTTTCCCGACATTTGGACACACGTGAACTTGGCGAGTTGCATGAAAGTCGATGAGTCAGTGGGGGGATTTCACGACTACCTGAGTTTAGGAAGGACTCGACAAGTCAATGACTGCAATCAATGAGTCGGTTCAACATGGACTGTTGACCTTGACCGTTGACTTTGAACTTGACCAAGGATTGGCTAATTGACTTCTGGGGCATTTTGGAACATTAAAAATTTATGAGTATGGTTCTACGGTGAATATAGGTGGTGGAGTTTGTGGCGGTGATACGAGAGTTTGAGCTTATCTTTCGAGTCGATAGTTATAAGGTGAGTTATCCTCACTATACTCAAGGATCTAAGGCACCAAGCCCGACCCTATTGATTGTTAGGTGGATATTTTATGCTAGTATGATCTGTTAGATAAGTATCTTGGTAGATAGGATGGTATTATATGGTATGTGTCATGATCTCTTAGATCGGTATCCTGGTAGATAGGATGGTAATATATGGTATGTTGTATGATTTGTTAAATAGGTATCTTGGTGGATAGCATGGTATTATGTGTTATGTAGTATGATCCATTAGATCAGTATGTTGACTATAGATTGTTATGTGATTATCTGTTATATGTGCACATGTTTAGTTGGTGGTTGAGACTTATCTTCTTTGTGTGAAAGCCAATAGACTTGGGCATTCCAACCTGTTGACTGTGATCCATGAGTATTCCATCCCGAGGATGATTGGACCCATAGTATGTGGGCATTCCAACCTGTTGGTTTTTGGCTTGGGGTATTCCATCCCGAGGATGATTGGACCCATAGTATGTTGGCATTCCAACTGGATGGTTGAGGAACTGGGGGTATTCCAACCCGATGGTTGACTGGACCTATAGTATGCTATTTATGATTATATGTGTATTATTGTGTGTATGGGTATTTTGGGGGAACTCATTATAATCTCAAGCTTACAGTTTCAGTTTATTGTTTCAAGTACATCAGGGGACCGTGGCATGGTAGAGGCGTGATCGTACCACTCCTCATTTTTTATGAATTTGTTTTTGGGAGACTCTGATATAGACTTTTTTGAAAACAAATTTCTAATGACTGTTGGTTTTTATATGTTTTAAAAAGTTTAAATTTTGCTTGATTTTATTGGTGTTCTAAGACTGAGGGTATGCGTTAAGAGAATTGGGAGCTTGATAAGATTAGGGGTGAGAACACCCTGTTTGTGAAGATAGTCGGCGGCTATTGACCCCCTATGGTCGAGTATGGTTTCCAATGTCTGGTGGGGTCAGACAGATTGTTTGGGAGGAGGCTCATAAGTCTCGCTTCTCTATCCACCCAGGGGCCACCAAAATGTACCTGGATTTAACTCTGAGTTACTGGTGGCCAAGCATGAAAAGTGAGATTGCATGGTATGTTGAGAGGTGCTTGACCTTCCTGATGGTTAAGGTCGAGCTTCAGAGGCCGCATGGCCAGCTACAGCCCTTAGAGAATCCCATGTGGAAGTGGGAACATATCAAGATGGATTTCATCACGAAGCTACCGACGACGGTGAAGGACTTCGACGCTATTTGGGTCATTGTGGATCGATTAACCAAGAGTTCCCATTTTTTTAGCGATATGGAAGAGTTCATCGGACGAGAATCTAGCCGACTTATATGTCTGTGAGATCATTCCCGCCATGGGGTTCCTAACTCTATTGTTTCAGATTATGAGGTTCGGTTCACCTCCTGTTTCTGGCAGAAAGTTCCACGAGGAATTGGGCTCTCGACTGTACTTCAGTACAACCTACCATCCGCAGACAAATGGCTAGAGTGAGCAGACCATAAAAAATATCGAGGATATACTAAGAGCTTGCGTTATTGACTTCGGTGGGAGCTGGGACTCCTACCTATCCCTTCTAGAGTTCTCCTACAACAACAACTTTCATTCTAGTATTGGTGCCCTATCATATGAGTTATTGTATGGACGGAGATGTCGCACCCCAATCTTTTGTGGGGAGATCGGTCACAAGGTGATGGGACGGACAGAGTTAGTTCTGCAGACTACTGAGAGGATTCAGCAGATCAGATAGTGGTTGCAGACCGCTCAGACTCAGCAGAAGAGTTACGCTGACAGATGCCAATCTGAGCTAGAATTTAAGGTGGGTGACATGCTACTTTTGAAGGTCTCACCCTGGAAGGGTGTGATTCGCTTCAGGAAGCTAGGGAAATTGGGTCCCCGATAGATTGGGCAATTCAGGATCATTGCTAGTTTTGGGAAGATGGCTTATAGACTAGATCTCTCGGAGGAGCTCAGTCAGGATCATAACACTTTCCACATGTCATAGTTGTGGAAGTGCATAGCAGATAAGGGGCAGTGGTATCATTAGACGGTATTTAGGTCGACGAACGCCCAAATTACGTGAAAACGCCAATGGCCGTTCTAGAGATCAAGGTAAAGGTTCTACGGAAGAAGGAAATACCCTTAGGAAAGGGAAAGTGGGAGCATAGGAGGGGATCCGAGTGGACATGGGAGCCAGAGGCAGAAATTCGGGAGCACTACCCAGACTTGTTCGTCGTAGAAGACTTCGAGGACGAAGTCTACTTCAAGTGGGGGAGAAGTGTAACACCCCGATTCCCATGTTTAATTTTTAAAGCACTTTGTACATGTTTATGGACTTACTCGACGAGTTAATTTCCCCCTACTCATCGTGTAGAGGCGCGTTAGCCCGCTTCGATTATTGGACCTACTCGACGAGTCAGAAGACTTAGACTCAACGAGTAGGAGCTAAAAGATGAAACCTTAATTTTTAGGGTTTGCACCCCGTTTAAAGGACCTTAAGCACTTATCTTCAGTCCCTTACCACCTCTTCATGGCCAGAAGAAACCCTAATCGCGATTTCACTCCATTTTGTGTGTTAAAGAGCTTGGAAAGTGGTGTTTAAGAAGAAGGCTTGATGTTTAGGAACTTGGAGCAAAGGAGGGGTTGTGAATCTGACTCTATCTTGTCTTGGCATCATTTGGAAGGTAAAAAGTTGTTACCTTGACTTCTACATAGCAAGATCTCTCCATGCTTAAGTTTAAAGTCATTTTTAGCATATACATGAGCCATTTCGAGTATAAGCCATGATCTGAAGTTGCAACTTTAGATCTGGACTCCTCCAGGTCTCAAACTCGCAAAGCTATTAACTTTATCTCATATGAACCTCTCACGATGCCCTAAAACTCTTTCTAGACTTGCTTTTTAGTGTTTTAAGCTTTTAAGACCTTGCATGCATGTAAATTTTGCAACTTTACATGAAATATGTGCCTTAGGAAGTTGGATCTATGATTTGGAGCTTTACGGTAGCTTAAAAATGTCTAAATGGAAAGTGGATTGAAGAGACTCAACGAGTTGTATGGTCAACTCGGCGAGTTTGATTAAGATTAACCGTTAATGGTTCCTGCATATACTTGGCGATTCAGCGACGACTCGACGAGTCAGTTAGGGTTTTCCCAATGTCTGAACATGTTTAGACTCGACGGGTTGTCTAAAAACTTGGCGAGTAAACTAGGGTTTTCATGATTTCTCGAGTTCTGGAAGGATTCAACGAGTCAGTGAACTACACTCGACGAGTTCGATCAACATGGATTGTTAACGTTGACCGATGACTTTGACTTTGACCAAGGGTTGACCAGTTGACTTTTGGGGGTATTTTAGTAAATTAGGAATATATGGAAGTGGTTCTATGGTGAATATAGGTGGTGTTGTTCGCGGCTGTGATTTGAGAGTTTGATCTTATCACTAAAGTGTGACAGTTGTTAGGTGAGTTTTCGTCACTATACTCAAGGGTCAAAGGCACCAAGGCCGTCCCTATTGGGTTGTTTTCCTTATATGTTATGCTAGTATGATCTGTTAGATCAGTATCCTGGTAGATAGGATGATGTTATATTGTTATGATCTGTTAGATCGGTATCCTGGTAGATAGGATGTTATTATGTTGTTATGATCTATTAGGTCGGTTTGTATGTCTGTAGACTGTTATTTGATTATCTAATATATATGCACATGTTTGATTGGTGGTTGAGGCTTATCTGCTTTATGAGAAAGCTAATAGTCCTAAGAATTCCAACCTGATGGTTATGGGCCATGAATATTCCATCCTGAGGATGATTGGACTCGTAGTGTGCGGGCATTCCAACCCGATGGTTATGGGCCTGGGGTATTCCATCTCGGGGATGATTGGAACCATAGTATCTTGGCATTCCAACCCGATGGTTGAGGGCCTGGGGTATTCTAACATGATGGTTGACTGGAACTATATTATGTTTTTTGTGTTTATATGTCTATAGTTGTGTGTATGGGTATTTTTGGGGAACTCACTAACCTTTGGGCTTACAGTTTCAGTTTGGGTTTCAGGTAGTTCGGATGATCATGGGAAGGCGAATGCATGATCATACAACTCCACACATTTTTTATGACATGTTTCTGGGATACTCTGATATGAAACTATTTTGAAAACAAATTTGTAATAACTATTGGGTTTTGAATCTCTTAAAAAATTTTAATTTCGATTGATTTTTATGGATGTTAAAATATTTATAGTTGTAATTGCCTTCCTAGGTTTGTACTCCCTCCTTATGGGATAGGAGGAAAAAAATGAAAACCACTCCTTTTCCTATGTGGGATGGAGTGATTTTCATCCAACCCTAATTCCATAAGGGTTCTGGAACATTCCTGATTAATCAACTACCGATTAATGAATATTCAACATTTTAATTAATTAAACTGTTAATTTATTCCGAAAATATATTTTTAATTAGTTTTTAATTAATTATTAACCATAACAATTAATAAACCAATTTATCCTTTATTATTCTAGTCGATTTGGGTCTTAAGGACAACTCTAAAGGACCATGTTATTATTAGAAATATTACCAATCGTTAATGACCTTCCATATTATTTCCAATATTGTAACAATCCATTTTGAAATTAAAGAAAATAAGTAAATAAATAATAAGCCTTAAACCCATAGATGAAAATTATATTATTTTCTTATGGTATTGTAACCCTAATTTAAGAATGATTTAGCAAGGCATTGGTTTTGGAATTTAGATGTCATAACTTTTGAATATTGGGGGTTAAGTGTAGTTTCCGGAGTAGTTTTGTAAAAATTTCGAAGGATGAGGGTTGTTTGGTAAATTATGGATTTAAATTGAAAAGAATTTTAGAAGTCAGGATATAATTGGTAAATTTCGGAGCTAAGTGGAAACCATTTCGGAAAGGAGGGACTGGTTGTGACAAATTTGTATGGAAGTTTGGATGGGAACAAGACTTGAACCCGACAATCTTCCCATCCCATTTAAGGTTTCCACTTCCAAACCCTAACCCTAACTCTTCATCAGCCGCCACCTATGACCTCGCCAGCTAGTTGCCGCCGCCGCCTTCTAGCCGCTGGTGAAGTCGCGAGCCACCAGCCACGCCACCACAGTTGCTGTGATGATTGAGGGATCGACGAGTCGGCCGTTGGGGAAGAAGAAGCTGAAAGAAAGAACCACGACGCCAATGTCGTTGTTCCCCACGGAGATTGTGCACCTTCCTCGTCTCCATTCATTTCTATCGATGTGCCACTATCGCCACTACTCCGAGCTGCTGAAGGGTTATTGCCGCTGCTCCGACTGTTGTTGCCACCTTGAGGGTAGCCATGTTGGGTGCTTTTTTTTTGTGATTCTACTTCATGTTAGTGTTCGTATGTTGCTGCTACAAGTCTAATGCATATGTGTGTATGTGCCTTATTTGGCCGGAAGTCCACCGCTACCACCATGAGGTGGTGGCTGCCACGGCTTCACCACCACCAGCTGTCATATGGTGGTGGCTATGTGTGTATGTTAAGGTGTTGTGAGTGTTTTTAGTAGAATGGGATTTGTTTAAGCATTTTCGGTGGAAGAATGGAAGAAAAAACCACCACCACCGTCGCGTACCACCGTCGACCACCACTACTCGAGGTGGTAGTGGGTGGTACTCAACCTAATGAAAACCTAATTGACCTAAAAACCTAACCATTGGACTAATTGAGGTGTGTTTGGGTCGGAAACCGTAATTAGGGTTTAGAAACCCTAATTTTGGAGATGTTAGTTTTAGATTGACGGGACCCGCATTGTCGTTAATTAAATTTCTACATAATTCATAATAACGCCCCTATAATTATCTTCACGCAATATTGGAATTAATGGGTTAATTACTTAATGGGTTAAGTAAGAACTCTTAACCCTAATCGTCATTTTATGTGAAAACCCTAACTTTGTTTAAATACTGAGTTGGGACTTTATGTTGCGTATTGGTGATTAGGGTATTGATGGGCCATCCAATAACATGTATATGGACTAGAATATATGATGGGCTTTAGGGTTAGGCCCATGTGAGGGGTTTAAGCCCAATATAGAAAACTAGGCCATAGGTGGGCCATAATTGGGCCTTGATGATTGGGAGATATTGGAACATCAGAATGCTAAGTTTTTGGACTAGATTAAATGGTTGGGCCTTGAGGTAAGACCATGTAGAGGTTTGGGCCCATTTTGGAAAATTGGGCAATATGTTGGGCCTTGGTTGATTATTAGGCTTTTTGTGAGTTTGGGCCTTGGTCTTGGACCATGCTAGATTAGGGGTAAAATGGTCCTTTTACCCCAAGTGTGTACTTCTGGTTACGCATTTGAACACAATTATTAATTGGGTGTTGTTTTGTTACTGATAGTTTGGGGATTGCTAGCCAACAACTAGAGTTTTATCCGCAGGACTACAACAGTGTGATGTGAGTCTCCTCACTATTTGCATGGATCGAAGGCACCAATGTCGTCCCGTTTGATTGATGCATGGTAGGAAGTATCGGGGGTTAGCCCTAGGCATTATGTATGAAAGACCAGGAGGCGGCTCTTGGCACACTATATGCTATTATGTATGGTATGAAGATCCGAGGGTTAGCCTTAGGCACTACGTACGAAAGACCAGAAGGTGGCTCTTGGCACACTGTATGCTAATTCACTAAGTAGAGTAGTATGTATGCTAGTTTTCTTTTTGATGCTTGCAAGGATGACCAGGAGATGGCTTTTGGCACTTGTCTGTAAGACCATGGGGTGGCCCATAACTTGGAAAGAAAGACCACATAGTGGTCCGTGGAATAATGGCAAGACTATGTTCGGCACATAGCAACTTTATTGATTATGATATATGTATCGCTCATGGTTATGTATGATAGTATGTGATTTATGTGCTTATATGCTAGACTATATCCTATTGAAAGAGACCGAAGGGGTAGGCCAAGACCCAAATATGCTAGGTAGTATGTTGATATGTATGGTATGTGGTATTTGGGGAACTCACTAAGCTTTGTGCTTACGATTTTCAGTTTTAGTTTCAGGTACCTCCATTTTTCAAATAAAGGAGCTCGGAACGATCGCAGTGCATGAACCTATGGTTTTCGCAATATGTGATTTATGGGAATGAACTTTGATAAAAAAAAATATTTGAAATGCTTTTCAATGTGTGAACCAACTTACAAATGTGGTTTTAGTGATGTTAAAAATGAAATTTTTGGTCATGCATTTCTAGGATATTACAAGTTGGTATCAGAGCTTTGGTTTGAGGGATTCAGGCATACTCTTGGATGTGTCTGAACTCAAACTGAGGACCTGGTATGACAGTTTGAAAAGAAAATCATTTTTTTATAAAAAGAATTTCTAAGCAAAGAAAGGGATGTGATGCTTGCAATTGACCGAGCTCGAGTAAGTGGTTCCCAAAATACGAATACTTGTATGTTATGTGTTATGATATGATCATGTGATACGCATGCTAGATTAGAGATAAGGATCTTGGAGAGATGCCCTTGTATGCTTATGTGAGATTGTAGATTTGCATGCTAGAACTGGTCAGCTAGTGGTAGTGTGGCCTATTTAGGTTACGCCTGATTGTATCAGCCTTCGAATTGCATACTAGTACAAATTCCTGATTAGGGGATATACTGATTTGATTGGAGTATGTTGGTTAGTTTTTCCGTTGTCCGAATGTTGCTTGCTTTCTGCTTTGTGGGGCTCCTATAAATGTGAGTTAGCTAATAAGTGAATATGCTAAGTCACATATGGCCCAAGATGGATAATCTCAGAATGATGGATTTGACCCTATTGCGTAGCTCTCGTCAGAGTCCAGGCGTTCTAGGATTGAGTCTTTTACTCGAAGGATTATCTGATCTCTATTTCATGTGGCTATATTCATGAGGTAGCTAGTTGACATTTATGGGAATCCTTCACCAACTGAGGACTGGGTCGGTTCGGGAACCTAGAAAAGCCTAGGATATGTTATAGTGGGTTAGCAGTATAGTTTAGTGAGTACTAGCATAATGGTTTAAAGAAGTGACTTAGAGGATTCAATGGGATTGTTGAGGAAAGTATGGATAGGTATGGAAGGTAGTATTGGGTCCGTACTACTAAAAGCACATTATCCATACTCGAACGGGTGAGAGTCTTAGAGAATATAAGAAGCTTATGGAAAGGAGAATTCTTGGTTATGCTCTGATAGTGGGGACAACTGCTTTTCTAGTGAGGATTAGTACACATGGGGAAGGACCAAGGTTTGGTCCCGGCTCAAGTGGTGAGCCAGTTAGTGGAAGGATTACCAGGCATTTGAGTTCGCATTGAATTAAGGTGATGGAAAGTGTTTTCTGCACAAGTCCTTACCCTTTAGGAGATAAGGTTAGGTTCTCCTTGGATCTCCTGTATCGGGTAACAAGCATTGATTATGTGATCTATTGCACTTTTGGGAATTGAGACGATGTCATGGGAGTAGTTTGTAGCCTAATTTAGGGCAGAGGTTGCTTCAGCTATTGCAGTTGATCCGTGGACGATTGAGTTGGTGAGTATGTTAGGGTGTGAGACCCTAAATGATATGACTTCTAGTGCCCGAGAGTAGGAGATTGATTTGGAGCACATTAGCAAGAGGGGACAAGATTAGGTGAATATACTAATCATGTGCGTATATTGGAGGATCTCGGGAAGAGACCCAAGAATTCGGATCAATTTTTGAGAGGCCAACATGGCCAAATTCAGTGCAACACTTATGCAAAACTGCATGATGGGGTTTTTCGTTCCAAGTGTTTGGGTAAGTGTATCTCTGGGTTTGTTTCCCTGCTTGTGTTTGGGTTGTATCTTCAAGTGATGTCATATTCCATTTGAATGTTGTGAAGTATTAGTGGTTAACAAAAAGTCATTCCCTATTTGAGGGTTGGGAGTGTTCAGTGTCATATTGGTTTATGGTCGATATCGGTTTAGGGGCATTTAGTGGAAGGTCTGCGGATTGGGTTCCACATGATGGGTATTCAACATCATTAGGCTTCAGTAGTTTTAGTAACTGTTAATGATTGGATGATGAAAGTGCCAAGGGAAGTGGCGCGTTGTTGAGGTATTGGTTGGAGCATTTGTCTTTGGTCTTCAAGATTCGAGTGTGTTATTATTTCAAGCATATGGAGTTATTAGTATTGATGGGAATCATAAAGTGTTCATCTAGTATTCATAGGTTGTATGGTCTTTTAAGTTTGGCTAGTAATGGATTACTATCATTAGTAAGCGTTGGTTATCAACAGACCGATCATTAGAAGGTAGGAAGGATAAAAAATCCTTCCATTTCTCGTATGCCATGGAGACTCAGTCGTATTGAAGTGGGGGTGAACCGTTCATGTACCCAGGACAGAAGCAAGCGTGAAATTGGGATGAGATCGTATCCCCATTAGGAAAGGAAAAGGTGGCCCGAGTGGCTGTCGTATGGGAGATAATGCGAATTGGAAGTTCGGGAAACTTCCCGAATTTGGGACCACATTTGATTGTAGTGTCGCAAACTATGGGGAACCATGTTCAGGATCCCAGTCAGGATATGAGTTCAGTGTGGGATGTTAGACCGTAAGAGTGCTCGACCATGGGTGTGTTCAGATTGTTAATCAGCGGTAAGACCATGGTCTGCGATTGAGATAGCATGAAAGGTTTTGTAAGACTGCATGATAGCCATATCATTCACCAGTGGCCAAATAGCATGGGGAATGTGGTAACACTGCAGGGTGGCCCATAGCAGTAGTCAGTAGACAGTGTAGAAGTGATGTAATACTGTGGGGTGGACCGTAGCATTCAATAGTTAGCAGGTAGGGTAGAAGTGTTGTAAGACTGCAGGGTGTCCCGTAGCATTCAAAAATTAGTAGGTAGTGTGGAAGTGTTGTAAGACTGCGGTGTGGCCCGTAGCGTTCACTAGTTGGTAGAGAGAGTAGAAACGTTGTAAGACTGTGGGGATGGCCCTTAACATTCGTTAGTTAGCCGTTAGTATAGTGGTATAGTCAGACTATAGGGTGGCCTGTAGCATTCGCTAGTGGTCAGTTAGTATGGGAGTGTTGTAAGACTGCGGGGTGGCCCATAGCATTCACCAGTCCTTATTCGATAGTTAGAAGGTGATAGATTTGTGATTCACTCATGGATTCCTTCAAATGATTTAGGCCAGGGCGGGCCAGCCACACAAATGTGAGTAGGCCACAGTATGATCGAATTCGGGAAATGGTAGGTCGTTGGAGACCAGGCGTGATGTATGACTACAATGGTTCTTGTAGCATTCACTTTTCGTATTGGATTCGATGGCAACGGGTAGGAGGACCATCATGATCAGGAAGATCAGAAGGAATAATGGAGGAATGAGTGGCAAATATGGTTAGGGCAGATTTTGATAGCCGAAGTCCTTTTCGGAAGTCACGTGGGGCGACTGTGAGATTGCTCTTGGCTCAGCAACCAGATAACAATTCAGAATTCCATATATGTTGGGGACTAGGGAAATCTCAGTTGCCCTTGGTAAGAAGATAGGAGGCAGCGTGATGCTTTGGGCAATGGTAATAACTTCAGGATTAATGAGCGTGTGGAGTAGCTTCTTTATCAAAACTGCCAAGTCACTTGCAGATGGATTAAATAATCTCAGAGTAATTGATTTGACCCTATTGCGCAACTCTCGTCTGAGTCTAACCGTTGTAGGGATGGGTCTTCTACTTGAAGGATTATCTGATCCTACTATCATGTCTGAGTGATCAATAGGGATCGTCGATCAGTGATTCTGTTTCTATAGAAATCCCAAATATAAAAAAGCTGAGTAGTCGGTTGGGAAATTAACAGGATGGATTCAACTTCGGTTCAGTATGGGCGTCTTTCAAGGAGTCAGACCATCCCGAGATTTCAGACTTCAGACTGAGTAAATGTGATTATGTTGCAAGGAATTCCTTTACCTTCGGCTTGTAGAGCCCTGAGAGAGTTGGTTTTTGTTGCCTTGGGAAGGCTGAGGTATGCTCGGAACTATGGCCATGCCATTCAAGTTTGTTTGGAGTGGCAGGAATGGTAAGGAATTATTTCGAGGATGAAATCTAATTTAAGTATAGGAGAATTGTAATATTCCATTTTTAAATTAAATAAAATAAGTAAATTAATACTACGCCTTAAACCGAGAGATGAAAATTATATTATTTTATGATGGTATTATAGCCCTAACTTTGGAATAATTTAGCAAGTCTTTGGTTTTGGGAGTTAAAAGTCAAAATTTTGAATATTGGGGGTTAAGTATAATTTCTGGAGTATTTTTGTATAGAATTCCGAAGGCTGACGGTTGTTTGGTAAATTATGGATTTAATTTGAAAAGGATTTCAGAAGTCAAGATATAATTGGTAAATATTGGAGTTAAGTTGAAAACATTTCAGAAATGAGGGACTAGTTATGATAAATTAGTATGGAAGTGTAACATCCTATTTTTCTAGTAGCTTCAAATTCATCCCTCGGATTCTAATTAGGTCATTTTCGACCTTTATTTAGAAGGAAGTGGCAAAAGGAGGCCGTAGTGGCAAAATGGTAAGTTTGGAAACTTAAGTAGTATGACGGGCATACATGTGGTACGCTAAGCATACTAGGATGTGCCCTAGTACATTAGGCGTACACATGTGAATGTTGCGCATACGTGTGCCACGATGGAACCCTAACTTTTAGGGTTTGTGGAGTATTTAAGCACCTTATGGACCATACCCTCCCATCTCTTTCAACCTCCACACCCCCCTCAGTGGTCTTGAGAGAACCCTAGCCTCCCAGTGACCATTCTTGAGCAAATAAGTGTGTTTTTGGTGCCTTCAAGAAGGAGCTTAGGCATCATGGAGCCAAGGAGGGAAGATTGGCTTGTGGATGTGGTTCATCGTCTGTTCTAGGAACTCCATAAGGTAAAAAGCTTGGAATTTTATTCTAGTATGAGATAGATCTACTCATTTTAGCTTTATGGAAGCATTCTTGTCCCAAAAGTCCCAAAATGATTCATGTTGTGTTTTGGACGAAATGAGCTGTCCTTTCAGACCTTAGAAGAGGTACTAAGAGATAAAAAGGGTGTCCCAATAGCTAGATTTTTTCATGCATGAAGTGGGAAGGTCTTAATGGATTAAGACCACGTGTTAAGAACTTTCTGGACGTCGAAATTGGTAAACTTCGAGACTTTATAGTCCTATGGTATATTTGGTCGATGGATCTGGAGTTTGGGCTTAATTCCTTAAGCCATTAAGCGCTTATCAGGGTTTTGGTGAAACTCCGCATATGGCCAGCGTAAATCCAGTACGCCCAACGTACTGGTTCATCCACCCTGATGGTGGTCAACATCTGATGAGTATGCCCAACATACCACATGAGTACGCCCCGCATATGTCCTCTATTGGGCCTTTGGCATTTGGGCTTCAGGTTTTGGGATGTTTATGGACTAGTTGGATTTGGGCCTTTGTTGGACTTTATGAATACTATGTTTTGGGCCATGTATTGATAATGGATCTTGGAATTAGGCCCAATTAGGGAGTTGGGCCTGATTTGGTAAATTGGGCCATTAATGGGCTCTGTAAATGGACTTTCAAGTTAAGGACTTGTTATTGAACTATGACCCAATAAAGAGAATGGACTTAATGAGTTGTGTAGACCCTTAGTCAAGATTGTTATATTGTGTAATGACTTGGTATTTATTTTTGTATAGTTCGGGATTGTTGATGAGGTGGCGATTCAGGAGTTCGATTCTTCAGCTCAGAGCAACATTGCGATGTGAGTTATCCTCACTTTACTCAAGGGTCTAAGGCACCAAGGTCGTCCCTTTGATTTGTTATTTGGGATTCTCACTGGTATGGCCTATTAGCTCGGTATCCTGGTAGATAGGATGGTTATACGTTGGTATGATCTGTTAGATCAGTATCCTGGTGGATAGGATGGTTATATGTTGTTATGATCTGTTAGATCGGTATCCTAGTAGATAGAATGATATATGCTATTATGATCCGTTAGATCAGTATCCTGGTAGATGGGATCTTATATGCGGTTAAGATATGTTAGATTAGTATCCTGTTAGATAGGATGTTGTAGGTTGTTATGATCTGTTAGATCAATATCCTAGCAGATAGGACGTTGATATGTTGTTGCTATGACATACATGTTTTGAAATCGTGTTTTTAAAATTTTAAAAGTGAATAATATTATGAAATATTATATAATTATGAGTATTGAGTTCTAACGGATAGTTTTTACTATAAATGAAGTAAAACTATGTTTACAATCACTCGGAAAATATTGGAAGTGTTATGAGATTCGAATCAAAAGGCAAATATTGAAATTTAACAAAAATATAAAATTTGAAATAAGTAGAATTTTATTATTGAAAGTTGTAAAGAATCGCATTAGAAACATTTAGGTGAAAACCTCATCGAAATCCGAGCTTAACGAAGAAGTTATGACCAATCAAAGATCCGCGATAAAACCGGCATGGCACCGAATGACGTAAAAAGTGAGTTTTTGATAATCTGGTTTTTAGCTTTGGTGATCTAAATGAAATTCGTATCATTTGTTAAACCGAGAATTTTCATAAAAAGAACGTCCAAATCTGACTTTGTATGAGGAAGTTATGATTTTTCTAAGTTTAGGAATAACAGTAGACAACTAAAAACTCGAAATAAAGATTGAGTGGTTTTTAGCTGACGCAACATAAACGAGAATCGAAGGTCTCGTCAATAGTAGTAAAACGATAAAAAGACTGATGAAAACGGACATCGGATGAAGAAGGTATGAATTTTTAATTGATTTTCTTGTCCCGGTCTGTTAAAAATAATAATATTAAAAATAAAATCAAAATTAGCCGACGAAGTCTAAACAAAAGTTGCAGAGCATAATTTCACCTACGCGTGCATATAAAGAACGTCAAAAACGGAGTCCGTGTGCGAAAGTTATGTATTTTAGAAGTTCGGGGCACAATTTCCAAAAAATTTCACATGGATACGGCCAGATTTCGGACACGTCACCCGGATCATCGTGGATTGCCCGTGTCTGACCCGCGTGTCGCAGCTTCTTGCATCCGATGGATCGGTTCAAACCGAAACCAACACGTGCAACGTCCGAAGCTTCTGTTTCCAACGCGTGTACAACGTCGTGGCGCGTCCGAAGTTGGATTCGTGTCTTCGCATGCGAGCCGTCACCTGCCCCCTTCTTCCCTTCGGATCTGAGCCCTCTTACCGTATATAAAGGGGTGCATAACTCCCCTGGGTAACTTTGGAAATTTGGAAATTTTCAACCCTTAACTCATATTTTTACTATTTCAACTCCCCCCGAAGCTCCGGGATCATTCCCAATACCCGAAACACGCCCTAAAATGACCGAAGAGCCCGATAAATTTATCTTTTCGGTTTGAAGCTCAACCCTCTCAGGGCCGATTTTCAATAAAGCTCCCGGTTTTCAATGAAGAAAGTTATATATTATAATGAAGTTCTGCATAAATTACTATTTTAATCCCTGATGAATTCACGGTGAGCTTCGGTATAGGGACAATTGTATGTTATGTGTTATATGTTCAATGTGCTTTCCCATGTTATTATGATAACGAGTTATACTTTAGGCCACAAAGTGTATGACATAAGCATCACTATGGCATAACATAATACAAAGACATGGCTGAAAACTTGTGTATTATAGTGAAATGATATTCTGAAATTATATTTTTGTAAGTCCCAAATCTTATGGATCCAAATCAGTAATCAATGAAATATCAGCAATTAAGTAGAGTGTAGAAGGAGTAGAAGAAGAATAACATCAAGCATGCACACATCTATTACTCATAAATGTCTGGTACACCTTGAAAAACACACACACAAACATCACTTCACTGACACACATACACAACCCTTTTATACTACCCATAACAGCACACCAGTATGCAGCCGCACACACGTGTGTAGCTGCACACACAAACAAACTTATCTAACATATATCACCACACCATACTCTATCAACCTACCATGATCTATACAAAATAATGCCTAGACCAAACCACAAAAGTATAGCCTTTCAATGTCCCCCTTGGTTTGAGGCTAGCATAGACTTGGTCTTCATTCTCCGGATTTTTTAAATAGCTTCAGATCAGATTTTCCCATGGATCCCATCCAAAGTTTCCCATTAATGATTGTGGCGACCATTCCAGTAAATTATTTGGCAGCAGCCTCCATGACATCTTTTCGGAAAATGATTTGGTGATGAGACAGAGTACGTATATCTCTTTCTCTGAATATGAGAAGATCCATGGCACTGATAAGCTTTAGAACTTGTTCTCTATCTTTGAATTTGATTGAAGCAGTGGTAGTTTCATCATGATATGCCCAAAATTCCATATTGTCAAGGTATCCCTCATAAAAGTGTTGAGGGATAGGAATTTCCTTTAGTTGTTTCGTTGCTGGCCATAGAATAATCTTCATGGGCTTGCCTAATTTAGGATCAATAATATCCTTATCTTTTCTATACAGGGATTTCGCAGTCTTCATCTTTGTGAAGTTTTCCTTAACCTGCCTGTCAAGAAATCTTTTAAAATTTGTCTCGTTGGGATCTTCTGAAGTATGAAATGGGGCTCTTGAAAGTTCAGCAAGATCAACTTTTGTCCACGAGTTGAAATCATGAATACTTTTGTAATACTCAGGGATTCCATAGTTCCTTTTTACGACCCACATGTTTGACTCAGGATCAAAAGCCCATATTCTGATTCCGAATCGATCTCCAAACTCGTCACCAACTTTCTCTTTTTGAGGCCTGTCACAGTCAGCACAGGATCTTTAGCTTTGCGATTTTCATTCAAGTTTTTCATTAAGAGTAATCCTTGGCTTTTGCTGGCAGTGACGGTCCTTTTCCCTTGCTTGATCGTGATGCGGGATCTGCTACTTTAAAGTTCTTTATCAAACCGATCAACAACGGTAGCTGTCCTTGGAGGAGGTGGATCAACTGGAAAATCACCTTCTGTGGATTGGGTGGGAGCCACTGGAGGATCTGTAATTCTGTGAGGCTACTGAAACAAAGATTTGACTTTGTCACCAAAAGCATCATACACGATATTCTTCAATCCGTAGTAAAAAGTTGTTAAAGAACCAAGATTTGTCTGCAAATCTGTAATCTGTTTCATCTTCAGTTCATCTCTTTCTCGGAGCTCAACAATATAAGACTCGTGTTGATCCAGCAAGATGTTCTTTTCTATAACTTCTTTTCTGAGAATACCGATTTCTTCACAATGTTTTGACACTAAAGTCTTATCATCACCTGAATGTTCTTCCTCGAAAGATATGCCTTTTCCCCGGGAGGAAGAAATTGGACTGTTTTGAGCTAGGTGCTTGGCCAACCGGATAGAGGCTTCATCCAGTGAGGGCCTTGAAGGAGATTACTCTGGAATAGAGGATGGACCACCTGCTTCATATATTGTGCTCGGGCCTTCTTCCAACGGTATTGGTGGAGTAGAGACTATAGTGGTGGTAATAGTAGATGAGACTGGTGGTGCTTGGCTTACAATGGACACTCCCTGCCTTGGATCTAATTGTCTTCTTTTCAAAGGAGACAGGGAGGTTTGGGGCTGTGCCGATTCACTTAAAAGTGGAGCGGAAGTAGAGACATTTGATTCAGAGGGAGGAATCTCTGAAACAACATCACTTGGACTTAAAGAGACCTCCATAGGTATTGAAGAGGAAAGCAAAATTTTGAGAGCGCTAACATCTTCCCCAGTCTTAGTTGTTGATTGAGCAACTTCATTGACCTTTTTAAAGCACCTGCTGTTGAATCCCGGAAGTGGACCAAAATCATCATCATCGAGATTAAGTTCAATACTCAAGGGGATATCATCTCTTATCCCAGTAAAATCCAGCTCTTTCAGGAAAACATCATCACCACTGAAGTCCTCATCTCCTCCCTCTCGATCAAAATTTCCTTCAACATCTCATGTAGGTGGTCATGTTCCTCAGCCACCGTTGCTGCAGGTTAAACATGAACTTCTTCATTCTCAGGCTCTAAAATTGAAATCACAAAATTCATGACAAAAGAATTCATTTTTAAATAAGTTGTTATAAAGACCAATAGTATAAAAACATTCATAATATCAACCCATGTTAAAACCAATATATATCAATAATCAAAACATATCATCATAAACCAATAACATAATATAATCTCAAAGATCTCATATGTGAAAAACATAGTGTGATGCATTGCGATCGTGCCGATTCCTTTCCTTTGAAAACAAAATACCTGAAACCAAAATTGTAAACCGCAGGCACGAAGCATAGTGAGTTCCCCATCGTACCATATACCATACAAATATCATACAACCAGGCATATTTGTGTTCCCGACCTACCCCTTCGATTCAAAGGGTCTTAATGACCAACTTAACCCAATAATACTCATCTAGAACATGAATGACTGGTATCTAGCCTCAAAGATAGCAACTCTATGGGCTTTTAACCTCTGAAATGCTAAGAGTAGCAACTCAAAGCTCCTAAAGTGGTGTCTACCCACTAGATCTTGCCCATGAGACCAAAAAGGGACCAAAGACCCACATATTCATAAAAAACAACTTCTAGTGATCAAGCTTAGAACTTTTTCCCTTCTTTGAGCTGAAAACGTAGCAGGAAGTCCAGATCCACAAGTCTTCCCTTGAACCCCCACCTTGTAATGAGCTTCCACTTCTTGAAATTCGCCAAAAACCACCAAAGTGCACCGACAAAGCTCACAAGACTCTTAGAAATCAGGGTTTATGGCTCCAAGAATGAAAGAGAGGCGCACCCTCTTGGACTTAAGGTGCTTAAATAGTGAGCCATCCCTTGAAAATGAGGGTTTTAAGATCCTAGACGTACGTTGGGTGTACACCTTTTATGTTGGGCGTACGTCTCCTATCATGCGTCCCATTTATCCAGCACTATGATGGGCGTACCCCAGCTTATGCTCGGCGTACTCACACCTTGCCATCTAGCATGCATTAGCTAAAATGCAAGCTTTTCCATCCAGAGACCAAAACTGCCAAAGCCTTCAAACTATCATAACTCGCACATTCGAGGTCCATTTCCGACGAAACTTATATCCATGAAAAGTTGGCGAGAAATCCTACGCTCCTAAACACACACCAAATCCTTAAGACCTTCTGAATAAGACCCAAATTGTTAGATATCAATTTACAGTCATACCCTTAGCTCTCGAAGACAATCAGATATTTGAATCAAAGCACCAACATCCGAAATGGCTAAATCCTTCCTTTCCCAAAGCTCTTATCCCAATGAAAGCAGATGATTGAATCGTAGCCCCAATTAATAAGGAAAATGTGAAACCGAGTGTTACAACTCTCCCTCACTTAAATTAGATTTCATCCTCGAAATCGCTCCTTACTAATACCCATATCAAAACAACCATCTAGGGAATACAACTGGAACCCCAAACCGAAACTTCCATCCCGAAGGAAAATCAAATCGTGAGCCTTTGAAGGAATCACTCCTACCTCTACAAAAGTGGATTCAACATTGGTCTGACTTCCTGACAGACCACCCATACTAAACTTTACCATGCTTAGTTTTCATCGAATGACCGACCTAGGCACACTTTAGCTTGATTATCTCGATGCTACTATCCGAGCCCAGTCATTGTCCCAACTAGCTGCATAACACCTATACTTGATATAACGCTAGGATAATAATTCATGTATAAGATTCATCCCTGCAATGGGTAGACTCAGACGAGAGTTGCACAACATGGTCAAATCAACTACTCTGAGATTATTTAATCCCACTGCGAGTGACTCATCACTTCCCAATAAATCAATCGCTTTATCCATACATGACATCCTATAACAATATTACTGCTCGAGACACTGAAGCTTCCCAAAGTACCGAACTTCCTACACCACTAGACTGCCTGAAATACTAAATTGCCTGAAACACTGAAATGCCTGTAACACTGAACTGCCTGAAACAACATGCTGCCTTTCGGTTGCTTTCCAAACCCCACTGAGACCTCCCTGGTCTCAATTCATCTATCATTCCTCTTAAATACCGAGTTCCGACCCGGTTGCGGAATCAAAAGACTCCTACACAGTAGCCTCTCATGACTTCCGAATGAAATCCTCATCCCATAATAGTTGCCACTAGATATCTTGTCACTGTGGCTCTAATGACCTCCTGATCCAATCGATCCGGTCCTTATGTTGAATCCTGACGTCACCAAACCCAAAGCTAAAAGTTAATTCATCATGACTAAATAGCATTGTATCACAAACAACCTTTTGCGGTCCACCGCCTACTTGATCCCATGACTATCATGGTGTTCCCACAATCATATCACTTTCTCAACCAAATCTAACCAATCTAAGTAGTCTCGTAACCCAATCCGGGATTTTCCATGTCCTCATTGTTGCACCCAAATTGATGGGTAGTACAGTTCCTTCTGTGATCTAGCAACAGTCACATACTATCTACAAACCTAATGAATGTTGTGGCTATACCAACATACTTACTGCACTCTAACACTATCTGCCAACCTTGTGAATGAAATGGATACACACGTAGTCTTACAACACTCTAGCACTATTTTCCAACCTTGTGAATGCTACGGATATACCCACAGACTTAAAACACTCTAGCACTATCTACCAACCTTTTGAATGCTACGACTACACCCGCGGTCTTACAACACTCCAACACTATCTGCCAACCTTGGTCCTATCACCAATCCATCTATATCTATCCTAAGTCTATGTGCACTCAACCTAACACTCAACTGAACTCGAGTCCTAACTAGACCCCTAACCTATTTCCCGATGCCTGCTTTCTGATGCCAAGGGAAAGTGTGGACTAAATGTTGGAATGTTTTCCAAACTCCCAACTCACCCAATCCTCAATCAAGATGGCCACTCGACTGCCTTCCTTCCTGATGGGGATGCGAAACTCATCCTAGTTTCACATTTATTTCTTCTCATATATACCAGATTGATTCTCCCCCACTTAGGATCAACTAAGTCTTCATGGCAATGTGAGAATTGAAGGATTCCCAATCCTTCTTACCTTCTAGAATCCAATTACTGACAACCTACGCATACCATTGCTAATGATCGATTACCAGTCAACCCTAAGATTGCCCATCCTCGGAAATCTTGAAGCGTACTCTTGAAATATGGTCCAATCCGATGCCTCAGCCATCCTTCCATGATACTATACCAACTCATTGAGTTCCCATGTCGGCGACTAGAAACCTTAACCTTTACTCTGGCTGATGAATCATTGCAAAAGCATTGAACTCCAATCAACCATGACCCATGCGATAATACACTTCCCTTGGAACATCCAATGGTCAGATTACCCATGCAACTACACCCGTATCCTTTTGCTACCACTCCTATCCTAGCATTGGGAGTGCTAGAACCCGTAAGTCCCCCCTTAGGCCATCACCTTTTACCAGAAAAGATGACGAAACCATTATATCCCCTCGATACAGGTGGACTAGCTCGATGAAGTTGACCATAACCTTCTACATAATACCCTTGACTGATCTTTACTATGAACCGAGAGAACATTGTACACCCCGAACCAGCAAAAGTGAATGACCTTTCACTAACCCCTAGTAATTCTCGGTATGCAATTAGCATATAACATTTCTTAAAAATATAATTCAAACATAAGCTGAGAGCTGACCCTATGGATACACTTGCTCAAACCCAATGCATCAAAACAACCATAAAATACGGATGGAACTGAAAAAGAGAAAATGATGTATACTCGCAACTTATCCTGCTGAAATGCTAATCTCTCCTGCATGTCACTACATTTTCCAACCCCACTCTATAGGAGTTCCGGCTCCACCCTCTCGCCTATCGGTGATCCTCAAAGTATCTGTGGCAAGTGAGCTCACTGATCCTCCCCTCTTCATCGGACAGTTGGCCTCCTTGTGGCCCACCCGATTGTAGCAAAAGCATAATGGGCTTGCCCCTGGGGACAATCCTTATGGACATGACCAGTCTTGCCAAACTTGTAGCAGCCTGAACCCTTGGAGCGAAAAATTCCCCTATGCACTTTCTCGCATGTGCTACACTATCTGCGACCCACGTTGGCCTTTCACTTGATGATTAGAAGTCATGCATCTTTTCCCAGGACCCTATACTATACTCACCTGGCACGACCCTCTCTTCCTAAGGTGGTCCAAATCAATCTCGCATCCTCGAACTCTGGAGGTTATATCCTTCAGGGTTTAGCACCCTGTCATGCTCACTAGCTCACTTGGCAACGACTGAACTACAATAGCTGGAACATCCTCTGCCTTAAACCGAGTCATAAACTCCTCCAAAGACATAGTCTCCAACTCATAAAGCGTCATATATGGCGCAATCAATTCCCAACAGCTCTTTATCGCCCGATACAAGACATCCAAGGAAAACCAAACCTTGGCTCCTATAGGGTAGGGACTAGTGTGGAAAACACCTTCCATCTCCTCAATTCAACACAAACTCAAAATCTTGGCAGTCCTTCTCTCGACTGGCTCACCACCTGAGTCGAGACCTAATCCTGAACAAGAACCGCCTCCCTAAGTTCTCATCTCCAAACTAAACAATTACAAAATCACTTCTTAAAATATACTCAATGATTCTCCACCCCGAAGTTTCTCAAATTCTCCATGACTTTCTCCTATTCGAGTATGGATCATATGCTTTTAGTAGTATGGGCCCAATACTACCTTCCACACCTATCCATACTTTCCTCAGCAATCCTGCCTAATCCTCCAAGTCACTTCCTCAAACTTATGCACCCAAGTCTCACTAAACCTTATTACTATACCACGGAGGCATATCATAGGCTTTCCTAGGTTCCCGAACCCACCTATTCCTCAACTGTTGAGAGATTCCTAGTAATGTCAACTAGCTAACTCATGAATATAGCCACATGTGGTAGAGATCAAATAATTCTTCAAGTAAAAGACTCATCCCTAGAACAGCTAGACTCATAGAACAGTTGCACAATAGGGTCAAGCCCATCCCTTTGAGATTATCCAGCTTGTGCCACGTGCAATTTAGCATATTTACTTAGTAGCTAACTCACATTGCTAAGAGCCCCACAAAGTACAAAGCAAGTAGGATTTGGACAACGGAAAAAATTCTAACCGACATACTCCAATGAAACCATTCTATCCTCTTATTAGGAATCTATAATAGCATGCAAAGCAAAAGCTCATACAATCAGGCATAACCAAAACAGGCCATCCTATCACTAACTGATCAATACAAGCATGCAGGTCTACAAGCACATACAATATGCATATAAGGAATCCTTCCAAGATCCTTAGCCCTCGTCTAGCATGCAGTTCACATATTCTCAAGTCATATCATAACTTAGTATAACATAACATGTATGGGTATCTTGGGGAAAACTTACATGAGCTCGGCTGATTGCGCACATCACACTCTTTGTTCTTTATCAAAACTCTTTATTTTAATTTTTAGAAAATTATTTTATTGTAAAAATATTTCAAACCCTAGATTTGAATCCAGGAATACCCGAGAGTGTGTCTGAATCCGTCAAACTAGGGCTCTGATACCAACTTGTAACATCCTAAACTTCATAACCAAAAAATTCATTTTTAAATAAGTTGTTATATAAACCAATAATATAAAACATTCATTATATCATCCCATGTTAAAACTAATATATCAATAATCAAAACATGTCATCATAAAACAATATCAGAGTATAATCCCAAAGATTTCATGTGCGGAAAACATAGTGTGATGCGCTGCGATCGTGTCGGCTCCTTTCCTTTGAAAACAAAGTACCTGAAACCAAAATTGTAAACCGTATGCATGAAGCTTAATGATTTCCCCCATCATACAACATACCATAGAAATATCATACTACCAGGCATATCTGGATGCCCGACCTACCCCTTTGGTCTCTTTCAACCGGTAACCGTGTAGCATAACTAGGTGCTGGCCTACCCCTTCGGTCTCTTTCAACTGGTAACCTGCTAGCATATCTGGGTGCTGGCCTACCCATTCAGTATGTTTCAACTTGTAACCGCATAGCATATATGGGTGCTAGCCTACCCTTTCGGTTTCTTTGAACTGGTAACCGGGGACTATTTCACCCCTACCACTACCACGTAATACCCTAGTGCAAAACTTGAGGGCAAGTTTTGAACAATACAAAAAATCTTTGGATTTTTCATAACTTATGAGTTTAATTAAGGTTTTAAACACTTTAATGAAGAGACTCTTAGACATCCATAACTTGAGGACAAGTTATGCAGTCCATAAAACTATTTATAAGAAAAGACTCTTCAATTATGTAACCTATGTTTTTTTAATGGATCTTTAAAAGAAATAACTTTTGGTAATCCATAACTTGAGTAAAATTTATGGACTCCATTAAAACATTTAGATCAAGAATTAACTCACAAACAATTTTGTAAAAAAATCCTATTATCTACTAAAACTCACAAGTGTATGAACAATCATATCAACAATTTCAAGAATTACATAAACACATATAAAACATAAAATTTTGATAATAACCTTGAAATTGCTTTACCATAATCATTACCACATCAAAAACAAGTTTTATAAGTCCAAAACAGTTTAAGGTACTGATTCTAAACCAATTCCAGCCATAAAACTCGAAGATATGCTATCAAGGGGTCTAACTCGTCAAGTGCATGAACCAACTCAATGAGTTGGTTGAATTTAGGCATGGAGTTGTCGAGTCCCTTAATGGACTCGGTGAGTCAACTAACCAAACAACATATAAACTTCGATTATCAGCAATTTGCATCAAGTATAAATGAAAACAAGCTTAGGCTCTGATACCACTGATGCGTATTGAGCATTTTAACACTCCTATGGTGTACATGCAACCCTATAAACCTTGGATCTATGTTTTCTCTATTATACATACAAATATTTGATATTCCAAGGTTTTAATCCTAAGTAGCATAATATGAAGCAACTATACTACAAAGCCTACTTAGATGACATACCTTTTGATGGAGCTTGAAGTCTTGAACTTTTAAGAGCTTAGTGCCCAAGTGTTGCACCTCAAATGGAATCACACAACACCAAAAACAACTTGGAATAACTTGAGGATAAGGATACTTAAGTTCACACTTGAAATTGACCCACTCTTGTTTTCTCACACACTAGTGTCAATTTCATGAACCAAAGACCTCTATATATAGTGTGGAGGATTAGGGTTAGATTCATGTAAACCCTAATACCCATGACCTTTCATTTCCATAGTATCCATGAGTTAAACACTCCATGGACTATCCATAAAAGCTTAGCCCAACCTAAATGAACTTGGCCCACCACACACACACACACACATACATACACACACATACACACATACACACACACACACACACACATATATATATATATATATATATATATATATATATATATATATATATATATATATATATATAAGAGTCCATATTTATATAGTTCCCTTTTTATCACTAAATTAATGCTAAATGAATTCTTGATCAATACTAATTAGATAATATGATTTCATATTAATATATTAGAATTTATAATATATTAATATAAATCACTAGTATCCTTTTTCTCATTTAGTCTATCCAATTGTTCTAATGCCATTCAACCCAAATGGACCATGCTAAATCGGGTCAAGTACATACCAATTATAGTTATGGACTTAGACAATAATCCAACAGGTTTCACGTTGATAATATGTAAATGTGTCAGTAACTTGGTGTTATAAAACATATTGTTGTGTGTGATTTGATGAGTAAATAGAGCAAGCATATGAGTCGAAGTTTATCCATTCCTTTTACCCTAAGATGGATAAAAGCGATATATGTGGGCCCCTCGATGATTTAGTGATGACAAACATAAGTGCTTGGCCAAGCCTGGACGAAGTTGATGTGTTCAGTTGTAGTCTGTTTTCAGTCGTCATAAATTAGAAATCGGGAAACAATACATGGACAGAGAGAATGATTATAATCCATGTCTCAGTTCATATGATATCTTGAGAATGGAGGAATATACGATCCCTTATCTAAAGGACACGTTTCTGATAAGATCAGAGTTCAACAGCGGCTTTTGAGAGCTACGATTTCTAATCAAATTCTGAAGTCATACTTGCAATAATAGTTATTAGACTTATCCAAGTGGGATACTGTTGGATTAGGTGTCTAAGCCCATAACTATTTTTGGTATGTACTTGATTTGATTATGATCATGGTCCTTTTGGGTTGCCTTCACTCATGTAACTTGATAAGATGACAAGTGGAGCGAAAGAGTAGGATTTATTATGTGAATAATAAATTGGTACTCAGATTTATTTTATTAATAAATTATATGACTAATATATTATTTGGAAATCATATTATTAATTAGTAATTGATCGAAAATTAATATGATATTAATTTTGGGATTAAAGGAACTGATTAATAATGGAGGGACTGATTATGTAAATCAGTAATAGTTGTAGTTTGGGCTGATGGACCTTATTGATAAGAGGTAGACGAAAATCTATGGAAAGCCCATAGAATTTCGTCCAAGGGCTTTTCATATGGGGGTCCATGGATTGCTTAAGGCCTAAGCAAGGTAATTAGAGTTTCCACCTTAAAACCGTAATAAGCCTCAACTATAAATATACCCTCTACATAGGAATTTCGGCCCCCCATGAGTTTTGTAACAAACCCTAGCTGATTTTCCTTCCCTCTCCAAGTCATCCTTTGCATTAAGTGTTTGTGACTCCATTAGAGGTGCAACACTTGGGGCACTAAGCTTTCAAAGGTCAAGGTGTTCTTGTTATTGCTACATAACAAGTCAGGTAAAGTTCTAACCCATTTACATATGATTTTCAAAATTAGTATGCTAGGTATTAGGGTTTATGCTTTGGACGATTATTTGCATGTATAACATCAGAAAAACCAAGATCCAAAGAATTAGGGTTGCATGTACACCATAGGAATGTTGTAGTGCTCAAAACTCATCAGAAGCCACCGAGGGGGAGGGTCCATCGGACATCCAACTTTTTCAACCACCAGTAAGGGACAAAGCGTGAAAGGGGGCGTCTTCAAGAGGAAAATCAACCAATGTAGTAGCGGAGAAAGTAGACAAAACGCTAGGTTTTTTAGAAAGAAAATTTGAATCAACAAAGGAAGCTTATCAGCGAAAAATGGCACTCACCGATTTTCAAATTTTAAACACGGTGCGACAACCGAATCTCGAATGGAAAAATTTAAGCTTGTTTTTTAAAATTCAACAAGAAGTCCTCGAAAAATATCGCAACTAGGTTCTATGTTTTTTTATGCATTTTAGTAATTTAGGTTTAATTTTCAATGTTTTTTAAGTTTTTTAGTAATTTAGGTTTAAATTTCTATGTTTTTTTAGTAATTTAGGATTAATTTTCTGTGTTTTTTATGTTTTATTAGTACTTTAGGTTTAATTTTCTATTTTTTTAGGTTTAATTTTCTACATTTTTTAATTAATGTAATGTGCTTTCAATTAATGTAAAATATTTTATTGTGTTTTAAATTATGTTTTTATTAGATTTAATGATAAAAATTAAAAAATTTAAAAAAATTGTGGAATGCTAACTATTTCCAATATTTAGTGGATTGGTGGCAGGTTGATGGTGAAGCTGTTGTGGCATAGAGATGGCATCGTTTTTTCGGTGGGTTGGCGGTGACCACTCCCCATAACCTAAGATAATGATCAGAATAATGTAAGGAACATGTTTGGTTTGAAACACAAATATGTATCCATTGCCCATTTCTATTAATACATGCAAGTGTTTTGCGGCAAAATAACTATATGATTGAAATTGTCTCCCTATTCTCTAGCTTTTTATTTTCTCAAGTGAACCCTTATATATATATATATATATATATATATATATATATATATATATATATATATATATATATATATATATATATAAGATTCAGATATATCAAATAAACTATATTACTTTCCTTCAAATATCATTTCTTGAAGTTGGAATATGTGAACATCATTTATGTAATGAAGATAACAATATCTTACATTAGTTTGATTTAAAACAACTTTATATCAAAAGTGTTTGCATATAAAACTTGTTATTTATAAAAAAAAAATGATATTTACTTTATTATTCTATTAAGAGATTATATTCTCTAATACATTATGTTAATCATTTACATATTATGAAGGTGATCATTATAAAAAACAATTTATGTAAATAATCAAATTTTAAGAAATTAACTGAGATATATATTTAGATAGTCTATATTAAAAAATACATTGTTTCAAAATAACTATTGTTTTACATTACAAGCATTTTATGTTCTGAGCAATAATAATAAACTAAACTTTAAGAGTGTACAATTCCAACTTGCTTTTGTGCAACTGGGTGCTCTTCTGTAAATATATACTAGTCATCTACGAATACTAAATTAACATTACGTATGAAGTACTTAAGTGTTATATGAAGACTAAAAGTTGTATCTTGTAGATACCTAAAGTAGTAGTCTCTCCAGACTTTTTTCTCAGATAAGAGGGACAATTCCTCTTCAAGTGTCTTGCTTCTCCACAGAAGAAACATAATCAATCTATGTAAAATGCTTTTAAACCTTCCAGTTCCTCTCAGAGCACGAGAATAACTAAACGTATTATCATTTATGAATCATCTTCAAAATCACTACAATGCTTCCATAAGGAATTATGTTCGGTTATATGGGTAATACCAGGTTGTTTGGGAATAGACACTTTAATAGTGTATAATTCTTGATCCCTTTTGAGATTCTCTTTCAAGACCCTAAGTTAATCGTAGAAATTGTATATGTCAAATGTTATACGTTCACGAAGATCCTTAAGATTAAAGAAGTACATGGTCATGAGATTGGTTTTTCTTTCTCATCTACAAAAATTTAACAAAATTTATTTATTATTTTTAATATTCAACTCTTTAATAATTAATACCCTATTAGTTTTTAAAACATTAATTATCAAAGTCGATGATCCAAGTTGCAAAACAAATAAACGGTTATGTATCCATTATCTCATTCATTTGCATCGAACCATGCAGTTGTTGATTATCACTTATATTTTACTATATAGTTTTTAGTTTTATGGGATTGGTAATAACAAAATTTAATAGACATGTTTGATTTCATATACGCCTCAAATCTTTCTTGTTTGGGTATCTATTATCACAAAAGATTTATGATCAAGTTATCAAATTTAAAAAACTTGTGCAATTGGTCTATAACTTGGTTATAGAAATTAAAAATACACCCCGACCATCAAAAGATAACACTAACTAGTTGGGTATTCCTTTTCCTACTAGTATATCAAGAAATATGCAGGTGTTTTAAAAATGGATTGCATATATTTGAGGATTAATAATGGATCTTTGAAGTCTTTATAATTCTATATTAAAAAATATATTATATCATGATTATTGCATGCATCTAATAAGTCATGGTATATTTTTTTTTAATTTAAAATCACATTTTATTTATTATGTTCTTTATAAAATCCAAAATTTATAAATATGAAACGATCAAATTTTAAATTAAATAACTAGTGTTAAGTTTAACTCTTTGAGTGGTTAAGAACATATATAAACCTTTTAATATTTTTTTATAAAGTAACGTTTATGTTTCTAGATTAAAAATGTCCTCTACTTCAACTTAGGGGCCATTTCATTTTCACTACTACTATTTAACGAATGATCTGTGGAAACTTTTTACAAAAAAATTTCTTTTTAGAGACATCATCTAAGACCGAATAATAATTAGACATACCATCATAATCTTCCTAAATATCTACCTCTTTAGAGACATCAGCTAACACTGAATAATAATTAGACATACCATCATAATCTTCCTAAATATCTACCTCATGAGCATCATACGTTATTTCTTCATCAATCCAAGGATTAAGATTTTCAGAATAGTTATCAAGGAATATAGTAATTCTATTACAATTTTCGTAACCTTTTGCAATAAAAGTAGCATAATCTTCTTTCAAATTTAACATTTGTATGCCATGAGTTAAAGGTAACTTTGGCATACAAAACTAAACATCATTACATTTACTAGGAGTCAACTTTATAAGAATATCATGGTACTCAATAAACTCTAGAGACGCAGAATCAATATCAGTCACAATTTAACATCTTGAGCACTATAAGTTAGGGCTTTTGGCCTAACCGATCTATCATAGTTAATGTCAAATGTGAGGAATGCATTTTGATGAGATTTTGAAATTTTGAAAACAAAAATCTCATAAGAAACTAGTACTATGAACTTGGTGACAATACCTAACATTGAAAAATTTAAACTCAAAACATGATAAATTATAAAATAGGTAAAGAAAAAACAAGCTCAAAACATGATAAATCCTACAATCGGTGAAGAAAATGAATTCAAAAAGCCATTCCATCCAATAAATATTCTCATTAACAAATTCAAAAACCCTAAATTATGAAGTAAAAAACCCTAAATTAACAAATTCAAAAACCCTAAATTATGAAGTAAAAAACCCTAAATTACGTACCTTGGAATCACACTGCTAGAAATCATACTAGGTGAAAGACATATCCACTTGCAATCATACCATTTAAAGGAATGACACAACTGATTCGTCTTTTTTTCAAGGGGTTTACCAAAACAAGATTGTCAAAGAGGGTGTTGTTGGTTTGGATTGGATCATTATAAATGAGGTAACAAGAGTGGAGAGTCCATCTGGTTGAAAAGAGTAAAACTGTGGGTAAGAAAGTAACTAAAGGTAAGTAAACCACGTGGGTTAAGTAAATGTTGTGTTGGTTTTAATTTTGGATGTGGATGCCACATGGGTTAATTAATGATATCGAGTCCATATGGGGAAGGAACCCGGGTATAACTGGTGAAAGTTGGAGACAACAATATTTTGAAAGCAAAATTGAAAGTTGTTTCTATATTGGGTAAAATTAAAGCGTTAATGACCAATTAGGTAAGTTTTGTGTTATTGGTTTCCATTCTAGATCATTTCACATATTTTAAACATATTGTCCTTGCAAGTTTCTTACTCTTTATAGTCTTCGTTTTTAACTATTTTGGCCATTGGAATGTTCCACATAAGTATGTTTTTTGCTGTTTTCAATAATGTTTAATTGTATTTGATGTAAAAAGTATTATTTTAAGGGTTTTTTTATTAGAAAACCCCCCAATATTTTTGAGAAAATTCTAATAAACCTAAAACTTTGAATGGGAAAGGATAGAATACTGCCGACATTCACTTTCTCCCTTTTTACACACTCACCCCTTTCTCGCCAGGTTACAATCTTAGAGGTTTTTTTTTTTTTTTTTTTTTTTCAGAAATGTCTCAATATTTTGAAGAATTTTCAGATAAAGTCCAATAAAAACAAATTGAAGAGGACAAAATATTGGCAAAAAGTATTCATTTTGGTAGTTTTTTACCCAGTTACCCATTCTCAATCGGTTTCTTATCTGATGTAGCACATAATGTCAATAAAAGGAGTAACTATTGTCTTGTGTGAGGTAACTTTGTAAACCTTTTCCACACTAAAGCCCTAGATTGATTCTCATCTTGTTATTTTCACGGTGTCTTTATCATTAACTGGAAGCATGAGTTCTAATCGAGCAAGATGGACTCATTTGAAGAGCTGGTGCGATTGTGATAATGTTGTAGGGAGGTTGACTTCATGGACTCCGTCCATCCCAGGAAGAAGTTTCATAGGATGCCTCAATTTCTAGGTTACGAAGGTAAATATTTCAGTCCCAAGTTATGTAAACGTATAATATGTTATTTGGATGCAGGGAATATGACTTACTAAGGTAATTAACTTTTCGGTATGCTCACATTTGGGTAACTATTTTTTTTTTGGTACATATCTAGGTAACAAACTTGTTGGAAGTGCTCACATATGACCATTATAACCTGCTATAGCAGGTTAAATCCTAAATGTGAACGCTTTCAACAAGTTCGTTATCTAGATGTGTACAAAAAAAATAGTTAACCAAATATGAACAATACGAAAAGTAAAAATTAAATTACATGAATGGTCCCTGTGGTTTGGGAGAATTTATGTTTTTGGTCCTTAACTTATTTTTTTAACTTGGATGGTCCCTACTTTTTATTTTTGTTGCGTGTTTGATCCATGTCTTATCTAAAAAGACTATTGTGCCCTTATTAATTTATTTTTCAATTAATTTTCTTATTTATGTATTTATTTTTTACATATTTAAAAAAATTAATAGATCACATATATTTGTATCTCCTCGGATGATACCTACTGTTTATTTTTAATTAATTTTTTTTTTTTAACTCAAATGGTCTCTACTGTTTAATTTTGTTATAAGCTTGGTCTCTGTCTTACCTAAAAAGACTATTGTATCCTTATTAATTTATTTTTTTAATTAATTTTCTTGTTTATGTACTTATGCTTTATATATTTAAGACAAAATAAAAGACCCTATATATCTGTATCTCCTCACCATCCCATCTTGCATCCTTCTCAACTTCTGTTTATTTTCCATCTTTAGTGATATCGACGTCTTCATCATCACTTCTTTTTTCGGTCCTTCAACTCCGTCGAATCAACACCATAACCCACTAAAAATGAAGAGACAGTAGGTTATGGTGTTCGTCATAGTTGAAATACCTAAAAAAGAAGGATGGTGAAGACGTCGATGTTACTAAAGATAGAAAAGAAATAGAAGTTAAGAGGATGAGAGATGAGATGGTGACCAGTAAGACCCAAATTAAATTTCTCAAATGTGGTTTCAGGTTTACGGTAAGGAGATATAGATATGTGGAGTATATTAATTTGTTTAAATATATAAAAAATAAATACATAAATAAGAAAATTAATTAAAAAAATAATAAGGGAAAAATAGTATTTTTAGATAAGACAGAGACCAAACGCGTAACAAAAATAAACAGTAGCGACCATCCGAGTTAAAAAATAATAATTAAAAATAAACAGTAGGGATCATCCGAGGAGATACAAATATGTAAAAAAATAAATACATATAAGTTAGTTAATTAGGGCGCAAAAGTCTTTTTAGGTAAGACAAGACCAAACGCGCAACAAAAATAAACAGTAGAGATCATCCAAGTTAAAAAACATAAGTTAGAGATCAAAAACACAAATTCCCCCAAACCATATGGATCATTCGTGTAATTTAATTTTTACTTTTTGTTTTGTTCATATTTGGATAACTATTTTTTTTTGTACACATATAGGTAACGAACTTGTTAAAAATATTCACATTTAGGATTTAACCTGTATAGCAGGTCATAATGGTCATATGTGAACACTTCCAACAAGTGTGTTACCTAAATATCTATAAATAAATAAAAAAAAAAAAAAAAAAAAAAAAAAAAAAAAAAACAGATGTAGACATACCGAAAAGTTAATTACCTTAATAAGTCATATTCCCTTTGGATGCAGGAAGAAGATAAGAGATTGCAAGTACTTTGCTTGGGTAGATTCTCCGTTACCAAACAAATGGTACAAAGACATCCTTTTAGACTCTCGAAACAATGACAAACAACCAAACGAGGGACACTTTTTAAAATCTGTGGAACAAGATCATGTGGGAGACGATATTGTGGAATAAGTAATAGAAGTGGTAGGAATGCAACAAGCTGGTGGAAGAACACAATCTTCTTGTCTCCAGTTCAGTTGATTGTTATTGACATTAATTGTCACATAAGATTGGAAACCGGTTGAATGGGATACCCGGGTAAAAATGATAAAAGTGAATATTTTTGCAACTATATTATCATCTTCAGTTCACATTTTTTTTTTTGGAAATTTCTCAAAAATATTTGGATTTTTGTGAAGAAAAACCAAAAGGGTTGGCGGGTAAAAATGACGAATATATATATATATATATATATATATATATATATATATATATATATATATATATATATATATATATATATATATATATATATATATATATCGTTACTACTTATAAAAGAAATCTAACTATTTCTATAAATAGATTGAATATAATAATATTATTTTTTAAGACGTCCAAACTATTAAGCTTGAAGTACAACCCATTTATAATATAATAATATTAAAACTTTAACCTTATCCTTTATCCCCTAAAAATCTCATATCAAATTAATAGAAAAATTAATTTGCAAATTGAACCCGTTAATCTCAACACTTCATCCATTTGAAGCGGTCAATGTCAACAATTTATAGAGGATCTTTTTTCTCACATTGGTAACAAGCCATTTCATAATATTTATCTTCGTAATCCATTCAAATTAAGAAATATACGCACACTCTCTTGAAGAACCCTAACCAGTAACCAAGACAGTATAACCACCACCACCACAGCCGCTCTGCCTCCTTCCGCCTTCAACCAACCACTATCACGACTACCGCCATTCCTCTCACCCACGGCATGAACTTTCTTTTGGAACATAACATTTTTCTTTAAAAAAATATCGTTGAAAGAAGCTATTTGTCTCCGCTGCTGTGCGCGGGTAACGGCTAGTATATATATATATATATATATATATATATATATATATATATATATATATATATATATATATATATATATATATATATATATATATATATATATATATATATATATATATATATTTGCCAAGATTTTGTCAATTTTAGTTTAATTTTTAATCCTCAGATTTCGTTTTTTTTTTTTTTTTTTTGAAATATTAGGATTTAAAAAAAAATCCTATCTTTTAAGTATAACAATTTTTTTTTCATGTTAGCTTTTATTTTAATACTAGACTTCTCACAATATTGCTCAAGAACACAACCGACGAAACAATAATTTATGCAAAATTTTGCCAAAAGTGAACAAAAAACGTAAATTCCAGATATCAAATCAGTAACTGTTGGACTTTAATTTTTCCGCTTGATTTAATAAGCAAATGCAAATTTCTATCTTCTTGTTTTACCCACCAGGGACAGATGGTGGGGGCAAAGTGCAAAGGAAAGAAGTCAAAGAACACACTCTTCTTTTCAACAATCAATTCATTAGAGATTTCCGAAAACTGATATATTTTATCTTGAATATATTTAATTGAAGATGATATATTATTTTATATATGTCGACAATGTATTTTGTATGTTCTTGAAAGCATATCTCTTTTCAATATCATTCGGTACATGTTAAGTTTTAATAAAGTTATTCTTTATGTATCGAATTGAACCGCACTTAGTTTTGTTGTTGGCAACGTCTAGGATCGGTGTGGTACCATAATTTTTGTAGTTTTTGTTTGTCATTTTACTGCCATATTTATTTACTTGCAGTATTTTCCTCAATATACTTTTTATCTAAGAAAAGAAAAGTTCTCTATCCCATAGTCACGTTTATACTTTTTCAAATAAATAATAATAATTTTAATGTATTAAATAAAAATAATGGAAAAATAACTTAATAAACTAAAAACGAAATCAAATTAAAAAAATAAAAGACAACTTTCCAATAATAACAAAAAAAAAAGTAACCCTACTTCCAAAAAATACCAAAAAAATAGCATTTTCAAAACCAATCCTCTAGTCTACGGAAGAGCTTTTATGGACTAAGCATGCATGTAAATTATTGGATTTTTTTTTAGTATTTTTGCACTAGTTAACAGTACGGTACAAGAGTCTCTAGTATTCTCTTTGAAGAACAAGGTACCGTACTGCAGATTAAGCATTATAAATTTCTATAAATTAGATTTTTATTCTGAACAATTAAATGTTTTTCCCTAAAAAAAATTAAAAATGGACTTTGACATACATAGTACAAACCTGACATATATGCTGCGAACCTGACATACATACTACAAACCTAACGTAGGTACTGTGAAGCAGACATACTAACTACGTTTGAGTTTTCATTCCTATCTTTGTAATAAGGTTATGCATTCCAACTACGATTATGTTCAACTGTACATAAAATATGTAAAATCAAGCAAATGACATTATATGGCTGTTGAAGTTCTTCCATTAAATCCTAAGAAATGTTAATATGTAATTGAGGCAATTTAGTGGTTATAAGGACCTCAAACACCAACAATAACCCGAAATAAAATTTTATGAATGTCAAAAAGTTATGTTCCTTCACATTTTCCATTCTTCTTCTCTTTAACCCTAAACAATTGTTTCTTACTTTCACATGACCATAGTGTGGTTTTATTTATAGGGTTGACGATGAAAAATATCATAACACTTCTTGAGGTCGATGAAAGTTCTTGAAAGGCAATATAGGAACTTAAAGATATCCTTAATTAGTAGATGCATTTTGTTCTTGATTGTAATTATTTAGAAGTTGTAATCTTGAGTTCCATTGTGTTTTTAGATGTAGGAGTTATGTTTGTTATGTATTATAAAGAGTATATAATGACTAATCTTTCTATACTAATAAACAATAATTTTCTTTTGGTACTTATCACTTTCTCAAGCTTCTTGGCCACATGGGAAATCCTTAAAAATCCTCATATTTTACTAATTACAACATTAAATTAAATAGAACTAGTAGATGATCTTGGGCTTCATCAAAAACATATCTTTTTAAGAAAAAACCTCAACCAAAAGTGTCGAGTTCAACAAAGTATGGAGACCATTTATTTAAATTATGTTAATTCACTCATACAAATCTTTAATATATATCACAAACAAAAATAAGACCTTGATACTCAAGTTCAACAATAAAGGGATCATTTATGTAAATTAAGCCAATTCAGGGACCATTTATTTAAATTTAGCAAACTCCATACCAAAAATCTTTAATATGTATAAAAAAATCAATTATTGTCAAGTTTAACAGAATCTAGGGACCATTTTTGTGAATTAGGCCAATTCCTTGAAATCTTTAACATATAAAAAAATAAAAAATGAGACCAAAAATATCTACTTCAACAAAATCTAGGTACCAGTTTTGTAAATTTGGCTTCGCTGTTCATGTTATGCTCACAAGCATGTTATGCTTAAAAAAATTGTCAAATTTAACAAAATTTATGGATCATTTTTGTAAATTAGGCCAATTTCCTAAAATCTTTAATATATATAAAAACATCAAAAATGGACAAAAAATATCTACTTCAACAATATCTAGAGACCATTTTTGTAAATTTGACCCAAAGTTCACTATTCATTTCATATGTATATTAATAGATTAAATTGTCCACTTTTTTAATTAATATCACCTCATGGAAAAAGGCTTAAAAGTTCATTTATCCGATACGATTTTAGATTTTATCGTTAACTTCAAATTTCAATTAATTGTTTGACTATTTTTTCATGTATATTAGAAACTAATTTATAACCCGTGGGAATCACGGTTATAAAACTAATTAAACTATTATAGTGAAAAGTTAAAATTATCAATCATTTATTTCAAATAAATTATTAATTGACAGATATTTTTTTAGTTATATAAAATTATAATTGTTATAAAACTAATTAAACTATTATAGTGAAAAGTTAAAATTATCAATCATTTATTTCAAATAAATTATTAATTGACAGATATTTTTTTAGTTATATAAAATTATAATTGTTAATTGAAATAAATATGTGAAATCATATCACTTTATAATTTGTATAATTTAGTTTTTATTCTAATGTAATTAAATTAATATAATTAGAGTGAAAAATTTAATATTTAAAATTTAAAATTAAAAATGAATAGGTTGATAAGTGACATGCATTAATGAAGAAGTCTAATACGATGACACATGATAAAAGTAGAATAAAATATGCATTAATTAAGAGGTTTAATAGGATAACACATGTCAAAAGGAGATTAAAACTATTCTTTTGTTAGAAGAGAGAGATTTGTTTGAAAATTATCAAAAATTGGATTTTTATAAATTCAAATAACTCAAAGACACATATCATAAATATATCTCATTAAATCAAATAAATTTAATATAAAAGAAATTATATCCGATTAAGTCAATCTAAAAATATTAGCATACTAGTTTATAACCCGTGGAAACCACGGTTACAAAATTAATTAAACTTTGTAAGTAAAAATTCAAAACTATTAACTAATTATTTTAAATAACTTATTAGTTAAGATATACTTTTTTTAGTTATATATAAAATTAGAACCGTTGATTCAAATAAATATGTAAAATTATATCATCTTATAATTTGTATAAATTTTATTTTATTATAATTTGTATAAATTTTATTTTATTTTTTATTCAAATGTTATTAATTTAATGTAATTAAAATAAGAAATTTAAATTTTGAATTTTAAAATTTAAAAGGAGATTCAATTGATTGACAAGTGATATTATATTAATTATAAAGCTTAAAATAATGATACATAGCAAAAAGAACTACTCGTTTATTATTTTAGAGATTTATTCAAATGTTATTAATTTAATATAATTAAAATGAGAAATTTAAATTTTGAATTTTGAAATTTAAAAAAAGAATCAATAGATTGACAAGTGACATAATATTAATTAGAAAGCTTAAAATGGTAACAATGACAAAAGACTACTCTTTTATTAATATAGATAAATACGAATCAAACTCAAACTCAATAAAGTAAAAAAACCTTTGATTCATACTCAATAAATTAAAAAACCTTTGATTCATATCGTAAATATAAAAAAATTCATGATTCAAGACAAATATTACAATGAAAAAAAAACCTAAAATGTTTGAAATAAAATCTAAAATTCGACCTCACTTTAAATTTTAAAACCCCCTGATTAATACAAAGTCAAAAATCAGTATAATTTCCATAAGAATCGGTTAAAATATTAAGTAAGAATGTAAGGTAAGAAATATTATACTACGTATGTAATATTTGTATAAAATTAAAAAACCTTTGATTTATATTAGAAGTATAAAATACACTTTATTCTTAAGTGTCATTTGTAATTTGTCATATGTTTTCATAAAAGTTTATTAAAACAAAATTTTATTTCACCGTATACCATTTTTCATTTACATAATTGATTATGGTTGTTTTTTTTTTTTTTTTTGTTATATTCAAATTTATACTTCATTATATAATATCATATTTTTTTTCATTAATTTACACATGAAAAATATTCCATGTATGGTATTTTAATGTATTTATTTGAAACAACCATTATAATCACCATATTAATTATTCGTTTTGTCAAAATACTTTATTAATTACTATAATTTATATCTATCAATATCAGTTTAATTTTGTAACATTGGTTTTATATAATATTAAATAAAATATACATAAAAGTATATTTTATTAGATAACTTAATATAAATGTAGAGATTTGTGTCTAATAATCTGGTTACCAATGAATGTTTATCGCAAAGCAAAGTTGATGTCTAGTGAATACATATGATTGCAAGGTATCGTATGTTTTAATTGTTACTACAAAAAAATTTGTCTTACAATGAAAAAGGGCAAGATGGTCATTTGGGTTTAATAAATTAATTTCTTTTTTTAGTTCACTTTTAAGTATATGATTACAAATAAATCAGTTTCTTATTTAACTTTTTAAATGTAAGATTGAAAAAAAAATCACCTCCTGTTCAAGGTCTAAAGCTAAATAGCTGATGATTTCCCAAAGCTAGATGACATTGTGAAAGGGTTACAAATATATATATATATATATATATATATATATATATATATATATATATATATATATATATATATATATATATATATATATATATATATATATATTAGAGTATTAATCAGTAAATCATTTAAAGTTCAACTCAATCCAATTAATTAGTTAATCAGTAAATCATAATTCAGATATCATATTTAGTTAATCATACTTCATATATCATAATTATTTAATATTACTTCACAGACTAGTTATCAATATCACAATTAATCATAATTCAACACAATCAACAAGAAAACATATGTAATACTTACTATTTTATCACTTCATCTTCATGTGACCTTAGGATTCTTATAAGCTTGGCTAATGTGTAGTTCTTGAATTGCTCGTGAGCTTTAACTGTAGAAACAACAACCTTCCATTGTAACCTTAGAGCATTCATGAACGTGTGTTGGGTCTAAAATATGGTTTATAATTTGCTTTTCTAAACAAATTGGTTTTCGGTCCATGTGGTGTGTGCGGTTAGGAGTGTTCACGGACCAGGTGGGTGTTTACGATCGTGAACCTGTTCATTACCCATGTTCCCTTTAAATAGTGTTAGTGGAGTCATTAATGTATACGGCTAGGGTGGGTGCTAAGTGTGTGTAAATCAAGGTGTCCTAGAGAGAGACTAGAGAGAAGAATAAAGTGTGTGTGAATTTAGTGTTGGATTATCATTCATATCATATACACATCATAGATTCATCTTATTATTCTTCTTCTCTTTCTTCTTATTTTTTAATCTTGCATCATCCAAGTGATTGGGATTCCGCACCATCAGTTGGGTCTAATTGATACGTCAAACAAATTTGGGACTTACAGTTGGTATCAGACTTTGGATTGTATCAATTATATTGGCAATATATGGAGCGTTTTTGATCTTTTTCTTGATGGATTTCTCGTTTTAGGATAGCTTTTTGAAAATTATTGGGGGTTTGTTCTTTGAGTTTTTTCATAAAAACGAGCTTTTGATCGAGTTTTGGAGGAAAAAGGGGTGAAAAGCATTTTGATTTTTTCTAAAATTTCTGAAGGGTTCACGACCTCCGAAGAAGGGTCCACAGCCTCAGAAGACGCGTTCACGGCCGATCTGAAGAAGGGTTCTCGTCTTAGCATTATCGTTTGCGGTCCTTGCGTTTACGGCTCAGTAGCCTCGTTTGCGGTTAGCACTCGCATTCTCGGGCCAGCAACGTATTTGGCCCAGTAGGTGTTCCGTCCAAGCTTTTGTGCAAAGATTCAGTATCTCGCATTTGCAGCCATTAGCGTTAAAAAAAAATTTGGGGTTGCCCGGATTCGAACCCGGGTCTCCAATATTTCCCCCCACCATCTTACCAACTCATTTGGCTTCCTAGATGTTGTTTTCCCTCCCAATTTAATTCAAAATGACTCATTATTTCGGTTCGAATTTCGCAATTTTAACACTTTAGCCCAAAATTCAATTTTACAAATTTTAAAATTTCATTTTCAACCAAAAAATTTGGTTTTTAATTTTTGACTTTTATTTTCACTTTTGACCTTAAAATTGACTTTGACTTTCAAGTTTGACCTTTGACTTTAAACTTTGAATTTATCGTTTAACTTTCAAAATTTCAAATTTAGCTTTTCGGTTTGACTTTTAAGTTTAACGTTTTGAATTTGACAATGAGTTCTTCAAGCATCCTGATCAATGAAGTTTCATGTACTCCATCTTGTGAAGCTACGATTAAATTTCTTTATGAACAAAATGATTTACTAAAAAGGGTAATTGAGGACCTTAAATATGAATGATATACTATTAGGAAAGGTCAAAACCCCTTAAAAGAACAACTAGACGCCAAAACAAAGGACTTCCAAAAACTTCAAGAAGAATATAGCAACAAATGTGTGAATTATAAATATGTTAAGGAACAGCTTGCTAACATGACTACCGAACTTGATGTATTAAAAGCTAAATATAAAAATGTTGAATTCAACTTTAAGAAATTTGATGTGTCAAGTGAGGTAGTTGCATCGATGATTGAATACCAATTAACATTTAAAGATAATCAAAATAAGTGTAACGCCCGGGTTTCAGGGCTAAGCATTTTTGTCAATGTAATAGTATAGGTCAACTCTTGTAACTCTTTTTGAAGTAATAAAGATGAAATATTTGAGCATTATGTGAATTATGTGTGTTTATGTGTTTATTATTTAATTATAAATGTATAATTAATAAAGAATAAAAATGAGCATCAAAATTAAAGTGTGAGATAGTCCCGATATCTCTACATAAAGTTTTAGAATATGTCTCAAGGTTTCCGTGCATATAAGGAACGCCGAAATCCGAGTTATAACGAAGAAGTTATGACCCGTCGAAGTTTCACGACAGAACCGGCACGATACCAGGAAGCGTGAATAGTGAATTTACGATAGAGCGAGATTTAGCCTTAGCGATCTAAACAAAAGTCGTAGAATATGTTAAACTAAGAACATCGATAAAAAGAACGTCCAAATATGACTTCGTATGAAGAAGTTATGCGATTTTAAACAGACAAATCCTGTCCCGGCCTGTTAAAAATATAACTTTAAAAATAAAGTCAAAATTAGCTGACGGAGTCTAAACGAAAGTTGTAGAGTACGTCTCCACCTACGCGTGGATATAAAGAACGTCAAAAACGGAGTTCGTATGAATGAGATACAAATTATAATAGCATATTTACGTATTAAAATAAAGTATAAATCATGTATACGTACACATATATATACATATGTATATATCATTAGAAAAGGTATCGACAATGCGGTCATTATAAGACTAATGTTGAGTTCTTTCGACATTAGTTTAGTACAAATATCATTAAATCCATTTAAAATAGTATTATAGAGGGGTGTTTAGTTGTTTATATAACTAAAAGGTCATTAAGTAATTATGGAGGGTAGTTTTTGAAAATTCAATTAGTATAAATAAGAGCCTTGGGCTCTCATATTTCTTGCACCATTCTCTTGATTCAAAAGTCTTTCTCTCCTTATCCCCTGAGCATTTCGGTCCCTCGTGATTCGACTTCTCTTTCTGTAGTTTAGTATAGTAAGGTGAGCGCTGAAGCGCTGCACGAATCTTTCTTAGAAAGATTCAGCGACGAAGTTCTGCCCCTGCAGAGCCCGACTCCTAGCTAAAACCCCCTTGTAAGTAAGTTATGCTTACCTTATTTTAATATAGATTATATTTAAAATTAGTATTGTTATTAGAACTTATAATAAATACTTGGGCTATTATTATGGGTTATATAAGTATTTTTTTAACGCTTATATAATAATAATAATAGCTAGACTATTAATTAGTCTCGGCGAATAATAGACTAAACTCTAGTGGTAATAATACTAGGTTTTGTCGAAGAAAATTCTATTTAAGAAGCAAAGCGCTGTCTGAGTTCGGAATCACCACCTTTTCAAGTGAGTGCATAGTTACTTTCATCTTACACATAGATATGAAGTATTTTATATATTACGTGCTATGTGTGCATATTATCTGTATACTTGTTATCTATGCTGGATGAATGTTTTTATACAAGTTTTAAATGATTTAAACTGTATATGTATTTTATATCTACAAAAATGTTGGGGGTAAAACATGGGTAGATGTAATAAGACGATGTGTGATAAAATGATGAGAGGCCTCAATGCTGTTGTTGTTGATCCAGTCATCTAGCGGAGTATAGATGACAATCACAGACTCTTCTAGACAGTCCAGTGGAACACTAGTAGGCTCGCAACCTGTAGGTGTTGTGAACGGTGTGTTCACCGGTGTACTCCATCCCCCACATGGTTGCCTATTAGGACATTTATTGATGAGGAATCCCCTTAGCAGTAGTGTCCGTCTCGATGATGATCCTTAGGCTAGGTCCCTTATGATAGGTGTTTAGGGACGTAAAGTGAGGATAACGGGGACGGGTAATCGGGTTATTGTTGATCGATGAAATTAATAAACTTATTTATTGTGGGTTGAAAACCCTATGTGCTCACCAGGCTCCCAAGCCTGACCCACTCAGTTTCTTGTATTACAGGTAGTGGTGCATGAGCATATGTGTGATGTTTTGGACGAGGGATTACGGATATAGGCCTGTAGATATGAAATAATGTAGTAAGGCTTATATTGTACTATTTATGCTTTTGATCTGTATGAACATGACATCCCAAGTCTTTTAATGAAATACATTTCTATGGAAATGCTTTTGATAAATCTTTATCAAATTATTGTTTTGGGACAAATTCCGCAACCCTTTTATTAAAAGATAACTCTGATTTTGAAATAAAGTATAAACAAAACCGGTCTTTTCTGGCCGTGATTTTGGGGATGTGACAGTTGGTATCAGAGCATTTGTTTAAGCGAACTAGGAATTTGTAGGATTTCTAGACTTAAACTTAGAATGCTAAGCGATGATTGTGAGGTGTGAGCACTAGCTTCTTTTAGGAATTGTGCCTGAAATGCTTTTATGTGCTAAATGCTTTATGCATGGTATGCTGTTATTTTGTTCGGATCTATGGTCTGTTGCCGACTGGATCTGGAAACCTTATGTGTTTAGGATTCTAAACGTACGACTACGATATTAGAACTAGCATGTAAACGTTTCGGAGTGATAAGGACGATTTAAACGTCTATCCTAAATAAAGATCTAAATTTACCTTATTCGGTGTATAGATCAAGATGGCAAGGACCCGTAGCGGAAACGTGAACGCGAATGGAGGTAGGAACCAACCCCCAGTGATCGAGAAAATACCAGTTGTGGAAGCCGTTGTCGGACCAATAACGATGGCCGGAGTGCAAGCGATGATCCAGGCAATGTTGGATCGTCAAATGGAGGAAACCAAGCGTTTGCTCCAGCAAAATCGAGAGGAAGCGACTATTCAGATCGAACAGCCCGAGTTGAACGAATGGCAGACTGAAGAAGGAAACTATAGTGGGACTATTGGTCAAGCCAACCCATCGATAGTTAGGCAAAACCACTAGGATGGAGGAAATGATGGACGAGGATGAAAATACAAGGATTTCATGGCATCCAAGCCAACGAGTCTATCTGGAAGCCCGACGCCGGTGGAAGTCATGAACTGGATCTCTGAGATGGAGACAATGTTTGAGAGTTGTGAGTGTAGCAATAGGCAAAAGACTGCTCTCGCAGTTCCTCTATTGAAATCTGGAGTACTAAGCTGGTGGAAGCTATTAGCTGATTCGATGCCCAAAGGTGAAGCAAGCAAAATGTCGTGGGAGGATTTTCTGGTACAGTTGAAGATGCAATACTGCTCTGAGCAGGATCTTCTGGAGATCAACAACGAATTCCAGAATCTGAAGAAGGGAAGAATGAGCGTTACTGAATACGCTGCAAGCTTTACTGAGAAAATGAAGCTTGTTCCTCACCTCGTCCCAACTGAACTCTCCAAGGTTAACAAATTCGCCCTCGGATTACCAGCAGACTTCGGTCCAATGGTCAAGCAAACTACCACTCTGAAAGCCGCCATTTGGGCTGCTAAGAATGTGGAGACCCAGATACAAGAAAAGGGTCTGGAGAGAGCGGATGTGGGAGAGAAAAGGAAATTTGACGGATCCTCGAGGTCCGGTAAGAAAGGTAAATTCTCGAAGTTTGGTTCGAGAGGAGGAGGATCAGAAGCAAAGTGGTGTGACAAGTGCAAGAAGAAGCACTTTGGGAAGTGTGATGGAGGGGTCACTTGTTACAAATGCGGAAAGCCTGGGCACTATGCCAATGAATGCACCCTCAACCAGAAGGCCTGTTATGGGTGTAATGAAGAAGGGCACATTTTGAAGGACTGCCCGAAGAAGAAGGAGGCAGGAAGACCCAACATACCACCAAAGCCGAAGGCGAGAGCCTTCCAGATGACGCTCAAGGCTGCAAAGGAGGCAGCAGACGTCGCTTCAGGTACCTTTCTTGTAAATGGTTTTCCTGCAATTATACTATTTGATTCCGGAGCCAACTACTCCTTTGTGTCGCATAAATTTAGTGCAAAATTAGCATTACCTATAGAAAAACTTGATAACGCCCTAATTGTAGAAGTTGCCAGTGGCAAATTCGTACCTGTTAGTAATTGTATTAGGAACATCGTCATTGACCTAAACGGAAACGAATTCCATGAGGAACTATTACCCATAGAGTTAAACAGTTTCGACATCGTTTTGGGTATGGATTGGCTTAGCGCCAACGATGCCGAGATATTATGCCGAAAGAAGATAGTTAGGATAAACCCACCCAGAAAGGAATCATTTATGGTGTACGGGGACAAACGCAAAGTGAATTCTGGAATCATCTCCCTGATGAAAGCCAGGAAATGTTTGTCCAAAGGATGTGCATCATACTTGGCATTCGTAATCGATGCTAAGAAGGAAAAGAAAGAGGTGCAGAATATACCGGTTGTGTGCGATTATCCGGAAGTCTTTCCCGAAGATCTTCCCGGATTACCACCTGATAGGCAAGTGGAGTTTTGTATAGACTTGTTACCAGGAACAACACCGATAGCAAAGACACCTTACCGATTAGCACCGACGAAGATGAAGGAGCTCATGACGCAACTTCAGGAGCTGTTGGACAACAGTTTCATTCGACCTAGTTCATCACCCTGGGGAGCTCCGGTATTATTCATGAAGAAGAAGGACGGAAGCATGAGGATGTGCATAGACTACCGAGAGCTGAATAAGGCAACGGTGAAGAAAAAGTATCCATTGCCGAGGATTGATGACCTATTCGATAAGCTGCAAGGTTCGAGCTACTTCTCAAAGATCGATCTTAGGTCAGGATATCATCAACTGAAGGTGAGAGAGCAGGATATTGAGAAGACTGCATTCAGAACAAGATATGGACACTACGAGTTCTTGGTTATGTCATTCGGACTAACCAATGCTCCCGCAACATTCATGGATTTAATGAATAGGGTTTGTAAACCATTGCTCGATAAATCTGTGATAGTGTTCATCGACGACATTCTCATCTACTCGAAAAGCCAGGAAGCGCATGGCAAGCATCTACGAGAAGTGTTGGAGGTGTTAAAGAAGGAGAAGCTTTTTGCAAAGTTCTCCAAATGTGACTTTTGGATACGGGAAGTCCAATTCTTGGGTCATGTTGTTAACCAAGAGGGAATAATGGTTGACCCCGCAAAGATCGAGGCTATAATGAAGTGGGAACATCCGAAGAGTCCCACGGAGATTCAAAGCTTTCTAGGATTAGCTGGATATTACCGACGATTTATCCAAGGCTTTTCTTCGATAGCTGCTCCATTACCAGCTTTGACCCATAAAGGAGCTATGTATACATGGAGTGAGAAACATGATGAGGCATTCGAGAAGCTAAAGAAGAAGTTATGTGAAGCACCGATACTTTCTCTACCCAATGGAGTCGAAGATTTCGCGGTTTACAGTGATGCATCTGGAGTCGGGTTGGGTTGTGTTCTGACCCAAAGAGAAAAGGTGATAGCATACGCATCTCGACAATTGAAAGAGCACGAAAAGAACTACCCCACTCATGATCTGGAGTTGGCAGTGGTAGTATTCGCCTTAAAGATATGGAGGCATTACCTCTACGGCACGAAGTGCAAGCTCTTCACTGATCATAAGAGTCTCCAGTATCTGTGTAATCAGAAGGAGTTGAACATGAGGCAATGACATTGGCTAGAACTTTTCAAGGACTATGACTGTGAGATACTTTACCACCCGGGTAAAGCAAATATTGTTGCTGATGCTCTCAGTCGGAAAGTCAATCTTGAAAGGAAAAGGCCAAAAGTGTTAAGAATTGAAGTCGTCTCGATGATTGTGGAAAGTATCAGGAAAGCTCAAGAAGAAGCTTTAGAGAAGAATGACCGAAAGGAAGAACGTTTGGGAAGAACGTTAGTGTTTGGTACAAACAGTCGAGGACTGAAGGTATTCCAAGATCGAATTTGGGTACCTACGATGGGAGGAATAAGAGATCTTCTGATGGAAGAAGCACATAAGACCATGTACTCAATTCATCCTGGTAGCACTAAAATGTATAAGGACTTAAAACCCTACTACTGGTGGCTAACGATGAAGCTCGATGTTGCGAAGTATGTGGCCGAGTGTGTGACATGTGCGAGAGTCAAGGCACAACATCAAAAACCGTATGGGAGTTTAGAACCTTTACCTGTACCCATGGGTAAATGGGAAGACATCACCATGGATTTTGTGACTAAACTACCCAGGACGAAGAGCGGACACGATATGATTTGGGTAGTGGTGGATCGTTTCACCAAAAGTGCACACTTCATAGCAGCCAACGAGAAGTGGTCTATGGATAAGCTCGCAAATGCTTACGTGAAGGAAATTGTAAGACTTTACGGTGTCCCTCTTACGATTGTATCAGATTGTGATAGTCGTTTCACATCACAGTTTTGGAGGAGTCTACAAGAGGAGTTGGGTACAAAGTTGTGTTTAAGTACTGCTTACCATCCGCAAACTGATGGTCAGAGCGAAAGAACGATTCAAACGCTGGAAGATATGTTGAGAGCATGTACCCTCGAATTCCAAGGGAATTGGGACGAGCACTTACCTCTGGTAGAATTTTCCTACAACAATAGTTTTCACTCGAGCATCAAGATGGCTCCTTATCAAGCCTTGTATGGGCAGAAGTGTCGTACGCCGTCTTGTTGGCTTGAAGCCAGAGAGAAGCAGTTTATGGGCCCCGAGATAGTCCATGAGACTGTTGAGAAGTTGAAGGTGATTAGGGAAAGGATGTTAGCAGCATAGGATCGTCAGAAGAGCTATGCTGACAAGAAAAGACGACCGATAACTTTCGAAGTTGGGGATTCCATTTTGCTTAAAGTCTCACCATGGAAGGGACTTATACGATTTGGGAAACGAGGAAAGTTGAGTCCAAGGTTTATTGGACCGTTCAAAGTTCTCAGAAGATTGGGAACCAAGCTTACAAGCTGGAATTGCCCGAAGAACTCAATGGTATTCATAACACCTTCCATGTGTGTTATTTGAGGAAATTCACAAGAGATGTTCCTGACATAATTCCAATCTCAAAGTTAAGGATGGATGAAAATAAAAGGCTGATCGACGAGCCCGAGGCAATTGTTGACCGTAAGACTAAGAAGTTACGACGCATGATGGTCGACTTGGTGCTAGTCCGATGGAAACATTCGAATGGGCCGAATCTCACTTGGGAAACAGAGGATGACATGATGAGTCGCTATCCACATGTGTTTGCTGATGCATGATTCTGGGACGGAATCATCCTTAGGGGGAGAGAATTGTAACGCCCGGGTTTCAGGGCTAAGCATTTTTGTCAATGTAATAGTCTAGATCAACTTTTGTAACTCTTTTTGAAGTAATAAAGATGAAATATTTGAGTATTATGTGAATTATGTGTGTTTATGTGTTTATTATTTAATTATAAATGTATAATTAATAAAGAATAAAAATGAGCGTCAAAATTAAAGTGTGAGATAATCCCGATATCTCTACATAAAGTTTTAGAATATGTCTCAAGGTTTCCGTGCATATAAGGAACGCCGAAATCCGAGTTATAACGAAGAAGTTATGACCCGTCGAAGTTTCACGACAGAACCGGTACGATACCAGGAAACGTGAATAGTGAATTTATGATAGAGTGAGATTTAGCCTTAGCGATCTAAACAAAAGTCGTAGAATATGTTAAACTAAGAACATCGATAAAAAGAACGCCCAAATCTGACTTCGTATGAAGAAGTTATGAGATTTTAAACAGACCAATCCTGTCCCGGCCTCTTAAAAATATAACTTTAAGAATAAAGTCAAAATTAGCCGACGGAGTCTAAACGAAAGTTGTAGAGTACGTCTTCACCTACGCGTGGATATAAAGAACGTCAAAAACGGAGTTCGTATGAATGAGTTACAAATTATAATAGCATATTTACGTATTAAAATAAAGTATAAATCATGTATACGTACACATATATATATACATACGTATATATCATTAGAAAGGTATCGACGATGCGGTCATTATAAGACTAATGTTGAGTTCTTTCGACATTAGTTTAGTACAAATATCATTAAATCCATTTAAAATAGTATTATAGAGGGGTGTTTAGTTGTTTATATAACTAAAAGGTCATGAAGTAATTATGGAGGGTAGTTTTTGAAAATTCAATTAGTATAAATAAGAGCCTTGGGCTCTCATATTTCTTGCACCATTCTCTTGATTCAAGAGTCTTTCTCTCCTTATCCCCCGAGCATTTCAGTCCCTTGTGATTCGACTTCTCTTTCTGTAGTTTAGTATAGTAAGGTGAGCGCTGAAGCGCTGCACGAATCTTTCTTAGAAAGATTCAGCGACGAAGTTCTGCCGCTGCAGAGCCCGACTCCTAGCTAAAACCCCCTTGTAAGTAAGTTATGCTTACCTTATTTTAATATAGCTTATATTTAAAATTAGTATTGTTATTATGAACTTATAATAAATACTTGGGCTATTATTATGGGTTATATAAGTATTTTTTTAACGCTTATATAATAATAATAATAGCTAGACTATTAATTAGTCTCGGCGAATAATAGACTAAACTCTAGTGGTAATAATACTAGGTTTCGTCGAAGAAAATTCTATTTAAGAAGCGAAGCGCTGTCTGAGTTCGGAATCACCACCTTTTCAAGTGAGTGCATAGTTACTTTCATCTTACACATAGATATGAAGTATTTTATATATTACGTGCTATGTGTGCATATTATCTGTATACTTGTTATCTATGCTGGATGAATGTTTTTATACAAGTTTTAAATGATTTAAACTGTATATGTATTTTATATCTACAAAAATGTTGGGGTAAAACATGGGTAGATGTAATAAGACGATGTGTGATAAAATGATGAGAGGCCTCAATGCTGTTGTTGTTGATCCAGTCATCTAGCGGAGTATAGATGATGATCACAGACTCTTCTAGATAGTCCAGTGGAACACTAGCAGGCTCGCAACCTGTAGGTGTTGTGAACGATGTGTTCACCGGTGTACTCCATGCCCCACATGGTTGCCTATTAGGACATTTATTGCTGAGGAATCCCCTTAGCAGTAGTGTCCGTCCCGATGATGATCCTTAGGCTAGGTCCCTTATGATAGGTGTTTAGGGACGTAAAGTGAGGATAACGGGAACGGGTAATCGGGTTATTGTTGATCGATGAAATTAATAAACTTATTTATTGTGGGTTGAAAACCCTATGTGCTCACCAGGCTCCCAAGCCTGACCCACTCAGTTTCTTGTATTACAGGTAGTGGCGCATGAGCATAGGTGTGATGTTTTGGACGAGGGATTACGTATATAGGCATGTAGATATGAAATAATGTAGTAAGGCTTATATTGTACTGTTTATGCTTTTGATCTGTACGAACATGACATCCCAAGTCTTTTAATGAAATACATTTCTATGGAAATGCTTTTGATAAATCTTTATCATATTATTGTTTTGGGACAAATTCCGCAACCCTTTTATTAAAAGATAACTCTGATTTTGAAATAAAGTATAAACAAAACCGGTCTTTTCTGGCCGTGATTTTGGGGATGTCACAATAAGGGTCTAGGGTATAATAGTGTTCCACCTCCTTGTAATGATAACTACATTTCTACTCCACTAACCGAGGAGGAAATTGAAAATGAATCACATCTTCAATATGGCCACCCCCCTGCACTAGGTTAGTTAAGACTGAACAATCAGGGCCAACTGAGAGTGATGAGATGAAAGATACTAATTATTCTACTTCATGTGCAGGTAAAGTAGTAGAGGATGAGGACAAGGAGAACATAACTAATTCTAGTTCTGCAAATTCTGATGATTGTCAAACAAATGACTTCTTTAACTCTAAATCTAATTTTTCTAATTAACCTGCTACTGGTAAATACAGGCCACCAACACAAGCTAAACAGAGTGCATGTTGCAAGTGTGCTTGTGGGAATAATCAGAGACAAGGCAAGGGTACGCCACCACGGGCGGGAAGAAACAATTCCTACGTGAAGAAAAAACATGTTTTCATAATGGAACACCTGGACACATTGCCAGAAATTGTCCAAATCATGCATTCGTTCCCTACTATGCACAAGGCTGGCAGGAAAACGCCAAGAGGGAGATACTCCAAAGGAAAGCATTCGAGATCACAATCGCGAAATGGCCACTGGAATGCCAAGAAAACCAAGAAATCAACTCCCAACAACAAGAAGGTTATATCGGACAAGAAGTCCAATCCAAGAGATGCTCCAGTGAAACCAATAGCAGTTAGGTTAAATTCATCTCAGCGATGGGCTTCAAGTTCAAAAGCAAATGTCGAGGCACCCATCTGCTAGAAAAAGAAATGGGTGAAACCCAACTATAGATGGGTACCAAAGGTTCAATCTCCCAAATGTTCTAATGATTCTAATGTTTATGCATCTTCTGTTTGTGATAAGCAGGATATGTCATGGGAGAAAGTACCTTGCAAAGATGACAAAGGTTGACCGAGTTTCAAAATGGATTCGGTTCCAAAGACCAACTGATCCTGCTCTATGTTGGAGCATCTATGGAGGCATATCATCATACTTCGGTTTGTTAGTACTGGTTGTTCCAGGCACATGATAGGGGACATCTCTCAATTGTACAACACTCAAAACTTAGTTTGATAGTATGTGTCCTCTACGGGAAAGGTAGAAAGGAAAGGATCACACATGGGGTTTGTGCTTAACGATGTGGAGAATTTTCGGATCTTTTCTAAGATAGAAATATGCGTGCTATTTTCAGACCTTCTGGATGTAAATTCAATCGGCGACTTACGATTTGAGTTTTCTTCTCGATACTCCTGAGTTTATTTTAAACTGATTCATTTTGAAGACAATCTTTTATTTTCTTATAGTTTTTCATTAGTAGTTATTATTGGGAAGTGATATGAAGTATAGTGCTAAAGGTCAATTTATGATGCATGTAATGCACTAAAGCCGAATTGTCTAGACTCTATGTTCAATGTGCTAGTAGGCACAAAGGATTTAAATGGACTAGACTAGGCATAGATGGACTGTGAAAAGACTTGACAAATATGAACTTAGATAGTTTCATTTGGACTGACCATACGATGTGTGGGTAGATTGAGCAGTGAGATAAACATGGGAACCTGCGAGATACACTAAAAGTTAATTATCTAGAACTATGGCTCAACATTTCCTTGATGTATGGACTCATGTCCTTAATTCTGGTATTGATAGGGTGGCTGGGGGCTTCTGATAATGTAGGTCTATAGGAAATTATTTTATTGCTTTACATCTTTCAGCCATATGTTGCTTCCTTTTTGTGATTGGAACATATCTGACCTAGAATGTAATATATGCAACTCTATCTCTATGCATATCCATATCTGTAAAATTCTTTCTATCTGTTAGCCATATGTTGTCCCCTCTGCATGATCGAAAGACCCGACCTGGGACACAGCATACACACTCTACTATCTCTCTAAACCCCTATCTATGTTAGTCATATGTTGTTCCCTCTGTGTGATTGGAAGACATCCGACTTGGGATACAACATTTGCACTTCTATATCTGACTTCTTTCTAAATGATTGAATACTCACCTAAAGTAAGGAGTTCTTTGGAAGTTCTTGATAACCGAGGTATATCGGGAAGTGGGGAAGACGTTCTAGTACATCTAAAATTGAACTATTTAATAGGTTTTGTGTAGATCTTGCTGCTTAATTTAAGTGGGCGACAATATCCTTGGTCGTCGTCAGCTAAATATCCATTTAAGAATATCGATCATACTGTCTTGTCACTTATAACCTGTACAATTTGTCAACATCATTTGTGTCTAAGTGGATCAGAATACTAGTGATTGACTAGATCTAAAAATGTAGGTGTGTACCACTAAACGATATTGAATTGTCTGACAACTTTGATCCCAAAATAGTCTTAAATTTACCTATTATTTTTGTTTTTTTGTTAAATTTCTTCATAGTTATCCTCTATGCAAAAATTTAGGGGGAGAATTAAAATTTCAAAAAAAAAAAAAATCAGAAAACCAAAAATCCAATATTATTGTTATTTTTGTTTTTTTTTTTTCAGAAAAATCCAAAAATCAAAAAATATTTTTTTTTCTATTTTTTTTTTCAGAAAATATGAAAAATCCAAAAATATTTTTGTTTATGTTTTATTTTTTTATTCTTTCATAAAATATAAAAAATCCAAAAATATTGTGTGCTAAGTTTTATTTTAGTTTTATTTTTATCTCATATTTTTTTCTTTGTCTTGAAAAGTGAATTCAGATGTAAATGTGACTCATGGAGACTGTATTGAGAATTTCTTAGTCAAGGCTTCATCTGTGATCATTGATGAATTCTCATTCGAAGGATCAAAAAATGAGTATTATTCTTTCTGTAACAGCCCGGATTCCCAGGTATCTTTTATTCGCATATATTTTTGGTATTTTGTGAGGGGACTCGGCGAGTTGGAGCTCGAACTCGCCGAGTAGGGTCGCGGTTCTGGATGTGGGTTCGCGTCTGGACTCGGCGAGTCCAAGGGATGGACTCGGCGAGTCCGCGCTGTTTAATGAAACCCTAATTTTCCGGTCCTAAGCCCTATTTAAAGGACCTTATGGCCCTTCATTGCGGCCACCTTGATCATTGAGTGCACCAAAGCAGCTGAGAGTCCTTGTGAGTGAGATAAGAGGCTATTTGTTCACCAATTTGTGTGTTATTGCAAGAAAGGAAGGAGAAGATCAAGCTAGAAGAGTTGGGGAGCTTGGATTTGCTTCTATTTCGTCAGGGGAAGCTTCTTGAGGTAACTTTCAAAGCTAATCTTCGTGTTTTGGTTGATATGTCAAATCTAGGGTTTCTTCTTGCCTTATTTGACTTGTATTTGAAGTGTGAAAGGTCCCATGGAGATATGGAACCTAGATCTGGACCTTAGCAGGTTCAGAAGTGTTGGGTTTTGAGCAATCTAACACTTCCTAAGTGTGCATGCAACCCTAATAAACCTTGGATCTATGTTTGTCTAAATACATGCAAAATAATAATTTTCCAAGGTTTATAACCTATCTAACATGGCATGGGGAACATTTCAACATAAAAGAGTTAGAAGAGATTAGATATCTTTTGGTGAGTTTGGTTCTAAGGAGTTTGAGGGCCAAGCACCAATAGTGTGAATGCCTCAAATGGAATCACAAACACCACAAACTCTTGGAAAACTTTGAGAGAGTATACACCTTGTATAAAATCGGCCACACACATGCACACACACATTAGTTCACTAGTTTTCTCTTTGGCTCCATTTCATGCTCCATAAGCATGCTTATATAGTGTGCATGGTTAGGGTGAAACCCTAATAACCCATGTCTTTTCCTTTCCAAGGATCCATGGGTTAAAAGCTCCATGGATCATCCATGGATTTCCACAAAAGCCTAGCCCATTAACAAATGAGTATTAGCCCACACTATATAAAACAAATAGCCCATAATCTAATTAGTATTCCTTTTAATCTCTAAATTAATTCATAATTAATTTAAGACTAAAACTAATTAAATAACGTAACTTCATATTAATATATTATAACTCATAATATATTAATAAACATATGTGTATAACTCTCATAAAATTATCCATAATAGTTTGGATGAGATGCAACCCAAATGGACCATGTCGGTCGGGTCAAGTTAGACCAAATAAGTTATGGACTTAGACACCTTATCCAACTGACTCCCACTTGGATAAGTCTAATAACTGTATTTGCCTATAACTTCAGGAACCAACCAGCAATCGTAGCTCTCGAAAACTCCCTCGAACTATGAAGACTCTGTCGAACTATGAAGCGCCATTTTAGATAAGTGATCACATAATCCTCTGTTCTCATGATATCAGCCGGACAAACACATGGAACTATGTCTTGCTTATTGTCTAGCAGTTGTTTCTCGATTTTCCGATTTGTTTGACGAAGAACTTCACTGAACACATCGGTTTAGTTCTGACCAGGCCTGGTACATGGGTCAACACAAAATCATCGAGGGGCCCAGATATCGCTTCTATTTCTAGAAGGAACAGATAAACTTCGACTGATATGCTTGTTCTACTACTTATTGAATTGTACACAAAGGCACGTTTTATAACATCAAGTTACTGATGCGTTTACGTGCAATCAATGCACAACCAACTTATAGGTTACAACTCATATCTCTAGGTTTAAAGATTTATATGATATTATCGTCTCACGATCACTCGAGATAAATTCCATGAAGTGATACAAGTGAGCGTGGGTTTATACCAATACTCATAACTTATGAGTACTCATGAATGTTGCAGCAACCATTGCCATGTCTAAACACCTTTAAGGCATCTACAAACCCAATTCATGACAATCTTGATTCATACCTACTTCCGACGTATGATCGATTGTGGAGGTTTGAATAATTTAATTATTCTGGAAGTCAAAACATGCAAAACTGAAACAATAGTAAATAATTGACAATGATAGTAACACTTTACTCATAAATAAATCACAAATTTTATTCATCATCAAACGTCGATTACATTTTACAAGTTTCAGGAAAACTATCTAATCTGTAAAATGAATATCGTCCCTCAGCCCGATGTGTCTCGCATGCTAAAAATGCTTAACCCTCGTCAGTCCCTTCGTAAGGGGATCTGCAGGATTCTCATCCGACGATATCCTCCTTGTCACAAGGAGTCCTTCTTCAATCTTGTGTCTTATGAAGTGATATTTTCTGTCAATGTGTCGGGATCTACCATGATCTCTTGGTTCCTTGGCTAAGATAACCGCACCATTGTTGTCACAAAAAATCTCTATAGGTTCCTTAATAGCTGGTACAACTCCAAGGTCTCCGATGAAGTTCTTTAGCCATATCGCCTCCTTCGCTGCTTCACTCGCTGCTATATACTCTGATTCACAAGTCGAATCAGCCACCGTCTCCTGCTTGGAACTCTTCCAAGAAATTGCCCCTCCATTTAAGGTAAAGATCCAGCCCGACTGAGAGCGGAAATTATCCCTATCAGTCTGAAAACCAGCATCACTATACCCTAATACTTTCAAGTCATCACTGCCACCAAGGGTAAGGATCCAATCCTTAGTCCTCCGCAGGTACTTGAGAATGTTCTTTACCGCGGTCCAATGAGCCTTGCCAGGGTTCCCCTGAAACCTGCTGACCATGCTCAAAGCAAATGCCACATCTGGACGGGTACAAGTCATAACATACATGATCGAGCCAACTGCGGAAGCATACGGTAATGGGCTCATCTCAGCTATCTCTGCCTGTGTACTCGGACTCTGAGTCTTACTCAATTTGGTATTGCTTTGGATCGGTAAATCTCCTTTCTTGGAATTCTCCATGTTGAACCTTTTCAACACCTTATCCAAGTAGGTACTCTGACTAAGTCCAATTAGTCTTCTACTCCTTTCTCTTAATATCCTTATCCCTAGGATATAGGTAGCCTCTCCTAGGTCCTTCATAGCAAAGCACTTCCCAAGCCAGGACTTAACCTCCTGCAAGGTTGAGTTGTCATTTCCTATGAGTAGTATGTCATCCACATACAGTACCAAGAAGCTAACTATACTCCCACTAGCTCTGACATACACGCAAGACTCATCTTCGCTTCTCGAGAAGCCAAACTCTTTTACCTTCTCATCAAAACAAAGATTCCAACTACGAGATGCTTGTTTTAATCCATAAATGGATTTCTCAAGCTTGCATACTCTATTAGGGTACTCTGCACTGACAAAACCCTCTGGCTGATTCATGTACACATCCTCAGCCAACTTTCCATTAAGGAAAGCGGTTTTGACATCCATTTGCCATATTTCATAATCATGAAATGCTGCAATGGCTAACATAACCCTAATAGACTTAATCTTTGCTACCGGCGAGAAGGTTTCATCATAATCAATACCTTGAGTTTGAGTAAAACCCTTCGCAACCAGACGAGCCTTATAAGTATACACCTTTCCTTCCATGTCTGTCTTCTTCTTGAAGATCCATTTGCACCCGACTGTTTTACGGCCTGGTACATTGTCAACCAAGTTCCAAACTTGATTGTCATACATGGACTGTATCTCGCTATCCATAGCCTCCTTCCATTTAGCAGACTCCGGGCTTGCCATGGCTTCCTTAACACTGCTGGGTTCATCCAAATTTACCAGTGTACTATCACTAATAAACGTATCACCTTCCGTAGTAATATGGAAGCCATAATAAAACAAATGTGTGTTCTTAACTCGTGTGGAACGCCTCAGAGGTACAGTCTCGTCAGCTGGATCAATAGGAGTTTCCTCCTCAGGTTGATTGCTAGTGTCTAAGGTTCCTTCACCAACTGATTCTTGAATTTCTTCAAGATCAATCTGCCTCCCACTGTCTCCTTGGCTTATAAATTCTTTCTCGCGAAAGATCCCTCTTCGTGCTACAAAGACCACATTCTCACTGGGTCTGTAGAAGAGGTAACCAAAGGATTTCTGTGGATATCCGATGAAAATACACCTTTCACTTTGGGGTTCAAGCTTATCATGAGTTTCACACCTCACGAAAGCTTCGCAACCCCAAATTTTGATGTGGTCCACATTGGTAACCTTCCCCGTCCACATCTCATGAGGTGTTTTGGTAACCTTCTTTGTAGGGACTAGATTAAGGATATGGGCGGCAGTCTCTAAGGCATACCCCCAAAAAGAGATTGGTAACGAAACTCAACTCATCATAGAGCGAACCATGTCCAACAAGGTTCGATTACGCCTCTCAGCTACACCATTCAGCTGTGGTGTCCTGGGAGGAGTCAATTGTGAGACAATCCCACACTCCTTAAGATAGTCAAGGAACTCGGTGCTAAGATACTCACCACCTCGATCGGATCGAAGCATCTTAATGTTCCTGCCCAATTGATTTTCTACTTCCTGTTTGAATTCCTTAAACCTTTCAAAGGTTTCGGACTTATGTTTGATTAAGTAGACATACCCGTATCTACTAAAATCATCAATAAAAGTCACATAATACCAATTAGCATCCCTTGTGGCGGTTTTGAAAGGCCCACATACATCAATATGTATTAGGTCCAACAAACCCTCACCCCTCTCACAAGTTCCAGTGAAGGGTGATTTTGTCATCTTTCCAAGTAGACAAGATTCACAATTATCATCCGATTTAAGGTCAAATGATTCCAAGACTCCACTCTTTTGGAGTTGGCCTATGCATTTCTTGTTTACATGTCCAAGACGACAATGCCACAATGATGCCTTATCTAGGCTAGTAGAAGAATCAATATACAACACATTATTTCCTAAGTTGTGTACAATCGACACAGTTTCATACACACCATCACAAGGTAATGCTTTAAAATAAAACACATTATTAAAGAAAGCATTAATACCACCACATTTATTATCAAACGAAAAGGTAAAACCTTGTTTGTACAAAACATGAAAAGAAACAATATTCCTCGCTATTTCAGACGAGTACACACATTTATTCAAATCTAATTATAACCCATTATTAAGCAACAAAGTATAAACTCCAATCTTGGAAATAGGTGAAGCCTTCCTATTCCCCATGATTAAGTTTATCTTTCCGTGCTCCACATCCTCACTTCTTCTTAGGCCCTGCAAATCAGAACATATGTGAATACCACATCCTGTATCAAGCACCCAAGAGTTAGAATATGTTGAGTAATTAGACAATATAGTGTAAATACCTGCATGGGTGGGTTTCACTTTCCCATCCTTTAGATCCTGCAAGTACTTAGGGCAGTTTCGCTTCCAGTGTACCTTTTCATGGCAATAAAAGCATTCAGCATCCTTGGGAATGGCAGAAGGAGTGGCAGAACCGCTCTTGGTCTTTGATGAGGATCCTTCAAGAGACTTTCCATTGGTACCCTTCGAAGGGTGCTTCCTCTTCTTCCCTTTACCTTGCCCAATAGCTAAAACAGGGGTAGATGTTGGAGTAGGAGTAGTAGAAGTAACAACCGCCTTACCCTTAAGACCGGATTCCGCGGTCTTCAAGAGTCCTTGAAGCTTGCTAAGGGTAACTTCCTCCTTGTTCATATGATATGTCATTCGAAAATGATCATAACAAGAAGTCAAGGAGTGCAAAATGATGTAAATTGCCAACTCCTCAGGGATGTTAACATTCAGCTTCAGCAAACAGTCCACATACCTTTGCATCTTTTACATGTGGCCCGTGACGGATTCACCGTCCTTCATGTGGGTAGTTATTATGGAGGAGATTATTTCATACCGCTCCTGACGAGCACTCTGATGGTACCTTTCCATCAGGTCTTGGTGCATCTCAAAAGGGTAGAAATCTTCATACGACTTTTCGAGCTCGGCTGTCATCGTGGCCATCATGATACATGCCACCTTAGTAGCATCTCTCTCATGAGTCCTGAATTCAACGATCTCCTCAGGAGTAGCAGTAGACTCATCAAGTTCTTTTAACTCCTTATCGAGGATATATTCTTTGTCCTCATAACGAGTAACCATCCTGATGTTCCTAATCTAATCCATGAAGTTGGAACCATCAAAGATGACCCTCCCACAAAGATTCATGAGAGAGAAAGAACCAGTTGGGTTAGAGCCTGAAGCATTAGTGTTGGAAGACATCTGAAAGAAGAGAGTAAGTTTAGATTAGATATTTAGGATCCTTAATAAGACACCCAAATGTAATATTAAGGCTAGGATCCAATCACAATATATTACACTTAGAAGAGGGATGTCGTAATCTAAGTAATAATATATTTGAAAGGTAGGTGAATAACGATTCACCAATTTCCACCACGAAAACGAAATGATTTATTAGGTTTAATTGGATTTGAAATTCCTAGATTCTTTTGAGATTCATTGAACTTTTCAATGGCATGTTTCAATCTCGATTGTGCCCTTCAAGTTTTGTGACTGGGATGCCGAGGATCACAAAACAAGGTGTGAATAACCATGCTAATTCACTTGGTACTCTTAATATTATCACCTAATCAATGTGTCGGTTAACCACACACGCTCCATTGATCTATGACAAACATTAATTCACCCTTCGTGATCCTTACTAGTCCTAGTTAGTGTGCCGGTTAAGCACACACGCTCCACCAACGACTTGGTAAGGTACAAAGTGTGAATTCCATGGACTAGCGCCATGTTCACATTTTCCTAAAATAACTAAGATTGGGAATTAAAAGAGTTTAGTTATTTTATAATATTCATTATACTTTTAATGAGGATTTAAAGTCATTGTTCTACCCGTTCGGCTAACGACCCTCCACCGATCAAGCAAGCGGTGGGTGAGAGTATACACCCATTAAGTCGCCATTTTATAGGCAACAACCTTATACCCACCTTATAGACCGGCTTCGTGAATGAGGCCTACTAACGGTAAAACGACTTATTCTTATACATATATATAATAATTAACCATTAATGTTATAAATAGTATAAGGGTTGAATTTTAACTATTAAAACTCTAAGGGTTGGAATTAAAGTTTATTAAAGTGTGTGAAACTTTACAAATCCCAAAACTTGAGGGCAAGTTTTGTAACTTTGCAAAACTCTTCATTTCATAACTTATGAATTAAAGGTTCATAAAAACGAAGACTCTTCATTTTCATGTAACTTATGTGTTTTAAGTGTGTGTTAAATAAGATTGACCTTTGGAAATCCATAACTTGAGGACAAATTATGGACTCCATTAAAACACATAAATGATCAAGAATGAATTCTAAACAATTCGGCAAATAATTCCTATCATTTTCTAAATTCATAAGAACATGAACATGATCATCAAAAATTCCAGAATTATATGAACACATAAAATCATGGAATTTTGATATATGCTATTGTAAATGGATTAGAACAACCATTACACCAACTAAAATAAGTTTTATAACACCAAAACAGTTTAGGGTAATGTTTCGATTCCATTTCCAGCAGCAAAAGTCGAGAATCTGCACTCTTTCGATCCTACTCGTCGAGTGCATGAACTGACTCGTCAAGTAGGTTGAAGTTTGCCTTGGACTCGTCGAGTCCCCCAATGGACTCGGCGAGTCCACCATGCAGACAACAACGATTTCGAGTTTTTTCACTATTTTGCATCAAGTATCAAACAAGCAAGCCTAGGCTCTGATACCACTGTTGGGTTTTGAGCAATCTAACACTTCCTAAGTGTGCATGCAACCCTAATAAACCTTGGATCTATGTTTGTCTAAATACATGCAAAATAATAATTTTCCAAGGTTTATAACCTATCTAACATGGCATGGGGAACATTTCAACATAAAAGAGTTAGAAGAGATTAAATACCTTTTGGTGAGTTTGGTTCTAAGGAGTTTGAGGGCCAAGCACCAATAGTGTGAATGCCTCAAATGGAATCACAAACACCACAAACTCTTGGAAAACTTTGAGAGAGTATACACCTTGTATAAAATCGGCCACATACATGCACACACACACTAGTTCACTAGTTTTCTCTTTGGCTCCATTTCATGCTCCATAAGCATGCTTATATAGTGTGCATGGTTAGGGTGAAACCCTAATAACCCATGTCTTTTCCTTTCCAAGGATCCTTGGGTTAAATGCTCCATGGATTATCCATGGACTTCCACATAAGCCTAGCCCATTAACAAATGAGTATTAGCCCACACTATATAAAACAAATAGCCCATAATCTAATTAGTATTCCTTTTAATCTCTAAATTAATTCATAATTAATTTAAGACTAAAACTAATTAAATAACGTAACTTCATATTAATATATTATAACTCATAATATATTAATAAACATATGTGTATAACTCTCATAAAATTATCCATAATAGTTTGGATGAGATGCAACCCAAATGGACCATGCCGGTCGGGTCAAGTATATACCAAATAAGTTATGGACTTAGACACCTTATCCAACAAGAAGGCCCCAAATGATATGCTTTATGTCCATTCTTTTGAGTTGGAGACTAGGGTTGCCATATTAGAGGTTATTCCCCGAAAAGAGCCTTGTAAGTGTTGCATGGCGGCCAAGACTGAGACTTTACGTGATAAATGATCTTGGGATGGCCAAATCTATGTGTGTATGGAACAGATCTGACCGCAGAAGCAAGTTTTAGCTAATGCATGGCATGGACTCGCCGAGTCTGAAGAACAGAATCGATGAGTAGCTTGAAGATTGTCCTTAAAACCACCCAGTGAGTAGTCCTGTCGAGTTATGGGTGACTCAGTGAGTCACAGAGAGTTAGAGAGGGATTGACAGGTGGACCGAGTCGAGTTGGGACTCACCGACTTGTCCTTGCGACTCAGCAAGTTGAGTCGCGGTGGCCCCGTGATTCATGACCAGGTGGAACTCGTCGAGTCAGGGGAGTACTCGACGTGTCAAACGGAAATCCTTGCGAGTTGGTGAAAACGCGTAGACTCGCCGATTCGCTCTAGTGCACTCGCCGAGTCCGGTTAAATTGACCATTGACTGTTGACCAGGGTTGACTTGATAGGGATGGTCAAACTTAGTGGTACAAGTATTAATTATAGATATATGATGTTATAAGAGGATTATAGCTCGGGGGTTCGAGCACGAGTGATTTTCCAGGGTTTGCGAGTTATCGAGATATACGAGGTGAGTCTTCTCACTATACTATACCCGAAAGGGTTTGACTGTGTGACCGGAAGGTCGAATATGATATGAGATATGTGCATTATGTGTGATAAGTTAATCGTTATATGTGCCATGTATGATATGCTTGATATGGGCCGGAAGGCATTATGTTATGGGTCGGAAGGCGTTGTAAAATGGACCGTAAGGTTGACGTGGGTAGAACCGGAAGGTTTACCCAGTCTGGAAGGAAGTCCCCTGAGACACATGGACCGGAAGGTCAGGGTCTGGAAAGGCTAATGTGCGTAGGTTGTATTTTGGGGAACTCACTAAGCATTTATGCTTACAGTTGTTGTGTTATTTGTTTCAGGTACTAGCGAGGACCGTGGGAAGGCGCCGGCGTGATCGTACACACACTCGGGGGAAACCATTTTTGTGATCTTTGTTATGTAATCGGTCGTGACAATATTGTTTACATTGGAATCTAAATTTATTACTCGATGTTTTTAATGTTTGTAAAAATGAAAAATTGGTTTTGAAATTTACGTCGTTACAAGTTGGTATTAGAGCCTTGGTTTGAGGGATTCGGGTACACCTTCGGGCGTAACTGAACTCAAACCGGGGATTTGAGAAAATTTTAATTAATAAATTAATAAAATTTGATAAGTGATTTTGAGACAACCAAAGAAGAAGGAGTGTGTACGGCCAGCCAGCGCCCGGACGGTAAAATCCCCAAAATACTCTTACAATATGTGTTATGAGATATGATATGATATGATACGCATGCTAGTAGACTAGGTATTCATATTAGGACTAGAGTGGCATGATTATGCGATGCCTTAGTCTAGGGAAACCTGCTTCTATGAGTGCTTTGAGAGCGAGTGGGTATATAGTGCATGGCAAGAATAGAGTACTTAGGATTCGGAGCTTGGGGAGGAGGACTTGGGGTGAATACCAACGCGGTGTAGTTGGTAGTATTGGGCCGTACTACTAAAGACACCGGGTCAGTGGGCAACCCAAGTAAGAATCCCTGGGTAGCGGAGACTGAGTAGGACTGCGTTATCGAGTGCGATTATCCCCGATAGAGTCTCTGATATTTTTACGTTGTATTTCAGAGACATCATGGTTGGACCACGCTACAGACCTGGTACGAGTAGTGTAATAGCCCGGAATCTCAAGTATTGTTAAAATTATATTTAGGGGGTGTTTTAAGGGGGGACTCGGCGAGTTGGAGCCAGACTCGCCGAGTAGGATCGCAGACCTGGTCGCGGGTTCGCGACTGGACTCGACGAGTCCAGATAGGGACTCAGCGAGTCTGCGCTGTTTAGCGAAAACCCTAGCCGTTTAGGTTTGGGACGTATAAAGGGGACTTATTGGCCGTCATTGTTCGTTTTAGCCTTCTGGGAGGAACCCTAAACCGATTGTGTGCATCTGGAGCAAAGCTAAGGGCCATTGGTGATGTTGAAGGAGTTGTTGTGCAAGGAAGAGAAGGGCTTGGCTAAAGGAACAGCAAGGGGGTCACATTCTGAGGATTGGGGACACAGAGAGCACATTATCCAGGTAAGAATTCGTGTATACTCTGCTATGGTGATGTATTTAGAGGATTAGGGTTTATGGAACCCTTTTGTGGATAGATTGAATGTTACCCTTGTTCCCCAAACGATTGTAACCCTGTATTAGGACCCTTGGAGGTCCAGAATATCCCATGTCTGTGCATTTCGGGAATTGGTGAAGGTTTTGGATTGAAATCCTTATGCCTTAGGTCAACATGTGAATTATAAGTCTCGGGGTGTAACATGAGCACCTAAATGAAGACCTTACGTGATGGACCAGTCTAGGAGGGCCAGACCTATGAAGGGTCGGAGCAGTTCTGACCTTAGGAAGCAGTTTGAGCGGCTGCATGGCATGGACTCGCCGAGTCAGATGAGCAGACTCGGCGAGTAGCTTGAAGAATAACTGGGACTCGTCGAGCTGTTCCTCAGACTCGGCGAGTGGAGTCGGGGTGGCCCCGCGATTCTTCCAGGAGTAACTCGTCGAGCCAAGGAGGATACTCGACGCGTAGAAGGGAAACCTTAGAGGACTGGAGGACGACTAGAATCGCCGAGTCGCCAGAGTACTCGCCGAGTCCGGTCGAGTTGACCGTGGACCGTCGACCAGAGTTGACCTATGTGTAATTTCTTAGGGTCAGTTGTCTTGAAAGATAAAAGTGTTAATAAGGGATGCACGATATTATCCAGGGAGTCTGTAGCTCGGCGGATCGAGTACGAGTGATTTCAGGAGTTGCTAGCTTTCAGTATCCACGAGGTGAGTCTTCTCACTATACTATACCCGGAAGGGTTTGACTGTGTGACCGGAAGGTCGGATATGATATGTGATATACGTGCTATATGTGGTAAGATAATTGCTATGCGTGCTATGTGTGTTTATATGGGCCGGAAGGCAATATGTTATGGGCCGGAAGGCAATATTTTATGTGACCGGAAGGTCGGGTATGTTATGTAATATATGTGCTATATGTGGTAAGTTAATTGTTATGCGTGCTGTGTATGTTTATGGGCCGGAAGGCAATATGTTATGGGCCGGAAGGCAATATGTTATGGGCCGGAAGGCGAATATGTTATGGGCCGGAAGGCGATTATATTACGGGCTGGAAGGCGCTGTGTTGTGGACCGGAAGGTCAGGGCCTGGAAAGGCGTATATGCGTAAGTTGTATATTGGGGAACTCACCAAGCTTCGTGCTTACAGTGTTTTGTGTTATGTTGTTTTCAGGTTCTTTCAGTAACACGGGACGGCACCGGCTCGATTGTACACACCAGAGAAAGAGTTATATGTTGGGGGATACTGGTTTTCTATTCAAGTGAAAATGAAACTATGTATTGTAATTCAATTATGTATGAGATTTTAAACAAGTGTTTTAATATTAAAATGATTATTTTAAACGAAAATTTTGTCTTGAAAATTTCGGTGTTACAAATTGGTATCAGAGCCTTGGTTTGAGGGATTCGGATGCGCCTTCGGGTAAATCTGGACTCAAACTGAGGAAGTAAGAAAAAGTTTTCAAATAAATAGTTTTCTAAAAGTGAATAAGAGTTCAAAGAGAAAGCAAGAAAGAGCAGTGTGTACAATCAGCCAGAGCCCGAACGGTGATTTCCCAAAATACCCTTATTTTTGTGTTATGAGATATGTATGATGCACTTTATGAGATATTATTGCATGCTAGAGACAGGCTAGGTATTTCATATGTTAGGACTAGAGTGGCCTGATTTGTGATGCCTTAGCCTAGGACTCGTTGTTATATGTGTTATGTTTTGAGTATGTGATGAGTGAGAGTATCCAGTTAGAACCCATGAGGGGTAGAGTTACAGAGTTCGGTGGTAATTTCGAGGATGAGCTGAGAAGTTGGAGTATCACAGGGAGGGAGTCCTATGTATTCTTCGATGCTCGAATGTTGCTTGCTTTGTGCTTTGTGGAACTCTCGATGATGGGAGTCAGCTACCAAGTGAATATGATGATATTCAGGAGGTAGATGGCTGGCATCATTAGGAGCTCTTCAGCAGCTGATAGCAAAGAAGTGGGAGGACGACGGAAGAGCCTAGGGAATAACCCTATCCAGATGAGTGCGCTGGTATAGTAGAGGATTTCGCTGGGGAGCGAGCACGTGCAAAGGGATTGGTGAAAGAGCAGGTCGATCAGCTACTTAGGAGCTCTGGGATGGTCCGTGTGGAAAGTATGGGTAGATGTGGCAGGTAGTATGGGCCCGTACTACTGAAAGCAGAGGACCCATACTTGATACAGGGAGCATTCTGAAGGTCCTAAGGAACGGATTGAGGAGTGATGTTATGGTTCGAGTACCATACATCGGAACAGATTGAGGAGTGATGTTATGGTTCGAGTACCATACATCGGAGCAGATTGAGAAGTAATGCTATGGTTCGAGTACCATACATCAGAGCAGATTGAGGAGTGATGCTATGGTTCGGGTACCATACACCGGAGCAGATTGAGAAGGGATGTCATGGGATGAGTACCATGGTTCGTAGCGAACGATGCTTGTGATTATCTTGTTATCCGGTCATGATCGATGAGGTAGAGATCGGACGCTGTGGGTTTAGGCCTGTAGACCATGATTGAGTATGGAGAGGCGTCCCTCGAGAGGAAAGGCGAGTGCCTATCAGAGTATTCTGGTAAGGAGTTAAAGGGAGAGGAAAAAATTTCGGTCTGAGTTGAGCAATCAGTCGATAGAGGAGAGGTCATCTTCTAGGTGGGTGGTGCTATTTATGTTCGTGTGCAAGACACGAGAGGCATGATGTTTCAGTTTTGGGTTTGGGGGTATACCCTACAGGTCGTTATCGGTGATGATTTCCCGCAGAGTATCAGGTAGCATGTGTGCCGCGAGGTAGTGACTTATCGGGAGCAGACAGTGAGTTGGGACTGAGGTAGTCGAGGACCACACCACACCTAATTGAGAATAGTAGGTTGTGTTATAGTGGTAGCAGTGGGGAGTTCAGTTGAGTTTTGCAGTGCAGAGAGTTTTCGTCTATGTTGGGAGTGGGTCCCTGTCCATGGGACAATTCCGGTGTTAGAACATTGGTTGATGAGTTGGGTGAGAGGAACGATGATTTTGCGGTGCAGTATATGAGCCAGGGATGTTATTGAGCAGTTGAGATGCTTAGTGTTAGATTGGTATGAAATTTGGAACGATTAGAGGCAGTCGTGACGATAAGTTCTTGAGGAGTTCATCAGCGGTTCAGAGTATAGGGGGTTGATTGATTTCCTTAAGGGGGGAATTATCGGGCGTTGCGTAGCACTTTCCTGGAGCAGGTACGATTTCGCTGGTGAAAAATAGTCGTGGGTTGGTTGTGTGCTAATTGGTGATGGTTCAAACCCTAAGTGGGGGAGAACCGGGTACAGTATGTAAGGAAGCAAAGATTTGTCAAGAGTAGTTATAAGTGAAGTATAGAGATATGCTATAAGAAATCATGAGACCAGAGATGTCGGTGATCGAGGAAAGGGGTCAGAGTGAGTTAATGCGGGAAGTATTTGAGGAGGAGGACGAATGTATCCATGACAAGTGATTGGTGTTGTTGCAAGTAGATAGAGAATGATTGGGCAGCCAACTCCCGGGGTCGGTATGCGTATCCTTATTTGGATTTTGAGCGTCGGGAAAAAGGGGTTTCGGAGAATTATCAGTATATTTCGTAGTGTCAGCGTTTTCTCGTATTCCAATCGAGAAATTATATGCACCGAAGTTGAAATGTGGGAAAAATGTAGATCTAATTATGGGGTTCAGAGGAAATGTATTATTGTGTCTATATGATGCTTGGGGCAGGAGATCAGTGGTTGTGGCAGGATCTTGTGGTGTTCTGTTGGGGTACTCTGAGATATCTGGGTATGATATATTTATTTAGGAGTTACTAGTGAATCCTGAATTGAATCGACGTGTGGCATATCAAGTATCTGTGGATCTAGTGGGAGCCTTTCGAGTATGGGCATCCAGGGAGATTATTTGAGAGAGTGGATTTTCGCAAAGATGGGCATTTGTTATGTTGATTGCCTCCAGAGTCTGTGATGGATATTCGAGCCGTAGTACTCCCTACTCAGAGGGTGTTGTGATATTGCGTGGAGTTGCAGTACTCACTAGATGGCAAGAGAATTTCGATGTTGGAATGTTTTTCGAGCAGTGTATGATGTGGAAGAGTTGGGTTTGAGTAGCCCTGGTATTGAGTCTTTGGAGCTTGGATGTTGAGTCGGGGGTCTCCGTCTCTGTCAAGAGATACGGGGAGATACGCAAGGAATATGCGCAGCAGGATCCAGAGATTAGAGTTGAGACGATCCTCGGTTGGATTGTATTTTTCTCGCTTGAGGAAAATGGGATTTCGTGACTTGCGTGTCACTGGGTCGGGATAGTGGTCACGGGGAGGAAGTTAGTGGGGTATTTGGATCATGATATGGGTGACCTTTGGGGGCTCAGCTGTGGAGCCAAAAGCTGATCTGGTACTCAGTCTCGAAGAGGAATATGAGAAATGAGCTTATCATGATGATGTCTGAGGACACATTAGAGAGAGTGAACAATCCAGACGCTCGAAGACATGCTTCGGGCATGTGTATTAGATTTCGGAGGAAGGTGTGGCACGTATTTATCCTTGGTTGAGTTGTTACATAACAACAGCCATCATTAGTGCATTGGTATGCCGCCCTTTGAGCTGTTGCATAGGAGGTGGTGTCGGACCCTCATTTGCTGAGGAGAGGTAACGCATGGACCCGAGAGTCCTTGCGAGCGGATCCAGAGCATGTGCGATACATGGAGTAGTGGCAAGGTCGTCAAACGGATTTCCCTAGGCAAGGGAAGAGAAAGGTATGTTGGGGATAGTGCAGCATGTGTATGCGATTGCAAGAGGAGAACTCGTGAGAGTTGCTCGGAGAGTGAGAATGAGTCTCTCAGTCGTTCCGAAATGGATAAAGTGGGCTTTGGATCGGGGATCCGGTGATTCATGGTTTCCTAACCCTTATGGGCCGAGTGATCGTTGAGAATTAGAGCAGAGTTGCATCTTGGGTAATTCTCGGTTACAGGGAGTGGTGGGCAGTATAGAGATCGTGCTTCAGTCGACAGAGCAGATTCAGCAGGTTAAACAGAGGTTATTGATCGCCTAGAGCCGACAGAAAAGTTATGCAGACAGACGCCGGTCCGAGTTTGAGTTTCAGGTCAGCGACTTCGTATTCCTGAAGGTCTCTCCTTGGAAAGGAGTGATTCGATTCAGGTTGAGGGGCAAGTTGGGGCCCCGGTATATTGGGCCTTTTGTGAGATTGCGAGGGTAAGACGGGTGGCCTACCGTTTGGAGCTGCCAACGGAATTGAGATAGATCCACGACATTTTTTTTCATGTGTTGAAATTGAAGAAGTGTATAGCCGATGAGTCAACAGTGGTTCCACTAGAGGACATTTAGGTGGATGCGAGCCTGAATTATGCTGAGAGACCAGTGGCCATCAGGGATCGGAAGATCAAGGTTCTGAGGAACAAGGAGGTACCTCTGGTGTTGGTTCAGTGGCAACCCCGGAAGGGATCGGAAATGACTTGGGAGCCGGAACGTGAGATGCGGGAGCAGCATCCGGAACTATTTTCAGAGTAAGACTTCGAGGGCGAAGTCTGATTCTAGTGGGGGAGAATTGTAACAACCCGGAATCTCAAGTATTGTTAAAATTATATTTAGGGGGTGTTTTAAGGGGGGGACTCGGCGAGTTGGAGCCAGACTCGCTAAGTAGGATCGCATACCTGGTCGCGGGTTCGGGACTGGACTCGACGAGTCCAGATAGGGACTCGGCGAGTCTGCGCTGTTTAGCAAATACCCTAGCCGTTTAGGTTTGGGACGTATAAAGGGGACTTATTGGCCGTCATTGTTCGTTTTAGCCTTCTGGGAGGAACCCTAAACCGATTGTGTGCATCTGGAGCAAAGCTAAGGGCCATTGGTGATGTTGAAGGAGTTGTTGTGCAAGGAAGAGAAGGGATTGGCTAAAGGAACAGCAAGGGGGTCACATTCTGAGGATTGGGGACACAGAGAGCACATTATCCAGGTAAGAATTCGTGTATACTCTGCTATGGTGATGTATTTAGAGGATTAGGGTTTATGGAACCCTTTTGTGGATAGATTGAATGTTACCCTTGTTCCCCAAACGATTGTAACCCTGTATTAGGACCCTTGGAGGTCCAGAATATCCCATGTCTGTGCATTTCGGGAATTGGTGAAGGTTTTGGATTGAAATCCTTATGCCTTAGGTCAACATGTGAATTATAAGTCTCGGGGTGTAGCATGAGCACCTAAATGAAGACCTTACGTGATGGACCAGTCTAGGAGGGCCAGACCTATGAAGGGTTGGAGCAGTTCTGACCTTAGGAAGCAGTTTGAGCGGCTGCATGGCATGGACTCGCCGAGTCAGATGAGCAGACTCGGCGAGTAGCTTGAAGAATAACTGGGACTCGTCGAGCTGTTCCTCAGACTCGGCGAGTGGAGTCGGGGTGGCCCCGCGATTCTTCCAGGAGTAACTCGTCGAGCCAAGGAGGATACTCGACGCGTAGAAGGGAAACCTTAGAGGACTGGAGGACGACTAGACTCGCCGAGTCGCCAGAGTACTCGCCGAGTCCGGTCGAGTTGACCGTGGACCGTCGACCAGAGTTGACCTATGTGTAATTTCTTAGGGTCAGTTGTCTTGAAAGATAAAAGTGTTAATAAGGGATGCACGATATTATCCAGGGATTCTGTAGCTCGGCGGATCGAGTACGAGTGATTTCAGGAGTTGCTAGCTTTCAGTATCCACGAGGTGAGTCTTCTCACTATACTGTACCCGGAAGGGTTTGACTGTGTGACCGGAAGGTCGGATATGATATGTGATATACGTGCTATATGTGGTAAGATAATTGCTATGCGTGCTATGTGTGTTTATATGGGCTGGAAGGCAATATGTTATGGGACGGAAGGCAATATTTTATGTGACCGGAAGGTCGGGTATGTTATGTAATATATGTGCTATATGTGGTAAGTTAATTGTTATGCGTGCTGTGTATGTTTATGGGCCGGAAGGCAATATGTTATGGGCCGGAAGGCGAATATGTTATGGGCCGGAAGGCGATTATATTACGGGCCGGAAGGCGCTGTGTTGTGGACCGGAAGGTCAGGGCCTGGAAAGGCGTATATGCGTAAGTTGTATATTGGGGAACTCACTAAGCTTCGTGCTTACAGTGTTTTGTGTTATGTTGTTTTCAGGTTCTTTCAGTAACACGGGACGGCACCGGCTCGATTGTACACACCAGAGAAAGAGTTATATGTTGGGGGATCCTGGTTTTCTATTCAAGTGAAAATGAAACTATGTCTTGTAATTCAATTATGTATGAGATTTTAAACAAGTGTTTTAATATTAAAATGATTATTTTAAACGAAAATTTTGTCTTGAAAATTTCGGTGTTACAAGTAGTGTGATTGACGAGGAGCTTCATCAGATGATTCATGAGGAGGTAGCTGCAGCGATCCGGGCTGAGATTCCGGAGATGTTTGGGTCTATTAAGACCACGCTGATGGAGACATTTGATGAGCAATACGCCACGTTGACTGAGGCCGCCGTCGCTGCAGCTACCGCAGCTGTGGCCGCTGCTAGACCACAAGGAGGTGACTCGTTGCTGTTCTGGGAGTTCAGCAACACGAAGCCACTTGAGTTTGACGGGACGCAGGATCCGATCGCTGCGATGAGATGGATTGCTGATATCGAAGGATGCTTCTACACTTGTTCATGTCCGGAGCATCTGTGGGTACGATTCGCCTTGAACCAGCTCCGTCTGGGAGCAAAGGATTGGTGGAAGTTCGTGATGGCGAACTTCAGTCTGGTAGAGGTTTCAGCTGTGACTTGGGAGAGGTTTACTGCTATGTTAAGAGACGAGTACGTTCCCCAACTGGAGAGGGAACGGTTGGTTCAGGAGTTCTTGACCCTCAAGAGGGGTAATGATTCTGTCACGGTGATCACGCGGAAGTTTCATGAGAGGGCGATGTTCTGCCCCGAGCAGGTGTCCACGGAGCAGGCTCGGATGAGTCGGTATTTGGGAGTGCTGAGGAGGGATATCCGGGAGTTCGTATCGAACTCGTCATATCAGACTTTTGCTGAGTTTCAGGCGAATGCCAGGAAGTGTGAGATCGAGTTGGAGACCCAGGCCAGGGAGGAGGCCGAGTCTCAACGGGTGGATCGGCGGCCGGCTCAGTCTCAGCCGGCAGCCAAGCGGACCAAGTCCGCCGATTTGAGATCCGGAGGTCAGAAGGGCCGCACTTGCGGAAAGTGCGACAAGGGTCACGAGGGGGCATGTCGATCGGGTGCTTGCTACAAGTGTGGCAAGGAGGGGCACATTGCTAGGGATTGCCCCAAGGGATTCATGGTTTGCTTTCATTGCAACCAGACCGGCCATCGGAAGGCCGAGTGCCCCCAGCTTCGCCAGGGATCTACGCCTGCTGCCAGGGTTACCGAGATTCGGCTAGTGAAAGCCGAGGCTCCGAAGGATCGTGGGAGAGCTTTCCAGTTGACTGCGGAGGAGGTCCGCGCGGTGCCTGAATTCGTAGCCGGTATGTATTCTTTCATGTATTTACCTTTATACTGAGATATTGTGCTTATATTATGATATGCGTATGTACTTTCTTGTGAATTCTGTGCTTGCATTGGTATTATTTCACTCGGGTGCGAGTCGGTCTTTTGTATCGTTGGCTTTTAGCCAGTACATCGGTATTGATCGGGAGGTGATGAGTCGACCCCTGCGAGTTTCTATAGCAAATGAGAAAGCGGTATATACCACTGAGGTGATTCGAGGATGCGTGCTCGAGATTTTTGGGGTCGAGTTCCCTATACACTTGGTTCCTATAGCTATGGGGGTTGTCTGCGTTATCATGTGCATGGACTGGTTGAGTATGTTTGGAGCAGTCATTGACTGCGAGAGACAGCTGGTGACGATTCGAGACCCTAGTGGGGGAGTGCTTACGATTTATGGCGAAGGGACCCGGTGTGGGTCGGCATTTTGTTCGGCTGCCAGGGCAAGGCAAAGTTTGCAGCAGGGTTGTAATGGGTTCATAGCCTACGTGATGGATACTCGAGTGGCCGCAGGGAGGCCCAATTCGATTGATGACGTTCCTGTGGTATGCGAGTTTTCGGATGTGTTCTCCGAAGAGTTACCGGGTGTGCCTCCGGAGAGGTAAGTGGAGTTTCGTATCGATTTGGTTCCGGGAGCAGCGCCCATCGCCAAGGCGCCTTATCATCTCGCTCCACCGGAAATGCAGGAGTTATCCTCGCAGCTTCAGGAGCTGTTGGGAAAGGGATTCATTCGACCGAGTAGCTCACCTTGGGGAGCGCCGATTTTGTTCGTCAAGAAGGATGGTTCACACCGGATGTGTATCGATTACCGAGAGTTGAACAAGTTGACGGTTAAGAACCGGTATTCGTTAACTAGGATCAACGATCTGTTCGATTAGTTGCAGGGGGCATCTTGGCTCTCCAAGATTGACTTGAGGTCGGGGTATCATCAGATGAGGGTTCGGGAGGAAGATATCCAGAAGACTGCTTTCAGAACTCGTTATGGACATTATGAGTTTGTGGTGATGCCTTTTGGGCTCACCAATGCCCCGGCTGCGTTCATGGATCTTATGAACCAGGTGTGCCGGCCGATGCTGGATCGGTCGGCGATCGTATTCATCGATGATGTTTTGGTATATTCGAGGTCTAGGGATCAGCATGAGGAACATTTGAGGGAGATTCTTGGGGTTTTGAGGTCAGAGAGACTGTATGCCAAGTTCTCCAAGTGTGATTTCTGTTTACGAGAGGTCCAGTTCCTCGGGCATCTTGTTAACCAAAAAGGGATATTGGTCGACCCGGCCAAGATTGAGGCGTTGTTGAGGTGGGAGGTGCCGAGATCGCCCACCGAGATCAAGAGTTTTCTGGGTCTGGCTGGATATTATCGCAGGTTTATCAAGGACTTCTCCAAGATCGCCGTGCCACTTACTAGGATGACCCGGAAGGGTGTTACGTTTTCATGGGGACCGGAGCAGCAGTCCTCATTCGAGACGCTTCGTTAGAAATTGTGCGAGGCTCCGATGCTTGCACTCCCGGAAGGGATGGAGGATTTTGTGGTGTACTGTGATGCCTCTATATCGGGTTTGGGGGGGTGCTTATGCAGAGAGGTCATGTGATAGTGTATGCTTCGAGGCAGTTGAAGCCTCATGAGATGAGATATCCCACCCATGATCTGGAGTTGGGGGCTGTGGTTTTCGCCCTCAAGATCTGGCGACACTATTTGTATGGGGCTTGGTGTACGATATACACGGACCACAAGAGCTTGAAGTACTTGATGGATCAGCCAAATCTGAATATGCGACAGAGGAGGTGGTTGGATGTGGTGAAGGATTACGATTGTGAGATCCTGTACCACCCGGGCAAGGCTAATGTGGTAGCCGACGCGTTGAGCCGTAGGGCGGAAGGCGCCCCGATCCGAGATATTTGTATGAGATTGACGATATTGAACCCGATTTTGGATATTATTCGAGGAGCTCAGGCAGAGGCTGCAAAGCCAGAACATCAGAAGAGGGAGTGGGTTGTAGGTCAGGTATCAGGATTCGTCACGGATGGTCGAGGGCTTATGACTTTTCAGGGTCGGATTTGGGTACCGTTTGTGGGCGGTGCGCGTACTATTTTGATGAAGGAGGAAGCACATCGATCGAAATTCTCGATTCATCCCAGTGCTACGAAAATGTATTTGGATCTAAGGAAGGAGTACTGGTAGCCCTGTATGAAAAGGGATGTCGCATGGTTTGTCGAGAGGTGCTTGACTTGTCGGCAGGTCAAGGCCGAGCATCAGCGACCGCACGGTAAGCTGCAACCGCTAGATATTCCCGAATGGAAGTGGGAACAAATTACTATGGATTTCATCACCAAGTTGCCGCGGACTGCGAGGGGAGTCGATGCGATTTGGGTGATCGTGGATAGATTGACGAAGAGCGCTCATTTTCTAGCCATCAGTGAGAGCTCTTCTGCGGAGAAGTTGGCAGTTGTTATATGTGAGGGAAGTGGTATCGCGACACAGGGTGCCGATCTCAATTGTTTCCGATCGTGATGTGCGTTTCATTTCCAGGTTCTCGAAGAAGTTCCATGAGGAATTCGGTACTAGACTGCATTTTAGTACCGCATATCATCCCCAGACAGACGGTCAAAGTGAGCGGACGATTCAGACGCTTGAGGATATGCTCCGAGCATGCGTTTTGGATTTCGGAGTGAGCTGGGACACCTATCTACCTTTAGCAGAGTTTTCGTATAACAACAACCATCATTCGAGCATTGGTATGCCACCCTTTGAGCTGTTGCATGGATGCAGGTGTCGCACCCCCATCTGCTGGGGTGAGGTGGGGCAGCGGGTGATGGGTAGCACGGAGATCGTACTCCAGACGACCGAGCAGATTCAGCTGGTCAGGAAGAGGTTGTTGACCGCTCAGAGCCGACAGAAGAGTTATGCAGACAGACGCCGGTCCGAGCTTGAGTTTCAGGTCGGTGATCTTGTACTCCTGAAGATCTCTCCTTGGAAAGGAGTGATTCGATTCAGGAAGAGGGGCAAGTTGGGGCCCCGATATATTGGTCCTTTCCGTGTGATCGCGAGGGTGGGCCGGGTAGCCTACCGTTTAGACTTGCCAGCAGAGTTGGGGCAGATTCACGACACTTTCCATGTGTCGCAGTTGAGGAAGTGTATAGCCGACGAATCGGCAGTGGTTCCATTAGGGGATATTCAGGTGGATGCGAGCCTGAATTATGCCAAGAGACCAGTAGCCATCAGAGATCGGAAGATCAGGGTTTTGAGGAACAAGGAGGTAACCCTGGTGTTGGTTCAGTGGCAGCATCGGAAGGGATCAGAGATGACCTGGGAGCCGGAGCGTGAGATGCGTGAGCAGCATCCGGAGCTATTTGCAGACCGAGACTTCGAGGGCGAAGTCTTGTTCTAGTGGGGGAGAATTGTAACAGCCCAGATTTCCAGGTATCTTTTATTCGCATATATTTTTGGTGTTTTGTGAGGGGACTCGGCGAGTTGGAGCTTGAAGTCGCCGAGTAGGGTCGCGGTTCTGGACGCGGGTTCGCGTCTGGACTCGGCGAGTCCAAGGGATGGACTCGGCGAGTCCGCGCTGTTTAATGAAACCCTAATTTTCCGGTCCTAAGCCCTATTTAAAGGACCTTATGGCCCTTCATTGCGGCCACCTTGATCATTGAGTGCACCAAAGCAGCTGAGAGTCCTTGTGAGTGAGATAAGAGGCTATTTGTTCACCAATTTGTGTGTTATTGCAAGAAAGGAAGGAGAAGATCAAGCTAGAAGAGTTGGGGAGCTTGGATCTGCTTCTATTTCGTCAAGGGAAGCTTCTTGAGGTAACTTTCAGAGCTAATCTTCGTGTTTTGGTTGATATGTCAAATCTAGGGTTTCTTCTTGCCTTATTTAACTTGTATTTGAAGTGTGAAAGGTCCCATGGAGATATGGAACCTAGATTTGGACCTTAGCAGGTCCAGAAGGCCCCAAATAATATGCTTTATGTCCATTATTTTGAGTTGGAGACTAGGGTAGCCATATTAGAGGTTATTTCCCCAAAAGGAGCCTTGTAAGTGTTGCATGGCGGCCAAGACTAAGACTTTACATGATAAATGAGCTTGGGAAGGCCAGATCTATGTGTGTATGGAACGGATCTGACCGCAGAAGCAAGTTTTAGCTGATGCATGGCATGGACTCGCCGAGTCTGAAGAACAGACTCGATGAGTAGCTTGAAGATTGTCCTTAAAACCACCCAGTGAGTAGTCCTGCCGAGTTATGGGTGACTCAGTGAGTCACAGAGAGTTAGAGAGGGATTGACAGGCGGACCGAGTCGAGTTGGGACTCGCCGATTTGTCCTTGTGACTCGGTGAGTTGAGTCGCGGTGGCCCCGTGATTCATGACCAGGTGGAACGCGTCGGTCAGGGGAGTACTCGACGTGTCAAAGGGAAATCCTTGCGAGTTGGTGAAAACGCGTAGACTCGCCGAGTCCGGTCAAATTGACCATTGACTGTTGACCAGTGTTGACTTGATAGGGATGGTCAACCTTAGTGGTACAAGTATTAATTATAGATATATGATGTTATAGGAGGATTATAGCTCGGGGGTTCGAGCACGAGTGATTTTCCAGGGTTCGCGAGTTATCGAGATATACGAGGTGAGTCTTCTCACTATACTATACCCGGAAGGGTTTGACTATGTGACTGGAAGGTCGAATATGATATGAGATATGTGCATTATGTGTGATAAGTTAATCGTTATATGTTCCATGTATGATATGCTTGATATGGGCCGGAAGGCATTATGTTATGGCCCGGAAGGCGTTGTAAAATGGACCGTAAGGTTGACGTGGGTAGGACCAGAAGGTTTACCCAGTCGGGACGGAAGTCCCCTGAGACACATGGATCGGAAGGTCAGGGCCTGGAAAGGCGTATGTGCGTAGGTTGTATTTTGGGGAACTCACTAAGTATTTATGCTTACAGTTGTTGTGTTATGTGTTTCAGGTACTAGCGAGGACCGTGGGAAGGCGCCGGCGTGATCGTACACACACTCGGGGGATACCATTTTTGTGATCTTTGTTATGTAATCGGTCGTGACAATATTGTTTCCATTGGAACCTAAATTTATTGATGTTTGTTATGTAATCGGTCGTGACAATATTGTAAAAATGAAAAATTGGTTTTGAAATTTACGTCGTTACACTTTCAACATTCAATCTTTCAATACCAGAAGCAAGGTGAAGCTGTTCTTGAAGATTATGTGACAGATTGCATTGAAGCCTTCTCAATAAATTTTATGCTATCTATAAACCTGATGAAGTGGTCTAGAAGTTTATCTCTCTCTGTTGTCCTCTCTGAAGATTCTCAAGCTGAAAGCGCCATTTTTCAAGAATCTTTACAAGAAGCCTCCACATACAACGTGCGTTCAGAGTCAAATTTTGAAGAAATGCCCAACTGCTCAAGATGAAGTCGTTTATTGAAGATTCATCAAGTTAGTCTTGAAGATGTGAAGAATTTAAAGGTTTACGTTGAAGCAAAGCTCACACTGAATATTGACAAGAAAAGCCAGGTACTTTTTAGGGGGAGTTGGGTCAATTAGAAAATAAAACTATAAACCAAGGGGGAGATTGTTGGGTCCAAAATAGTGTTAGTAGAGTCATTAATGTATACGGATAGGGAGGGTGCTAAGTGTGTGTAGATCAAGGTGTTTTTGAGTGAGAGACTAGAGAGTAGAATAAAGTGTGTGTGAATCCAGTGTTGGATTATCATTCATATCATATACACATCATACATTCATCATTATCATCATCATCATCATCATCATCATCATCATCATCATCTTCTTCTTGTTCTTCTTGTTCTTCTTCTTCTTCTTCTTCTTCTTCTTGTTCTTCTTGTTCTTCTTCTTCTTCTTCTTCTTCTTCTTCTTCTTCTTCTTCTTCTTCTTCTTCTTCTTCTTCTTCTTCTTCTTCTTTCTTCCAGCATCCAATTGATTAGGATTCCGCACCATCAATTGGATCTGATTGAATGTCAAAAAAATTTGGGACTTACAATGTGACTTTTTGCTCAATGTGCTCACGTCCACTCTTATGTTTCATCATCCTGCTAAGAAGATGATTATAACGATTGAAGGTCTGATCCAAACTTTCTTTAGGATTTTGCACGAAGGCTCTAAACTCTGATAGCAGTAAAGTTTGAGTTGAATTTTCCAGATCTGCATCAGTAGAGTATAATTCCTTAAGCCTTTACTAGACATCTTTTGTTGTATCACATGAGTGAACCAAACGAAAGGTGTTTGGTGGTAGGGTAAACCTAATTATCCTCATTGCCTTGATGTTGCTGATTAACTTGTCCTTCTCATCTTGTGGAACATCCTTTACTTCAAGAAGAAGCCTGTTATAGTCAGCCCGAGTTTTAATTACTCTCCTTGTTCCAGTCTGAACAAACCCCTAAGTATAATGGCTTCCCAGATCAGATAACCATTATCCTCTAGGCCACGAACGCAGTCTTCAAAATGTAGTGCCTACACTTCATAGTCACTTGGAAAAAGAATGTGGATCCTTGTAGTCGAACCTATGCTATTGGAAAGGTTTATGGAATTGACATGAGAATTATCAGACCTCTTTATAGATTGAGAACTTGTATGAATCAGATGTGTAAACACGATTAGAGTAATATTGAGATAAAGATCAGCGCCAACAGTTGAACGAACAATTGTAACGGCTAAAGCAAGATCCAAAAATGGCGGAAACCCTAATATTTTCATTCAACAGAATAGCTGCGTATAGATTACACTATCTCATACTCTGATACCAAATGTTGAGAAATATCTCTAAAGATTGAAAGATTCAAACAGGTAATGGAAAACAAGAACACAAGAATGGATCAAGATATGATTAATGATTCAAAGTCACGACTCAGAAAAACTCGGTGAAGAATTGCTACTAGATAGACGTGTAGCGCTACAAGGCTATTTCCAAAGATCACAAAACATGGTGCATGCATGCACCTTAAATAGCTAAACCCTAATAATTAATGACGCAAGACTTATACCCAACACTTCCTATGCTTGCTATCCCCATACTAGGAGAAACAATTCAGGTATACCTATCTGCATCCAATGAAGCCATATCATCAGTGTTAACGGTGGAGAGAGAGGGGAAACAACTACCAGTCTACTTTGTCAGTCGAGCCCTAAAAGGCCTGAAAATCAGTTACCCTACATTTGAAAAACTGGTGCTAGTGCTCATCTAAGAGGCTCCATCCCTATGATGATATTTCCAACAACACCAAATAGAAGTGCTAACCAACTGCCCAATCAAGCAGATACTTCTCTATAAACTTCAGGGCACCTAGTCAAGTGCCCGATAAAATTAAGAGAGCACGACATCAGTTACTAATAGCGTACAAAAATCAAGGGACATGCATTGGCAGACTTCCTACTAGCGATACCAGGAAACTCAAAAGCGCAAGCCCAAGTGAAAGTTTAGGGGGAGACATTAGATCAAGGCTAGGAAAGGAAAAAAAATGTGGACCTTGTGTATACAGATGGGATGTTCAACAAATAATGGTCAGGAGTAGGTCTAATACTAACAAGCCCAAAATAAGAAGAAGTCACTTACGTGGTTCGCTTTGACTTTAATGCCTCCAACAACCAAGATAAGTATGAAGCTCTTTTTGCATACTTAAGACTAGCAAACAAAATGAGGGTGGAAAGGAAAACAACTCTGACTAACTCGAGGCTAGAAGCTAATCAGACCAACAGATAATTCAAAACAAAAGAAAATAGAATGGAGAAATATGTGAAAGTTGTTAAAAAGTTGCTAAGTCCATTCTATAGCTTCTTGATCAAGTAGATAATAAGAGTCAACAACCGGAGGACAGATTCCCTTAGTAATCTTACAGAAACATGTTTTGACCACATATCCAATAAAATTTAAGTTGAAGTACTTAAGGAGAGAAGCATCGATAAATTCCAGGTATACACACTCTCTACAAAAAGGCCTAACTAGATAAAACCCTTATTAGATTACCTCCATCATGTCATCCAACCAGACAACCACGAGGAGGGCTGAAAGATAAGGATAAAAGCCCCTCAATACACGATCCTTGGGGAGTATTTAACAAGATGGGGTTCAAGACAACACATTTGAAGTCTATACACAAAGCCTAAGGCAACAATGTGCTCCAAGAAATCCATAGGCTCGATGGGTGCACACTAAGGAGCAAGGGCCCTCATGGGGAAAATATTCCGGGTTGGAATATATTGTCCCTACATCCTCAAGGACATAACAACATTAACAAGGATGTGCATAGAATGTCAAACCTTTTCCCCTGTTCAAGGCGTGCCACCAGCACCACTAAAAAGTATCTCAAGTCCATGATCATTCTATCAATGGGGAATTGACATTGTTCGCTCGTTCCTGGAAGCCCGTGGAAGAGTGATATTATTGGTCATCGCGGTGGACTATTTCACCAAATGAATTTAAGTTAAACAATTAGCATGGATAACTGGGAGCCAAATAATCAAATTCTTTTGGCAAAACATCCTAACAAGATTTGGAACACCAAATGCATTCATAAGTGAAAATGGGTGTCAGTTTGTTGAGAACCCATTATGAAGTTGGTGCAACAATAAACACATAGAGCAAAGGTTCAAGTCGATAGCACACGCCCATGCCAATGAGATACGAGTGAATGGAATCAAAAAATGGATGGGGAAAGCTAAAGGAAACTAGATGGATGAGCTCCTTAGAGTTCTCTGGTCGTATAGGAAAATGCTAAGGACAATGTTAAGGGCAACTACAAAAAAACTTCATAATGAGTTACTATAACGAAAGAGTATAAGAGAAAGCCTTCAAAGTAGGAGACTATGTCTTAAGGTGAAATGAAGCAAGCCACGCCTTACCACAAGGAAAGCTAGGCCAATGTGGGAGGGACCTTACAAGGTCGTTGAAGCATACCAAAACAGATCCTAGTCACTTGAAACAATGAAAGAAACAACAATTCCAAGACTTGGAATGTTAGAAACCTTAATCACTTTTTCTTTTATAAACAAATAAAGGCCCTGCTTAGAAGCGATAATCGTAAGTTGACCCCTACACTGAAGGGATGATTGTAAACTAAACCCTACTCAAAAGGGATGATTGTAAGCTAACCCCTACTTAGAATGGATGATCGTCTGTTAGACCCCTACCGAGAAGGGATGGTTGTAACCTTGTAATATATTATGGCTACATTACCATCTAGGTTGATCACCCAAACTTACGACTAATACTTAATGTATCTTTTATTTTTACAATACTCAATGTATATCCTTTCCGAACCACACATAAAGTCAAACTCGAAAGACTCATAACCTTAGTCTCAAAAGACATCTAGCAATCAATCATATCATACAAATTGGCCAATAGGCCCACAAATATGGACTTGGAGAGATAAATCTCAATCCCAAAATACATGGAGCTACTAAGGCCAAAAATCTAAAGGTGTCAATTTCAAAGGAACACGAAAGAAAAAACCAAAAAATAGTAAACAAGAGGCAAAAAAAAAGTAAGAACAAGCTAAGCCCCTTCCATACCTATGTAAGGCATCTCCCAAAAACAACAAAAAAGGAAAAACAAAAACAAACAAGTTGAAGGGTCCAGTTTATGGTTTGTTCTAGGCTTTCCATTTTAAAAGGTATTTTGAGTCATTTTATGTATTTTCAGGATGTTTGGGTGTTTACGGCCAGGTCATGTGTTTACGGCTAGAGTCTTCTATATATAGGGTTGGTCAAGGTCTTTTGTAGTTGTTGATCATTTAGTATTTGCGGACACAATATTCACAAGTTGTACCAGACGTTTTTATAATATAAACGTGTGCAAGCTTGTTTCTTTTTCTTCTTCTACTTCAATTTTTACTATTGTTGATTGATTGATTGCTTGAACACTGGTTAAGATCCGTTTCCAGGACCTTATAATTGGTATCAGAGCAAAACTGGTGTCAAAACATCTCTCAATCAAGTTTTTGGTCAAAGGAACTTGTCTTCATCATTATTCGAGACTTTTTTTTTGTGGTTACGTGACTAAAGGAGATCGAAACTACTCAAAATTTGAGTTTTCATCAACTTCTGTGATTTTACAACCAAAAGATTACGACCGTAAACCCTTACTTATGGCCGTAAACACAAGCATCTTCAATAACCGTATACTCATTTTACGATCGTAAACTAAGCATCTTCAAAGACCGTAAACAGTGAATCATCAGGGACCGTAATCTCCCTGACCGCAAACTTATTGACCGTAAATGTGACCGTAAACTCTATTTACAGCCGTAAACCCTTGATCGCAAACTACTATTTGACATTTTCTTGTTTTTAATCCTTTTTGATTTAAAATTGAAAATTATAATATGAAAAACATATAAAAAAAATAGTTTCTCAAAGTCAAGCACATCATCATGAACTGGATTCAGTTATGGGAACAACCACGCATATTCCAAGATTGTTGTCTGCAGATGGGTTTCCTCAATGGAAGTACCAAATTGAGAAATACATCAAAATGAAAGACTTCAAGGTTTGGCGCAACATTATCAAAGGTCCAGTCATATTTACTACCACTATTGCGGGATAACAGGTTGACAAAGCAGTTGAAAATTATACTGATGAGGATTTTGAGAAAGTTCAAGAACATGAAAGGGCTTTAGCCACTCTTACCATGGCTTTTATAAGCTGATATAGATCAAGGTTTCAGAGAATATACTTCAGCTAAAGCAGTGTGGGAAGCCTTGATCGAGGTCTACAAGGGAAATGAAGACATGAAAGAAATCCGTTAGGATATGCTAAGACAAAAATTCAACATGTTCAACTATATCCCTGGAGAAACCCTGGAAGCTCAGCTGCAACAATTTACCACACTCACTACTGAGATGAATATAGCTGGGATCTTCTTGACTAAGTCTGAGATAAACAAAAAGCTACTAAATGCACTTCCGAAGTCGTGGAATATGAACGTGGTTGTCATCAAGAAGACAAAAGATCTAAATCATCTCAGTCTTGCTGAAACAATGACGATTATCAAAGCATGTGATCTTGATGATAAACAGCGAGAGATTAACCATGTGAATACCTACTCGACTACAAATCTTGGGATTTCTTCAAACAGTTCTCTTTCATTACTTATCTCCTCTCCAGGTCAAGTGTTTTCTGCTCAACAACCTCAGAATCAAACCTTTGTTACTCCATTGGAAATATTTTTTACTGCAGCACTATCCATGCCTCTCTCACAAAATCAGTCATATCTTGCTCCATAAGCTGTTTCCTCCCTCAATGTTCCAGTTGTGGCTTCTTCTTCAAACTCCAAGGAAAGTGATGAGAATATTGCTCTTGCCACTGGACTTGTCAACTGTAATAAAGCCTTTGTAGCTGGAGAGCTCCCACCTCAACTCTCATTTGCTGACCTGGATCAAATTCATCTAGAAGATGTAGAAGAGATGGATATTACGTGGAAAATAGTTATGGCAGTGTTCAGAGCGAAACAATTTGCAAAGAAGACGGGAAAGAACAATTGGGTAATGAATGCCGACAAGAAGGTAGGGTCTAACAAAAGAAAGCTGTGATGCTTCAATTGTCATGAGCCAAGTCATTTTGCTCATGAGTGCCCGAAACCAGATAAAAGGATGAACAATGAGAGAACGATGGTTAATATGGGAAATAATCGTGGAGGTGTTTCTATCAACAGTGAGATTGTAATGGTTGCTCTGTATTTTGACTGGGAGGACCAGATTCAGGCCCTGAATATTTAAGGACCTGAAAATGCTCACTTGGCCCAAATCAATGATGAAGTTCCTGTGAAAAATGTTGAGGCTGATCCAAAAGAAAAGATGATGGAATTGTAGTTTACACTAATGGTATATTCTACCTCAAAATCAAAGGAGAATGAGGTATGTTTGTCTTCTTGTTCTCAAGCATGCATTGATTATGTTAAAATTCTTCGTGAGGATATAGAAGCATTACTTAGGGAACTCGAGGACCTAAAATACGAAGGTTATCAACTCAGGAAAGGACAAAAACCCCTAAAGGCTTAATTAGAAGCAAAAATCAAAGACTTTAGGAGACTTCAGGAAGACTATAATAAATGTGAAAATTATGACTATGTTAAGAGACAACTTGCTGAATTGACTTATGAGCTTGATACATTAAAAGGCAAATTTGAAACTGCAAATTTAGATTTTAGAAATTTTGATTTGTCAAGCGAAGTAGTTTCCAACATGATAGACCATTGCTTGCAATTTAAACATAACCATCATAAGGGTTTAGGATATGATGTAGTGCCTCCTCCTTTCAATCATAATTATCAGTATCACCATGTGACTGAAGAGGAGATTGCCAACGAACCATTCATGATTTATGGCAATTCAGTTGGTTTTGTTTTAGGAGGAATTATTAATATTGAAAGAACTAATGTTTCTACTTCCCCTGCAGATCAATCCTTAACTCAGTCAAAGCAAGAAGCTGAAGGATATGTTTCTGATAATAAAACTGTGTCTGGATTTGATAATAAAATTGCGTCTGAACCTGCTGTTTCTGTTCCGAATGAAAACTTTAGTGTTTCTAATGTTAAAATTGATGACACATCTTGTCATGCTTCTGCATCGAATCATGTTGAGTTGAATTTTTTTTGACATATTTGATAACTTGTTTGATAATTCTGATGTTCGTGATGTTTCTGTTACAAGAACACCCACTCCACAAGTCACACAATATGATGCAACCTCACTTATCGCACAATCTGTTTCTTGTAGATGTTCCTGTGGGAAAAGTAAGTGTGTCATTAAAGAAAATAAATCAGAAAAGGACAGTACCAATTTCAATAACAATAAATAGATTTGTTTCAATTGTGGTATTGGTGGTCATATTGCTAGGAATTGTCCCAATCGAGCCTTTGTGCATTTTTTTTCACCGAGAAGAGAGAACGAGTCTAGAGGAAGGTCTTTAACTAGAGAGTCCTCAAGAACTCGTTCTTGAGATGATGATTGGAAGGATGATCAAAACAAGAAAAGGTCATTTTTTCAAAAGAACAAACATGTTTTTATTATTAAAGTCACAAACAATTTGTCAAGATCGAACAAGGCTCCACCGAGATCGGTTTCGTCAAAGAGCGGATCTGGGTCTTCAACCACTTCTGGTAGAAAATCCAAATGCTCAATGCAAACTGAAAAGAAAAATGTTTCAATACCACTTGTGACTGTTAAGAAACCTAAATATTAGTGGATGCCCAAATTAACTTCTACTCAATCATCGTCATCCTTTGAAAGTGTTTTAAGTAATGATTCAAAATCAAAGGTTTTAAAAGACAAATCCGAGTTTGCAAAGGGTCAACCCAGGAAAGTGATGACCTGGGTTCCCAAATATAAATGATCCCGCTCATTTTGCAGGGACAATTGCGTTGGATTGTCGTCAGACCTTGGTATGTCGACAACGGCTGCTCCCGGCATATGACTGGAGACATCTCCCAATTAAGTATCATTCAATATTTTAATGGGGGTATGTTTCCTTTGCGGGTGGTGAAGGTGGAAAATAACTCAGAGAGGAACTGTGACAAACAGAGTGTTGAGTTTTGAGAATGTCAACTTTTCTCCTGAGTTAAAGCATAGCTTGTTGAGTGTTTCTCAGATTTACGACAAAAGTTATTCAATGCATTTTACTGATAAAGAGTGTATGATCCTTAAGCCAGTCATTGTCATTTTGGAAGAGTAGATCCTTATCAAATCAAAGCGGGTTGGAAATGCTTATATAATTGACATGAACATTAACATTCCTGAACCAGTCACCTGCCTCTTTTCAAAGGTTTCAGAATAAAATGCTATGTTGTGGCACCGACGACTCGATCATGCGAATGCTAAGAATCTGAATCGTCTTGCTAAAAGTGAGATGGTATGTGGCTTACCTATCAGAGACTTTATAACTTTTGAGAAGTGTGTGTCATGTGCCTAGGGAAAGCATCATAGAAAACCACACCTGTCAAAATAGGTCAATTCAATCAGCCAGGTTCTCTAATTATTGCACATGGACTTATTTGGTCCAATCAATGTCCTAAGCATGAACAGAAACTCATATTTTCTGGTTGTGGTCGATGATTTCTCTCGTTTTACGTGGGTTTTCTTTTTATCCAACAAAGCTGGGATTGCTGATCTGGTAAAGAAGTTCATTGTGATGATTAAGAACCAAACTAATATCCGGGTGAAGGTGCTTCGAACTGATAATGGAACAGAATTCAAGAATGCAGTTCTTGATCACTTTTGTGCAGAAAAGGTAATTGTGTGTCAATACAGCTCTACTTGCACACCTCAACAAAACGGTGTGGCAGAGCAGATAAATCGAACATTGAAAGACGCTACAAGGATAATGCTTTGTGACTCCAAGTTACATGTTTTCTTTTGGGCTGAGGCGATTAACACTACTTGCTACGTTCACAATCATGTCTTGATCAACAAATCCCAGATGAAGACTCCATACGGAATTATTTATGGTCATAAGCCTGTAGTCAGTCACTTCCGTGTATTTAGCAATCCTTTCACCCTTCTTCACCTGGAATCCAACCCGAAATTTAATAACAAAGCCGATGACTGTTACTTCATGGGGTATGCTGCACGCACGGCGTATAGGGTTTATAATAAGAAGACAAGGCAGATTGTTGAATCTTTCGATGTGCGCTGGTTGGAGGAGAATGATACGGATGCTAGAGTGGGTCCTAATTGGCTATTTGATTACACATCTTTGTTCAAATCATTCTATATGTATTCAAATGGTTTATCCGGTTCTTCCTCTGATTCCAAGATTGTTCCTGAAGATGAAGACGAAGAAGTTGTATACAGACCTCCATTAGTATTCTCTTCAATCCTACGGGGGAGTCATCCTTTCAAGCTCAACGTGATTCTCCAGATGCTGATGCTACACCTCTTACTCCTGTTGAAAGAGAGTTTATGTCTAGAGATGCTTCCGCTGTTACTCCGAATTTCATGGAACTACTCTTTCCTGAACATATTGATGATGAGTTTGTAGCAGATCCATATAATGAGATAGATTCACCTGATGTGGAACATTCAGCAACTGATGGAGTTATCAACATTCACAATCTTCCCGCCTCCCTGAATGACATCAGTCAGGATATACCCTCACGTATTCAACGTGATCATCCGATCGAGAATGTCATTGGCCAGCTGGGTGATGGTGTTAAAACAAGAAGTCAGAGTGGAGATGTAAACACATGTCTCTATTTTTGCTTTATCTCTCAAATAGATCCCAAAAATGTTGAAATTGCTTTGAATGAGCACAGCTGGGTAGATGGTATGCACGAAGAGTTAAATCAATTTGAAAAAATCAGGTTTTGGACGCTGGTTGAACTTCCTAAGGGAAATAAGTCTCTTGACATGTGCAGGGTATACCGCAATAAGCAGGATGATTCAGGAGTCATAGTGCGCAGTATGGCAAGATTGGTGGTTCGAAGGTTTAGACAGATCAAGGGTCTTGACTACACTGAGGTTTATGCTCCGATAGCTTGCTTGGAGGCTATCCGTATCTTCCTTGCATATGCCTCTTACATGAACTTCACTTTTTATCAGATGGATGTCAAGACAGCCTTCTTGTATGGCAAGGTAAAGGAAGAAATTTATGTTGATCAACCCGTTAGGTTTGTTAACTCGAAGTTTCCTAATCATGTCTACAAGTTGGACAATGCGTTGTATGGATAACATCAAGCTCCTCAAGCGTGGTATGCGACTCTTACAAAGCACTTGCTCGAACATGGATACTCTCGTGGCACTATTGATCAAACTTTATTCGTCAAGCATGTGGGTAATGATCAAATTCTAGTCTAGATCTATGTTGATGGCATTATCTTCGGGTCTACCAGTCCGTAGCTATACAAAGAGTTCAAAGGAGTGATGAAAAAAGTGGTTTGAGATGAATTTGTTAGGTGAAATGACCATGTTTTTGGGGCTTCAGGTCCAACAGACGTCAATCGGAATCTTGCTCCATAAAGAAAAGTATGTGGAGGATATACTTGAGAAGTTCGGGTTTCAAGACGCAAAAACTGCATCGACATTGATGGTTGAAAGACCCCTGCTAAATCCGGATACTGATGGCGAATCCGTAGATTAGACACACTACAGATCGATGATCGGATCGTTGATGTATCTAATTGCAAGCCGCCCAGAGATCATGTTTGGAATTTGTTAATGTGCACGTTATTAGGCTAATCCTAAACTTTCACATCTTAATGCTGTCAAAAGAATCTTTCGGTATATCAAAGGCAGCCTAAAATTGGGTCTTTGGTACCCGAAAAATTCTGAATTTGATTTATATGAATTTGCTGACAGTAATTATGGAGGCTATGAGCTTGAAAGGAAATCTACATCAGGAGGGTGTCAATTCCTTGGTGACCGGCTAGTATCATGGCAGTGCAAGAAACAACACACCATCTCAACCTCAACAGCAGAAGCGGAATATGTTGCTACCTCTACTTGTTGTTCTCAAGTTATATGGATCCAACATCAGCTGTTGGATTACGGTTTGGACTATCTAGAAACCCCTATCTTCTGTGATAATGAGGTTGCAATTCAGATTACTAAAAATCTTGTCTATCATTCCAAAACCAAGCACATTGATATCAAAATTCATTTGATTAGAGACAACTATGAGCATTCGCTCATTCGGTTGGAACAGGTTCCCACTGCTAATAATGTGACAGATCTATTTACAAAGGCTTTTAACAAAGATCGATTCGATGTGCTAGTGAGCTTTTTGAAAATGATTCGTTTTGAGGATTAATTTTTGTTTTAGCTTAGTCTAAATTTGCGCATTTTAATTTCAATCTCACCCATCCACAAATTTAGGGGAGAAATAAAAAAAACCAAACAAAAATTAGAAAATCAAAATCCAAAAACATTAGAAAATCAGAAAATTAAAAAAATTATATATGTTGTTTCTATTTTTGTTTATCGGGAATTGAGATCAGCATGTGATAATGGGCAATCTGAATCTGCGTAATGTACCAAAGCCGAATTGTATGTGCTCTATGTTTGATGCACTGGTAGAAATGAATGATTTTTAAATGGACTTTACTAGGATCAGATGAACTTAAGTAGTTTAGAGACTTGACAAACTTTAACCTAGATAGTTTTATTGAGACTGACAATATGACGCTTGGATTGGTTGAGCAGAGAGATATACATGGGAATCTGTGGATAAATTAACCTAATACGCATCTAGAACTATGGCTTACATTTTCCTTGATGTACGGACTTATGTCCTTGATTTTGGTTATGATAGGGTGACTGGGGGTTCTGATAAAGTAGGCCTGTAGGAAGTTATTTTCTTCTTTTCTATCTGTTAGTCATATGTTGCTTCCTCTGCGTGAACGGAAGATCCGACCTGGAATGCAACATATGCAACTCTATTTCTACACACCTTCATATCTATGAAACTATTTCTATCTGTTAGCCCTATGTTGTCTCCTCTGTGTGATCGAAAGATCCAACCTGGGACACAGCATATGCAACATTCTTCCTCTCAATCCCTCTATCCTAATTAGCCATATGTTGTCCCCTCTGCGTGATTGAATTCGACCTGGGACACAACATATGCATCTATCTTTAAATCTGACTTCCTCCTTAATAATTGTTTACTCACCTAAAGTAAGAAGTTCTTTGGAAGTTCATGATAACCAGGGTATATCGGAATGTGGGTAACACGTTCTAGTGCAACTAAAATCGAACCATTTAGAGGTTGTCTGTAGATCTTGCTGCTTGATTTAGGTTGACAAAAGTATTCTTGGCCGTTGTCAGCTGAATGGTCTTTTAAAAAAATATATCTAAGTTCATAGGATTGAATGTCTTGTCACTAATGGTCTGTCTTAAATTTTATCACAAATCTTTTATGTTTAAGTGGACCACAATACCAACGATCGACTAGATATAATCATGAAGGTAAATGTACCGATAAGTGGATTAAGGATGTCTAACAACTTTGATATAAGTATCACAAAATTATGTTCAGTTTTAGTTGAGATAAATCAAGTCTGTTTTATTTTTAATTTTTTTTATTATTTTATTTTTATTTTTATTATTATTTTTATCTTACTTTAAATTTTATTTTGTTTTTATTTTTATTGTCTAAACTTTCATTTCCATCTTAAAAATTTTAAACTTTAGAAAGTATTTTTAATTTTAGTTCATTTTTTTATTTTTTATTTTTAATTTTTAGTTTTTATCCCCAAAATGTTTATTTTTTAAAACAATTTTTTTGAGTATTGGACTTTGTTTTACACAGTGTGGATTGCAGCCCAACTTTTCAACAGGGTATATAAGTGCATTTACAGCCGAAATCTACTCCACCCATTCATTTTCTGAATTGTCGGCCGTAAACTCCACAGTGCGGTCTCTCCTTCAAAAAAAAATTGTGATTTTTCGAGAAATTGATTCGTGATTCCTGTAGGTATGCTAAAACCGACCACTGATATGTAGTTATTACATCAAATCAACGATTATTAAGGGATTAATCGAAGAAAAACATATGTCAGCGTTTACGACCAGCGTTTACCGCCGCCGTTTACGGCCGTAAACTCCGTTTCCAGCCATGGGTTTACGGTCATAAACCCCATTTTGACCATAAACTCATTTTGGTTAATAAATTGCTGACATTTATTTTAAGACCAAAATAAATTGTTTGATTTAGAAAAAACATAAACTTTATATTGTTTAAATGCTTTGTTTTCTCACTTGGCCTGTTTTGTGCAGTTTAAATGGCAAACCTCAAATTCGCTGATAGTCATAATTTGGCAATTCTACTGGTGGAGCCTCTTGTTGCTCATAGAGAGTTCCAGTCAATGATTCATGGGATGAGGGAGTGCTGCTTGTCTACTATTCTTATAGTAAATCCTATTGTTTATCAAGGCATCATCAGAGATTTCTGGCAAACTGCTAAGCTGAAGAAGGGAAATAATGGAGTTGTCTTTGTTGAAGCTAATTTGAAAGGATGCAGTGTTGTCATAATAGAGCAATATATCAGAGAGGTTCTTCTAATTGATGATCAATCTTCATTTCCTACTAAGATTGGAATCAATGACACCCAATAAATACTTGTCAAGATAGGGTATGAAGGAAATTTTCCTCCCACTGTGAAGAAACTACTGCCAACTTATTGGAGATTTATGGCTCACATCTTTGTGAGTTGCATATCTGGAAGAAGAATTGGTGTTGACGAGATTTCCTTGAGAAACACAGGAGCTATTATTGCACTTGCTGCTGGAGTCGACTTCAACTTCTCAAAATTTATCTTGGATGAATTTGTGGTGAATATTGAAGCAAAGACATGGAACACATTCTTGATGTATCCTAGGTTCATTCAGAGGTTTATTGATGTGCAATTCCCAGAGATGGTCAATGCAGGAGAAACCCTGGAGATGAAGTCTCTTGGTCCACTCACTGTTGGACTAATCAAACAAAATCGCAATGGAAAAGTCGTCTTTCAAGGAAAGTTTCCCTTGGTTAAATTTGGAAAGTTTGCTGAGCTGAATGAAGCATCTAAATCTCATGGGTTTTCTGACAAAATATATTCTGAGCATGTATCTTTAGAGTAGGAAGCTACTATTTCAGGTGCTTTTGTCACAGAAGAACATGACATGACATTTGTGCATGTTCAAAGTGACTACAGGGAGGGAACTAAGGAAAGTGCATCTGGAAACGATGAATATGCTCATGATTCATTCGAGGATATCAATCTTACTGGCTATGACAACGATGATATTCCCTTGAATTTTGGAAGCAATGAAAATCTTTTGTCCGATGAAAATCTCGATTTGTTCTTTGACAGTATCCAGGATTTTGCTCATCCAGCAACGGAGACACGGGAGACTGAAGATGCTCTTGAAACCATGCCTCATATCCAATCATATGGTTGACAATTCAATTCCTAAGGAGACAGTTTCAGGGATTCCTCCCCTTGATAATGTTTTTCCTACCACAGAGCCACCCGAGAGTGATCCTACAACAACTCTGACCTCTTCGCCTCCTATTAAAAGAAGAAGGCTTGATCCAAGACCTAGTGTGCTGATCTCTGAACTATCTCAAGGCCTTCCAATTCATCCAACACATGTTCTTACTACTAATTCATCTAGACAATCTCATGAAGGACCAAGCACTAGCTTTGATGTTGGTGGTTCTTCAGCACTCGCATATTTTACTCCTCCTAGGCCTGATCATGATGCTGCCTCTGTGAGGCTTGCGCTGCATTTGGCTAAAGAACAAAGCTCATTGCCTTTTCCCCGAGCTATAGGAATTTCTATTAGAGAAGGACACTCTGGAGAAGATATTCCGACTATCCTTGGGCTGCAAAAGGAGATAAATCTACTTAATCAAAAAAACATTAAGGTTGACATTCGGGTAGCTGATCTTATGACTGAAAAATCAAGTTGTTGATCTTGCAGAGGACAAGACTCTAAAGACAAATCAGATCAGTGATCTTCAGACTCGTTTTGGTCTCCTCACAGCCAGCTACTTTGATCTGAAGAAGAAGTTGGAAGAGGAACTTGGAGACAAATTTAAATCATCTATTGATGAGTTGAGAATGTTTCTGCCTTCTCAAGCTCCCTCCGTTGTAGCACCACCTACACAAACATCTTGAATTGTGGATCGATTTGAAAAGGAACTAGCTCAAGCTCCAAATATTGTTGCTCTAAAACGTGCCAAATTAGCCAAATCCGCTGAGAAAAGACAACTTTTGTTTAAAGGGATCTCAGATCAAAATGCTCCTGGAGATCAGCCCAAGATCACCATTACAGACCTTAAAGAGAAACGTTTTAGAGATGTATATGGTGATAGGTCAGGAATTGTCTCATGAGGCCTTCATGATATGCTAAATATGTGGCTCGTGATACGCAAGAGTGGAAATACGAAGTTCTATAAAAAAATTCATGATTTCGATTCTTAGACCAGGTTTGATCTCATAGAATTATTGAATGCTCCTTTTGCAAATCCTTAACATGATCCCAACGCAACACACTTCAAGCATTTTTTGGAGGATCAAGTGATGAAGAGTTTTCCCACAATGAAGACTGCAAAGTCAATCATCAAACAATTCCTCAATGTACTTGATCCCAAAACCAATCTTCCTTTTCAAACTATGATGTGTCCTGCCATCAAACAAGTGAAACAGATTCCTGTGCTTCAGAATTATCTAGATGGATCATTGCAGTCCATGCTCTACTGGGTTTTTAATGAAACTGCAGCCTCTGCTATCATAAAACTTAAAGATGGATGCATTCAATTGTATGACAAAGAGACTTGTTTCAATTTGGAAGATGGGATATTCATCAGTTGAACCTTCATCAGATAAAGGTTGCAGAAGATATTTTCAAGCTAGCTGCTAAAGAGTCTACTTCTATGGTTGCTGATATCATCAACAAAAGGATGTGGAACGGGGCTATGGGCAAATCAGATGTTCTTCTTGTCGACAAAGATTGACCAAGCTAGTCCCAAACCAAGGGGGAGATTGAAGGGTCCAGTTTATGGTTTGTTCTAGGCTTTCCATTGTAAAAGGTCTTTTGAGTCATTTTATGTATTTTCAGGATGTTTGGGTGTTTACGGCCGTAAACAGGTTTACGGCCATAAACCCTGTTTACGGCCGGAGTCTTCTATATGTAGGGTTGGTCAATGTCTTTTGTAGTTGTTGATCATTTAGTATTTTTGGCTAGAGTATTCACAAGTTGTACCAGATGTTTTTATAATATAAAATTGTTTAAGCTTGTTTCTTCTTCTTCTACTACTACTTCAATTCTTACTATTGTTGATTGATTGATTTCTTGATCACTGGTTAAGATTTGTTTCCAGGACCTTACACAAGTCCATATAGCGAAGGGCTCACAACCATGAAACACGCCTCATAGGGCTTACAACTATTAACTAAACTTTATAAACATTTTTTACCTGAAAGGTAGTGCAATGAAACAACAAGTCAAAATCTACCAACAACAAGTCAAAATCTACCAACAACCTCCCCAAAATTACCTTTACCAGCAGCATCCCCACCGTCACCTTCACCATCTCCATTACCACTTTCCATAACACCACCATTGCTATTACCCTCATCTCTGCCCCTCTCAACCACCACCATATCAACATCATTGAAAGCTCACAGTTTCCATAACATTGCAATGTAAAGATGACCCAAAACCAAGCACAGTTGCATACTCAAGTGTGGGAAAGCTCACAAGCACATCATCTAACTCGATTGTACAGATGGAGAGAGAATGACTTACCGGTAGATTGTAGGTCCCTGAATCAGTTTTAGTTTTTAGCTCAACACACCTAGCCTCCTTACCGTCAACAAACTCATCATGACGGATCCAACGAACACAATTTCTAAATTACAGGTATTCAATCAACTTGTCCATAAGACACACAACACCAACACACAATACTTATTCCTGGTCCCTTTGTACTATCCCTAACTCTATCTAAACATCCTCTATGAGCTTTTCTGAATCGACAACATCATATCATTATGGATCATCAACCCCTCGTTAGATTGGGAAAGGAGTTCCACTTTACTTTCCAATTTCGATCAAAAATCATCCATATAAATCATCTCCGAAACCAATAGATCATACATTTTATCAAACCCACAAGCCTCCCCTTGAATATCTGCAACAGGCACTTAACTTCAGCTTCACTCGTCAACATTGCAGCAAGAGTTTGCTCTGCTTCACTCAAGCGCTAGATACGAAGAGATATTGTGACTAAATAAAACATATTCTGGGTCGTAGCATAAGACATACTGGGATACAACATTTGCACTTCTATATCTGACTTCTTTCTAAATGATTTAATACTTACCTAAAGTAAGGAGTTCTTTGGAAGTTCTTGATAACCGAGGTATATCGGGAAGTGGGGAACACGTTCTAGTACATCTAAAATTGAACTATTTAATAGGTTTTGTGTAGATCTTGCTGCTTAATTTAAGTGGGCGACAATATCCTTGGTCGTCGTCAGCTAAATGTCCATTTAAGAATATCGATCATACTGTCTTGTCACTTATAACCTGTACAATTTGTCAACATCATTTGTGTCTAAGTGGATCATAATACTAGTGATTGACTAGATCTAAAAATGTAGGTGTGTACCACTAAACGATATTGAATTGTCTGACAACTTTGATCCCAAAATAGTCTTAAATTTACCTATTATTTTTGTTTTTTTGTTAAATTTCTTCATAGTTATCCTCTATGCAAAAATTTAGGGGGAGAATTAAAATTTCAAAAAAAAAAAAAAAAAATCAGAAAACCAAAAATCCAATATTATTGTTATTTATTTTTTCAGAAAAATCCAAAAATCCAAAAATATTTTTGTTTCTGATTATTTTTTTCAGAAAATATGAAAAATCCAAAAATATTTTTGTTTATGTTTTATTTTTTTATTCTTTCATAAAATATAAAAAATCCAAAAATATTGTGTGCTAAATTTTATTTTAGTTTTATTTTTATCTCATATTTTTTTTCTTTGTCTTGAAAAGTGAATTCAGATGTAGATGTGACTCATGGAGACTATATCGAGAATTTCTTAGCCAAGGCTTCATCTGTGATCATTGATGAATTCTCATTCGAAGGATCAAGAAATGAGTATTATTCTTTCTGTAACAGCCCGGATTCCCAGGTATCTTTTATTCGCATATATTTTTGGTATTTTGTGAGGGGACTCGGCGAGTTGGAGCTCGAACTCGCCGAGTAGGGTCGCGGTTCTGGATGCGGGTTCGCGTCTGGACTCGGCGAGTCCAAGGGATGGACTCGGCGAGTCCGCGCTCTTTAATGAAACCCTAATTTTCCAGTCCTAAGCCCTATTTAAAGGACCTTATGGCCCTTCATTGCGGCCACCTTGATCATTGAGTGCACCAAAGCAGCTGAGAGTCCTTGTGAGTGAGATAAGAGCATCTTAATGTTCCTGCCCAATTGATTTTCTACTTCCTGTTTGAATTCCTTAAACCTTTCAAAGGTTTCGGACTTATGTTTGATTAAGTAGAAATACCCATATCTACTAAAATCATCAATAAAAGTCACATAATACCGATTAGCATCCCTTGTGGCGGTTTTGAAAGGCCCACATACATCAATATGTATTAGATCCAACAAACCCTCACCCCTCTCACAAGTTCCAGTGAAGGGTGATTTTGTCATCTTTCCAAGTAGACAAGATTCACAATTATCATCCGATTTAAGGTCAAATGATTCCAAGACTCCACTCTTTTGGAGTTGGCCTATGCGTTTCTTGTTTACATGTCCAAGACGACAATGCCACAATGATGCCTTATCTAGGCTAGTAGAAGAATCAATATACAACACATTATTTCCTAAGTTGTCTACAATCGACACAGTTTCATACACACCATCACAAGGTAATGCTTTAAAATAAAACACATTATTAAAGAAAGCATTAATACCACCACATTCATTATCAAACGAAAAGGTAAAACCTTGTTTGTACAAAGCATGAAAAGAAACAATATTCCTCGCCATTTCAGACGAGTACACACATTTATTCAAATCTAATTTTAACCCATTATTAAGCAACAAAGTATAAACTCCAGTCTTGGAGACAGGTGAAGCCTTCCTATTCCCCATGATTAAGTTTATCTTTCCGTGCTCCACATCCTCACTTCTTCTTAGGCCCTGCAAATCAGAACATATGTGAATACCACATCATGTATCAAGCACCCAAGAGTTAGAATATGTTGAGTAATTAGACAATATAGTGTAAATACCTGCATGGGTGGGTTTCACTTTCCCATCCTTTAGATCCTGCAAGTACTTAGGGCAGTTTCGCTTCCAGTGTGCCTTTTCATGGCAATAAAAGCATTCAGCATCCTTGGGAATGGTAGAAGGAGTGGCAGAACCGCTCTTGGTCTTTGATGAGGAGCCTTCAAGAGACTTTCCCTTGGTCCCCTTCGAAGGGTGCTTCCTCTTCTTCCCTTTGCCTTGCCCAATAGCTAAAACAGGGGTAGATGTTGGAGTAGGAGTAGTAGAGGTAACAACCGCCTTACCCTTAAGACCGGATTCCGCGGTCTTCAAGAGTCCTTGAAGCTTCCTGAGGGTAATTTCCTCCTTGTTCATATAATATGTCATTCGAAAATGATCATAACAAGAAGGCAAGGAGTGCAAAATGATGTAAATTGCCAACTCCTCGGGGATGTTAACATTCAACTTCAGCAAACGGTCCACATACCTTTGCATCTTTTACATGTGGCCCGTGACGGATTCACCGTCCTTCATGCGGGTAGTTATTATGGAGGAGATTATTTCATACCGCTCCTGATGAGCACTCTGATGGTACCTTTCCATCAGGTCTTGGTGCATCTTGAAAGGGTAGAAATCTTCATACGACTTTTGGAGCTCGGCTGTCATCGTGGCCATCATGATACGTGCCACCTTAGTAGCATCTCTCTCATGAGTCCTGAATTCAACGATCTCCTCAGGAGTAGCAGTAGACTCATCAAGTTCTTTTAACTCCTTATCGAGGACATATTCTTTATCCTCATAACGAGTAACCATCCTGATGTTCCTAATCCAATCCATGAAGTTGGAACCATCAAAGATGACCCTCCCACAAAGATTCATGAGAGAGAAAGAACCAGTTGGGTTAGAGCCTGAAGCATTAGTGTTGGAAGACATCTAAAAGAAGAGAGTAAGTTTAGATTAGATATTTAGGATCCTTAATAAGACACCCAAATGTAATATTAAGGCTAGGATCCAATCACAATATATTACACTTAGAAGAGGGATGCCGTAATCTAAGTAATAATATATTTGAAAGGTAGGTGAATGACGATTCACCAATTTCCACCACGAAAACGAAATGATTTATTAGGTTTAATTGGATTTGAAATTCCTAGATTCTTTTGAGATTCATTGAACTTTTCAATGGCATGTTTCAATCTCGATTGTTCCCTTCAAGTTTTGTGACTGGGATGCCGAGGATCACAAAACAAGGTGTGAATAACCATGCTAATTCACTTGGTACTCTTAATATTATCACCTAATCAATGTGCCGGTTAACCACACACGCTCCATTGATCTATGAAAAACATTAAGTCACCCTTCGTGATCCTTACTAGTCCTAGTTAGTGTGCCTGTTAACCACACACGCTCCACCAACGACTTGGTAAGGTACAAAGTGTGAATTCCATGGACTAGCACCATGTTCACATTTTCCTAAAATAACTAAGATTGGGAATTAAAAGAATTTAGTTATTTTATAATATTCATTATACTTTTAATGAGGATTTAAAGTCATTGTTCTACCCGTTCGGCTAACGACCCTCCACCGCTCAAGCAAGCGGTGGGTGAGAGTATACACCCATTAAGTCGCCATTTTATAGGCAACAACCTTATACCCACCTTATAGACCGACTTCGTCAATGAGGCCTACTAACGGTAAAACGACTTATTCTTATACATATATATATATATATATATATATATATATATATATATATATATATATATATATATATATATATATATATATATATAATAATTAACCATTAATGTTATAAATAGTATAAGGGTTGAATTTTAACTATTAAAACTCTAAGGGTTGGAATTAAAGTTTATTAAAGTGTGTGAAACTTTACAAATTCCAAAACTTGAGGGCAAGTTTTGTAACTTTGCAAAACTCTTCATTTCATAACTTATGAATTAAAGGTTCATAAAAATGAAGACTCTTCATTTTCATGTAACTTATGTGTTTTAAGTGTGTGTTAAATAAGAGTGACCTTTGGAAATCCATAACTTGAGGACAAATTATGGACTCCATTAAAACACATAAATGATCAAGAATTAATTCTAAACAATTCAGCAAATAATTCCTATCATTTTCTAAATTCATAAGAACATGAACATGATCATCAAAAATTCAAGAATCATATGAACACATAAAATCATGGAATTTTGATATATGCTATTGTAAATGGATTAGAACAACCATTACACCAACTAAAATAAGTTTTATAACACCAAAACAGTTTAGGGTAATGTTTCTGTTCCATTTCCAGCAGCAAAAGTCGAGAATCTGCACTCTTTCGATCCTACTCGTCGAGTGCATGAACTGACTCGTCGAGTAGGTTGAAGTTTGCCTTGGATTCGTCGAGTCCCCCCAATGGACTCGGCGAGTCCACCATGCATACAGCAACGATTTCGACTTTTTTTCACTATTTTGCATCAAGTATCAAACAAGCAAGCCTAGGCTCTGATACCACTGTTGGGTTTTGAGCAATCTAACACTTCCTAAGTGTGCATGCAACCCTAATAAACCTTGGATCTATGTTTGTCTAAATACATGCAAAATAATAATTTTCCAAGGTTTATAACCTATCTAACATGGCATGGGGAACATTTCAACATAAAAGAGTTAGAAGAGATTACATACCTTTTGGTGAGTTTGGTTCTAAGGAGTTTGAGGGCCAAGCACCAATAGTGTGAATGCCTCAAATGGAATCACAAACACCACAAACCCTTGGAAAACTTTGAGAGAGTATACACCTTGTATAAAATCGGCCACACACATGCACACACACACTAGTTCACTAGTTTTCTCTTAGGCTCCATTTCATGCTCCATAAGCATGCTTATATAGTGTGCATGGTTAGGGTGAAACCCTAATAACCCATGTCTTTTCCTTTCCAAGGATCCATGGGTTAAAAGTTCCATGGATCATCCATGGACTTCCATATAAGCCTAGCCCATTGACAAATGAGTATTAACCCACACTATATAAAACAAATAGCCCAGAATCTAATTAGTCTTCCTTTTAATCTCTAAATTAATTCATAATTAATTTAAGACTAAAACTAATTAAATAACGTAACTTCATATTAATATATTATAACTCATAATATATTAATAAACATATGTGTATAACTCTCATAAAATTATCCATAATAGTTTGGATGAGATGCAACCCAAATGGACCATGCCGGTCGGGTCAAGTATATACCAAATAAGTTATGGACTTAGACACCTTATCCAAAAGACTCCCACTTGGATAAGTCTAATAACTATATTTGCCTATAACTTCAGGAACCAACCAGCAATCGTAGCTCTCGAAAACTCCCTCGAACTATGAAGACTTTGTTGAACTATGAAGCGCCATTTTAGATAAGTGATCATATAATCCTCTGTTCTCATGATATCAGCCGGACAAACACATGGAACTATGTCTTGCTTATTGTCTATCATTTGTTTCTCGATTTTCCGATTTGTTTGACGAAGAACTTCACTAAACACATCGGTTTAGTTCTGACCAGGCCTGGTACATGGGTCAACACAAAATCATCGAGGGGCCCGGATATCGCTTCTATTTCTAGAAGGAACAGATAAACTTCGACTGATATGCTTGTTCTACTACTTATTGAATTGTACACAAAGGCACGTTTTATAACATCAAGTTACTGATGTGTTTACGTGCAATCCATGCACAACCAACTCATAGGTAACAACTCATATCTCTAGGTTTAAAGATTTATATGATGTTATCGTCTCACGATCACTCGAGATAAATTCCGTGAAGTGATACAAGTGAGCGTGGGTTTATTCCAATACTCATAACTTATAAGTACTCATGAATGTTGCAGCAACCATTGCCATGTCTAAACACCTTTAAGGCATCTACAAACCCAATTCATGACAATCTTGATTCATACCTACTTCCGACGTATGATCGATTGTGGAGGTTTGAATAAATTAATTATTCTGGAAGTTGAAACATGCAAAACTGAAACAATAGTAAATAATAGACAATGATAGTAACACTTTACTCATAAATAAATCACAAAGTTTATTCATCATCAAACGTCGATTACATTTTACAAGTTTCTGGAAAACTATCTAATCTGTAAAACTAATATCGTCCCTCAGCCCGATGCGACTCGCATGCTGAAAATGCTTAACCCTCGTTAGTCCCTTCGTAAGGGGATCTGCAGGATTCTCATCCGACGATATCCTCCTTGTCACAAGGAGTCCTTCCTCAATCTTGTGTCTTATGAAGTGATATTTTCTGTCAATGTGTCGGGATCTGCCATGATCTCTAGGTTCCTTGGCTAAGATAACCGCACCATTGTTGTCACAGAAAATCTCTATAGGTTCCTTAATAGCTGGTACAACTCCAAGGTCTCCGATGAAGTTCTTTAGCCATATCGCCTCCTTCGCTGCTTCACTCGCTGCTATATACTCTGATTCACAAGTCGAATCAGCCATCGTCTTCTGCTTGGAACTCTTCCAAGAAATTGCCCCTCCGTTTAAGGTAAAGATCCAGCCCGACTGAGAGCGGAAATTATCCCTATCAGTCTGAAAACCAGCATCGCTATACCCTAATACTTTCAAGTCATCACTGCCACCAAGGGTAAGGACCCAATCCTTAGTCCTCCGCAGGTACTTGAGAATGTTCTTTACCGCTGTCCAATGAGCCTTGCCAGGGTTCCCCTGATACCTGCTGACCATGCTCAAAGCAAATGCTACATCAGGACGGGTAAAAGTCATAGCATACATGATCGAGCCAACTGCGGAAGCATATGGTAATTGGATCATCTCAGCTATCTCTGCCTCTTTACTCGGACTCTGAGTCTTACTCAGTTTGGTATTGCTTTGGATCGGTAAATCTCCTTTCTTGGAATTCTCCATGTTGAACCTTTTCAACACCTTATCCAAGTAGATACTCTAACTAAGTCCAATTAGTCTTCTACTCCTTTCTCTTAATATCCTTATCCCTAGGATATAGGTAGCCTCCCCTAGGTCCTTCATAGCAAAGCACTTCCCAAGCCAGGACTTAACCTCCTGCAAGGTTGGGATGTCATTTCCTATGAGTAGTATGTCATCCACATACAGTACCAAGAAGCTAACTATACTCCCACTAGCTCTGACATACACGCAAGACTCATCTTCGCTTCTCGAGAAGCCAAACTCTTTTACCTTCTCATCAAAACAAAGATTCCAGCTACGAGATGCTTGTTTTAATCCATAAATGGATTTCTCAAGCTTGCATACTCTATTAGGGTACTCTGCACTGACAAAACCCTCTGGCTGATTCATGTACACATCCTCAGCCAATTTTCCATTAAGGAAAGCAGTTTTGACATCCATTTTCCATATTTCATAATCATGAAATGTTGCAATGGCTAACATAACCCTAATAGACTTAATCTTTGCTACCGGCGAGAAGGTTTCATCATAATCAATACCTTGAGTTTGAGTAAAACCCTTCGCAACCAGTCGAACCTTATAAGTATGCACTTTTCCTTCCATGTCTGTCTTCTTCTTAAAGATCCATTTGCACCCGACTGTTTTACGGCTTGGTACATTGTCAACCAAGTTCCAAACTTGATTGTCATACATGGACTGTATCTCGCTGTCCATAGCCTCCTTCCATTTAGCAGACTCCGGGCCTGCCATGGCTTCCTTAACACTGCTGGGTTCATCCAAATTTACCAGTGTACTATCACTAATAAACGTATCACCTTCCGTAGTAATATGGAAGCCATAATAAAACGAAGGTGTGTTCTTAACCCGTGTGGAACGCCTCGGAGGTACAGTCTCGTTAGCTGGATCAACAGGAGTTTCCTCCTCAGGTTGATTGCTAGTGTCTGAGGTTCCTTCACCAATTGATTCTTGAATTTCTTCAAGATCAATCTGCCTCCCACTGTCTCCTTGGCTTATAAATTCTTTCTCGCGAAAGATCCCTCTTCGTGCTACAAAGACCACATTCTCACTGGGTCTGTAGAAGAGGTAACCGAAGGATTTCTGTGGATAGCCGATGAAAATACACCTTTCACTTTGGGGTTCAAGCTTATCATGAGTTTCACACCTCACGAAAGCTTCGCAACCCCAAATTTTGATGTGGTCCACATCTCATGAGGTGTTTTGGTAACCTTCTTTGTAGGGACTAGATTAAGGATATGGGCAGCAGTCTCTAAGGCATACCCCCAAAAAGAGATTGGTAACGAAACTCGACTCATCATAGAGCGAACCATGTCCAACAAGGTTCGATTACACCTCTCAGCTACACCATTCAGCTGTGGTGTCCTGGGAGGAGTCAATTGTGAGACAATCCCACACTCCTTAAGATAGTCAAGGAACTCGGTGCTAAGATACTCACCACCTCGATCGGATCGAAGCATCTTAATGTTCCTGCCCAATTGATTTTCTACTTCCTGTTTGAATTCCTTAAACCTTTCAAAGGTTTCGGACTTATTTTTGATTAAGTAGACATACCCATATCTACTAAAATCATCAATAAAAGTCACATAATACCGATTAGCATCCCTTGTGGCGGTTTTGAAAGGCCCACATACATCAATATGTATTAGGTCCAACAAACCCTCACCCCTCTCACAAGTTCCAGTGAAGGATGATTTTTTCATCTTTCCAAGTAGACAAGATTCACAATTATCATCCGATTTAAGGTCAAATGATTCCAAGACTCCACTCTTTTGGAGTTGGCCTATGCGTTTCTTGTTTACATGTCCAAGACGACAATGCCACAATGATGCCTTATCTAGGCTAGTAGAAGAATCAATATACAACACATTATTTCCTAAGTTGTCTACAATCGACACAGTTTCATACACACCATCACAAGGTAATGCTTTAAAATAAAACACATTATTAAAGAAAGCATTAATACCACCACATTCATTATCAAACGAAAAGGTAAAACCTTGTTTGTACAAAGCATGAAAAGAAACAATATTCCTCGCCATTTCAGACGAGTACACACATTTATTCAAATCTAATTTTAACCCATTATTATGAGTTGTATTAAGCGTTATTAACGCATAATAATAGTCAGACTAATTAATTTGTCGCGGTTATCGTTAGACTAAACCCTAGTGGTATTGGTACTAGGTTTTATCGAAGGAATATCGTTTTGAGAGTATCGAAGCGCTGTCCGAGTGCTGAGTCATCACCTACTCAGGTGAGTGCATAGTCCCTTTCATGAACATGATTTTAATACAAGTATTGATTGAAGTATTAATTATATGTTTATGTGCGAGTTAATTGATGTTGCTTGAAATTCATGTTAAAGAACATACCTGATTATATTTGATAATTTAGGATAAAGAGTAGACCTAAATTAAATATGAGGAATATTTGGTAGTATATTCTTACGAGTAAAAGTGAGTTAAACTCAGAGAATAGAAGTTAGTATATGTCACTTATCCAGGAGTATGGATTAGACATAGTCATTGTCCCTAGTCCGAGAATATGGATTAGGCATAATCATTCATCATTAAATCCGAGAGTATGGATTAGGCATTGTCCCTAGTCCGAGAGTATGGATTAGGCATAATCATTCATCATTAATCCGAGAGTATGGATTAGTCATTGTCCCTAGTCCGAGAGTATGGATTAGGCATAATCATTCATCATTAATCCGAGAGTATGGATTAGTCATTCGTCCCTAGTCCGATAGTATGGATTTGGTAAATTCATTCATTTCTGATCCGGGAGTATGGAATAGGTAAAACGACTAATCTTAAGTCCGAGAGTATGGATAGCCTCGTTGCGAGGATCGACGGGGTGGTTATATATATATATATATATATATATATATATATATATATATATATATATATATATATATATATATATATATATATATATATATATATGGTGAAATTGTATAATTTATGGGTTTTAAACTATATATATGGTATAACATTGTGGGATTGAAATCCCTATGTACTCACCAGGTTTCCCAACCTGACCCACTCAGTTTATTTACATCACAGGTATTGATATGAAGTCACACTGAGAGATTAAAGAGATGTAGACCACTAGTGTAAATAAATGTAAGTTCTGTTTATGCTTATGTTTCTGTATTGACGATGACATCCCAAACATTTTAACATAAATAAAATACATTTCTTCGAAAATGTTTTGATAACGTATTTATCGTATTTTTCTGCGAACAAATTCCGCAACATTTTTATGAAAAGAAGTACTCTGATTTTTATAAAGCATAAACAAAATAGGTCTTTTCTGGCCGTGATTTTGGGGATGTCGCAGTTGGTATCAGAGCATTAGTTTAAGCGAACTAGGAATATGGATTTATTTCTAGACTTTAACTTAGAATGCTAAGCGATGATTGTGAGTTGTGAACACTAGATTATTTTAGGAATTGTGCCTAAAATGTTTTTATGTGCTAAATACTTGTGCCTGATATGGTGTTAGTTGTTCGGATCTATGGTCTGTTGCTGACCGGATCTGGAAACCTTATGTGTTTAGGATTCTAAGCGTTTAACTACGATATTAGAACTAGCATATAAACGTTTTGGAGTGATAAGGATGATTTAAATGTCAATCCTAAATAAAGATCTAGATTCACCTTATTCGGTGTATAGATCAAGATAGCAAGGACCCGTAGCGGAAACGTGAACGCAAATGGGAACAGAAACCAACCCCCAGTGATTGAGCAGATACCGGTTGTGGTAGCCGCTGCTGAGCCAATAACGATGGCCGGAGTGCAAGCGATGATCCAGGTGATGTTGGATCGTCAAATAGAGGAAACAAGGCGTTTACTTCAACTAGCTCGAGAGGAACTTATGATGCCTATTGAGCAGCCCGAGCTGAATGACGGGCAGTCTGAGGAAGGGAACGATAGCAAGACCGTTGGTCAAGCTGATCCACCGGTGATTAGAAGGAACAATCAAGATGACGAAGTCGAGAGGAATGGATGCAAGTACAAGGATTTTCATACCTGCAAGCCATCGACTTTCACTAGAAAGGAAGATCCGATCGGGGTCATGGATTGGATCTCAGAGATGGAGTTAGCTTTCATGACGTGTGGTTGCAGAGGCAAACTACAAACAACGTTTGCGGTACGCCAGTTCAGAGGAGGCGCGGTTCGTTGGTGGAACACTCTGGGGAAGACTCTAAGCCCCAATGAGCCCCTGCAACTGACATGGGCAGAGTTTTTGGTGCAGTTCAAACGTAAATACTGCTCAGCCCAAAATTTGCTTGAGCTAGAAAACCAATTCCTTACCTTGAAGAAAGGAAGCACGTCTATTGATGAATACACCAACAACTTCACAGAGAAGATGGAGTTCGCCTTGCGTCTTGTTCCGGATGAGCTGACGAAAATCGACAAGTACGCAAAAGGACTTCCATGGGAGTACGCAGTGCCAGTACGTCAAGCACCTACTCTAGAGGCCGCTATATGGGCTGCCAAGTCTGTTGAGGATATGATCAAGGGAAGAGCCGCCAGCAAGATGGAGGTTGGCGATAAGAGAAAGTTTGAAGGATCTTCAAGGTCCAACGAGAAGAGAAAATTCTCGAAGTCTGAAGAAGGAACTCAATGGTGTGACAAGTGCAGAAAGAAGCACATCGGGAAATGCTCTAAATATACGACATGTTTTAAATGCGGGAAGACTGGTCATTACGCCAGCGAATGCACAACCAAGAGAGAAGTATGCTTTAAGTGTGGAGAAGAAGGACACTTCAAACAAGACTGCCCAAAGAGAGAAGGGGCGACAAAGCCAAATATGCCACCAAAGCCAAAGGCGAGAGCATTTCAAATGATCCTTCACGAAGCAGATGACAATGCGAGGATTCAGGAGTGAAGGTTTGACATCCGAGGATCAAGTTATGGAGTAATCGTGTAGATAATACCTCACGATGTAGCCCGTTAGAGGCATAGTCTAGGGTGAACTTGAACACCTATGTAATAGTTTCAAGAAATAATATAAAACCTTTGTTTTATTATCTGATGTGTTAAGTTGTTGTGTGGTTTTCTTGTATGGTGACTTGGAAAAACTGCGGGACAGTACTTGGAACGAGTATGAGTAGGTGTGAATGGTGGTAGAGGCCTATACTACCGGAAGCACAGTACTCACACTTGGATCAGGGAAAGTCACAAGGTTACCAAGAAGCAAGTAATTGATTTCGTTTTATTCAAGTATGTCGTTACCATTGTTTCGGTAATGACTAAGAAGATTGCTAATATCCCGACGCTAGTGGTCATATCAAATCGAGTCCGACTACGATGAGTATGTTGCGTACCAAGTTCGATGTAGCGTCCGACTTAAACCAAACGATTGAAATCAAAGCGATCAATAGAAGTACTGCACTCATTGTTAAAGAAGTTGGTAGTGTGATTATATCACATTAGAACATGAAGGAAGGCATAGTCTGTTTTAGAGTTTAACTCTAAGAGACCTAAGTCTAAGTATTGCAATGTATGATGATAGGTCATTAGAATATGACACATCGATCCATAGTAGTAATAAAAGAAATCATCTCAAGTTCATATCCAGTAAGGATCGTACGCGTGGATATAAAGAACATCATAAATGGAGCTTGTATGTGAAAGTTACGGATTTTAGAAGTCGGAAGTGTGCTGTGCGAAAATGGTTGATGTGGCACAATCTTGTCTATTGTTTTCTCCTCAAGTCTTGCCACCAGATGGTGACATGTGGAACCAAGTTCAGCCATATTTCACCCAATAAATAGAAACTCTCCCACCCTCGTTTTCTTCACACCTTTCCCATTCTTTCTTCTCTTTACTCTCTCTCTAAAACCTCACTCTAGCCCCGAAACCCCCCCCCCCCCACACACACACACACGAAAAGCCTAGGGAACCTCCCTAGCACGAGGCAGAAGCCCCAGAGTGCTAGAGACGACTCCGAGAATAAAAGATTTTCGGCTCGGGAATGCTACTCCAAGCAAAGCCCAGTTTTCTATAAAACCCGCTGTAAGTGAGCTATGCCTACGCTATTTTTAATATAACTTTTATTTAATTATAGTAATGTTATTAGAACTTATAATACGTACTTGGGCTGTTATTATGGGTTATATAAGTATTGTTTAACACTTATAAAATAGTAATAATAGCTAGACTATTAATTAGTCTCGACGAATAATAGACTAAACTCTAGTGGTAATAATACTAGGTTTTATCGAAGGAAATTATTTTTAAGAAGCGAAGCGCTGTCTATGTTCGGAATCACCACCTTTTCGATTGAGTGCATAGTTACTTTCATCTTACATATAGATATGAAGTATTTTATATAATCTACATGCTATGTATGCATATTATTTGAATACTTACTTTTTTTGTTGGGTGAACGATTTTATACATGTTTTAAAATATTTAGACGATATATATTTATTTTATATCTACAAATATGTTGCGGATGAAACATGGTTAGATGAAATAGTTGGTGTGTGATGAAATAAAATGATGAGAGATAGGTGATGATAATTAGGTAAATAGATGATGATGAATAGGTGATGTAGGATGAAAGGAGATACCATAACCTTAACCGGCAATGTGGCGATGTAATCATCTACCAGAGTATAGATGATGACCACAGACTATTCTAGACAACCCCGTGGAAACACCAACATGCCCATAACATGTAGGTGATGAATTATGAGTTCAGGCGATGTTGTAACTACGTATTCATGCGATGATACTGTAACCCCTTATTATGAATTATGAGTTCAGGTGTTGTTGTAACTACGTATTCATGCGATGATGCCCTAACCCTTGTTAGGCACTTATTGAGGGAGTAATCCCTTAATCAATATTGTCTATACGATGTAGGCGATGATCCTTAGGGAGATTTCTTAGGAACAAACATATAAGGAAATGCGATGTAAGGAGATGAGAGGTAAATATGATGTAGGAGACGATCCTTAGGATAAATCCTTAGGGAAGGTACTTAGGAATAAAGAAGATAATGGGGATGGCTACTTGGGTTATTTGTTTGATGATTAAACATAATAATTATATTATTGTGGGTTAAAAACCCTATGTACTCACCAGGTTTTCCAACCTGACCCACTCAGTTTACTTGTATCACAGGTGACGAGGTGAAGTTACATTACACTGAGAGATTAAGGAGATATAGATCACTAGTGTAAATGAATGTAAGTTCTGTTTATGCGTATGTTCTGTATTGACGATGAAATACCAAATGTTTTAAAATGAATAAAAATACATTTCTTCGGAAATGCTTTGATAATGAAATTATCATGTTTTTCTGGGAACAAATTTCATAACGTTTTTACTAAAAGATATATTCTGATTTTTATAAAGCAGAAACAAATTAAATCAGTCTTTTTTGGCCGTGAAAATGGGGATGTCACAGAACTCGTCGAGTTGATGGCCTCAACTCGACGTGTTGAAAGGCCTTGGGCCACACATCTTTTTGGACCAAGTCGACGAGTTGGAGAGGCAAACACAATGAGTTGGTGGTTGATTATGAAACTCTAATTTTTAGGGTGTTGCACCCTATTTAAAGGCCTTAAGTACTATGAATGGCCACCCTATATTCATGCTCTGTCCAAAAAACCTAGTTTTCGGACATCCTCTCCCAAGTTGAGTGTGTGAGCTTAAAGAGTTGGTCCTTTTGGTTTTCTTTTAATGGACCTTGAGGTTGGAAGTGTCTAGATGGTAGGGAAGAATTCAGATCCAGAAACTCTTTGGGCATTGCAGTTCTTTTAAGGTAAAAATTTAACAACTTACTTATCTATTGCTTAGATCTCTTCCTTTGAAGTCTATTGTCATATTTGGATTATTTTTAGGATTCTTCATAGGTTTAGTATTTCATGAAGTTCTTACTTCAAATTTGGACATTTTGTTGCCTTATTGGACTTAAAGCTTCAAGATTTTTCAAGTTCTAGGCCAACTTCGTGCTTTAGGTCCCTTATTAAGCCTTCCTTGAGTTTTGGAGCCTCTTTGTGACATAGACCTCCTTGCCTTAGGCCTATGAAAGTCCATAGACCTCCTTGCCTTAGGCCTTGGACGAAAACTCCTAGATCCTTTTAGGATTTTCGGCTTAGCCCTAATAAGGGTAGTCCAATGGCCTAAAGCTTCAACTATCAAATAATTACAAAACAACCCCTATACTTTTAATTAGTTCCTTTAATCCGAAAATTAATTCCAAATTAATTTCTGTTTAAATACTAATTAATAATATGATTCCAAATTAATAGTTTATTCTTATATTATATTAATAAATAATATTTATACATTAATTTATAATTCTTAACAATAAATCAGCCTCTCTCCTTTATAGTCATCCTGTCTAGTCACCAGTGTAAAGGCAACCCAAAAGGACCACGCTACTATTGGGTCAAGTATATCTTAATTATAGTTATGGGCTTAGGCACCTAATCCAATAGTCTCCCACTTGGATAAGTTTAATAACTATAACTGCCAATGTAACTTTAAGATCCAATTAGCAATCATAACTCTCAATAGCCGTTGTCAAACTCTGACCTAGTCAATGATGCTTTCTTTAGATAAGGGATCATGTAGTCCTCCGTTCTCAATAGATCATGTGGGTAAATACTTGGAACATAGTCATACTTGTCGTCCAACGGTTTGTCTCCTGATTTCTGATTTGTCTGACATAGAACTTAATTGAACACATCAATTTAGTCATGATCGGGCTTGACATATAAGTCAACACAAAATCATCTAGAGGCCTAAGATATCGCTTTTAACCTCTTAGGATAAAAGAAATAGATAAACTTTGACTTATATGCTTGTACTATTTCCTTATTAAATCATACACAACAATACATTCTATAACATCAAGTTACTGATGTGTTTACGCATTATCAATGCATAACCAATTTGTAAACAACTCATATATCACGGTTTAAAGGCTAATGAGAATCAAAATAAAAAATAACCAACTTGATTCAAATAAACCAAAAGTGGAAAGTAATAAGATCTAAGTACTCACCATTAAAAGAAAAGAGGAAACCACGTTAATAAAAAGAACATATACGGTTGATCTTTCTGTTGTTATTCCTTATCCTGTAAAAGGCTCATGTGGACCCAAGAAACTTTTGGGTTCCTAAATCTGCTTAATTTTTGTAAGTTATATGTGACGAGCAGTTCGATGACGAATGGTACATTGATAGTGGCTGCTTACGTCACATGATAGGAAGGAAGGAAGAGTTGAGAGAGTTTCAGGCCCTTAAGGATGGTGGATGTGTTAAATATGGAATTAACTCATATGGAACGATCAAAGGCTATGGTATGATCACAAATGGAGAATTCTCAATTAGAAAGGTAGCATATGTGGAGGGTTTGCAGCACAACCTAATTAGTGTCTCTCAACTTGTTGTGGGAACTGGTTTGAAGGTTTCGTTCAATGATGAAGGTTCAGAAATTGTTGAGAAGAAGACAAAGAATGTAATGTTGAAATCCAAGCGAAAGGGTGAGATGTATCCTATAAACCACAATCCAATTCAAGGGAAGTCAGTTGTATGCCTTCTAATAAGAGCTCACTCTGAAGAAAGTTGGTTGTGGCATCGAAGGCTCTCACATCTCAACTTCAAGGATATCAACAAGTTGGTTATTGGTGATCACATTCAAGAACTTCCTCTTCTCAAATTTAATTAGGAACACTTGTACGCTGCATGCAAGATGGGAAAGCAAAGTCGAAAGAATCATCCAACTCATATCAACACAAAGATCATCGAACCACTTGAACTTCTTCACATCGACTTATGTGGTCCTTTAGCAATCGAAAGTGTTGGTGGTAGTAAGTACATCTTGGTAATTGTTGATGATTTTATTGTTTCACTTGGATTTTCTTTCTTAAACAGATAAACAAAGTGACTCCATAGATCAAGGCATTTATAAACAAAGTGGAACTTCAACTACGAAAGATGGCCAGGAATATAAGAAGCGACAACGGTTTGGAATTCAAGAATCAATAGCTTGAAGAATTTCTTGTTGATAAGGGAGTATCTCTCAGCTTCTCTACTCCCTATACCCCACAACAGAATGGCATAGCTGAAAGGTGAAACCGCTCTCTGTGTGAAGCAGCTAGAACCAAGCTTAGTTTCGCTTCCTTGCCTTTGTATTTCTGGGACGATGCAATCGTTGCAACCTATTATACCCAAAACCGATCTTTCCTCAACAAGCGATTCTCCATTACCCCATACGAAATCTTGAATGGTCGCAAACAGAATGTCAAGTTCTTTCATGTGCTCGGTTCAAGATGCTTTATTGTCAATTCCAAAGAGAACCGAAACAAGTTCAACGTGAAGGCTGATGAAGGGATCTTTCTCTATTACTCCTTAACCTCAAAGGCATATAGGGTTCTAAATAAACGCTCAAAAAGAATTGAGGGAACCTATTATGTCCCCTTTGATGATAGTTATGTAAAAAGCTTCAATCAACCATAGATCAATCGGAGGAAATCTTTCCTAAATCAAGTCAACTTTCGGTTCCTATTTCCAATCTATTTGAAGAATACTTGTTGCTTTTTAATGAAGCAGAACGAGCAATTCACTCTGAGACGAAAGCTGCTGACAATAAGATCGACCACTTGAAGAAAATTTTCGATGAAGTAGCAAAAGAAATGTCAAGAGAACACAAGGAAACAACCGAACAGCTAGTTTCTAGAGAACCTCCAAAAGAAAGTCCTAATTTTTAGGAAGAAATTTCATCACCAGCAGAAACCCATGGTGTCCCATTCGAGGGGGAGCAATCTAACCCTAAGGATGAAATTGTTTCATCATTCGAGGGGGAGAATCCTACTTCAAATAATGAATGTCCAACCGAGTGGGAGCATTCTTAAGCAGATGCTGAAATAGTCTCGCCATTTGAGGGGGAGAATAATCATACAAATGACGATGACTCTCAATCGGAATTTGAGGAAGAGATAAATGCAGAATTGGATCCTTCCTGCGATCCAAACTATCCTCCTCTATCTAAATGGACAAGAGATCATAAAAAAACCGAAGTAATTGGCAAATCATCCGAAGGTGTTCTGACTCGGTCTCAAATAAAAGCGAAGCAAACTGCTCTATTCACTCAAGTAGAATTTTGCATGTTTAATTCATTTGTCTCAAAAATAGAACCAAAAATGGTTAATATTGCACTTGACTGTTCTGACTGGGTTCAAGCCATGCAAGACGAACTTAATGAATTTGAGTGAAACAGAGTTTGGAGACTAATTCCCACACCAAAAGATGCATACGTTGTTGGATTAAATTGGGTTTTCAGAAACAATATGGACAAAGAGGGAAATGTTATTCACAACAAGGCTCGGTTAGTGGTAAAGATATATTTTCAAGAAGAGGCAATTGACTACGAAGAGACTTTCGCTCCAATAGCAAGATTGGAATCGGTTCGAATATTTCTAGTGTTTGCTGCACACAAAAATTTTGAAGTGTTTCAAATGGATGTCAAATGTGCATTCTTAAATGGAGAACTAGAAGAAACAATATATGTTGAGCAACCACCGGGTTTTATGAACGAAAAGTATCCTGATCACTGCTATATTCTTGATAAAGCAGTCTATCGTCTGAAACAAGCTCCTAGAGCATGGTATGAAACTCTTACTCGCTTTCTAAAAATGTCCAAATTTATACAAGGTTCGGTTGACCCAACCTTCTTTCACAAGAAAGAGGGTGACCACTTAATGATCGTTTAAATTTATGTCGATGCTATCATCTTCTGTTCCACGAATCATAGCTTAACTACTGAATCCAGGAAGTCGATGGAGACTAAATTTGAAATGACCTCAATGGGTCCAATTAACTTTTTCCTTGGCTTGAATATTAGATAGGAACTCGAAGGCATATTTATCAATTAGGAAGCTTACACAAAAACCTTGCTAACCAAGTTTGGCATGATGGATGACTCTAAAGTGAAAGTTCCTATGTCATTTGGAACAAAGATAACGCCATCTTTGGAGAAACCGGCAGTTCATATGACCCTTTATCGACAAATGATAGGATCTCTTATGTATCTAACAGGGAGTCGACCCGACATTATGTTCTATGTTTGTTATTGTGCCAGGTTTCAAGCTAATCCACGCGAACCTCACATGGTGACTGTGAAAAACATTTTCAGATACTTGAAGCGAACCTCATCTCTCGGTCTTTGGTATTCGGAAAAATCAGGTTTCTTCATGCAAGCATTCTCATCTGCTGATCTGGGAGGATCGTGGGAAGTCTAAGATCTCGTGTCCTCGCTATCACCGAATCCAACGACGAATCAACCTCGCCTAAGCATAAAAATATCATTTAATACACGAAGACTTCCATTACTAAAACTTTACCCCTTATCATCCTTCCTGAAAGGATAAAAGACCATTTTACCCTTCCCTGACCTAAAGTCCTTATGTTGAACAAAACCCTAAAAGTCAACAAGAGTCAACCATGAGAGTATGTGGGGCGTACATCGCCAACTTCCCCCCCCCCCCCCCGGATCGGGGTCTCCACCCAGTACGCGACGCGTACTGGAAGTTACGCCCTGCGTAACCACCAGAATCAGCCACCCTCCATTTTCTAGTCTTAATCAGTTAAGTCATTGATCCAACTTCCAGATCCGACTCCCTTAGTGTGTCTGAACCCATAAAGTCGAGACCTTTAAGCCTTGGCATGGCTGTAAAGGCTCCAACACCACCTAACAACCTTTTATTCAAAAATAGGACCTAGATCTCATGCATGGTGCAATACCCACGTCCAAGATGCCATTTTTATGAGTCTACAACTCCAATAGATCAGAAACATGAAGCATCTACGCTTATGGAGGCCATTTGCACAAAAGTCTCCACCCTTAGGACTTAAACCCTAGAAAATGACATCTAAAGCATACAACAAGAACCAAGTGTCAAGATCCGAACTTTTTACCTGAAATTGAAGCTTTAACCCTTGCAAAGCTCAGATCTACACTTGAGCACCACTTCTTGCCTCTCCAACAAGCTCTTCTTCTTCTTTGAAACCTTAAAATGGCACTACCAAGCTTAGAATGCACACACAAAGGCTTAAGGACGATGGCACACACTATTTCGGGTTTCACTCTGAGGGGTGGTGGCTGAGAAGTCCAGCCACACTTTCCTTTTATATCCTCAACAAAGGAAATTAGGGTTTGGGTCTAAATGAGTTACGCCGGGCGTAAACTTGGGTACGCCCCGCGTACCAGAGGGGGAACGCGTCCAAATGAGGCGCACGAGTACGCGCAACGCACACCTTGTACGCCCAGCGTACTCGCCTACCATGAAAACCCCAAATCATTAACTTAATCAAAATGAAATGTCCAACAGAAGAATACCTGGATCTCGGGCTGTTACAATTCTCCCCCACTAGAATCAGACTTCGCCCCCAAAGTCCCATGCTGAAAACAACTTCGGATACTGATCCCGCATCTCTGACTCGGATTCCCATGTCAGATCAGACCCCTTCCGATGTTGCCACTACACTTGTACCAGGGGTACTTCCTTGTTTCTCATAACCATAACTTTCCGATCCATGATCGCTACTGGTCTCTCCACATAGTTCAGACCTGCATCCACCTGAATATCATCCAATGGCACCACTGCCGACTCGTCGGCAATACATTTCCTCAACTGCGAGACATGAAAAGTATCATGGATCTGCCCCAACTCAGCAGGTAGATCCAACAGGTAGGCTACCCGGCCTACCATGAAAATAGCACGCGCACCGCCCACAAACGGTACCCAAATCCAACCCTGAAAAGTCATAAGCCCTCGACCATCCGTGACGAACCCTGATACCTAACCTACAACCCGCTCCCTCTTCTGGTTTTCTGGTTTCGCAGCCTCAGCCTGAGTTTCTCGAATAGTATCCAAAATCGGGGTCATCACCGTCAACCTCATACAAATATATCGGATCGGGGCGCTCTCCGCCCTACTGCTCAACGCATCGGCCACCACATTAGCCTTCCCCGGGTGGTACAGGATCTCACAATCGTAATCCTTCACCACATCCAACCATCTCCTCTGTCGCATATTCAGATTTGGCTGATCCATCAAGCACTTCAGGCTCTTGTGGTCCGTATAGATGATACACCGAACCCCATAAAGATAATGCCGCCAGATCTTGAGGGCAAACACCACAGCCCCCAATTCCAGGTCATGGGTGGGATATCTCGACTCATGAGGCTTCAACTGCCTCAAAGCATACGCTATCACATGACCCCTCTACATAAGCACCACCCCCAAACCCAATATAGATGCATTACAGTACACCACAAAATCCTCCATCCCTTCCGGGAGTGCGAGCACCGGAGCCTCGCACAATTTCTGACGAAGCGTCTCGAATGATGACTGTTGCTCCGGTCCCCATGAAAACGCAGCACCCTTCCGAGTCATCCTAGTAAGTGGCACAGCAATCTTGGATAAATCCTTGATAAACCTGCGATAATATCCAGCCAAACCCAGAAAACTCCTAATCTCAGTAGGCGATCTCGGCACCTCCCACCTCAACACCGCCTCAATCTTGGCCGGGTCGACCAATATCCCTTTCTGGTTAACAAGATGCCCGAGGAACTGAACCTCTCGTAACCAGAAATCACACTTGGAGAATTTGGCATACAGCCTCTCCGATCTCAATACCCCAAGAATCTCCCTCAAATGTTCCTCATGCTGATCCCTAGACCTCGAATACACCAAGATATCATCGATGAATATGATCACCGACCGATCCAGCATCGGCCGGCACACCCGGTTCATAAGATCCATGAACGCAGCCGGGGCATTGGTGAGCCCAAAAGGCACCACCACAAACTCATAATGTCCATAACGAGTTCTGAAAGCAGTCTTCTGAATATCTTCATCTCGAACCCTCATCTGATGATAACCCGACCTCAAGTCTATCTTGGAGAACCAAGATGCCCCCTGCAACTGATCAAACAGATCGTTGATCCTAGGTAATGGATACCTGTTCTTAACCGTCAACTTGTTCAACTGCCGGTAGTCGATACACATCCGGTGTGAACCATCCTTTTTCTTGACGAACAAAATCGGCGCTCCCCAAGGTGAGCTACTCGGTCGAATAAACCCCTTTCCCAACAGCTCCTGAAGCTGTGAGGATAATTCCTGCATTTCCGGTGGAGCGAGACGATAAGGCGCCTTGGCGATGGGCGCCGCTCCCAGAACCAAATTGATACGGAACTCCACTTGCCGTTCCGGAGGCACACCTGGTAACTCTTCGGGGAACACATCCGAAAACTCGCATACAACAGGAACGTCATCAACCGAATTGGGCCTCCCCGTGGCCACTCGAGTATCCGTCACGTAGGCTATGAATCCATTGCAGCCCTGCTGCAAACTCTGCCTTGCCCTGGCAGCCGAACAAAATGACTACCCCAAACCGTAAGCACTCCCCCACTAGGGTCTCGAACCATCACCAGCTGTCTCTCGCAGTCAATGACTACCCCAAACTTACTCAACCAGTCCATGCCCACGATGATGCAGACATCCCCCATGGCTATAGGAACCAAGTCTATAGGGAACTCGACCCCAAAAATCTCGAGCACACATCCTCGAATCACATCAGTGGTGTATATCGCTTTCTCATCTGCTATCGAAACTCGCAGGGGTCGACTCATCACCTCCCGATCGATACTGATGTGCTGGCTAAAAGCCAACGATACAAAATACTGACTCGCACCCGAGTCAAATAATACCAAAGCAGGTACAGAATTCACAAGAAAAGTACCTACGCATATCATAATATAAGCACAATATCTTAGCATAAAAGTAAATACATGAAAGAATAGATGCCGGCTACGACATCAGGCGCCACGCGGACCTCCTCCGCAGTCAACTGGAAAGCTCTCCCTCGAGCCTTCGGAGCCTCGGCCTTCACTGGCCGAACCTCGGGAACCCTGGCAGCAGGCGTAGATCCCTGGCGAAGCTGGGGGCACTCGGACTTCCGATGGTCGGTCTGGTTGCAATGAAAGCAAACCATGAATCCCTTGGGTTAATCCCAAGCAATGTGCCCCTCCTTGCCACACTTGTAGCAAGCACCCGATCGACATGCCCCCTCGTGACCCTTGCCGCACTTTCCGCAAGTGCGGCCCTTCTGACCTCCGGATCTAGAATCGGCAGACTTGGTCCGCTTTGCTGCCGGCTGAGACTGAGCCGGCCGCCGATCCACCCGTTGAGACTCGACCTCCTCCCTGACCTGGGTCTCCAACTCGATCTCACGCTTCCTGGCATTCGCCTGAAGCTCAGCAAAAGTCTGATATGACGAGTTCGATATGAACTCCCGGATATCCCTCCTCAACACTCCCAAATACCGACTCATCCGAGCTTGTTCCGTGGACACCTGCTCGGGGCAGAACATCGCCCTCTCATGAATCTTCCGCGTGATAGAATCATTACCCTGCTTGAGGGTCAAGAACTCCTGAACCAACTGTTTCCTCTCCACCATGGGAACATACTCGTCTCTGAACATAGTAGTAAACCTCTCCCAAGTCACAGCTGAAACCTCTGCCAGGGTGAAGTTCGCCATCACGAACTTCCACCAATCCTTTGCTCCCAGGCGGAGCTGGTTCAAGGCGAACCGTACCCTCAGATGCTCCGGACATGAACAAGTGTAGAAGCATCCCTCAATATCAGCAATCCATATCATGGCAGCGATCGAATCCTACGTCCCCTCAAACTCAGGTGGCTTCGTGTTGCTGAACTCCCGAAACAGCAATGAGTCACCTCCTTGTGGTCTGGCAGCGGCCACAGCTGCGGTAGCTGCAGCGGATGCAGCCTCAGTCAACGCGGCGTACCGCTCATCAAATGTCTCCATCAATATGGTCTTAATAGACCCGAACATCTCTGGAATCTCAGCCCGGATCGCTGCAGCCACCTCCTCATGAATCATCTGACGAAGCTCCTCGTCAGTCATGTTAGTCGTACCAGGTCTGTGACGTGGTCCAACTATGATGTATCTGAAATACAACATTAAAATATCAGAGACTCTATCGAGCATAATCGCACTCGATAACGTAGCCCTACTCAGTCTCCGGTACCCAGGGATTCTTACTTGGGTTGCCAACTGACCCGGTGTCTTTAGTAGTACGGGCCAAATACTACCAGCTACACCGCGTCAGTATTCACCCCAAGTCCTCCTCCCCAAACCCCGAATCCTGAGTACTCTATTCTTGCCATGCACTAGTTACCCACTCGCTCTCAAAGAACCTCATAGAAGCAGGTTTCCCTAGACAAAGGCATCACAAAATCTGGCCACTCTAGTACTAATATGAATACCTAGTCTACTAGCACGCGTATCATATCATATCATATCTCATAACACATATTGTAAGAGTATTTTGGGGATTTTACCGTTCGGGCGCTGGCTGACCATACACACTCCTTCTTCTTTGATTGTTTCAAAAATCACTTATCAAACTTTATTGATTTGTTAATTAAAATTTTTCTCAAATACCCTGTTTGAGTTCAGTTAAGCCCGAAGGTGTACCCGAATCCCTAAAACCAAGGCTCTGATACCAACTTGTAACGATGTAAATTTTAAAACCAATTTTTTTCATTTTTACAAACATCAAAACACCGAGTAATAATTTAGGTTCCAATGTATACAATATTGTCACGACTGATTACATAACAAAGACCACAAAAATAGTTTCCCCCGAGTGTGTATACGATCACGCCGGTGCCTTCCCACGGTCCTCGCTAGTACCTGAAACACATAACACAACAAATGTAAGCATAAATGCTTAGTGAGTTCCCCAAAATACAACCTACGCACATACGCCTTTCCAGGCCCTGACCTTCTGGTCCATGTGTCTCAGCGGACTTCCGTCCCAACTGGGTAAACCTTCCGGTCCTACCCACGTCAACCTTACGGTCCATTTTACAATGCCTTCCGGCCCATAACATATTCGCCTTCCGGCCCATAATATAATGCCTTCCGGCCCATATCAAGCGTATCATACATGGCACATATAACGAATAACTTATCACACATAACACATACATCTCATAGCATATCCGACCTTCCGGTCACACAGTCAAACCCTTTCGGGTACAGTATAGTGAGAAAACTCACCTCGTGGGAAGTCTAAGATCTCGTGTCCTCGCTATCACCGAATCCAACTACGGCTCAACCTCGCCTAAGCATAAAAATATCATTTAATACACGAAGACTTCCACTACTAAAACTTTACCCCTTATCATTCTTCCTGAAAGGGTAAAAGACCATTTTACCCTTCCCTGACCTAAAGTCCTTATGTTGACCAAAACCCTAAAATTCAATAAGAGTCAACCATGAGAGTACGCGGGGTGTACCGCTAGATGTACGCAGGGCGTACATCGCCAACTTCCCCCCCCCCCCCCCCGGATCGGGGTCTCCACCCAGTACGCGGCGCGTACTGGAAGTTACGCCCTGCGTAACCACCAGAATCAGCCACCCTCCATTTTCTGGTCTTAATCAGTTAAGTCATTGATCCAACTTCCAGATCTGACTCCCTTAGTGTGTCTGAACCCATAAAGTCGAGACCTTTAAGCCTTGGCATGGTTGTAAAGGCTCCAACACCACCTAACAACCTTTTATTCAAAATCAAGGATCTAGATCTCATGCATGGTGCAATACCCACGTCCAAGATGCCATTTTTATGAGTCTACAACTCCAATAGATCAGAAACATGAAGCATCTAAGCTTATGGAGGCCATTTGCACAAAATTCTCCACCTTTGGGACTTAAGCCCTAGAAAATGACATTTAAAGCATACAACAAGACCCAAGTCTCAGGATCCAAACTTTTTACCTGAAATTGAAGCTTTAACCCTTACAAAGCTCAGATCTACACTTTAGCACCACTTCTTGCCTCTCCAACAAGCTCTTCTTCTTCTTTGATACCTTAAAATGGCACCACCAAGCTTAGAATGCACACACAAAGGCTTAAGGACGATGGCACACACTATTTCGGGTTTCACTCTGAGGGGTGGGGATAAGAAGTCTAGCCACACATTCCATTTATAGCCTCAACAAAGGAAATTAGGGTTTGGGTCTGAATGAGTTACGTCGGGCGTAACCTTGGGTACGCCCCGCGTACCAGAGGGGGAACGCGTCCAAATGAGGCGCGCGAGTACGCACAGCGTACACCTTGTACGCCCAGCGTACTCGCCTACCATGAAAACCCCAAATCATTAACTTAATCAAAATGAAATGTCCAACAGAAGAATACCTGGATCTCGGGCTGTTACAATTCTCCCCCACTAGAATCAGACTTCGCCCCCAAAGTCCCATACTGAAAACAACTTCGGATACTGATCCCGCATCTCTGACTCGGATTCCCATGTCAGATCGGACCCCTTCCGATGTTGCCACTACACTTGTACCAGGGGTACTTCCTTGTTTCTCATAACCATAACTTTCCGATCCATGATCGCTACCAGTCTCTCCACATAGTTCAGACCTGCATCCACCTGAATATCATCCAATGGCACCACTGCCGACTCGTCGGCAATACATTTCCTCAACTGCGAGACATGAAAAGTATCATGGATCTGCCCCAACTCAGCAGGTAGATCCAACAGGTAGGCTACCCGGCCTACCCTAGCAATTACCCTGAAGGGTCCAATATACCGGGGCCCCAACTTGCCCCTCTTCCTGAACCGAATCACTCCCTTCCAAGGAGAGACCTTTAGGAGCACAAGGTCACCCACTTGAAACTCGAGTTCAGACCGCCGCCTGTCCGCATAACTCTTCTGGCGAATCTGCGCGGTCAACAACCTCTGTCTGACCTGCTGAATCTGCTCGGTCATCTGGAGGACGATCTCCGTGCTACCCATCACCCGCTGCCCCACCTTTCCCCAGCAGATGGGGGTGCAACACCTCCGCCCATACAACAACTCAAAGGGTGGCATACCAATGCTCGAATCATAGTTGTTGTTATACGAAAACTCTGCTAAGGGCAGATAGGTGTCCCAGCTCCCTCCGAAATCTAAAACACATGCTCGGAGCATATCCTCGAGCGTCTGAATCGTTCGCTCGCTTTGTCCGTCCGTCTACGGGTGGTATGCGGTACTGAAATGCAGTCTCGTACCCAACTCCTCATGAAACTTCTTCCAAAACCTGGAAGTAAAATGCACATCGCCGTCTGAAACAATCGACATCGGAACCCCATTCTGCGATACCACCTCCCTCACGTATAATTCCGCCAACTTCTCCGCAGAAGAGCTCTCGCTGATGGCTAGAAAATGAGCGCTCTTCGTCAATCTATCGGCGATCACCCAAATAGCATCGACTCCCCTCGCAGTCCGCGGAAATTTGGTGATAAAATCCATGGTAATTTGTTCCCACTTCCATTCGGGAATATCTACCGGCTGAAATTTACCGTGCGGTCGCTCGTGCTCGGCCTTAACCTGTCGACAAGTCAAGCATCTCTCAACAAACCATGCAACATCCATTTTCATACATCGCCACCAATACTCCTTCCTTAGATCCAAATACATTTTTGTAGCCCTGGGATGAATCGAGAATTTCGATCCAAATACATTTTTGTAGCCCCAGGAAAATAGCACGCGCACCGCCCACAAACGGTACCCAAATCCGACCCTGAAAAGTCATAAGCCCTCGACCATCCGTGACGAACCCTGATACCTGACCTACAACCCGCTCCCTCTTCTGGTTTTCTGGTTTCACAGCCTCAGCCTGAGCTCCTCGAATAGTATCCAAAATCGGGGTCATCACCGTCAACCTCATATAAATATCTCGGATCGGGGCGCTCTCCGCCCTACTACTCAACGCATCGGCCACCACATTAGCCTTCCCCGGGTGGTACAGGATCTCACAATCGTAATCCTTCACCACATCCAACCATCTCCTCTGTCGCATATTCAGATTTGGCTGATCCATCAAGTACTTCAGGCTCTTGTGGTCCGTGTAGATGGTACACCGAACCCCTTAAAGATAATGCCGCCAGATCTTGAGGGCAAACACCACAACCCCCAATTCCAGGTCGTGGGTGGGATATCTCGACTCATGAGGCTTCAACTGGCTCGAAGCATACGCTATCACATGACCCCTCTGCATAAGCACCGCCCCCAAACCCGATATAGATGCATCACAGTACACCACAAAATCCTCCATCCCTTCTGGGAGTGCGAGCACCGGAGCCTCGCACAATTTCTGACGAAGCGTCTCGAATGATGACTGTTGCTCCAGTCCCCATGAAAACACAGCACCCTTCCGAGTCATCCTAGTAAGTGGCACGGAAATCTTGGAGAAACCCTTGATAAACCTGCGATAATATCCAACCAAACCCAGAAAACTCCTAATCTCAGTAGGCGATCTCGGCTCCTCCCACCTCAACACCCCCTCAATCTTGGTCGGGTCGACCAATATCCCTTTCTGGTTAACAAGATGCCCGAGGAACTGAACCTCTCGTAACCAGAAATCACACTTGGAGAATTTCGCATATAGCCTCTCCGATCTCAATACCCCAATAATCTCGCTCAAATGTTCCTCATGCTGATCCCTAGACCTCGAATACACCAAGATATCATCGATGAATACGATCACCGACCGATCCAACATCGGCCGACACGCCCGGTTCATAACATTCATGAACGCAGCCGAGGCATTGGTGAGCCCAAAAGGCATCACCACAAAATCATAATGTCCATAACGAGTTCTGAAAGCAGTCTTCTGGATTCCGGTCCTACCCACATCAACCTTACGGTCCATTTTACAACGCCTTCCGGCCCATAACATATTCGCCTTCCGGCCCATATCAAGCGTATCATACATGGCACATATAACGAATAACTTATCACACATAACACATACATCTCATAGCATATTCGACCTTCTGGTCACACAGTCAAACCCTTCCGGGTACAGTATAGTGAGAAAACTCACCTCATGGGAACTCTAAGATCTCGTGTCCTCGCTATCACCGAATCCAACGACGGCTCAACCTCACCTAAGCATAAAAATATCATTTAATACACGAAGACTTCCACTACTAAAACTTTATCCCTTATCATCCTTCCTGAAAGGGTAAAAGACCATTTTACCCTTCCCTGACCTAAAGTCCTTATGTTGACCAAAACCCTAAAAGTCAACAAGAGTCAACCATGAGAGTACGCAGGGCGTACATCGCCAACTTCCCCCCGGATCGGGGTCTCCACCCAGTACGTGGTGCGTACTGGAAGTTACGCCCTGCGTAACCACCAGAATCCACCACCCTCCTTTTTCTGGTCTTAATCAGTTAAGTCATTGATCCAACTTCCATATCCGACTCCCTTAGTGTGTCTGAACCCATAAAGTCGAGACCTTTAAGCCTTGGCATGGCTGTAAAGGCTCCAACACCACCTAACAACCTTTTATTCAAACTCAAGGACCTAGATCTCATGCATGGTGCAATACCCACGTCCAAGATGCCATTTTTATGAGTCTACAACTCCAATAGATTAGAAACATGAAGCATCTAAGCTTATAGAGGCCATTTGCACAAAAGTCTCCACCTTTGGGACTTAAACCCTAGAAAATGACATCTAAATCATACAACAAGAACCAAGTGTCAAGATCCAAACTTTTTACCTAAGATTGAAGCTCTAACCCTTGCAAAGCTCAGATCTACACTTGAGCACCACTTCTTGCCTCTCCAACAAGCTCTTCTTCTTCTTTGAAACCTTAAAATGGCACTACCAAGCTTAGAATGCACACACAAAGGCTTAAGGATGATAGCACACACTATTTTGGGTTTCACTCTGAGGGGTGGTGGCTGAGAAGTCTAGCCACACATTCCTTTTATAGCCTCAACAAAGGAAATTAGGGTTTGGGTCTGAATGAGTTACGTCGGGCGTAACCTTGGGTACGCCCCGCGTACCAGAGGGGGAACGCATCCAAATGAGGCGCGCGAGTACGCGCAGCGTACACCTTGTACGCCCAGCATACTCGCCTACCATGAAAACCCCAAATCATTAACTTAATCAAAATGAAATGTCCAACAGAAGAATACCTGGATTTCGGGCTGTTACAACGGTCTTTTCCTAGGAATTCCATGGGCTACCCCACATGGTCTTATATCCAACTGACACAGGCTCCCCCCGGGGTCTTCCATGCAATAACATACAAACACTAGCATACTACTTAGCACAAAGCTAAATATCATACCACATATCTCTACAAACGCTAGTGTACCACATAACAAAAAATGGGTCGGCCTTGGTGCCTTATACCTATTGGTATGGTGAGAATACTCACCTCGAATGCAGAAGCTTCCAGAAAGAAATCCTTAGGTGCTGCCCTGTCCACCTCCAGAGCTATCAATACAAATCAATATACCTAATTAGCAATTGAGTCCCATGCCATAATCCTTAATGCATGCATGGGGGTAATATCACAATCCTACTCTTGGCCCAGTATGATCCAAAACTAGGGCCCAAACCCAAAACAAAAGCCCAAAAATATAATGTCCATAAATCCTTCAATGGACCAATTTTCCAAATTGGGCCCAAACCTCTACTTGGGTCTTGCCATTAAGCCCAAATCCTTCTTTTCAGTCCAACACACTTAGATTGGTCGCCGAGTTCAGGGGTTGGATCTTGGCTGTTAAGGTGGACGATGGGAAGATTAGGGTAACCCAGGAGCATGAGATTTATTTGGAGCACCTAGGGAATAAGGAGTCAGAGCATGTGCAGGCAGTTGAGGGTCCTACAAAGAGACCGGTAACTTCAGGTCAACGATTTAGGGGCCAACAGGGATGGGATCAATATGGCTCATGCGTGGAGTAGCACGATATGGTTTGTCGTTCTAGGGGCATGGGATTCTATAAGTATGGAAGGGTTGGCCACATCAGTCAGGATTGTTCTCAGGGAGAGAGTCAATTATGTTTTCGTTGCAATCAAGAGGGCCAAAACAAGGCCAATTTTCTGATGTTTATGGGTAGAGTAGTAAGTACACCTGCTCCGGTTTCTTTGAGGTTATCTGATGGTTGTGAGGATAGGGCATAATGCCTAGCTGGGAGGAGCCAAGTATTGCAGTGTCGGTTAGGGGAAACCAGGGTTGCATCTAGTGTTACTGTAGGCCTGTTATCTTTCGCTTTCTTCTTGATTACTAATAGAATTTATATTGCTTTGGAATTTTGCTTTGGTTAGGGTAAGCATCATCTCTGGTTTGGTTCTCTGCTATTGTGTGGGTTATACTATCAAGAACTATGATATGTCATTTTTGCATGCTAAGAATTGCTAGTGGGTTGCATTTTGACAAGCAGGATTCAGTTGTCCAGGGAGTTCTTTCGGTTCTTTTTTGTGTTCAGTTCAGAGGACTGATAAAGAGATCTTTAGTTGAGTCAGTAGGATTAGCTCTTCAAGAAAGTCAGAGTTCAGTCGTGTTAGCATTTTTTCTGGTATGACTGTTAGTTGTCCATGGAAGAACATTTGGGTTCAATCATAACCGTTGGTAGGGAAGGAGCGGTAGCAAGGAGATGGTGGTGAAAGTCGCATGATTTGTTTGGTCATTGGACGTTGCCGAGGAATTTTATCATCACATGGATTGTAAATGGTTAGAATTTAGAATCTATTTTAAGATGTGAGAGCTACAACGAATCCATGTGGGGTGGAATCGATCAGAAATTATGGGAGTTGGATCGAGTGTGGAAGTAGGGAAAGTTTCACATCCCAAACAGGAGGAAAGGGGACCCAAGTGGCCGTCTGGGCTGAAGTTGGGTAAGTTGGGAGCTCAGGAAACTTCCAGCAGTTGGTCGGTGTCCTCTTTGTTATGCATAGCAGGCTTGTGATTGGATCTAGGTCGAGGGTTGTATTAAAGTTTCGCTGTCTGTTCTTGTTTGATGAAGTCTTTGGTTTTCAAAGCACTACTTGAACACCTAATTGGAATTCAGTCGGATGTAGGTTCGACTCAAGATAATTGGGGTTGAGATGATTCGAATTTGGTAAGACCATAGGTGGTAACCATAGTTGGTTAGTAGTGTTGTAAGACTGCAAGGGGATCGTAGCATTAACCAGTTTATGGTCACCTATTTTTTGAGCTGGTCATGAGTATAAAAGGGGATCAGTTCATGACATGGGCACGACGGTTGGGATTTTTAGAGAGCATTTCGTTATTTTAAGTTGAGAACCATTAGGGTTCGAGGCGGAGTGAGGCCTATGTAGCTCTAGTTGCGTGGGACTCATAGGCAAGGCGCTCTATGTTATAGGTTGTGGGAACCTGATGATGAGGCCCATGTGTTAATGATAATGGAGGTGGAATCTAATAGAGACCGTTGGGATGAGGTTTTAAATTTTGGTTTGTAGGATTGAGTGTGTGGTCAGTGAGTTGCGTAGAGGAATAATTAGGCTAGGTCATCCTTATCATTTGGACTCTTGGGAACCTGTTGGCTGGACTAGGTGCAAGACTGGTAGTCTATGTGATGGTTTGGGAACCTTTATATCTCGGTTTTGTGTGGGGATGCTGTGAATCAGAAGGTTTCTAAGGGAATGCAAATCTAGATCATTGGATCTCGGGTTAGGAGTTAGGTACCGAGTTAGTTCTTGGTGGGAACTCGCATTTCGAATCGCGGGGGTTTAAGTGAAATTTCTTCAGTTCAATAGAATAACAGTTAAGGATTATGTATGCCAAGGGTATTAGTTTAAGGGTTCAGGGCTACATGATGGTTTCAGTTTTGCAGGTAGATCAGGCTCTTGTGATTGTGTTTTGAATTAAGTTTTATCTGTGTGAGGGTCAGGCATGTATGTGATTTCGGAATCTCAGCATCAATATGTTTGTTCAGTAGTTAAAGGAAGCAATGTCTTATTCAACACTAGAAGGTTTATCTCCAAGTTTGTCACGTGTTGTTCATGGAATTATTATCATCAGGATGAGCCTCCTCTTGAAGGAATATTTAATCCTTTTGGTCAAGTGAAGCTTTTCGGTAATGTGTGGTCTATGATTCTAATTTCTAAGTGGGAGTCTCGGGTAATCAAATGTTGAGCAATCAGTTTGATTGATAAGTGGAATGGAATTAGAAATGGTTCAGTGCGAGCAGTCTGTCAGGAAGTCAGACCAATTCGAGACTTCAAATTTCAGGTTGAGTAGAAGTGGCTATTCTTCATGGGATTGTTTTAAGCTGGGAAAGGATTCATTTTTTTGGTTTTGGAGAGCCCTACTAGGGTTGGGCTCAGTTGCCTTTAGAGTAGGGTGTTGTATTCTCGGGGTTGTGATTGTGTTGCTCAAGCTCTCTATCCTGCCTGGCATGGTAAGGAATGATTTTGAGGAAGGAATATAATTTAAGTGAGAGAGACTTGTAACATCGTGTCCCAAATTGTTTACCATTCGGATGTGGGTGATGTAATTTAGATTATCCGGTGTTCCGTTTTTGTTTTAGAGCCAATGGGTATTTTGGTAAAGTGTCAACTCGGGCTTTTATGGAAATTAGATTTTGTTTAGGAAATTTTAAGGCAACTATCAACTGATAAAAACATAGAGCTTCTTGTTACCTTTCATGGATATAAGGATCGTTGAAATCAGACTTATAGTGAAAAAGTTATGTCCCTTGGAAGAATTTAGGGTTTGATGATAACTCTTGTACGCGGGTCGTACATAGTGAGTACGCATGCTTAGCGTACTAAGAAGGATTGATCGTAGATGCGAGGCCTCGTATGCTCGGCGGACGAGGATTACGTCGGGCATTTGAAGGTTTAATGTAACCCTACTTTTTAGATGTTTCACCCTATTTAAGCTCATTAAGTCCCTAAGATTGGCCTCCTTATCAACCTCCATGCCACTTAAACCCTGAATCTCGACCCTTAGCCTCCATGTTGTGTCTTTGAGATCTTCAGAAGAATTTGGTGGTTATTTTTCTCTTTTTAAAGGACGTAAGGAAGATTGGAGATGCTTTGCTTGGTGTGAAGTTTTTAAATCTAGAATCATCACTCATTTTGCAAGTCTTTTGAGGTATCAAGTTCATACCTTGTCTTCTCCTTGCATTAATATCTTCATATCTTGGTTTGTTATGCATTTGGTCCCTTTTCGGTTAGCTTGATGAGTTACGTCGTTTTTGGGATTTATTCTTTTAAATCTAAGCATATTATGAGTTTCTTAGACATAAAGTTAGCAGCTTTATGGTGCTTATGACCTCATGTATGCATTAACTCACATATTAAGTCCTTTTGATCTTTAAGAGCTTCATTAAGTTATGCATGAACGTAAAGTTGGCAACTTTGTGTGGTAAACCATCTCAAGGATGTTAGATCTTAGTGTTGGAGTAAAGTCTTAATCGGTTAAGAGCTAGAAATAGAAGATGGTTGAATGGGAGATTACGTTGGGCGTACAAGAAGGTATGATTGGCGTACAAGCCCTAAGGCGAGTACGTTACGCATACGAGCTAAGTACTCCTCACGTACTCAATAGAAAGGGCCTCGGATTATTGGGTCTTCGGTTTGGGCCATATTGTAGGCTTGGATGTTTAGGAATTTGTTGGGCCATCTAAATTCAAGTGTTTTTGGGCTAAGAATATTTTGCACCTTGGTTTAAATCCTATGAAAGGGTTTAGGGCCAATTTGGAAAAGCGGGCCATATTTGGGCCTTGGGTGTTTATTTGGAATTTAGTCCATTTGATTGGTGGTTTGGTCTAGGCTTTGGGCCATGTTGGGAAAAGGGTAAAAAGGTCTTTTACCCTAGTTTGGACACTTACTGTGTGTCAGAATCCGATTATTGATGGATGATTTATTTTGTAATTATTAGTGGGGGGATTTTAGTGGGCTAGCAACCAGAGATTCTTTTTGTGAGATTCGGCAGTGCGAGGTGAGTTTCCTCACTATGTTTAGCAGGTCTAACGCACCAATTCCAGCCCATGGTTTGTTATGATAAGTATTCTTGTCGCCAGCATGACTCTTGAATGTGTTATTCATTTTATGTTTACCGAGCGAAGCTCGATTCCAGGCGGGGCCTGATGAGTATATTGTATGCTAGTTATTTGTATGCTATGTATCCTTTTTATTATTACATGTGTTATGTATTGATATGTTTAGATGTTTTATATGTATACTGGGTGGGACCCGACGACTGACAGATATGAATACCGAGCAGGATCCATTATGTGTTTATTTGTGTATGCATGGTATGTGGTATTTTAGATAACTCACTAAGCTTTGTGCTTATGGTTTTCAGTTTATGTTTCAGGTACTTCTGTTTTCAAAGGGAAGAGCTTGGCATTATTGTATAACACAATCCACATGTTTTCGCTTACTATGATTTACTCTGATAACGATGATTTAATGACAAAACTTTGATTACCTTGATTTTATGAAAATGATATGATTTACTCTTTTAGTAATTTAAAAACGGAAATTTTTGGGACTTATTTTTTGGACGTGTGAAGGGGGTTTGCACCTGATCCTACATCGGCTTGGAAGGAGAACGAAGCACTTTCTTATAAAAATGGTGTGGATACCTTCCTTCTTACAACATGTTTTAAAGCTGTGAAGGCAGCAGATCCCATAAGAAATGTGCTTTTAAGCATGTCCAGGCGAGAGCAATACAGGGATGGGTGACCTCCTAGGATTTTTTCGTGTTGGGAGCCCAAAGCGGACAATATTGTGATACGTTGTAGAGGGGTATGTTACAAATGGTATAAGAGCTAGGGCACCGTTCGATGTGTTCGACATTGATATTGTACCCTATAATGGGGGTGGAGGTGGGTTGCACCTGATCCCACATTAGCTTG